>NC_090439.1:1142007495-1142661725 GCF_031143425.1 Pleurodeles waltl
GTTGGGGACCCTAGGATCCAGTCCCTCAGTCGACTTCCAGCGCCGGGTCCGTCGTCGACGCTTCTTCCACCACCGGTTTCCACTGGTGGTAGCCCCATCCTCATTCCGGATGATCAGGAGTCGGAGCGACGTCGTTTGACGCTGACTCTCAACGGCGCCAATACTGCCCAGATCATTGCCTGAGCCTTATTCTGAACAGCCAGGCATGAGAGAGGAGTGGTAGGGGTCTAAGGACCCTTTACAGTATGACCTGGAACATGAACAGGACTGGTACGAGGATTATGGGGAGGCCAGTGGGATGGGCACATCTCCAGATACTGGTATGCTCTCCTCCTAATGTGGCTACGGTGGAGGGGGAGCCTCTTATGCTATGATGATGCGGAAGGCAGCTGAGGTCTTGGACCTAGACTTGCCCATGGTGCCAGTCAGGACTAATCGCCTGACAGAGGTGCTTCAGCCGGGGGTGACTACATCACAGCCAATGTTGCTCTTCAATGAGGCCCTAACAGACGTCCTTCTGGGAACATGGTCCAAAACCAGCACAGGGGCTCCTGTGAATAGGACGGTCGTACGCTGCCATAGATCAGCTCTGAGCGACCCTAGTTTCCTAACCCCCCACCCCACCCCGGAGAGCTTGGTGGTCCAAGCCTCTACTTCCCATGGTGCCTTCCCTTCCTCTCTCCTGGATAGGGAATCCAAGAGGCTGGATCAGCTTGGAAAGAAAATGTTTTCTTCCTCCAGCCTGGCATTGAGGTCAGTAAACACCTCTTGCCTATTAGGCCGTTTTTCCCATACTTTATGGGATACGGTGGCACAGGTGCTGCCCCAGGTCCCGGAGGGCGTACGGGGCACTCTCACTCAGGCTGTCAAGGATGGGAGAGAAGCAGCCAAGTTTACTGTCAGGTGTGGATTGGACATGACCGTGGCCCTATGTTGTCACGCCTGGCTACGTTCAACTTGCTTTTCGGGGGATGTCCAGTCAAGTTTGATGGACATGCCTTTTGATGGCTCTCACCTTTTTGGTGAGAAGGCAGACTCCGCGCTTGAGAGGTTTAAGGATTCTCAAGCTGTGGCTAGATCCTTGGGCCTCTCAGCACCGGCTCAACAGCAGTCTGTCTTCCGCCCCTTTCGAGGCTTCGGAAGGGGCATGGTACCATGCCAGCCACAACTTAGCCACCGTCCTCAGGCTTCACACCACCCCGGAATAGGACGTGGGCATGGTACCATCAGACCCAGAGGGTCTGGCCAGCGGTCGGCCACCACACAGCCCCCCTCCACTTCGCCCAAGCTCTCCTAGTGTGGTTCTGCAGGACCATGTCCGTCCAGTTGGAGGGAGGATTCAATTTCATCTCCCTCACTAGCTTTCCATCACAACGGACAAGTGGGTCTTGCAGATCATACAGAAGAGCCATACCCTCTCCTTCCAGTCTTTCCCTCCCTCTATCCCTCCGACAAAGGAACGGCTGATGGAGGACCATTTGGTTTTGCTCCTCGAGAAAGTTACTGCTCTTTTGGCCAAGGGAGCCATAGAAAGGGTCCCGTTTTCAGAAGTAGGCAGTGGTTGTTATTCCTGATACTTTCTGATTCCCAAAAAGAACAAGGGCCTTCGTCCTATCTTGTATTTAAGGGACGTCAATCTCTTCCTCAAGAAGTAGAAATTCAAGATGCTCACTCTTGCTCAGGTCTTGTCTGCCCTAGACCAAGGAGACTGGATGGTAGCGTTGGACTTGCAGGATGCGTATTTTCATATCCCCATCCTGCCCGCTCACATGCGTCACCTGTGGTTCAAGGTGGGCCACGAGCACTTTCAGTTTACCGTGCTCCCTTTCGGTCTCACCAGTGCCCCTCGGGTGTTCACAAAAGTGAAGGTCAGGGATTTCAGTCTTCCCCTACCTCGACGATTGGCTGTTGAAGGCTCCTACGCCCCAGGCTCTCGTCACCCATCTCCAGACGACGGCAGACCTCCTGCATTCGCTGGGGTTCACTATCAATGTGCCTGAAGTCACACCTGACTCCCTCTCAGAAGCTTACTTTCATTGGAGCTGTTCTGGACACAGTGCAGTATCGGGCCTATCCTCCAGAGCAGTGAGTTCAGGATATTCAGGTTAAGATACCGATGTTTCGGCCTCTATCCTGGATTTCGGTGAGACAGACTCTGAGGCTGTTGGGACTCATGGCTTCCTGCCTCCTGTTATTCAGACATGCCAGATGGCATATGAGGGCTCTGCAGTGGGACCTGAAGTTCCAATGGGCACAGCATCAGGGGAATCTTACCGACGTGGTTCAGATCTCGGAGGGGACTGCAAAGGATCTGCAGTTGTGGTTAGTGAGTCACTTCTGGGATGTAGCGGCCATCTGGGAGAGGTGGTGATCAGGGGTCTCTGGTCTCCGGTGGAAACCGGGCTCCATATCAACTTGTTGGAGCTTCGGGCGATCCGACTAGCATTAAAAGCATTTCTTCCTGTTGTGAAAGGGAATGTAGTGAAGGTGTTCATGGACAACACCACCGCAATGTGGTACTGCAACAAGCTGGGCGGTGTGGGTTCGTGGACCCTTTGTCAAGAGGCTCTAGGTCTCTGGATATTGCTGGAACAGCAGGGCATAACCCTGGTGGTTCAACACCTGGCAGGTTCTTTGAACACCAGGGCAGACAAACTCATCCGTCGATGCTTATCGGATCACGAATGGTACCTCCATCCAGAGGTGGCGCAAGGACTCTTTCAGCAGTGGGGAGAGTCTTGGTTAGATTTGTTTGCCTCTGAAGAGAATGCGCAATGTCAGCAGTTTTGCGCGTTGGAGTTTCCAAGGGGGCCATCGCTAGGTGACGCTTTTCGTCGTGGGTGGAGTTCAGGCCTCCTGTACGCCTTTCCGCCCATTCCACGTCTGCCCAGAGTTCTCAAGAAAATCAAGAGCGACCAGGCCCAAGTAATCCTTGTGTCTCCTGATTGGCACGGAGAGTCTGGTATCACACAGCTTCTCAAAATGAGCATCAGTCCTCTAATCAGGTTGCCTCTTCGCGAGGATCTTCTCTTGCAGCAGCAGGGGAAGGTTCTCCACCCAAACCGGTCAACTTTACGACTTACGACTTCATGCGTGGAGGTTGAGCGGCGACAGTTGATGGTTTCTGACCTCCCTTCAGAAGTCTGTGATGTCATTCTGGCAGCCAGGCGACCTTCTACTAAGTCGATTTTAGCCTGCCGGTGGAAACGTTTTGTTTCATATTGTACAGAGAGGTCTATTGATCCTCTTTTCCTATTCTGTCTTTCGCCCAGCAAGCTTCCTCCTTAGGGACTCTTAAGGGCTATCTTGCTTCTTTATCAGCTTTTCTATGCTTGCCCGACCAACCATCTTTGTTTAAATCTCCCATTGTACAAAGATTTTTGAAAGGGCTGGGGCATCTGTTTCTGCCTGTGCCTTTTGTCTTGCCCCAGTGGGATCTTAATTTTGTCCTTACCTTCCTAATGTGTGCTCCTTTTAAGCCCTTGCATAACTGTCCTCTCCAGCTGCTCACTATCAAAACAGCCTTTTTGGTGGCAATTACATCTGCCTGGAGAGTGAGTGAGCTACAAGCTTTATTGTCGAAACCGCCGTATCACAATCTTTCCCAATAAAGTAGTCCTCAGAACTCGTGCCTCTTTCCTCCCAAGGTGAGTGACCCCTTTCCATCGGGGTCAAAATATCACCCTGCCCACTTTCTTTGCGCCACCGCATCCCTCTAAGGAAGAGGAGCGTCTCCATTGGCTGGACCCATAAAGAGTGTTATTATTCTACCTTGATCGCACAAAAGAGTTCCGGGTGGACGACCAATTCTTTGTGGGATACGTTGGTGCAAAGAAGGGTCTGGCAGTGCAGAAATGGTCCATTTCGCTCTGGGCCGTTCTCTGTATAAAGATTTGCTTCGCTTTGGCCAAGAAGCAGCCTCCGGAGGGTCGGAAGTCTCACTCTACCAGAGGAAAAGCTGCTACCACTGCGTTCGCTCGTGGCCTGCCAGTTCATGACATTTGCTAAGCGGCGACGTGGACTTCATTGCACACATTTGCAAGACACTACTGCCTGGATAGGCAGGTAAGGAGAGAGGGGCATTTTGCCTGCTCAGTCCTGCAGGACTTCCTGGTATAAGATATATATCCTCCAGACCCACCACCAGGTGTTATAGCTTGGGTATCTATTCTAAGGGAAGGAATCTGCAGCTAGAAGTCTCTAGCAGATGAACAAGTTACTTACCTTCGGTAAGGAATTATCTGGTAGAGACTCTATTTAGCTGCAAATTCCTTACACCCACCCAAGCCTCCCCCCTCTGCGGGTATATGTATGTGTGTGTGTGTGTATATATATATATGTATGTATATATATATATATGTATGTATTTCGGTATTTTTGCCTTTCTTAAAGGCATGTTTTTTTCTTCAAACAATCAAGTGAAAATACTAAACTAAATACTGTTGGTTCTTCCATGACTCCGTGCTTCTGGCGTGGAAAGTTGTGGGAAAAGAACTGACGTGCGCACGCCGAGGTGGCATCTGTATAGACAACTGTGACATCATAGACAGCTCCAACGATGCTGATGACACCAAGCGGAGCCAGGCGACGCACGCAGATTCGAACGACGCCACCCAACAGCGCATACAGAGTACTGCTCAGCAGAAAAATTCCGGCTTCGAAGCTGACGCCAGGTAATTCTAAGGTAAGGAATCTGCAGCTAGATAGAGTCTCTACCAGATAATTTGTTACCGAAGGTAAGTAACGTGTTCTTTGCCTCTAAAACAATTTGAAAGTAAGTGATGGTGGAGGACCCCAAAACGACTCCTATATCCTAATCCTATCTGTTATAGCCAACCTACTTTGGAAATATTATTTTTGCTTCCAGTTATCTCACACATCCCCCAGGTCCTATATAGACTGTCGCAAATCGATTTTTGTCAGTGTGGGCCACTTAAATTCTTTGATGCGCATGCTTAAATTGTGTTCAAAGTTCTCTTTTCATAGTTCTCCATTTAAATGCAGTGTATTTTTCTATCCATCCACAGGGTTCAACACAGGCCTATGACAAATAAAATCCTAGCTTCAAATCCCAAAAGCATTTCCCCTTTTAGGCAGATGTGTCTTATAAACTTATCACAGTGTTTTACTGATAATATTTTATCAAATATTAATATTAGAACATTAGTATACATTGTTAAATGTCACAAAAGTGGTGATTGTTTTGCATGTCTAATATTTTGTCTAGGCATACTTTACATTCTTAAAGGATTATGCCAGGAAGATCTGCAACCCTAAAAGGTGTCTTTTTTTCTTTCCATCCAACACATCTTTTTTTTGTAAGCAGCATGTCGAGCCCCACAAGTCCACATCTCTGGGGTCCTGCAACTCAATGTCTCACCAAGAATGGGAATATCTCCAACGAAGGCCCTGTAAAGTACCTCCTATCAGCCTCCATTGGAGCATCTGCCTATGAGGTGTCCCATCCCAGTAATGTAAGTGAAAGTATAAATTATGCATAACATGTCTAACAAAAATGATCACTACAAAGCTTTGTTGGTTGTCACAAGGACATTCTTTAGTTTGTGGAGGTACATGTCCAGCTTTGTCCTGGACATGTTACTTTCCTGTTCTTCCCTAATGAGAATATGCTCCCGGCCGCTTCCATCCTCTGCATTAATTGCCAAGGCACCTCCTAAACACACATTGTTTGTTTAGTGATCACTTGTGTGGTCTACTTTCCTATACTATCCTCCGATCTTGTGCTCCTAAGCTGCCCTTGAATCAGGTTATTCCTTGTGTTGTTGAGTTATGTAGTGCACATTTTTCGATTAGTATCTACAGACTGAAGTCTAGTTGAGTTTAAGATAATTAAGGTATTGATGTTCTCAGTATTTCTTTGATCATGCATATTCTTAATCTCAGTCAATGACTCATTCTCACCATACTCCACATCCACACACCTGTTTTCGCTTTTATCCCCACATTGCTACCATTAGATTTTTATATTTTTACTATTTTTGTCCACACATTCAGCATCACTCTTTGCAGCTCTTATCATTAGTCAAACTCATCTAACATGCGCATTCTTGCCATCACTTATTCAAATTCTTACCATCCTACATTCGCACTGTAGGAGTGGGGGATTGCCTCATAGGTTGTTTACAGGCCTGTCCTTATCATGGGTGTTATGTAGAGTGGTGATGGTCACATATCTTATTTTGTGAATCAGTAGGTGTGACCTGATCTTTTTATCTGTGTTGCTGGAGTGAGAGCTACTGGCTGATTTGTGTAAAGTTCTGCTTTTATGCACTAACACGGTTCCTAGTGCCAGCAACTTGTGTGTTTGTTATGTGTGTTTGTGTATGTGGCTGGGCCCAGTCAGTTTCTAGTGCCCAAGGTTGCAGAATTATTATTCGGTTTCCAAGATCACTCACACGCATATCGACCTGTGACACGTCATATATACAACAGTCACTTGGGGCGCAGCTGGGCAGGTTGATCAGGTGCACTTGAACAAGTGCCACAGTCACGACTATGGGGATGATGGCAGGGTCCGCTGATACAACAAAGGCCATTTCACTTTGATAGACTTGTTATATCATGTTCCTTGAGTTGCTGCATGATGTTGTCCTGCTCCTCCATTAAATATTATCATGATTTCTTGATTTAGTATTAAAAACATCATTGAGATGAATTTAATGTGTTTTCAATTTTTTCTCCTGTCACAGTGTACGCTTTTGTATGATCTAAGTATCATGAAAAGTATTGTGAATTGATTTAATTAGGACTGGACTGAATCAGACTAATCTACAATTATTAGATTGATTAGCACAATTACTCCATCAGGATTTTATTTTCATACTTTACTGGCAGAATGTGCTCAGGTACACTACAGGAGTGCTGAAGTCCATCCTCAGAGTTTAGAGATCAACTCCTAACCAAGAGCACATCAGTCACACTTTAGTTACTCTTTGGTTGACAGACCACAGGACTAGAGTCAACGGGTTCTGTCCTACTGGATTTGGCTCACTCTTTCCTTTCCCATTCAGACAGGACTTTACACTTTCTAGTTCATCATCATCACACAAGCTTTATTCGGTCATATTTAACCATCAAAGCAAATAACATCACAGCAGCTAAAATTACAATGAATACATAATAGATACAAGAATAAAAAGAGATCGAATAAAAAAAGAAAATGTTTGCATAAAATCCTTAATATACTTCCCCTGGATTTGACTTTTTAAGAGACGTGTACATATAGGCCATGCGGCCGCAAGGAACTTGCTGACCGCACAGATTAAAAGGGTAGTGGTGTCTCATCATCAACCTTAAAGCGTCTTTACAGTGTCTCATACCCATATTCCTACAAGTTGAACAAAGCCACTTCTGCCAGGAAGTCCCATAAGCAGGACAAATAAACATAAAGTGTACTATTGTTTCTGTAGTACCATTACAACTTGAACATAAGTCTGTTGACAAAGCGGGACGCCAGGTGTTAGCAAGGGACTTCAAAGGTAAGCATCCGTACCTGAACCGGACATACAAGCTTTTGCTTTGTTGGTCAGGAATTAAATCAAGAAAGGGTTCAAAGTGGGGGTACCACTTGAAGTCAAGAAATTGGGAAGTCAGTCTACTGAGTGATGTACATGACAGATAGTTGTTCCTGATGTGGGACCAATAGACTGTTTTCAGATTTTGCTTCTGGATCCTCCTTAAGTTATACGGTTGGCTCCAGAAGTCACTGAGTCCCAAAATATGGAACCATCTCAAAATATGCTTGAGCCAGGGAATAGAGAGTGCATTGGGTCTATCTAGGATGTCTTGTAAACACTCCTTATTTGCAACTAGTTCAGGGGTAGTCCACATACGTACCCAAAACATTAAGGGTCTTAATGCTATTACGTCAGAAATGCGGGAGAACCCAAGATCTAAAAACACTGGAATCAATGGTGTATTACAAGGGCATGCCAGAAGAGATCTTACAAAGCTATTTTCCCCCACCGATAGTTTACTAGTATTTGAAAAACCCCAAACCTCTGCACCATAGGCCACGGCACCCTGAGCCTTCACTAAAACATTTTTTATAGCTGGAGAGACAGCTTTCATGGTAGTGGATTTATAAAAACGCAAAA
Source organism: Pleurodeles waltl (assembly GCF_031143425.1). Lineage (NCBI taxonomy): Eukaryota > Metazoa > Chordata > Amphibia > Caudata > Salamandridae > Pleurodeles > Pleurodeles waltl. The sequence continues at coordinate 1,142,015,613 of NC_090439.1, forward strand.
TGGCCCCTGATCTATGTAAAAGGAGAGCTGTGTTTTTATCAACCTGGGCCTCCCATTGCATATTGTTGCTAATTCTTACCCCTAGGTAGTCAATGGAGCTTACCTTGCTTAGAGGGGTCCCATTTAATAAGATGGTACATCTTTTAATGGGAGCACAGCCAAAGGTCATAAATTTGGTCTTACTAGAATTAAGCTCCAGTCCATAATCTGCACAAAACACACTAAACCTGTCAACTAAAACCTGAAGGCCCATTGGTGTTTTAGAAATCAAAAGAGTCGTCAGCAAGTAGTAGAATCAGAATGTTTTGATTGTTCAAGGAAGGAGCATCATTTAGGCAATCGGATACAACTTGCACCACCTCGTTAATAAACAGGGAAAAAAGAGTAGGGGCAAGGACATAGCCCTGGCGCACCCCCCTTCTAATGTCTATTCGGTCAGTGAGTACCCCCTGATTACCCCATCTTACTTGTTTTTTTGTTGTTTTGTTTTTAAATAGTTTTATTGCTTTTTATAATAGTGCAATGATATACACTTAGTAATAATATACTGTACTGAAATCCCCAATTTAACTTGACCCCTCCTCCCCCCCTTTTAACACAAGATTGTTCATGACGGATTTTTGATTAGCAATTCACATGCGTAAACAGTTTATTCCAGTGCATGTGAAGTTTAAGTTATGGGTATAGAAGACTGTTCAGTTTCAGATTCTGAGGTGTTATTTTCTTCTTCGCTATGGATGCGTATATATTTATCACGTTTTCTAGGATCGTATTCCATTGTGAAATATCATCTCTGGGTCTTTGCCCATGTACGGCTTCTTTTAACAATGCTGTTCCATCGGCTTCTGCCCATTTCTCCATTGCATTTTGCCATCTAGTCACTTGAGGGCCCACTGAGTCTTTCCAATGTGAGGTTATCTCTCTTCTGGCTAAAATTAAAGCGAGGTCCATGAATTTGTTGGTTATTTTAGGAGCTGTTGGTTGGGTGAAGTCCCCCAGCATTGCCATGATTGGGGAGGGGGATAAATGTCTCCCAGTACAAGAGGTAATTTTCTTAAAAATCTCCATCCAATAATTTCTGATTGAGGGACAACCCCATAGCATGTGTAGTAGGTCTGCTGTTGGTTCAGTACATCTAGGGCAGTTGGCATTGGTTGTACCATACATTTTCGATATCGTATGAGGGGTTAAGTATGCCCTATGATATATATATATATATATAAATTTAGCAGCTTAAATCTTGCGTTTCGCGACACAGTGTATATGTGGGAGGTTATCCTGGTCCATTGCTCATCCTCTATGGTAGTTCCTAACTCCATCTGCCATTTGGTTTTAAGTTTGTCTAGGGGTAAGCATGCATTGTTCGATAGGGATTTATATATTCCTGAGATCACTCCCTTCTGTTCCCCTATTGAGCAGAGTAGGTTACAGCTCTCATGTGTAGGTGGCTCGAGTATACCTGTTCGCCATCTCTTATTAATGGTTCTGGTGATGGTATTATGTATTAGGAACATTCCAGGTGGGAGTGCAAATTGTTCTTGAAGTTCCGCATATGTTCAACGTTTCCCATTTTCATACGTCGCCCAATTTTGTAATATTATGTGTCATTAGTTTAGCAATGCCTATTATCATATGATCTCCAGTAATGTATGTCAGGCTCGTTATCGGGGCTTCAGGTGTATATGGTGTCATGTTGCGAGTGCGTTTTAAATGTTGCTACCAGCAATATCTGGATGGCTCCCATTCAATAGGAAGGGGTCTCTTCTGTTTTTTCGGATTCAGTAATATCCCCAGGATTTCCGCTGGTGGGCAGTTCAATGGGATCTGTAAGTCCCCGGGTATTGAAGGTTTAACAATTATTTTTGTTAGCCATTGTATTTGCCCTGCCCAGTAGTACGTTTCCAGGTTCGGGACCGCCCGGCCTCCTTCAGCCGTGGGCCTCTGGAGGGTACGTAGCGCAATTCTGTGTCTGCTCGAGCCCCATATGAAACTTGTGACCATAGATTCTATATTTTTAAACACAGAATTCGGTATTAATAGTGGAATGGTGGAGAAGTAGTAGAGCAGTCTGGGTAACACTATCATTTTGAGTAGAGCGACTCTACCGGAGACTGTCAGAGGGAGTGTCCTCCAAAACTGCATGTTCACTCTGATCTTCCCGAGTGCACTATGTATGTTCCCGTCTAATAAGTCAGTTGTGTTATGGTATATATTTACCCCAGATATTTAAACGTGTTCGGGATCCAGGGTAGACCTTTGGTGTCTGTGGGTTCTACAGTACCCTTAATTGCTGGGAAAATGGAGGACTTCCTCCAGTTGATGCGGAGGCCGGATGCTGCTCCGTATGCCTCTAACATGCTCATTGCTCTTGGAAGATCCGCCTCCAGATTCTTAAGGAAGAGCAGCATGTCATCCGCGTAGAGAGCAATATGATATGGCCAGCGATTTACTAGGATACCCTCATAGTTTCCTCTGGTTCTGGCCATTTGGGCCAGTGGTTCTATCGCTACTGCAAATAGAAGGAGTGATAGTGGGCAACCCTGTCTGGTACCTCTACCTATGGGGAAGGCATCGGATACTTGTCGACCCGTTCGTACTCGCGCCGTGGGGTTGGTGTACAATAGTTTAGTCCAACGGACGAAGCCGTCTCCTAGCCCCATTTGCAACATGACCTGCTCCAGGTAGTCCCATCTCAAGCTATCAAAGGCTTTCTCGATATCTACCGATATGATCGCTGTCTGTGGTGTAGTTGGTGGAATGTTATTAAGGACCGATAGAAGGCGCCTAATGTTTTGTGCTGTGCTGCGTGATGGTATAAAGCCCGACTGATCTTGATGGATCAGTGAGGTCATGTGCGGTAATAACCTATCTGCTAATATTCTACTGAGAATCTTATAATCAAGGTTTAGCATGGATAGCGGGCGGTATGATCGGACATCCGCTGGGGGTCTATCGGGTTTCATTAATGGGATCATTATGGCTTCGGAGGTTGATTGGGTTAAGTTATTATTATTCCATGCTTCTGTATATAGAATGCAAAGTTGTGGTGCTAGTAAATCTTGGAATCGTAGATAGAACTCCATTGGAAGTCCATCTGCCCCTGGTACTTTACTTCTTGCCATATTTTGGATTGCTGATTTGACTTCTGCGATCAAAATGGGAGCTGCCAGAGTCTGACAGTCCTCAGCCCCTAGTTTTGGGAGATTGAGAGTCTCCAGTTCCCTCATTTGGATCTTGATTATCCTATCTTTAGGGGGTGCGTATAATGCTGAGTAATAATTAACGAAGCTTGTGTTTATTTCCTTCTGTCCAAATACTCTATGACCTGGGGTGTCTTCAATTTCTAATATAATCGTTTGTTGCAAGTGGGGTCTGGCTAACCAAGCCAGTAGAGCTCCTGACTTGTCCCCCTCTGCGTGTTGTCTGCTTAAATAGAGTTTGTAATCAAATCGGGACAGTTTAATATTCGCTTCAGCTACCTTATGTTTAGTTTAGAGTATTAGGGAGGTCAGGTCACGTAGGGTAATTACGTTCGAGTTCTCTGAGGGATTCTTCTAGTCGCTGGAGTTCCCCTTCTAGTACTTTACTAACTCCCAGATTTTCACTAATACATTGGCCCCTGGTGACTACTTTGAACGTTTCCCATTCTATAGTTCTAGAGGTGGCAGTTCCAGCGTTTTGTTTAAAAAAATCTTTAATGTTCTTGTGTAGGACTTGTCTAAATGATTCGTCTCCTAAGGTGTCTGCCTTCAAACGCCAAGTTGGTATTAAGGGTCTCTCTCCAGTCCAAGCCAAGGAGATCATCAGTGGGTTGTGGTCCGATATGGTGCGGCTAAGATATTCAGCTGTTTCCACTCTACTATACACTTCCCGTGACACCAGTATGGCGTCAAGCATTACATGTAGGGCGTGTGCTGCTGAATGATATGAATAATCCCTAGTGTGTGGGTGGAGGTGTCTCCAGCAGTCTGTGAGATGCCAGTGTACCTCTCCACCTTTTTGTCAGGGCATTAACTTCTTGTTCTATTAAGTGCGTCTCCTGTAAGATAGCTATATGAATACCCCTCCGTTTAAGGTAATTGTGTACTTTGTATCTTTTAGACATATTATTTAGGCCTCTATCATGCCAGGTTAGATTTTTATATAGTGTAGTCATGATCTATTTTAGTGGTGTAATGTAGGTAGATTCCTTGTTCCTGTCGCCGTTTTTGGAACCGTAATAGTTTCAATGTCTTGGATCGTGAATTGCTCAGGTTGTTACTTACTTGTGTTTTTAGTACCCCTAGAACTAACTTAATTAACTTGTTTCCCAACTCCCATTCCCCAGGACCAGCACTTACAACTCCTCTGGTCCAAACCATATTAACTGTCTTAATTAGCTTCCTATTGGTGGGTGGCGTGGCAATGGCTGAGAGCAGTCGCCCCGGGCCACTCCCCGGGCCCTTTCGTGTTATCCCCATTGCCCAGGCTAGTGTGTTTAAATAGTTTCATTAGGGTCTGCGTTGTGTGCTTTTTTACTTAGTACTTGTTTTGGTGTTTTGTGAGGTAGGTCGGTATTCACAGAGCGGTTCTTCCTTTCAAGAGAGAGGTCAGATAATCTCATCTGCTGTTCTCGGTGTCACCGAGGCAGGCTAACAATGGTGTCCTGTGAGCACCTCGAGGAACCCCCACTGCACGAGTCTATATCTGAAACATTACCAGAGGTAGGAGATAACGGTGGGATCTCACCACTCAGTGTCGCCGCTGTGTTTATGGCTTCTCTCATTTCCTGCAGGGATTGGTGCTGTGGAGGCGCTATCTCGTTGATCCGTCTCCTGGATCTGCTGCGTTTTCCTTTGTGTGCACGGGAGAATCGAGGGCCGGTTGTGGGTTTGGTTACGTTCCGGGACTCTAGCCAGTCCTCTACTGATTGTTGAGATAGAAAGAAGTGTGTTGTATTATCGTATTCTACTCTAAGCTTGGCCGGGAAGAGCATTGCGTATTTTATACCGTTCTCCCGCAGTGTGGTATTTATAATGTGGTAGTTTTGCCATTATTATCCTCAGTCGGGCTCCGGGAGGAGGTAGTTTGTTGGGTATTCTGTGGGCTCTCTCTACTGCAAAGAATGCTGTGAGGCCCTCTGGTGCTACTTCATTTCTGAGCCACTGTTCTAAGAAAGCTTCCATGTTAATTGCTGATGATTCCGCTCCTTCTGGAATGCCAATTATTCTGAGGTTGTTCTGGCGGGCTCGGTTTTCGGCATCTTCAGCCCTGGTTTCCAGTGTTTTAACCCTTGATGTGAGGTCCATAAACTCTGATGATGCGCTTTTTTGCATTGTGGCCATGATGGCAATAGTTTTTTCATTTGCTCCTACTCTTTCTGCTAATTTCTTATGGTCGTCTCGTAGTAGAGAGAGATCTAATGTTAAGTTGTCTATTTTGCGTTCCAGCGCTTCCCGTGACTCCTTAATGGCTAGGAGTACAGTGTATAGGGTTGTCACTTGCGCTTCCTGGTTTTCTTGTGGGCTCGTGTGCTGTGACTGTCCCTGCTGTCTGGTAGTTGAAGTTCCATCTTGTTGATACTCTTCTCGCTTTTTAGGCTTTCCCATTGTTAGAGCTGGGAGATCTGTTGTTCTAGAGCGGTTTTATTCTTACAATTTCAATGGGGTCGCTTCTTGGACAAAGTGCTCAAACACCCAGGAGATGGACTCTCCCCTATCTCCCGCAGGTCTGTCCGTGTAGAGCAATCCCTCTTCCCTCTGGAGATGCCAAGATTTTCCCGACCACTCCTTCCATCACGGTCCAGCTCAGCACTAGTGTTTAAATGTCGGATCTCTGATGCACTCCGTTCGTACTGCCGGGGTCGCGCTCATCACCGAGTGGCTCAGCCCAGTGCTGGTGTTTAAGTGCCGGTTCCCCAATGTGCTCAGTCTGCGCTGCCGGAGTTACGTGCTTCACTGAGTGGGCTTCCCCCTCCGTCTACAAACTTCTGTGATTCTCATGGTACTCCCCCAAGGACTGGCCGCTTTCATCCAGTGCGGCTTGATGCTGGGTTCTCTCCGCTCTCTGCTCGCTCTCCGCCGCCACTCGGTCTGTGTTCTCACCGCCAATCACTATCACTGTGCGTGTCAAGTAAGCGGTGCTATATCTGCGGGGCGCCTCATTCCAGCAGGTCTGTCTGTGTAGGGTACTCCCTCTTCCCACTAGGGGTGGCAAGTTTTTCCAGACCGTTCCTCTTGTCGCGGCCTAGCTCAGCGCTGGTGTTTAAGTGCTGGTTCCCCGATGCACTTCGTTCGCCTTACCAGAGTCGCGCTCATCACCGCGTGGCCTTTCCCCCTGTCTGCGATCTTCAGCGAACCTCATGGTACTCATCAGCAGTCGGGCCGCTTTTATCCAGTGCGACTTGATGTCGGAATCTCTCCGCTCTCCACCCGCTCTCCGCTGCCACTTGGTCTGCGCTCTTTCCGTCGATCGCTACCACTGTGCGTGGCAGGTAAGCGGTTCGATGTCCGCTGGGGGGCACCTCTTTGAGTCAGGGGTGTTTCTCCTCCTCGGTGTCGCACATGGTCCCTTCCTGCCTTTGCAGCTCCTCAGCTGGGGTATCCATCGGTCGCGTCCGCCATCTTGAGCCTCAGCAGCCGGGGGGAGAGCAGAGCATATCTCTCCGATTTCTCCTGTGGTCCGGACTGGAGGCAGGTCCACTATGTACTACAGGTCTTCCAATCGCTATCCCTGTTATTTTCGGCAGCAATAGGGGTCTAATTATTGCTATTATGGTGTCTTGGACCCATTCCATGAGCCTGTCTAAAACTTGCTTGGCAAAGATCTTTTGCAAGTTGTCGATGAGACTGATTGGCCTATAATTAATGGGCAAGCCCACATGACCTTTTTTATATATAGGGATTATTTCCGCCCGAGCCACGAGTCCAGGATTGGGCAACCTGCTGCTGTGGTATTCAACAGTGTGTTTATGTACCATGCCCAAATGACGGGTTCAGATTTAAACAGATCCCCCGGTATCTTGTCAGGGCCAGGCGCCTTGGCTGGCCTCAAGGAACTGATGGCTGCAGTAGTTTCAGCTATTGTAAAAACGGTGTCCTCCGCAGAGCCCTCAGGGGGAAATCTGCAATTGTCGCTCCCGTAGCCCACAAGATCTTGTTATGCAGGTGAAGCGTAAATCTCGGAAAAGTGGGCCACCCATCTTTCGGGTTGAATATGCATGCTGATGGTGTCATTACCCTCTCTATGTCTACTGGCCATCAACCTCCAGAAGGAGCTATTGTCACGATTCTTGACTGCATCCAGCATCCTCTGCCAGATCTCATATTCCCAACTTTTTTCGCTAGTTCCAAAGCCTTGGTATACCGGAGTCTAGCATTTCTGATCTCCCCCTGTAAGTGCTTTTTGAGGGCCAATTTTAAATTGGACCTTGCATGGACACAATCCTTGTTAAACCATTCCCTTAATTGAATAGTGTCATTGGTATGCCTGTAATTAATTTCCTTATAAAAATCCCTTGTAAAATACCTGCCATTTCCGCACGGATGGTCAGGATTGGGATAATATCAACCTCTTGCTCATCAAAGCTAGAAAAAAGTTTTAGAAACGATGAGTAGATTTCCTTAATCAGGTATGGGTTTGAAATTACTTTAGGCCAACTAACATGGGTTTGTCTATGGTTCAGGCAAGGAGTCGGGACATCAGTAATCTCTAAATGCTGGTCTCTTCCAAATGCGTGACTAGTTAGGGTGAGACACAGAGGGTTGTTGTCGCTGTCATAGCGAGATTCTACCTTCATATCTAGAGTACTTGACCAAAGCCTGATATCCACCAGGAGATAGTCAGTGGTGCTAGAAGAAGGTGCTCGTTTAAAGGTGGGAGCACGATTTAGATCGGATCTGGTGCGACCATTACATTCTCTTAATCCAAATCTTAGGCAGAGGGAAGCCATCTGCACGGCGACACAAGAGCCAATGCAGGGGTCATCCTCCTTCGATTGGGGGATACCCCAAAGTTCATTTTCCTCTGTTGTCAAACTGCTAATAAGGTTCTTAGATACAAAGGAACAGTTCATATCACCCGCAACCACTAGATGGTCGGATGGATGCAGGAGCTCCATATGTTCGGCTAACTGGGCAAGTACCCTAGACTCTGTACCTCGTGAGACGGACCTTGCATACTCATTAACCATAATCACTGTGAGACCAGGTTGAAACGTTAGTTGAACACCCAGTAAATCATATGAGTTAAAGCGTGATACTGAGTGCTCACATGTCAGTCTTTTGTTCAGCAAGATCATGAGCCCACCTACCTACCGGTCTACCAAAACCCCCAGAGGCACTTTGAGCCGCGGAGAAATAAGTTATGAACCCCTTCTACATGGATCACCTCTTCAGCTCAAGTTTCCTGAAATAAGCATATGTCTTGCTTATTAATGAAACTGGTCCACTCAGGATCTCCCAGCTTATTCTCTATTCCTGCAACACTCCAAGACATGATGGTAAGTTTGAGGGGCGTGGATGTTTTGGTCCTAGTTCTCAAATATAGGACAGACTCTGAATTCCCAGGTCGTTCTTCTCTACTAGCCTTGATAGCTACATTTGGATTCCCTGCAGGAGGGGCAGCATTTAGACAGTCCAGATCTGATAGCGAGGGAGAAGGATTCTCTGTCATAGGTGGTGGGCAGCTCTTGAGTAAAGCTTGAGCCCCACCCGTGTGATCATCAGATGAACTGCAACAACTGCACATCTTGTCCCCCGGTGGATGCGTACAAAGTCCAATGCCAGTTTCTCTAACAGCTCTCAAGGAGCCAGTCCGTATGCCAAAGGCAATAAGAATGTCAACCAGGGTGGTATTGGTAAAAAGAATGGAGATATAATCGGTTTCTGACCCAAGTTGGCCATGTCTGCACACCTCCAGGATGTCAGACCGGATGACAGAGAGGCATTTCCTATTAATAAGGGAGTCGTGCGTCTCTCTGTGGCCGGCTGGCATCCTGGAGACCCGTTTCATATAGATGTAGGCGTCTTTCTTCCTCCGACCATATCTCCCTTTCGTGTCATCGGTCAATCTAGACCTGTGTTGGCCTAGATTGACCAAAGGGTGGAACTCTAGAATCCTTAGAAGTGACAATTTGACAGGAAATACTATAGTCCCCTGAGTGTGTACTTGTTTGTATTTATATTTGGGTCAAAGTTGGGTGTTCGTCCAGTGATGGCAGGTACGGAAGGGCCGATCGCCCTTCCGTACATCACCGTACTTCTGGACTTTGGGCGTGTGAGGAGAATGGCCACTTTGTCTCCGATATCCGCTACAACTGACATACTTCGCCCCTCAATCTGCTCAGGATTATAATCAACTTCACTGGACAATTTACAGTTGCATACTGCCCTCTGTTCAGGTAGTCCAGAAATTGTATTTAAAATTGTTACTACCAGGGACTTCAGATCATCCAGCTTCTGGGAAATGGTTGCCAGTTCAGGTGCTCCATAGGGTTGCATCTTCCAGTCCTGTTTCCCCATATCGGATTCATGTGGGGCTGAAGGTTGGGGACGTCCTGGGCTTTCACTCAGAGTGGACAGAGCTGAAAATCTGTACGAACAGGGAATATCAGTAGTGATAAGGGTCTTGTGTCTTGGAGGCAAAAGGTCCTTGGCTTGAGTGTGTTCAGCAGATTCCACATGCAGAGCATGTCTCTTCAATGGTGGAGAAATTACAACCTGGGTTTTAGGAGGGGAGTGAAGGTCCACCTCAACAACCGAATGGGGCTTCTGGGGTTCCTTTCTAAAGAGGTCGGGAATCTTCCTGTTCAAGGAGGTATCAGGGTTTTGGAGGGTAGAGATGGATGGGCTCCTTAGTATTGCCTCAACCTCCTCGAACAACAAATCAATAGTTTTAAATTGATTCCTACTGATATTGGAACGACCATCTGCTTTCCCACTGAGTTGCTTCTTATGTTTTTTTACACCGGAGTGAGGCGCAGGAATATCATCTGCCTTTCGCTTCCCCATAAATTGTGTGCAATACTCAAGATTTAATAAAGGGAAGGAATAAAACAGATGCTAGGGACTTAATCGTGTCTCCCCTTACCTGGGACACTGTGTTCCTGAGACCAAAGGGAATGGCCCAGCCGAGGCGCGAGCAGGCGAAGACGGGCCCGTCTTGGCCCGTTCTTCGCCCGGGCGCGTTCCGTGCCGCGGTGTTCACTGCCCCTGGTAAGGGCCTGGAGGTGCCGGGAATGCTGGGGGATGTGGTCCTCGTTCCCCCAGAAACACAGTAAGCGTCTGCCTCAAAGCGCGTCCCATGCCGCAGTGTTCACTGCCCCTGATAAGGGCCTGGAGGTGCCGGGAATGCTGGAGGATGTTCTCCTCGTTCCCCAGCAACACAATAAGCGCCTGCCCCAAAGCGCGTCCCGCGCCACGGTGTTCACTGCCCCTGATTACGGCCTGGAGGTGCCAGGAATGCTGGGGGGTGTGGTCCTCGTTCCCCCAGCAACACAGTAAGTGTCTGCCCCAAAGCGCGTCCCGCGCTGTGGTGTTCACTGCCCCTGATAAGGGCCTGGAGGTGCCTGGAATGCTGGGGGGTGTGGTCCTCGTTCCCCCAGCAACACAGTAAGTGTCTGCCCCAAAGCACGTCCCGCGCTGTGGTGTTCACTGCCCCTGATAAGGGCCTGGAGGTGCTGGGAATGCTGGTGGGGTGGGGTCCTCATTCCCCCAGCAACACAGTAAGCGTCTGCCCCAAAGCGTGTCCCGCGCCGCGGTGTTCACTGCCCCTGATAGGAGGTGCCGGGAATGCTGGGTGGTGTGGTCCTCGTCCCCCCAGCAACCCTCGTTCCCCCCAGCAACACAGTAAGCGTTTATTTTTCCTTTGAAAATAGAAAACTTCGGTTATATGCTTCCAATTTACTTTGTTTTGGTGTCTATTAAGATAAAAATTATGCTTTATTTTTATAAATTTGTCGGATTCCTTTCAAGTCAGGTCAATTACTTATCATCCATATTGGTACTCTGAAATGCTTAACACACATTCCTCTAGTAAAGCCTGACTGCTCTTTGCCACACAATCAGGACTGAGCTAAGGATTTATGTACGAAGCTGGCCTGGTGTCTAGTCGGTACCTAAGGTACTTACACTTTATACCGAGGATACCCTATTAGTGTAGTGTAGGCAGTGTCTAGAAGCCAGGCTCTCTAGAGGAAGCTGTGGATGAGCAGCCAAGGCTTATCTAGGAGTCGGGCAAAGCTCATGCAATACCACTGTAGTCACACAGCACTTGCACACATGAAAGAAAACATCAGTGTTAAAAAAAATAAAGATACTTTATTTTAGTGACCAAAAGGTACTAGAGAGGCAACCCTCCAATAGGAGGAAAGTAACACACTAGATATGTACACTGGTATTCAGAAATAGGCATAGAATGTGTTAGAAAAGAGTGCAAATTGCAATAGAGAGTAGTGACCCTAGGGAGTCCCCAAACCATATACTAAAAAGGGAATGCGAATGCAGGACCCTCACCTAGGTTAGTGGAGTGTGTAGAGGGGAGATGGGGGAACTAGGGAACACCAAAGGCAAGTACCACAGTGCCCCCCAGCAACCAGGAAGAAAGGAGTGTTACTGGATTTTCCCCATACCACCCAAAAGGAAGGTAAAGAAGATAATGCAACACCTAGACAAGACTGCAAGAATCCAGCGGTGGATTTCTAAAGAGGACGACCTGTGGACGAAGGGGGCTAAGTCCAGAAGTCACAAAAGAGTCCACTGGGGGCAGGAGCCACTACCCACCCAGCTGTGGTTGCTGGAGTTGGTCAAGGGTAGGACGAAGACAGTCAGCAATGCAGCCCTGGAGTCAGTGAAGAGTTCCTGGAGGATGCAGTGGACGTCCCACGCTGGATGGATGATTGCTGTCGGTCAGTGGCATGGAAAAGCCACCAACATGCCTTGACAAAGGCAGAAGTCGCGGTGAAGCAAAAGTGGAGCTGCCGGGGACCAGGAAGGTCCAGGAGGACTCAACTCACAGGGGAGTACTGGGGGACCTTCAGCAAGGCAGAGAGTCCACAGAAGAAACGGCAGCCCCCATAGGAGATCTACTGGAAGAGGAACCAGGAGTTGCACAGGAGCCCACACACCATATCTGGAGAAGAAGAAGCATGCAGAGGGCTGTGCATCGTAGAAAGGAGGGTTGGAGCTACACAGAGCCTGAAGAGGCAAAGGTGGAAAGCTGTCAGAGAGGACCAAGAGGACTACTCCGGACCACGACCTGTGATGCAGGATCCACGCAGCTCAGAATGAGAGGAGATCCACGCAGCTGGTCGTCGTTGCAGTTGGTGCCTGCGGATGCAGGGGAGTGACTCCTTAACTCCAGGGAAGATTCCTTCTTCCTTCTCTTGCAGACTGAAGACTTGCCGCCCTCAGAGGATGCATAGCCGGGGAAATGTTGCGGAAGCTAGAGGGAGCAGTGGAAACAATGTTGCAAGCAGAGTCTTTGTCGTGGATGCAGCTTGTCTGTTCCTGGAGGGTCCGGTCGCAGTTCCAGTGGCTAGAAGTTGAAGTAGAGGTTGCAGAGGAGTCCTGCTGGGTCTCTTGCAAGCCAAATCTGAGGAACACCCTAAATAGCGCTGAAAGGGGGATTGTTCACCTAGCCAGGTGACCAGGAGGGGGCTCTGACGTCACCTGCCTGACCTGGCCACTCAGATGCTCCCAGAGGCCTCTGCCCACCTTGGATTCAAGATGACAGAACCCAGGGACCCTCCGGAGAAGCTCTGGGCACCAACCCCGGGGTGGTGATGGACAGGGGAGTGGTCACTCACCATTCCATTGTCCTTTTTTGTGCCAGAGCAGTGACTGGGGGTCCCTGGACCGGTCTAGACTGGTTTAGGCATGGAGGTCACCAAATGTGCCCTTCAGAGCATACCAGTGGGTTGGGGAGGCTAACCTTTTCAAGCCAATTAACACTTATTTCCAAAGGGAGAGGGTGTTACCCCCTCACCCAAAGGAAATCCTTTGTTCTGCCTTCCTGGCTTGAGCTGATCAAGCAGCAGGAGAGCAGAATCCAGTCTGAGGGGTGGCAGCAGCTTGGGTTGCCTGGAAAACCCTAGGCGGCTGGTAGAAGCAATGCTGGGGTCCTCTAAGGTGCACAGAATCATACTTCCAATACTGGCAACCGTATTGGGGTCATGATTCCTACAGGTTTGATACCAAACATGCCTAGGTTCAAAGTTACCGTGATGTATCTGGACATAGGTAGTGACCTATGTCCAGTACACGCATAATATGGCATCCCCGCACTCACAAAGTTAATGAAAATGGAGCTGAGTTTGTGGGGGCACCTCTGCTCATGCACGTGTGCCAACACACAGGTAGTTGCACCCTGCCCTCTAGGCTAGTAGGGCCTACTATAGGGGTGACTTACAGTGACCTGTAGTAAAATGGGTGCATGCACCCTTTCACACAGGCTGCAATGGCAGGCTTGCAGATAAACTTTGCATGGGCTCTCCATGGGTGGCATAATACATGCTGCAGCCCACAGGGATCCCCTGGTACCCCAATGGCATGGTTACCATATACTAGGGACTTACATGGGGGCACTAGTATGCCAAATGTGGGGGTGCATGTGGTTCAAGTGACCAAGTTTTTAAAGAGACAGAGCATAATCACTGTGGTCTTTGTTAGCAGGATCCCAGTGAACACAGTCAAACACCTTGACAACGGGCAGAAAATGGGAGTAATCATGCCAAGAAAGAGGGTACTTTCCTACGCAACACAACATTAAGAGGGGCTACACTGGAGACATAGTTCTTAATGAACCTCCTGTAATACCCAGTGTAGGAAAATACCACTGTTGGCATGGTCACCCCCGTCACACAGACACACCCCTCCTCCCTTTTTTTTGCCTAGAGTTGATGACAGCTTTGATTGGAAGTGTGCTAACCAGGCCCCAGCACCCGTGTTCTTTCCCTAAAAACTGTACCTTTGTTTCCACGCTTGGCACATCCCTGGCACACAGTTAAGTCCCTTGTAAAGGGTACACCTGGCACGAAGGGCCCAGTGGCCAGGGAAGGTTCCTAAGGGCTGCCATTGAGCCGTCTGCGGGATTATGACCCCGCCCACCGCCATGGTTTTCGTGGCCTTCGTAACACCACAAAAACCATGGCGGTGCTCCCTATCAGTGACAGGGATAGGTGCCCCCCTTACCTTTCCAAAGACCCCCCCCCCCCATCCACCCTCTACATCCACGCCCCCCCTTCACACACACACACACACGCAGACACACACTCATTCACACATAAATACATGCATGCATACATCCAATCATACACACATCCGCACACACTTCCAACATTCACACTTCTATACATGCACACACGCAATCAACACTCAACAGATATCGCATTCACACACGCACATACATACACACACACACAACACCCCCTCCCCCTGTCGGAGACCCGCCTTACCTGGATCCAGGGGGTCCTCCAGCAGGAGACTGGATGGTGCGCTGCTACCTCCAGCAGCGCCCGCCAGCAGAACACCGCCAGGGCGTATTACTTGTCATAATACGGCTGGTGGCGGTCTACTGGCGTGGCGCTGTTGGGGGGAGCAGCATCACCTTACCGCCATCCGCCAGGATGGCCACTGCCGGATTTCCACCCTTCTTGTGGCTGAAATCCGGATGTGGTCATAATTTGGCGGCCGGCTGGTAGCCGCGGCGATGGTCTTTTGGCGGCCGTCACCGCGGCGGTAAGCGGTTTTTACCACTGATGTTCTAATGAGGGCCTATATCTCATTTTGATATAGTATATACAGAGCCAGCTTTTGACACCCAGGTAGGCCTAAAAAGACCCTCACCTGAGTTTGAGTGGTAGGGGGGAGTCCAATCCAAAATGGTTTGTATTTTCCCCTGTAGTGGTTGAATCTGGCCTCCACCTAGGTGGCTCCGATATGCAACCTTCCCCTGCCCTATCTCTCACTTAGAGGCCTTGATAGTGAGGCCTGCTTTTGGCAGAGCCTCCAAAATATTCCACCGGTAGACCATGTGATCCTCCCAAGTAGAGCTAAAGACAGCTACATCATCCAGATAAGCTGCACAATAGGCTTCCAATCCTTGGAGGACTGTGTTCACCAGCCTCTGAAATGTGGCAGGTGCATTTTTTCAGACCAGAGGGTATCTCTGTAAAGTGATAATGCCCTCCAATGGTTGAAAATGCTGTCTTTGGTTTGACATCATTTGATAACTTGATCTGCCCAATATCCACCAGTCAAAATAAATGTGCTCAGATACTTGGCAAATGCCAGTGTATCTATTAGCTCATCTGCCCTAAGGATAGGATGAGCATCTCTCTTTGTGACAGTGTTGAGCCCTCTATAGTAAACACAAAACCTCATTTCTCTCTTCCCATTCTGAGAGTGAGTTTTTGGGACCGGCACCACCGGGCTAGCCCAGTGGCTGTCTGAGTGCTCAGTTACTCCTGGGTCCAGCATCTTTCGCACTTCTTCTTGCTTTGATGCAGTCTCTAAGATGGTCACAATGCCTATAGATTATACTTTTTATGGGAAAACTGTCCCCTATATCAACGGTGTCTTCACACCAAGTGGTTTGTCCAGGTGTTCAAGAGAACCGTTCTGAGAACTGTCCTAGGAGGTTCCTGCAGACTTCTTTCTGAGACTCAGAAGGACAGTCAGCAAGGACTACCCCATCTACTGAGCCATCAGCTGCAGTGTTGGAGAAGAGGTCGGGTGAGGGTCACTCTTTTCTTCCTGTCCCTCATCAATGGCCATGAGCAGGGTCCTGTCATCCCTGTCATAGTAGGGCTTCAGGTGATTCAGATGAAGCACCCTTAGGGGACTTCTGGGAGTGCCTGTTCTACCAAGTAGGGGACCTCAACCTTCTATTCCTCTACTGTGTGGGGACCACTCCACTTGTGCTGGAGTGCCCTAGTAGCCACAGGCTCCAGGACACACCTTCTGCCCTGGCTGGTAAATAGTCAGCATAGCCTTCTGGCCATGCCACTGCTTCTGCAGTTCCTGGCTGGCCTGAAGGATTTATTGGCTTTTTTCATGTACTCAGCCATCCTTGATCTGAGGCCAAGTACATAGTCCACTATGTTCTGTTTAGGGGGCTTGAGAGGGTAGCCCTCAGCCCTCCATCACAAGAGCAAGAGGACCCCTAACAGGGAGCCCAAAGAGAAGCGCAAAGGGGCTGAGTTTTTCAGAGAGTCCCATGATCATGCCTTTGAGAGTTTTGTTAAATCTCTCTACCAAACCATTGATTTGGGGGTGGGGAGGGGTGATGAACTGATACGTTACCCCACACTCCTTCCACATGGCTTTGAGATATGCAGACATGAAGTTGGTACCCCTCTGATACCACCTGTTTAGGAAAGCCCACTCATGAGAAAATTACC
Source organism: Pleurodeles waltl (assembly GCF_031143425.1). NCBI lineage: Eukaryota > Metazoa > Chordata > Amphibia > Caudata > Salamandridae > Pleurodeles > Pleurodeles waltl. The sequence continues at coordinate 1,142,031,991 of NC_090439.1, forward strand.
AGGAGGGCTTTTGCCACTGCAGGAGCTGTAGTGGTCCTTAGAGGAATACCTTCTGGGAACCTCATGGCTTGATCCACCACCAGCAAAATAAATCTGTTCCCAGAGGCTGTGGGTGGGTCTGGGGGAAAACAATATTGACCCCAACCCTCTCAAAGGGGAACCTCAACCACTTGAAGTGGAATTAAGGGGGCATTTGGGATGCCACCTGTCTTGCCACTGGCTTCACAGGTGACACAGGAGCGAGAAAACTCCTTAATATCTTCTGACATGTGGGGCCAGTGAAAATGAGGGACAAGTCTGTCCAAAGACTTACTTTGCCCCAGGTGACCTGCCAGGTGTAGGAGGCTGACTCTCTGTGTAGTGTATAAAACTGGGCACACTCTGTAGGGGGTCCAAGCAACCACACGTTGGTTTCCAGAGGCAAAAAGTAGATCACCTAATGCTCTAATTTTTGAGGTAGCTTGGTTGAGCAGTTAGGGCAATCTTGAAGAAGTGCAAAGCATTGGTTGTACTCACAGTATCAATCATGCAACTCGAACACTCAAAGGAATAACTCAAGACCAATTTATAAAAATAGTTCAGATTTTTATATCATTTTAAAGATTTTTAAGGCCAAGATTATCAAAATTGGTTAAGTACTTTTTAAAATATGAATTTTTGAAGTTTTACGCACCATAGAAATTAATAGGCAGTCACTTTTAAAAATGCATATAAAATTTCGCAGTTACGTTACCAGGTTCTGATTTTGCAGGTTGGTCGAGGCCATCGGTGGGCACACTGTGCCCGCTGGAGAGGCTCGGGCGTCTCACGGTTCTGGCAGGTGCAGCATTGGAAAGTCTCTCGGAGCAGGTATAGGGCCACTCATTGGGACCACTTGGAAAAATGTGGTTCTTAAAGAATTAAAAGTGGTACCTTGGGGTCCCTTTGGGGTGTCGAAGTCGTAAGCTGTGTGGGACCCTGTGGGCACAGCTGGTTCCTCGATGCAGTGCGCTGGGAGGCCAGGTGCAGGGCGAGTGGTTGATCCAGGAGCTGTGCGCAACGGATTCCTTTGGAGCTAGAGGCGAATGTCTTGGAGGGGGGCTTACAGGACAGTGGGGCACTCTGGCAGGAGGTCCAGGGTGTTCTTGAAGTCCCTCGACTGGGGCTTCCTCCTGGTCCTTTTTCAGCGCTAACAGAGCTGGTTTTCTTGGTGGTCAACATCCACTGACCAGTACCTGGCATATTGGCACGACTCGGCCACTGGAGGGCGCAGTGCCACCAAACTTGGCACACTTGCAGGGTTTGTGCTGGTAGTCATCGGTATGTCGTCGGGTTCGGGAGATATCGGCCAGTAAATAAAGTGACTTTCAATGGTTTGTTGGTTCTTGCTTGCTTGTAGAATGGTACCTCCGCTCAGAAGGTAGATCCTGGGCAATTGATGAGGCCTGGAGGTCCTGTGGGTTTCTTGAGGCCAGTCCAGTGTCCAGCTCCTCCGCAGCAGCAATTGTCGGGTCCTAGGTGCAGCAGGCAGGCTTTGGTGCCTTTTCTTGATGCAGCAGGTCCACAATTCTTTGGTGTTGGTTTTCTTTGTCCTTTCAAATCTGATTTCTTGGTCTAGGGATGCCCACTAAATACTAAATACTGAATTTAGTGGGAGTTTTAGGGGGAACCTGGTAGTATCCAATGGGACACTTACCTTTGGGTGACCTTACCCTCTATAGTGACCACTTCCTGTAGGAAGGATCACTTCCCTAAACCTCATTGGCTATTTTCCCCTATTCCAAGATGGAGGAAACTGAAAAAGAGGGTCCTCTTTGCAGGCAACACCTTAGGGGTGGTGCATGCTAGGTGAGGCCACTCCTCCTACCCTTTGTTAGGTTTCCCACCTTTGCTTCTGCCAAAAGTGGGGGCTTGCAAAGGGGGATGCCAGCTTGGGTGTCAAGTTTCAAGGGTGGTAAGCCCTTTGAAGCTTACTGCCAGGACAACGCACATTCCTGAGGGAGGGTGTGCTAGCTCTTCCACCCAGGAAGGGCATTGTCTTACAAACCGGAGAGGCAGCACTCAACCCCAAGGTTTGTATATTGGCTGTCTAGAGATGGCAGCTGGATAAGACCAGTCAGCAACCATGACAGGATAGTTAGCTTTTTCAGGGGCCACTTCTAAGGTGGCCCCAGGTACTTTTAGGGATAAATCCAAGACTGGCATCAGTTTGGATTTATCATTCTGAGTTGTTTGATATCAAACAACCCAGGGTTCAGAGTGGCTGTCCTGTCGCTGGAAAACTCGAGTTGACCAGTGTTCAGCACATGTATTAAAATGGCTGCTCTGTTCACTCACTATGTCCCAGGTTTGCCAAGGACACATTGGGGGCATATTGCTCATGCAGCTATGCCCTCACATATAATATGGAGCACCCTGCCTTAGGGCTATAAGGCCTGACAGAGGGGTTTCTTCCCCATAGCAAATGCAGTGTATGGTGGACAATTGCAGAATGAAGAGATGATGGACGGAATGCTGAACAATGCAAACATTCACCCCCTGTCACAAAGATCTGGGTTTAATCCATCGTTTTTTTGCCACCCCAGTTTGGACCCAGGCATATGCAAATCAGTCTTGACCCTGTTCCCCATGGGAACAGTCCAGCCCGAACTGCCAAGCCAGGTCCTCGCTAGACAGAAACAAGAATCCTAGGACCAGTGTCAGGGTATCACTCTTCATCAGCTAGGCTAGCTTGAATCCAGTGGCGCAGTGAGCACGGGACCCACGTCTGGGCATACCTTGTATGGTGGACAGGCACACAGACTGTGTGTCATGTTGAGTTTGAGTTTTAGGTTTGCACCAGAACACTCAGCTCTCAATGGCAGTGATGGGTGCATCTGGAATCATGGCCCTCGAGGGTGGCACAATCAGTACTGCTGCCCTTAGGGGCCTACCCATAGTACCCAATTGTAGGAAAGTAGTCTCTTTCTAACATGGTTACCCCCATTTATGGCCTGTTTGTCAGTGTTTTTGACTGGGTCTACTGGGATCCTGCTAACCAGGACCCCAGTACTTATGCTCTCTCCCTTAAATTATGGTTATAGGATACTGGTAATCCAGTATTTAACCCACTCTTGGCATACTGGTGCTCCCTTATAAGTCACTAGTATATGGTACCGTGGTACCTAGGGCATTGGGGTTCCAGAGGATCCCTATGGGCTGCAGCATTTCTTTTGCCACCCATAGGGAGCCCATACAAAGGCTTCTACAGGACTGCCAGTGCAGCCTGTGTGAAATGGTGCATGCACCCTTTCACTGCCATTTACACTGCACCAGGTCACTTATAAGTCACCCATATACCAGGCCTTCCAACCCTGAAGACTGGGTGCAGAGTACCTGTGTGTGAGGGCACCCCTGCACTAGCAGAGGTGCCCCCATGACGCCCAGGACCATTTTCCCAGACTTTGTGAGTGCAGGCACGCCATTTTACGCGTGGACTGGACATAGGTCACCTATGTACAGTTTCACAATCGTAACTCAGAATAAGGCCATGTTTGGTATCAAACATGTTGGAATCATACCCCAAGGCTTTTGCAAGCATTGGTTGTATGATTCTATGGGTCTACAGCTCTTTGTGTGGGGACTACCGGTCCCAGGAGGCCAGCAGTTCAAGGGGGGTGGAGCCAGGATACCAGCGCTTATAGCGCATTTCGCCACCCCGCAACGCAGGTCTACAGGTCTTTGTGTGGGACTACCTGTCCCAGGAGGCCAGCAGTTCAAGGGGGCAGAGCCAGGATACCATTGCTTACAACACATTTTGCTGCAACGCGGGACGTGCGCAGGCTGTGCCTGGGCCAAGGGCGGGCCCGTCAGAAACCGGGAGAGCCGATTCCAAGGTATTTATCTACTTTTCCTGGCATTCTACTCGCTTCTGGTTATATCTACTGGCTTCTATAACATTTATTTAAAATGGGGAGGCGTAAAGCACAAGGGAGTCTTGTGGCAGCAGTCACATCATCTAAAATCCCTAAATCTAATAAAAATTTGAAGAGATTTTCCAACTGTGCCACCAACGAAATTGGCACTTTAATTGAGGAGGTGGAATCTATGTTAAATTGGAAGGAGAGTCGAGCTACAAAAGGTTCAACCAGTGCTCCCCTTTCATCCTTTTTTAGGCCTAGAGCATCTAAAAGGGCTAATCCTGTTAGCTGCACGGATCCTGCCCCAAACATGGAAACTGTAGCAAGGTCGGACGATGCAGCTGATTTAGTGCCGATAGACGAAGTCTTACACAAATGGTAGATGTTGGTGTTGCTGATGGAACTATTTCAGTGCATGATATACCTTGTTCAAATCGTTTTTCTGCATTAGGAGATCTTGATCAAAATTCAAAGAATGGTTGCTTGGATCCTAATCTGCGAATGTCCAGCAGACAGGCTACGTGTGGGAATTTTCAGATATAAGTGGTCAACTTAATCATGGACCTAAAACAAGAGACAAAGGACTTAAAACGTTTGCTGATTGAGGCTCTCACCTTAATTCGCCTGGAGGATAAGAAGAGCGTCGGGGAGAGGATTGGGGAGATTCCATATGGGAAAAAGTCCTAAACATACTGCATATTTCCATTAAGTAGCACTAACAATACCCATGGGTTCTATATCAAATTGATGCATAACAGAATTGGTAATACCCCCTTGCACAGGTGCAGGTTGTACTGAATTTGTCCTTTGTGTTTTGTGTGTTTCTCATGAAAAGCATAAAAAATGTGTTTATTAAAAAAAACATACCGCATCTACTGCTAAAGACTGGAGCAAGGAATCCGGCGTGGAATCCGACCAGAATAGGACCACCTTTGGGAAGTACAAAATCCCCCAGAGCATCTAGCCGTAGCATCCATTCTTTCCAGTCCAGCTCCTGCATGGGAGAGTGTAAGGAAATGCCTCCTTGGCATGGTTACCCCCTGACTTTTTGCCTTTGCTGATGACAAGTTATGATTTGAAAGTGTGCTGAGGCCTGCTAATCAGGCCCAAGCACCAGTGTTCTTTCCCTAACCTGTACTTTTGTTTCCACAATTGTCACACCCTGGCATCCAGGTAAGTCCCTTGTAACTGGTACCCCTGGTACCAACGGCCCTGATGCCAGGGAAGGTCTCTAAGGGATGCAGCATGTCTTATGCCACCCTGGGGACCCCTCACTCAGCACAGACATACTACTTGCCAGATTGTGTTTGCTGGTGGGGATAAAATGACTAAGTCGACATGGCACTCCCCTCAGTGTGCCATGCCAACCTCACACTGCCTATAGGTATAGATAAGTCACCCCTCTAGCAGGGCTTACAGCCCTAAGGCAGGGTGCACTATACCACAGGTGAGGGCATAGTTGCATGAGCACTATGCCCCTACAGTGTCTAAGCAAAACCTTAGACATTGTAAGTGCAGGGTAGCCGTAAGAGTATATGGTCTTGGGAGTCTGTCATGCACGAACTCCACAGCACCATAATGGCTACACTGAAAACTGGGAAGTTTGGTATCAAACTTCTCAGCACAATAAATGCACGCTGATGCCAGTGTACATTTTATTGTAACATACACCCCAGAGGGCACCTTAGAGGTGCCCCCTGAAACTGTAACCGACTACCAGTGTGGGCTGACTAGTTTTAGCAGCCTGTCACACACCAGACATGTTGCTGGCCACATGGGGAGAGTGCCTTTGTCACTTTGTGGCTAGTAACAAAGCCTGTACTGGGTGGAGGTGCTTCTCACCTCCCCCTGCAGGAACTGTAACACCTGGCGGTGAGCCTCAAAGGCTCACCCCCTTTGTTACAGCACCCCAGGGCACTCCAGCTAGTGGAGTTGCCCGCCCCCTCCGGCCACGGACCCAATTTTGGCGGCAAGGCCAGAGGAGATAATGAGAAAAACAAGGAGGAGTCACTGGCCAGTCAGGACAGCCCCTAAGGTGTCCTGAGCTGAGGTGACTCTGACTTTTAGAAATCCTCCATCTTGCAGATGGAGGATTCCCCCAATAGGATTAGGGATGTGCCCCCCTCCCCTCAGGGAGGGGGCACAAAGAGGGTGTAGCCACCATCAGGGCTAGTAGCCATTGGCTACTAACCCCCCAGACCTAAACACACCCCTAAATTGAGTATTTAGGGGCTCCCAGAACTCAGCAAGATAGATTCCTGCAACCTAAGAAGAAGAAGAAGGACTGCTGAGCTGAAAACCTGCAGAGAAGACGGGGAAACCAACTGCTTTGTCCCCAGCTCTACCGGCCTGTCTCCCCACTTCTAAAGACACTGCTCCAGCGACGCGTTCCACAGGGTCCAGCGACCTCTGAAGCCTCAGAGGACTACCCTGCATCTAGAAAGACCAAGAACTCCTGAGGACAGCGGCTCTGTTCCACAAAGACTGCAACTTTGCAACAAAGAAGCAACTTTGAAACAACACACGTTTCCCGCCGGAAGCGTGAGACTTTGCACTCTGCACCCGACACCCCCGACTCGACTTGTGGAGAACAAACACCCCAGGGAGGACTCCCCGGCGACTACGAGACCGTGAGTAGCCAGAGTTGACCCCCTTGAGCCCCCACAGCGACATCTACAGAGGGAATCCCAAGGCTCCCCCTGACCGCGACTGCCTGCTTCAAAGACCCAACGCCTGGTAAAGACACTGCACCCGCAGCCCCCAGGACCTGAAGGATCCGACCTCCAGTGCAGGAGCGACCCCCAGGTAGCCCTCTCCCTTGCCCAGGTGGTGGCTACCCCGAGGAGCCCCCCCCCCCTTGCCTGCCTGCATCACTGAAGAGACCCCTTGGTCTCCCATTGAAACCTATTGCGAACCTGTTCATCATCATCAAAGAAACTTTATTCGATTGATTTTAACAATCATAAAAGTCATTATGCATGTGCACACTGCACCCGGCTGCCCCCGTGCCGCTGAGGGTGTACTTTTTGTGCTGACTGCCCCCCCCAGTGCCCTACAAAACCCCCCTGGTCTGCCCCCCGAAGACGCGGGTACTTACCTGCTTGCAGACTGGAACCGGGGCACCCCCTTCTCCATTGAAGCCTATGCGTTTTGGGCACCACTTTGACCCCTGCACCTGACCGGCCCTGAGCTGCTGGTGCGGTAACTTTGGGGTTGCTCTGAACCCCCAACAGTGGGCTACCTTGGACCCAACTTTGAACCCCGTGGGTGGTTTACTTACCTGCAAAACTAACAAACAATTACCTCCCCCAGGAACTGTGGAAAATTGCACTGTGTCCAGTTTTAAAATAGCTATTTGCCATTTGTGTGAAAACTTTATATGATATTTTGCTAATTCAAAGTTCCTAAAGTTCCTAAGTGAAGTAGCTTTCATTTAAAGTAGTGTTTGCGAATCTTGAACCTGTGGTTCTTAAAATAAACTAAGAAAATATATTTTTCTATATAAAAACCTATTGGCCTGGAATTGTCTTTGAGTGTGTGTTCCTCATTTATTGCCTGTGTGTGTACAACAAATGCTTAACACTACCCTCTGATAAGCCTACTGCTCGACCACACTACCACAAAATAGAGCATTTGAATTATCTCTTTTTGCCACTATTTTACCTCTAAGGAGAACCGTTGGACTCTGTGCATACTATTCCTTACTTTGAAATAGTGCATACAGAGCCAACTTCCTACAGAGAGCCATGGAATTACCCCTGCTATGCAACCTATAGGGAACTATCACAAAAGTGACCATTCAATTTATATGTGCAACGTCCCGAAACTAGCAACAAACACACACGAAGATAGTCTGTTGTTAAAAAAACAAGGCTACCCATTGGATAAGGCATGTCAGGAAATGTGGCTCTATTATCCATTCAGATATTATGTTTGCTAAGTGCCATAGAGGCAAGCTAGGCCATCTGGACACTGTTGAGTTAGCATTAGCTACTCCTGATTTGGTGAAAGGCCTGATATCCTTGGAGGCCCGGAATCCATTACGCAATGGATCGAACATTGTTCTTCAAACAAACTGTCCCATTTGGGATTTCTCAGTTAAGGAATCAGCTGTTACCCCTGAAAGTGGGGTCACCATTAGGGGCTCTGTTGAGCCACTTTCTTCTATCCCAACGGTCCCTTCTGCGGACACTCCCTGGAGGGAGTGTGAGACCCGGGACAAGCAGTGGAAATCTCCAAACAAAACGCCAAGCTCCAATTGATCAGATATTGATTGACTAAAAGAAGCAATGATCCCCCTGAACATTACTTCATTTTACGAGGGTGGGAACTTATGTAGGAACTTGGATGGTAGTTCCAGGAGCCCATTGTGGGGGGTGCCATCCAGGATGAGAGTCTAAGGATATCAGATGATCTAGTATCCTTGCCTATAGTGCCATGCCATAAGGTTGCCAATGTCACCCATTCTAGACTTAGGCATTTTCGTTCTTCTTCTTTAGTTTCGTAGAACATAGCGGGGTTATGGAACAAGATTGATGATCCGGACTGGGGTTCCTTTATCGACTCTTGCAGCATTTGTCTTTTCCAGGAAACATGGGCTATTACTAATGTACACAGACAAGGGTATATTTCATTTTGTAAAGAGGCCATCCCTTCATCTGCGGGGAGGGTGGGAGTGGATCTTATTACGTGGGTAAAAATTTCCCACGCAGGGGAAGTTAAGGAAATCTATGTGAACTCACCTGTTATTTTGGCGGTTTCGATTAAACCAAAATTGGGTCCCCTGTTTTTGTGTGTCAACCTCAACAATAGGCCAGGTCCCTCTAGTAAAACTTCAGAAACAATATCTTTGCTAAACACACTTGTGGCTGACTTACTTCCCTCGCATTTTGTTATCATAGCTGGCAACTTGAATGCTTTTTTAGAGCCCAATTCTCTTTTTGCAGAGTTAACCCAGGAAGAGGATGTAACATGGGGACTTCCACCCTTCTTCATGTCGAGAAACCAGTCTGAAACCAGCCCAAGGGTGTGGCAGGTTATTGAGCTAATGCTGCTATATGGCTTACGCCCCTGAAATGGGCGTTTTCCCTCAGACATTCCAGCACGTTCCACCTTTTTCAGAGGGTCTTAAAGTAGCCTGATTGATTATCTGCTTATTGATGGTACGATCTGGCACGAAATTAAGGATCTCAAAATGGGAGACCAATGTTATAGTGATCACTTCCCCCTTTTGTTACAATGGGATAGATGGGCTCCAGGTTCTGAGCCAAATAAGCAAGACCAGAGAGTTACGCCCTCCTTGGAGGTAGCTGGTAATCAGCGTGTACAAAGATGGGAGGTTTTGACGAATAAAAGTGCTCTAGTAGCTCAAATGACTGACTTGGTTTCTAGGTATACAGCTGCCCTGGTATCCAACCCTTATTCTCTTGACCAAATAATGGCTAAACACGTTGAGCTTTTTGCTTCCCTGAAGGCCATCTTTATTAGGGGAAACAGGGGAAGCGGGAGGTGTAGAGTGCTTAAACTAATTGCATGGTTCAGCACTGCCTGTAGGAGGGCCAAGCACACCCTATTGAAAGCAGTTAGATGGATGGGTTGCCCACTGCTCTATCCTGGGGAGTGCAAAGCCACAGTCTCTCAAGTCGATGCCTTTCCCCACTGTTCTGGAGGGGGCTTTGTGCCCAGAGTGCTTCATCCTGCCAAGGACTGAGGTAGTGGATGTGATACTCCACTGGTTCTGGAGTGGGCTTTGTGCCCACAGTGCTTCATCCTGGCAAGGACTGAGGTAGTGGATGCAACACTCCACTGACGGTGGTGCAACATGCAAGCTGGCCAGGCTCCTGGTACTGACCACCAGCCTCGTACAACTGACCACTGGGGATGGAAGCCATGTCTGCGGTGGTGCCACTGGCTCAGTATGTCGTGGGGCCGCTGGCGGTGTCAGTAGCGGCGGTGTCAGTAGCGGTGGTGCTTGCGGCAGACTGTGGCATCGGCGCTGGCAGCAGGCTCTGTGACATCGGTGCTGGCGGCGGGCTCTGTGGCATCGGTGCTGGCGGCGGTCGTTGTGGCGGCGGTGCTGGTGGCGGGCTCACTGACTGCAGTGCTGGTGAAGGGCTCAGTGTCTGCGGTGCTGGTGGCGGGCTCACTGACTGCGGTGCTGGTGGCGGGCTCACTGACTGCAGTGCTGGCGGCGGTGCCGGTGGCGGTGCCGGTGGTGGTCTTGTCCGCCGTGCAGGTTCGGCGTCGACGTGGACCTGCCTTTGATTTTTTGGCCCTTCCCCACCTTGGATGATGGCGCAGCTCTCTTCCCACTTTCCACTTTTGTTTTGCCTGAGCCCTTGGCGGTGTCAGTAGCGGCAGTGTCAGTAGCGGCGGTGCTTGCGGCAGACTCTGGCATCGGTGCTGGCAGCGGGCTTTGTGGCATCGGTGCTGGCAGCGGGCTTTGTGGCATCGGTGCTGGCGGCGGGCTCTGTGGCATCGGTGCTGGCGGCGGGCTCTGTGGCATCGGTGCTGGCGGCGGGCTCTGTGGCATCGGTGCTGGCGGCGGGCTCTGTGGCATCGGTGCTGGCGGCGGGCTCTGTGGCATCGGTGCTGGCGGCGGGCTCTGTGGCATCGGTGCTGGCGGCGGGCTCTGTGGCATCGGTGCTGGCGGCGGTCGTTGTGGCGGTGGTGCTGGTGGCGGGCTCACTGACTGCGGTGCTGGTGGCGGGCTCACTGACTGCGGTGCTGGTGGCGGGCTTACTGACTGCGGTGCTGGTGGCGGGGTCAGTGTCTGCGGTGCTGGTGGCGGGCTCACTGACTGCGGTGCTGGTGGTGGGCTCACTGACTGCAGTGCTGGCGGCGGTGCCGGTGGTGGTCTTGTCCGCGGTGCAGGTTCAGCGTCGACGTGGACCTGCCTTTGATTTTTTGGCCCTTCCCCACTTTGGATGATGGCGCAGCTCTCTTCCCACTTTCCACTTTTGTTTTGCCTGAGCTCTTGGTGGAAGGTGTTTTCGCCTTCTCCCTCCGGGATGTGGGCAGCTTTTCCTGTTTTAGAGGTGGGGGAATGTCCTTGCCCTCGCTCCTTGGGACACTGGCAGCCCTGTTGCTTGGCGCACTTCAGAATCCTGCTATTGCTGGCACCACTGTGCCCGGTGATGTGGTGGCTGAGGTGCTGGGTTGGGACCTGGAAAGGCGGGCTCTAGGGGACGGAAGGGGGGGAGGTGTAGGGAAGAGGTCAACATTTGATAGGAAAAGCTTTTTAGACACACTGGGACGGGTAAATGGAGGGGGTTTGGGAGCGGAGGAAGAGGTGGTGGATGTAGGAGGTGTACGTTTGCTGACTTTGGGTGAAAGTGCATGGGCTGGAGGCTGTTGTGAGGTGGATGGCTGTTGGGTGGGTGTGTGACTGCATTTGTGTAGTTTGGGAGGAGGGCTCACAGACACACTGGGAGAAGACACAGGGGATGTGTGAATGGTAGTGGGGTGGTGAGTGCACATGAGCGGTTTGTGGTAATGGGCGTGCTCGTGATGGAGGTAGTGGCTGGAGATGTAGTGCATTCAGGTGTGAGTGGAGACGAAACAGGGAGGGAGGAGGGGGACACAGTGGAGGCAGTGGATGTTGGTATCTCTGCATGGGTAGGGTGCTTGTGTGAGTGCCTGTGGGATGTGTGGTGCTTATGTTTGCCTGAGCCACCCTTGTGTGTTGAGGTGTGTGCATGCTGGTCTGATGGTGTGCTTGGGATAGGCTGAGGTACAGGGGATTGGGTCTGGGTGGAGAAGGTTGGAGGGGGGAGGCTGGACACAGGGACAATGGCTGCCATCAGTGCTGAGGCCAGAGCCTGAAATGCTCGCTGTCATTCTGCCTGGCCAGAATGAATCCCTTCCAGGTATGCATTTGTTTGTTGCAAATGCCTCTCTACACCCTGGATGGCATTCAGAATGGTAGACTGCCCAACAGTGAGGGATCTCAGGAGGTCAATGGCCTCCTCACTGAGGGCAGCAAGGCTGACTGGGGCAGGGGCTGAGGTGCCTGGGGCGAAGGAGATGCCCACCCTCCTGGGTGAGTGGCCACGGGACACACGCTGAGGGGCTGCTGGGAGGGTGGTGCTGGTAGGGGGGTGGTGGCTGTACCTGTAGATGCGGTGGGCACACAGGGGCCCCCCACCGCAAGGGAGCTCCCATCAGAGGAGGAGTCAGTGTTGCTGGTCTCTGCTCCTGTCCCCGCCGTGGAGCTCCCCTCGCCCTCCGTCCCACTGGTGACTTCAGACTCTGTTGTCTCGCCCTCCAGGGCCATGTGGGAAGCAGCTCCCTCCTGCTCCGTTGGCACTGCTCCTCTACCTGATGATGCTAATGCACACAGGAACAGGGAGACCACAAAAAGGGGGAGGGAGAAAGAAGAAAGTCATGTTCAGTGCATGCAATACCGCTACCGTTGGCGGACACTACAGACACAGCAGCCCTCTGCACTACGCCATGCACTTAGAGTTCCCTAATTAATCACACAGACATGGGGTACAAGGCCTATGCCCGATTGCTGCACACATGGAAGTCACGGCAGCCTGACTAGGTGTAGATGGCTCTTCCACTGGTGGGGTTGGGGTGCCACATAGCCTGCCTCACAAAGGGTCCTTGCCTACAAAGCGCGCCCTGGCCTAGGGTAACCCACTGCCCACCTCCCCCACCCAGACACCTCCTAATGTGCTCAGAGTCAGATAGATGTGATGGTACTCACCCCCTTGTGGCTGCTGTAATGCCCTCAAGCGCCCATCCAATTCCGGGTACGTCACCGCCAGGATCCGGAACATCAGGAGGGTCATGGTGCGACGGGCACCCGTCCGACGTTGGGAGGCCATCCCCAGCTGGGCCTCCGCCGTCTTCTAGCTCCAGCGGTGAATGTCATCCCATCTTTTCCGCCAGTGGGTGCTCCGTCTGTGGTAGACCCCCAGGGTCCGGAGACGTCCTTGGCGATGGCACGCCAAATATCCTTCTTCTGGTGGGCGCTGACCGAGAGGAATAGTACAGGGGAAAAGGAAAAACTTTGACCATCTGGACCGCCACAGTCATTGGCCCACATTCCCACACTTGCCCTGATGCACATACACTCACCGTCTGCTCATGCAGGCCTCAGAACCCCGCCACCCTTCCCCCAACCCCGGTATCTTTCACCACACCACTCCAAACAGGCATTGCCCATACAGCATGCTCACAGTGTACTCACCTGTTTGTCTGGAGGACCGTAGAGCAGCGTGTACTGGGGGAGGACCCCATCCACTAACTTCTCCAACTCCTCCGAAGTGAAGGCAGGGGCCCTTTGCCCAGACACATGAGCCATCGTCGCTTCCAGACACAGGTCACAGCAGCACTTGCAGTGTAGGTCCTCTCCGGTCGAAGGTCCGGTATCAAGTGAGTGAACAGACAGAAAATGGCGGTCACATCCGCGGCGGTGTGTATCGTCACCGCCGGCGTACATCGTTATTGGCTCCTCGGACCCATAGGGCCCAATGTTAACCAATGCAGGATTGTGCCGCGGTCTTCGACCGCCTACCGCGACAGTGTACAATGGCAGCGCAGTTACCTCATATCCCCTTGTCCCACATTACAGCTCAGGCTGCCGCCATTTCAGTTGGCCACATGGCATTATTTTTAAATGCGTCATACATATCTAGGCCTTGCATACACACAGTGACAGGCACGTAGCGGATTGACAAATGTGTGCAATAAATTATTTTTTTACTACCTCAGTGTTGGCTGACTCTGTGCTCGCTGTTCTCGTCCATACGGCACATCCGCTGGGGCAGGTGAGGAGATGGCGGCATCCTCCGGTGTACAGACCGCTGATAGACCTGTCGACAATGGAAGACAGACAATTTGTCACTTACAGACTTGATTGTGCCACAATCCAAGAACTGTGGGCCCAGTTGGAGCCAGACTTGATTTCAGATATCCGCCATCCCACAGGAATCCCCCCTCTAGTGCAGGTCCTGTCAGTACTCCATTTCCTGGCAAGTGGGTCTTTTCAAACAACAGTGGCCACTGCATCAGGGATGTCCCAGCCTATGTTCTCAAACGTGTTGTCCAGAGTGTTGTCTGCCCTGCAGAAACACATGCGCAGCTACATCGTTTTCCCTCAGGTGGAGGATTTGCCCACAGTGAAAGGTGACTTCTATGCCCTGGGACATATCCCCAACATCATAGGTGCCATTGATGGGACACATGTGGCCTTGGTACCCGCCCCCCACCGCAGGAGTGAACAGGTGTACAGAAACAGGAAGAGCTACCATTCAATGAATGTGCAGATGGTGTGTTTGGCCGACCAGTACATCTCCCATGTGAACGCCACGTTTGCAGGCTCAGTGCATGACGCTTACATTTTGAGGAATAGCAGCATCCCTTATGTGATGGGGAAACTCCAGAGGCACCGTGTGTGGCTAATAGGTGAGGACAAGGACCCTATACCCTGTGAATAGTTGTCTGGGGTTGTCACTAAGGGTTAGTGTGTCTAACAACTGTCCCTCGACATTTGCAAGTGACACTGGGTACCCCAACCTGTCATGGCTACTGACCCCAGTGCGAAATCCCAGGACAAGGGCAGAGGAACGCTACAATGAGGCACATGGACGAACTAGGAGAGTGATAGAAAGGACCTTCGGCCTCCTGAAGGCCAGGTTCCGGTGCCTCCATATGACAGGTGGTTCTCTCTACTACTCACCAAAGAAGGTGTGCCAGATAATCGTGGCCTGCTGTATGCTGCACAACCTGGCTTTGCGACGACATGTGCCTTTTCTGCAGGAGGATGGTCCAGAAGGAGGTCTTGTGGCAGCTGTGGAGCCTGTGAACAGTGAAAAAGAGGAGGCAGAAGAAGAGGATATCGACAACAGAAACAACGTGATCCAGCAATACTTCCAGTGAGACACAGGTAAGAAGTCATCACTGCCTCCTACATCTCATACAATTGTTAGACCTATCATATGTCTGTCACTTTCACCCAGTGTATGGACCCTGACCTGTCACTTTGCCTTTCCACTTCACAGATGTGGGTCCCACTGTGTGACCTCTGCTATGTTACCTCATGGACTAGAGCTGTGTGACATAGGTATGTTGACAATACAATGGACATTGCTTTGTTCCTTAGTTATAGCAAATACACATTTGGGAAAGCACAGACTGACTCCAGATTGTTTTGTGATTCAAGGGTGTTTATTTAAGTGCAAATTAGTGGAGGGGGTTGGAAAATGGTCAGGGGTGATGGTGGAGGAATGTCCATGGCAGAGTCCAGTTATTTGTCTCACAGGTGCATTGTCCAAAGGGGCATAGGAAGTGGAGCTAGGGCAGTTTAAGAATGGACAGGGTGACGAAGTGGGACAGAAGGATGACATTCAGGGTGGTCTCATTTCTTGGTGGGGGTCTTGGCATTGTTCTCTGTCTTTGTCCTGGATCTCAGGGACCGTTTGCGGGGTGGTTCTCCATCTGCAGGGGGTGAGGTGCTGGTGTCGTGGTCCTGTGGCGGTGCCTCCTGTCCACTAGCGCTGGCAGAGGTGGTGGGCAGTTCATCATCGAGGCTAGTGTCATGGGCCCCTTGTTGTGCCACAGTGTCCCTCCTGGTGTTCATAAGGTCCATCAGCACCCCTACAATGGTGACCAGGGTGGTGTTGATGGACTTGAGTTCCTCCCTGATCCCCAAATACTGTTCCTCCTGCAGCCGCTGGACTTGGACAGTACCGTTGCCATTGTCTCCTGGGAATGATGGTACGCTCCTGTGATGTTGGAAAGGGCCTTGTGGAGAGCGGGTTCCCTGGGCCTGGCCTCCCCCTGTCGCGCAGCAGTCCTCCAGTTCCCCTGTTTTCCTGTTCCGCTGTCCCCTGAACCGTGTGCCCACTGCCACTGCCACCAGGTCCCTGATGTTCTTGGGTTTGTGGGTTTGCCTGGGTTCCCTGTAGTGGTGGACACACTGCTACTTGACGGTTCCTGGGGACAGAGGGATGGGCCCGCTGGGTGGGTGCTGTGCTGGTGTTTCCTGAGGGGGGAGGCTCTGTTGTGGCATGTGCCAGTGTGTGGGGAACCAACTGCACCGAGGTCCCAGATGGGCCGGGCTGGTCATCTAGATCCAGTTAGACAGAGCTGCTGTCATCACGGTGGGCCTCTTCTGTGGGGGGGGATGGACATGTCTGGAACCTCCTGTCCGGTGACATTGGGTAGGGGTCCTGCGGGGGTGTAAAGGCATGATTATTGCATCTGTGTGTGCCATCGTGTGGAATGGGTGGGTGACCCTGTACCCCAGTGGTTGCATTCTTGTCTAGGACCTTGTGTGATATTTGGTTTGGGGATCTGTGTGGGTATGTGTAGTGGACATGCTTTGGCGATGGGTGTCCATGCTTTGGTGTTGCATGCAGGGCTTGGTGTTGGGATGTGTGGGTTGTGATAGTGGGACATTTGTGAGGTGTGGAAGTGATGGGGGTGAGGGTGAGGGTCAGGTATGTGATAGCATGCAGGTAGGTTGGCTGATGTAATAGTTAAGATTTGACTTACCAGAGTCCATTCCTCCTGCTACTCCTGCGAGGCCCTCAGGATGCAGTATAGCCAAGACTTGCTCCTCTGATGTTGTTAGTTGTGGAGGAGGAGTTCTCTGAACTGCTATCTGGTGTCTTGAGACCACAGAACGCACCTTCCCCCCGTATGTTGTTCCACCTTTTCCTGATGTCATCCCTAGTTCTTGGGTCCTGTCCCACTGCGTTGACCCTGTCTATGATTCTGCGCCATAGCTCCATCTTCCTAGCAATGGAGGTGTGCTGCACCTGTGATCCGAATAGCTGTGGCTTGTGCCCGGACAATTTCCTCCACCATGACCCTGAGTTCCTCCTCAGAGAACCTGGGGTGTCTTTGCGGTGCCATGGTGTGGTGTGGGTGATATGTGAGGTGCTGTGTGTTGTGATGTGTGAGGGGATGTGTTTGTGTATGTTGTGTGAGGTGGGTGGATTTTGTGTGAGTGATGGTGTTGTGTGCCTGTGGATGCTAGTTTGTTGATGGTGGTGTCTCTCGCTGGCCTTCTTTCCAAATTTTGGTAGTAAGGGTTTGTGGGTGATGTGGGTGTGTGTTTTATATTGGATTGGGTGTGTGGGAGTGGTGTGTGTATGTGTATCAGGTGTGTGTATTTCGATTTGTCCAATGTGGGTGTGTTTTGTAAATGTGGGTGTATTTTGAGCGCGGCGGTGTGTACCGCCAATGGAATACCGCAGTTGAAAGACCGCCGCGTGGATTCGTGGGTCTTGATAGTGTGGGCGTATTCCTGTTGGCTTGACGGTGGAGGTTTTGTTATCGTGAGTTTATCACTGACCTTTGGTGTGGTGGACTTGTGTGGGTATCTAGATTTTGTCGGATTCCGGCCTTTGGGTCGTAATAGCTGTAGCGAATATCCGCGGCCGCAGCGGTGTGTTGGCGGTCTTCTGCAAGGCAGTAAGCGGCATTTACCGCCAATGTTGTAATGAGGGCCCGTGTCTGTTATTTGCTGATGATACCTTGCTCTTGTCCCAAACTGCCTCAGGATTATCTAGGCTTTTGGAGAAATTTGGGGAGTTGTGTAAGGATTACGGTTTACAAATAAGCTGCACAAAAACCAAATGCATGGTATTTGGTGACCCAAACTTTAGAGCAATGAAAGGTATAGTGCTGGATGGTGAGGTCCTTGAACGTGTTAGTGATTTCGATTATCTGGGAATTAGACTAGAAAACTCCCACAAATGGACATCACTTCTGACGGTGGATATTTATAAAGTGCAGGCTATAGCAGGTGCTTTGTATGGTGCTGAGCTGTGGGGCCATGGAAAATTCCACGATATAGAAAGAGCAGAGGATTTTTTTTATCAAGGCCCTCCTAAAGGTTCCCTTGAGTTCTCCTACTCTCCCTATCCAAATGGATTTAAATTTTTACTCCATTGCTGATATTGCTGCCTTGCGACCGCTGCAATACTGGATTCAGATTTGGTCCACAGCAGCGCTAGAGCCTTATAGGATATGGCTAGGAGTGCTCCTAGGAGACTCTCAGGTTGGTAAATTCCATGTTGCCAGTATGTAAAAAGAGGCTTTTTTAAACCTGGGCTGGGCTCCTATTGGACGGACCCTTTGCATCTTCCAAAAAAATGCCCCACAGACTTTGAAGGATGCATACTGGGCGAACATACAAACATTAATTCTAGCAGCTGTTCTGTCAGGAAGTATGACAGACAGTTTTTTATCATTTAAGTGTCACTATGAGTTTGAACACTTTTTTGACATCATTTTACATCCTATTGCACGTGCACTTTGTCTAAGACTCAGATTAGGATCTCTACGAGTGCGTGCTCTTACCTCCAGATGGAAGCAAACTGTTAGTCTGTCAGACCTTTGCCCGATGGGGTGCAATACTAGGGAAACAATTAGCCATCTTTTATTCCATTGCCCTGCATATAAAAAGCAAAGGGCCCGATAGGTAAGACCTCTTTGTAACATCATGGGCGTTAGGGACCACCATTCGGCTCTTAGGATTTTTAGAACTAGTACCCACGGGCCGGTGGTGTGTACTGTGGCAAAGTTCTTAGTAGCCTTATGGCGTATTAGAGCAAGTTTTTTATTTTGACACAATACTTATTCAAGGTCAGAGATTGTTTTTAATTGATTTACTATTGACATTTTTAGATTTACAAATGTATGCTTGTATCATATTAGACTTCCCTTAATATGAGAAGAAGCATTTTAAAGTTTTAGGAATTTAAACCTATTTGTTTAAGTTCTATTGTGTACCTTGCTTGACTTAGAATGCAAGCTTGGCTAATTACTTTATGCCGTAGGCTTATGAATTTGAAGAAAAACAAAGCCACATGTATCCCTTGATAGAGTAATTTGGCGTCTGATTTGTACGTAAATGTGAAATTTTTGTCTTGAGGATTTTAGTTTTGTATTTTTATACGTTGTATTGCGATTCGTGTTTTTTATGTGTATTTGCATTGCTTTTATGGTAGTTGCTGCCAAAATAAAGCTAAATGATGATGATTCCATGCACTCTGCGGGGGTCCTTAAAGGACCCCCATTACTGTCATTACAGCCTTCTGAGGTTTTCCAGGCAGCCCCAGCTGCTGCCACCTCACAGATTTCTGCCCTCCTGTTGTTTGAGTAGCTCAAGCCCAAGAAGGCAGAACAAAGGATTTCCTTTGGGAGAGGGATGTTACACCCTCTCCCCTTGGAAATAGGTGTTACAGGCATTGTAGGGGTAGCCTTCCAGAGCCTCTGGAAATGGTTTGAAGGCCATAGATGGTGCCCTCCTTGCATAATCCAGTCTACAGCGGTTCAGGGACCACCAGCTCCTGCTCTGGCGTGAAAAAGGACAAAGGAAAGGGGAGTGACCACTCCCCTGTCCATCACCACCCCAGGGGTGATGCCCAGAGCTTTTCCAGAGTGTCCCTGGGTTTTGCCATCTTGGATTCCAAGTTGGCAGGGCATTCTGGGAGCATCTGAGTAGCCAGTGCCAGCAGGTGACGTTAGAGCCCTCCCCGATAGGTGCTTACCTGTGTAGCTGACCAGTCCCCCTTTCAGGGCAATTTAGGGTCTCTCCTCTGGGTGTTTCCTCAGATTCGGATTGCAAGACTCCAGCAGGAATCCTCTGCATTTTTTACTTCACCTTCTACCGACGAAACTGCATTTGGACCCTCCAGGAACTCTACAAACTGCAACAAAGAAGCAAAGACGACTTCTGCAACATTGTATCTTCAGCTCCTGCCAGCAACTGCAACTGTTTCCAGGTTGTGCATCCTCCTACCACTGCCTGTCTTCAGCCTGCACCAGAAGGAATCTCCCTTGAAGTGAAGAAGTCATTTCCCTGCTTCAGCAGGCACCCCTCTGAATCGTCGACCGGTGGCTTGGGTCCCCTCTCCTGAAGAAGTGTGTGGATCCAGCAACCCGGGTGGTGGACGGAAGTGGTCCCGACAGTCCGGAAGTCCAGCTGTCAAACTTTGGTGGAGGTAAGAGCTTGCCTCCCCATGCGAGACAGTACTCCCGTGCACCACCTATTTTGCAAGACAGTACCGTGTATTTTCCAGTTGCCAGGGCTTGTTGGCATCCTTTCATGAACTTCTTTGTGCGGCCCCCAGCACTCCTTCCTGCGACGCACAGCTTTCTGCCGGTTTCTCTGGCCTTGTGGGATCCCTTTGTGTAGTGCGGCATGGGCCTCCTTTTGCACCTTCTTTGTCGCCTTGCTGTAGGACTCTTGTGCATGCTGCCTGGTCTTCTGAGGGCTCTCTGAGTTGCTGAGAACCTCCCTCTATTTCCCCCTCCTGGGTAAAGGCTACAAGGTCCCTCCTTGTCCCAGGCAGCGCCATTTTCTGCTAACCGTGAGCTTTGCGTGTGCCAAGGCCTATTGGCAGAATCCAGCAACGCAAACCAGACTGCAATCATCCATCCGGCGTGGGACATCATCTGCACCAACCAGGAACTTGCATCCGTCTTCTTCTGTGCAGTACTGACTGTTCTTCAATGGTGGTTCTTCTTTTGCACCTTCATCCAGGTTAGCAGGGGCTCCTGTTTTCCCTGGACTCTTTAGTGCTTCTGGACTTGGTCCCCTTTCACAGGTCTTCAGGTCTAGGAATCCATTGTTGGTGTCTTGCAGTCTCTTCTGGTTCTTGCAAAATCTTATATCACATGTTCTTGTGTGTTCTAGGAAAGGTACTGTGTTTTACTCCTGCTTTCCTGGGCTCTGGGGTGGGTTCTATTACTTACCTTTGGTGTTTTCTTACACTCCCAGCACCCCTCTACACACTATACTTGCCTAGGTGTGAGACCAACGTTTACATTCCACTATTTTAGTGTATGGTTTGCGTTCCCTCTAGGCCCATTTCTAACTATTGTGATTTTTACTATTTGCACTGTTTTCTAACTGTTTTTACAGCTATTTCTGCATTCTAGTGTATATACTGTGTATATTACTTACCTCCTAAGGGAGTATAGTCTTGAGTATTTTTGGCATTTTTGTCACCAAAATAAAGTACCTTTAGTTTTGTAACAATGAGTATTTTCTTTCATGTGTGTGAGTGCAGTATAGTGGTAGTGCATGAGTGTAAGGAAATGCCTTCCTTGGCATGGTTACCCCCTGACCTTTTGTTAATGCCAGTTATGATTGAAAGTGTGCTGGGACCCTGCTAACCAGGCCCCAGCACCAGTGTTCTTTCCCTAAACTGTACCTTTGTTCCCACAGTTGGCACAGCCCTGTCACACAGATAAGTCCCTTGTAAATGGTACCCCTGGTACCACGGGCCCTGTTGCCAGGGAAGGTCTCGAAGGGCTGCAGCATGTCTTATGCCACCCTGGGAACCCCTCACTCAGCACATGCACACTGCCTCACAGCTTGTGTGTGCTGGTGGGGAGAAAATGACTAAGTCCACATGACACTCCCCTCAGGGTGCCATGCCCACCTCTCACTGCCTGTGGCATAGGTAAGTCACCCTTCTAGCAGGCCTTAAAGCCCTAAGGCAGGGTACACTATACCACAGGTGAGGGCATATGTGCATGAACACTATGCCCCTACAGTGTCTAAGCAAAACCTTAGACATTGTAAGTACAGGGTAGCCATAAGAGTATATGGTCTGGGAGTGTCATTACCAACTCCACAGTTCCATAATGGCTACACTGAAATCTGGGAAGTTTGGTATCAGACGTCTCAGCACAATAAATGCACACTGATGCCAGTGTGGGATTTATCTTAGAGATGCCCCCTGAATACCAGTCCGACTACTAGTGCTAGGCTGAACAGGTTTCTGCCAGCCTGCCACAACCAGGCGAGTTTCTGGCCACATGGGGTGAGTGCCTTTGTCACTTTGTGGCCAGGAACAAAGCCTGTACTGGGTGGAGGTGCTTCTTACCTCCCCCTGCAGGAACTGTAACACCTGGTGGTGAGCCTTAAAGGCTCATGCCTTTTGTTACAGCACCGCAGGGCATCCCAGCTAGTGGAGATGCCCACCTCTCCAGCCACTGCCCCCACTTTTGGCAGCAAGGCTGGGGGAGATAATGAGGAAAAAAAGAAGGAGCCACCCACCAGTCAGGAGAGCCCCTAAGGCGCCCTGAGCTGAGGTGTCTTCTGCCTTTAGAAATCCTCCATCTTGAGATTGTAGGATTCCCCCAATAGGAATAGGGATGTGCCCCTCTCCCCTCAGGGAGGAGGCACAAAGAGGGTGTAGCACCCCTCCAGGTCAGTAGCCATTGGCTACTGCCCCCCAGACCTAAACACACCCCTAAATGTAGTATTTAGGGGCAACCCAGAACCCAGGAAATCAGATTCCTGCACCCTGAAGAATGAAGGACTGCTAACCTGAAAGCCCCGCAGAGACGATGAAGACAACAACTGACTTGGCCCCAGTCCTACTGGCCTGTCTCCAGACTAAAAGAACCTGGGCAGCGAAGCATCCGACAGGGACCAGCGACCTCTGAGGACTCAGAGGACTGCCCTGAACCCGAAGGACCAAGAAACTCCCGAGAACAGCGGCACTGTTCAAAAACAGCAACAATTTTGCAACTTCCAAAGAAGTCTCTCTTCCCGCCGGAAGCGTGAGGCTTCTCACTCTGCACCCAATTCCCCCGGCTCGAGCTCCAGAGAAGTAACACCACAGAGAGGACTCCCAAGCGACTATGACGACGTGAGTAACCTGAGTTGAACCCCCACAGCGACTCCTGCAGAGAGAATCCAGAGGCTCCCCCTGACCGCGACTGCCTGGTAACAAGGAACCCGACGCCTGGACCAAGCACTGCACCTGCAGCCCCCAGGACCGAGAGGAACCACCTTCCAGTGCAGGAGCGACCAGCAGGCGGCCGTCTTCCTAGCCCAGTCGGTGGCTGGTTCGAGAAGTCCCCCCTGTGTCCTGCCTGCATCGCCTAAGTGACCCCCGGGTCCCTGCATTGCTTTCTATAGCAAACAAGATGCCTACTTTGCACACTGCACCCGCCCCCCCCCCCTGTGCCGCTGAGTGTGTGTTTTGTGTGCCTGTTTGTGTCCCCCCCACCCCCAGTGCTCTACAAAACCCCCCTGGTCTGCTCCCCGAGGATGCAGGTACTTACCTGCTAGCAGACTGGAACCAAAGCACCCCTGTTCTTCATGGGCACCTATGTGTTTTGGGCCTTCCTTTGACCTCTGCACCTGACCGGCCCTGTGTTTGCTGGTGCGGTGACTTTGGGGTTGCCTTGAACCCCCAATGGTGGGCTGCCTATGCTCAGGAGACTGACTGTGTAAGTGCTTTACTTACCTGAGAAACATAACCAAATTTACCTCCCCCAGGAACTGTTGATTTTTGCACTGTGTCCACTTTTAAAATAGCTTATTACCATTTTAACCTAAACTGTGTGTACTACTGTTTTAAATCAAAGTTCTATACTTACCTGTGTGAAGTACCTTGCATTTTATGTATTTACCTCAAATCTTGAAACTTGTAGTTCTAAAATAAATTAAGAAAATATATTTTTCTACATAAAACCTATTGGCCTGGAGTAAGTCTTTGAGTGTGTGTTCCTCATTTATTGTCTGTGTATGTACAACAAATGTTTAACACTACCCTCTGATAAGCCTACTGCTCAACCACACTACCACAAAATAGAGCATTAGTATTATCTGATTTTGCCACTTTCAGCCTCCAAGGGGAACCCTTGCACTCTGTGCTCACTATCTCTCACTTTGAGATAGTATATACAGAGCCAACTTCCTGCAATGAGCTTTGCATGTCTCCTAGTTA
Source organism: Pleurodeles waltl (assembly GCF_031143425.1). NCBI lineage: Eukaryota > Metazoa > Chordata > Amphibia > Caudata > Salamandridae > Pleurodeles > Pleurodeles waltl. The sequence goes on from NC_090439.1 coordinate 1,142,055,587, forward strand.
GGCCTTGGCTGCTTATCCACACTACCCCTAGAGAGCCTGGCTTCTAGACACTGACTACATTTCACTAATAAGGGATAACTGGACCTGGTATAAGGTGTAAGTACCTTAGGTACCCACTACAGACCAGGCCAGCCTCCTACACCAATGCCCTGGGCACATAGGTGCCCACTTACTGGGGACTTATAGTAGTAGCTAAGTGTATATCCAATTGTGCCAGTTCATCAGAATAAATTTAGGGAAAGAGCCCAGGGAACCTGGTTAGCTGGTGCCCTAGGGACTAAAATGTATAGGACACTTCAACAACAGGCAAAATGTGGGGGGATAACCTTGTCAAAAAGAGGCTCTCTCTCACACAAAGGGGAATATCATGTGCCAGGGTCAACAAAAATTGTCTATTGCAGAGCTACTACCAATCTCCTGGTGAAAACAGGCTTGGTTTCCCTTGGCTCTGAATACAAGAGGTTGTGTTCCCAACATACCTTGTGGGTGCCACTGACATCCTCTGCTGCTTGAAGGACAGCTTGCTTCCTCAAGCCCTCCAGTGTGGGACTTCTGTGCCATACTGAATTCTTCCCTGGCTGACCACCCTGCACTCAAGATCTCAGCAGTGTCAGCCTGAAGATCCTCTGGTGTAGGTTCTGCCAAGGGAGTAGATTCCTCTTCCTTAGAGGGGGAATCTTCACTAGAGGTTGGGGTACAGTGCACCTTTTTGCCCTTCCTACCCTTAGGTTTTGGAAGCTCCTGGGCCATTGTTCCAGGCTCCAAGTTCCCTTGATATTTTTGCCTTTTGGCCTGTGCTCTAGTCAGGGCAAAGATAAGCCCTGGGATGCCCAGCATTGAAGTCTCCAAGTCGTTACCTAGTAGACACTCTACAGATAGGTCTGTGGACACAACAACTTTCTTTGGACCAGTAACCCCTGTCCCCCTCAGCTGAAATCAACCACTGTTATGGGGTGGCATACAGTGTTGTTATGAGCATCTGCCACTTGGTACTGGTGACCAAGTAGGTGTTGCTCAGGGGACACAAGTTTTTCAATCACCATAGTGACACTGGCACCTGTGTCCTGTGCCTGAAGACCATTTATGAAGGACTGCTTCCTGTACTTATCGATGTTAAGAGGACAGGCAGCAAAGGTGGCAAGATCAACGCACCTATCAGAGACTAATACAGTCTCTGTTGTCTCTCTAACTAAACTAGCCCCCACTATATTTCCTAAAGTGAGCCCAGCTACACTGTTGAACTGACTACTATTAGTAGTCCCACCGCTACGGCTATTGCTAGGGGCACTAGAAGTAGAAGTGGGATTTGTAGTGATGATTGGCTTGGTGCCTTTCTTAGGACAGGAGCTGTCTACTGGCCTATGGCCTTTGTTTTTGCAAACATAGCACCAAAGCTTTTTAAAGTTGGCTGAAGAGGAAGAGGTTTTAGTCCCACCCCCAGAAAAGTTTTTTAGGCCTGATGAAGACTCCTTACTTTTATCATTGTCCCCACCCTTGTCGTGAGGCTTACCTGCTTCTTTTTTTAGGGGCGAGCGTGAAGGGCTCCATCCCCTGTAGTAATCTCTTTGGGCTTCCAACTACGCCCACGTCACGTCAATCACTTTCATTGGTTCGTGGCTTGCCTTTTAAAATCCGCTTGCTTTAATTTGTGAAAGGCATGTATACGTGTATATGCCTCTTCCTGTGTTTAGCCCACCTACACAGCACTGGTATACTACCAAAAACATATGAGGCTTGATGTTTTCAGCATGGTTTTCGGACTACTTTATCTGTCTATTTTCCACGCAGTGCGATCGGATTTTCCATTTTCAATTTCAGCACGATCTTGCTGCATTTTACATAGTGCGATCGCTTTGTGTTTTTTTGGTTTTTTTAAATTTGTTTGGCAAGAAAAGTTTGGTTAGGAGTTTACAACCCTAATAGCTCTAACTTGAGCATATGCGAGACCCGTTGCATTGAAAATGCTTGTTGTCATCCCCTGTGTGAGCTTTTCTGCTCACCCTACTTCTGACCCATTTGACTGCCTTCTTTCCCAATTCTTGAGGAGAGGTCGGATCGGAGTCTACCAAGTATTGGTGCAACAAATCAGACACACAGTTGTTCAAAATATGCTCTCTCAAGATCATATTATACAATACTCATAGTCACTGACTTTGCTGCCATGTAACCAGCCTTCTAAAGCCTTAACAGAACAGTCCACAAAGTCTACTCAGTCTTGGGAGGACTGTTCCTGGTCTCCCCCAGAACATGATTCTGTACTGTTCAGTAGTGAGATCAAATCCATCCACAGTGCTGTAGGAGACTGGCCTGGCTTATAGTGGGTACCTTGTGGTACTTACACCTTGTGCCAGGTCCATTTATCCCTTATTAGTAGATTAGAGGTGTTCTAGAAGGTTAGGCTGATAGAGGTAGCTATAGCAGAGCAGCTTAGGCTGAACTAGGAGACATGCAAAGCTCCTACTATACCACTTAAATCATATGGCACTATATCATAAGAAAACACAATACTCTACTTTATTTTAGTGACAATGTGGCAAAAGTATCTGAGGATATACTCCCTTAGGAGGTAAGTAATATACACAAAATATACACACACCACCAAAATCAGGTGAATAATCAGTTAGAAAAGTAGTGTGAACACAATAGAATGCAATAGGAGAAATTAGACCTGGTGCAACACAAACCATATACTCCAAAAGTGGAATGCGAACCACGAATGGACCCCAGGCCTAGTGTACTGCGTAGAGGGTCGCTGGGAGTGTAAGAAAACACTATGGGTGTCCAAGATACCCCACCCCAAGACCCTGAAAAGTAGGAGTAAAGTTACCCTACTACCACAGGAAGACAGTAAAGTCGAGATAGGGGATTCTGCAAGGACAACAACTGACTGCAAAGCATTGAAGATGGATTCTTGGACCTGAGGACCTGTAAAGGAAGGGGACCAAGTCCAAGAGTCATGTAAGTGTCTGGGGTTGTGGGGGGGGCAGGAGCCCACTAAACCCAGGATGAAGTTGCAAAAGGGCTGCCTCCGGGTGAAAGAAGCCAAAGATTCTGCAACAACGGAAGGTGCCAGGAACTTCTCAGTTGGTCAGAAGATGTCCCACGGCATGCTGGAGGATGCAGAGTTGTTTCCTCGCAGAAAGACCGCAAACAATCCTTGCTACCTGCAAGAGTCGTGGTTGAAGGTTTTGGGTGCTACCAGGGCCCTGAAAGGACCAGGAGGTAGCCCCTTGTAGGAGGAGACAGAGGGGGCGCTCAGCAACATGGAGAGCCCACACAGAAGCAGGCAGCACCCGCAGAAGCACCTGGACAGGCGTTCAGAAGATCTTAGCACGACGGTTGACTCAGCACAACAAAAGAGGGTCCCACGAAGTCGGAGTCCAACTCAGCGAGTTGAGCAATGCAGGACAGAGTGCTGGGGACCTGGGCTAGGCTGTGCACGAAGGAAGTCTTGCAAAAGTGCACAGAAGCCCGAGCAGCTGCAGTTCACGCAGTACACAGGATTATTGTCTGGTTTGGGGAGGCAAGGACTTACCTCCACCAAATCTGGACAGAAGGGCCACTGGACTGTCGGGGACACTTGGATCCAGCTCCTGTGTTCCAAGGACCACGCTCATCAGGATGAGAGGGGACCCAGAGGACTGGTGATGCAGAAGTTTGGTGCCTGCGTTGGCAGGGGGAAGATTCAGTCGACCCACAGGAGATTTCTTCTTGACTTCCAGTGCAGGGTGAAGGCAGACAGCCCTCAGAGCATGCACCACCAGGAAACAGTTGAGAAAGCCTGTAGGATGAGGCGCTACAATGTTGCTGGTAGTCTTCTTGCTACTTTGTTGCGATTTTGCAGGCGTCCTGGAGCAGTCAGCGGTCGATCCTTGGCAGAAGTCGAAGAGGAAAGTGCAGAGGAACTCTGGTGAGCTCTTGCATTCGTTATCTGGTGAGAAACCTACAGTAGAGACCCTAAAAAGCCCTCAGAGGAGGATTGGCTAGAGAGAAAGGTAAGCACCTATCAGGAGGGGTCTCTGACGTCACCTGCTGGCACTGGCCACTTAGAGCTGTCCATTGTGCCCTCACACCTCTGCATCCAAGATGGCAGAGGTCTGGGACACACTGAAGGAGCTCTGGGCACCTCCCCTGGGAGGTGCTGGTCAGGGGTGTGGTCACTCCCTTTTCCTTTGTCCAGTTTCGTGCCAGAGCAGGGCTGGGGGGATTCCTGAACCAGTGTAGACTGGCTTATTCAAGGAGGGCACCATCTGTGCCCTTCAAAACATTTCCAGAGGCCAGGAGGGGCTACTCCTCTCAGGCCCTTTACACCTATTTCCTTTGTTCTGCCTTCCTGGGACTGGGCTGCCCAGGCCCCAGGGGGGCAGAAACCTGTCTGACGGTTGGCAGCAGCAGTAGCTGTAGAGAAAACCCTGGAAGGTTAGTTTAGGAGTACCCGGGCTCTATGCTGGAGACCCGGGGATGCATGGAATTGTCCCCCCCCCCCAATACCAAAATGGTATTGGGGGTGACAATTCCATGATCTTAAACATGTTACACGGCCATGTTCGGAGTTACCATGGTTAGTCTACATAAAGGTATTGACCTATATGTAGTGCACACGTGTAATGGTGTCTTCGCACTCACAAAGTCCGGGGAAATTGCCCTGAACAATGTGGGGGCACCTTGGCTAGTGCCAGGGTGCTCTCACACTAAGTAACTTTGCACCTAACCTTCACTAAGTGAGGGTTAGACATATAGGTGACTTATACTTTACTTAAGTGCAGTGTAAAATGGCTGTGAAATAACGTGGACGTTATTTCACTCAGGCTGCAGTGGCAGTCTTGTGTAAGAATTGTCTGAGCTCCCTATGGGTGGAAAAAGAAATGCTGCAGCCCATTGGGATCTCCTCGAATCCCAATACCCAGGGTACCTAGGTACCATATAAGGGTGTTCCAGTGTGCCAATCAGAATTGGTAAAATTAGTCACTAGCCTGCAGTGACAATTTTAAAAGCAGATAGAGCATAAACACTGAGGTTCTGGTTAGCAGAGCCTCAGTGATATAGTTAGGCACCACACAGGGAACACATACAGGGAGTGCAGAATTATTAGGCAAATGAGTATTTTGACCACATCATCCTCTTTATGCATGTCGTCTTACTCCAAGCTGTATAGGCTCGAAAGCCTACTACCAATTAAGCATATTAGGTGATGTGCATCTCTGTAATGAGAAGGGGTGTGGTCTAATGACATCAACACCCTATATCAGGCGTGCATAATTATTAGGCAACTTCCTTTCCTTTGGCAAAATGGGTCAAAAGAAGGACTTGACAGGCTCAGAAAAGTCAAAAATAGTGAGATATCTTGCAGAGGGATGCAGCACTCTTAAAATTGCAAAGCTTCTGAAGCGTGATCATCGAACAATCAAGCGTTTCATTCAAAATAGTCAACAGGGTCGCAAGAAGCGTGTGGAAAAACCAAGGCGCAAAATAACTGCCTATGAACTGAGAAAAGTCAAGCGTGCAGCTGCCACGATGCCACTTGCCACCAGTTTGGCCATATTACAGAGCTGCAACATCACTGGAGTGCCCAAAAGCACAAGGTGTGCAATACTCAGAGACATGGCCAAGGTAAGAAAGGCTGAAAGACGACCACCACTGAACAAGACACACAAGCTGAAACGTCAAGACTGGGCCAAGAAATATCTCAAGACTGATTTTTCTAAGGTTTTATGGACTGATGAAATGAGAGTGAGTCTTGATGGGCCAGATGGATGGGCCCGTGGCTGGATTGGTAAAGGGCAGAGAGCTCCAGTCCGACTCAGACGCCAGCAAGGTGGAGGTGGAGTACTGATTTGGGCTGGTATCATCAAAGATGAGCTTGTGGGGCCTTTTCGGGTTGAGGATGGAGTCAAGCTCAACTCCCAGTCCTACTGCCAGTTCCTGGAAGACACCTTCTTCAAGCAGTGGTACAGGAAGAAGTCTGCATCCTTCAAGAAAAACATGATTTTCATGCAGGACAATGCTCCATCACACGCGTCCAAGTACTCCACAGCGTGGCTGGCAAAAAAGGGTATAAAAGAAGGAAATCTAATGACATGGCCTCCTTGTTCACCTGATCTGAACCCCATTGAGAACCTGTGGTCCATCATAAAATGTGAGATTTACAAGGAGGGAAAACAGTACACCTCTCTGAACAGTGTCTGGGAGGCTGTGGTTGCTGCTGCACGCAATGTTGATGGTGAACAGATCAAAACACTGACAGAATCCATGGATGGCAGGCTTTTGAGTGTCCTTGCAAAGAAAGGTGGCTATATTGGTCACTGATTTGTTTTTGTTTTGTTTTTGAATGTCAGAAATGTATATTTGTGAATGTTGAGATGTTATATTGGTTTCACTGGTAATAATAAATAATTGAAATGGGTATATATATTTTTTTGTTAAGTTGCCTAATAATTATGCACAGTAATAGTCACCTGCACACACAGATATCCCCCTAACATAGCTAAAACTAAAAACAAACTAAAAACTACTTCCAAAAATATTCAGCTTTGATATTAATGAGTTTTTTGGGTTCATTGAGAACATGGTTGTTGTTCAATAATAAAATTAATCCTCAAAAATACAACTTGCCTAATAATTCTGCACTCCCTGTATAGGCCACAGACTTATGAGCACTGGGGTCCTGGCTAGCAGGATCCCTTTGAGACAGTAAAAACACCCTGACATATACTCACAAACAGGCCAAAAGTGGTGGTAACAAGGCTAGAAAGAGGCTACCTTCCTACAAGTGCTGATCTTAAAACTGTTTAGTTGTCAGCATCCTCTTCTCTAACAGTCAGAAGTCTGTCCCTGCCCTTGTCAGAGAAGGAGGGCCACAAGATAGCAGCCCAATGTCTCTGGGGGACCCTCTGTACGTTACAGGCCCTCTCCAGAGCTGTAAATGGCACCCCTCCACCTTGTAGGGGGGAACAACCTTGTTTAGATTCATGGAATCCTTCCTAACTCTAGGTTCCCTGAAACTAAAGTTGCTGCCACCATGGAGAGCTAACCCCAACCCCTGCCTCTCTCTCTCCACTGCCGAGGTCTCTCTATATAGGGCTAGCTGTTACTGCTGCAGCTTCAGCTTGGCCTCCTCCAGCCTCAATTGCCTGAGTTCCCTGTCTAGTGAATCTTCCCCTGGAGTTGAACAGTGTGTCCCTTCGGATACTGAGGAGATGTGAGAGTGGGCAGAGGGTGAACCTGCTGGTGTGACTCCTGCCCCTTTGCACTGCTAACAGTGCTTCTAACAGGACTGTGGGTGTGCCTAGAAGTTACCTGATCCTCCCTGGGTACTTCCTGGCCCACCTCAGTAGCTAAGTCTTCTTTTTCTAGCACTGGGGGTAAGACTCTACTTCTTCCTCCTCCTGGCTACCAGAAGGTTCGTGGTCATCTTTAGGCAGCAGACCCAGAAGCAAACTTACAGGGATTTCTCCCTGCCTTCAGCTTTCTCTCAGCACACATCTCCCTAAATTCTTGGAAGGTCAGTGTAGGAAGCTGGCTCTGTATATACTAGATCAAAATGAGATATAATGTGCACAGAGTTCAGGGGTTCCTCAAGAGGCTTAACAGAGGCAATAATAGATAATACTAATGCTCTATTTTTGGTAGTGTGGTCGAGCAGTTAGGCGTATCAGAGGGTAGTGTTAAGCATTTGTTGTACACACACAAGCAATAAATGAAAACACACACTCAATGACTGGCATGCTGTCGCCTCCTGGTCAGTAGGGCAGCTGAGGTCCTCGGTCTTAAGCTGCCTACTGTTCAGGTCAGGTCTAATCACCCTGCCTGAAGTGCTTGAGCCAGGGGCTTCCACCTCTAAGCCTCTTCTTCCATTCAGTGAATCCCTCACCGATGTCCTTTTGGATACTTGGTCCAGACGCAACACAGGGGCTCCTGTAAACAGGATAATCACACGCCTCCATCGGCCCGCACCAAGTGAACCTAAATTCCTGTCCCAACACCCCACGCCCTAGAGCCTTGTTATCCAGGCATCCAAAGAACGTCATTGAACCTCTTTAGCGCTGAGTCTCCCTTGTCTCCAAAGAGACGGGAGCCATCAAAGGGCATGTGTAGAAAGTTGACTCAGTATATACTATCTCAAAGTGAGAGATAGTATGCACAGAGTCCAAGGGTTCCCTTTAGAGGTTGATAGTGGCAATGAAAGATAATACTAATGCTCTATTTTGTAGTAGTGTGGTCGAGCAGTAGGCATATCAGAGGCTAGTGTTACGCATTTGTTGTACACACACAGGCAATATATGAGAACACACACTCAAAGACTTAACTCCAGGCTAATAGGTTTTTATATAGAAAAATATTAGTTTCTTAATTTATTTTATATCAGAATTTAGGTAAGTACATAAATTGTGAGGTACTTCACACAAGTAAGTATGGAACTTTTAATTAAAACAGTAATGTACACAGTTTTGGCAAAAATGGCAACAAGCTATTTTAAAAGTGGATACAGTGCAAAAATCAACAGTTCCTGGGGCAGGTAAGAATTGGTTAGTTTCTCAGGTAAGTAAAGCACTTACAAGCTCAATCTCCTGGGCATAGGCAGCCCACCGTTGGGAGTTCAAGTCAACTCCAAACACCCAGCACCAGCAACACAAGGCCGGTCAGGTGCAAAAGTCAAAGTAGGGCCCAAATAGCATAGGCGCCTATGGAGAACAGGGGTGCTCCAGTTCCGGTCTGCTAGCAGGTTAGTCCTCGGGGAGCAGACCAGGGAGGCTTTGTAGAGCACTGGGGGGGTCCCAAACAGGCACACAAAATACACCCTCAGCGGCACAGGGGCGGCCAGGTGCAGTGTGCAAAGTAGGTGTCGGGTTTTGGATAGGAAACTATGGAGACACCTGGGGGTCACTCTGGCGATGCAGGCAGGTCACGGTGGCTTCTCGGGCCAGCCACCGACTGGGCTAGGATGACGGCTGCCTGCTGGTCAGTCCTGCACTAGTGATTGGTTCCTCTCGGTCCTGGGGGCTGCGGGTGCAGTGCTTGGTCCAGGCGTCGGGTTCCTTTGTTACCAAGCAGTCGCGGTCAGGGGGAGCCTCTGGATCCTCTCTGCAGGAGTCGCTGTGGGGGTCCAGGGAGGTCGACTCAGAGTGTCCACGTCGTTGAAGTCGCCTGGGGGTCCTCTCTGCAGTGTTGGATCCTCTGAACATGAGCCAGGGGCGTCGGGCGCAGAGTATGAAGAGGCAGGAGGCTGGAGTCTCTTTAAAGTTGGTTTCTTGGTTGTGGTTTTGGACAGAGCCGCTGTCCTCAGGAGCTTCTTGGTCCTTTAGGTGCGGGTCAGTCCTCTGAGTCCTCAGAGGTCGCTGATCCCTGTCGGATGTATCACTGTGCAGGTTCTCTGAGTCTGGAGACAGGCCGGTAGGGCTGGGGCCAAGTCATTTGTCGTCTCCGTCATCTCTGCCGGGCTTTCAGGTCAGCACTCCTTCTTACTTCAGGTTGCAGGAATCTGGTTTCCTGGATTCAGGGTCGCCCCTAAATACTCAATTTAGGGGTGTGTTTAGGTCTGGGGGGCAGTAGCTAATGGCTACTGCCCTGGAGGGTGGCTACACCCTCTTTGTGCCTCCTTCCTGTGGGGAGGAGGGCACACCCCTAATCCTGTTGGGGGAATCCTTCAAAACAAGATGGATGATTTCTTAAGACCGGGATCACCTCAGCTCAGGACACCTTAGGGGCTGTCCTGACTGGTGGGTGACTCCTCCTTGTTTTCCTCATTATCTCCTCCAGCCTTGCCGCCAAAAGTGGGGGCTGTGTCCGGAGGGGCGGGCACCTCCATTAGCTGGAGTGCCCTGGGGCGCTGTAACACGAGGTCTGAGCCTTTGAGGCTCATCGCCAGGTGATACAGTTCCTGCAGGGGGAGGTGAGAAGGTACTTCACCCAGTACAGGCTTTGTTCCTGGCACAGAGTGACAAAGGCACTCACCCCATGTTGCCAGAAACCCATCTGGATGTGCCAGGCTGGCAGAACCTGGTCAGCCTAACACTAGGAGTCGGATTGGTATTCAAGGAGCATCTCTAAGATGCCCTCTGGGTGTGTTTTACAATAAATCCCACACTGACAGTGTGGATTTATTGTGCTGAGACGTTTGATATCAAACTTCCCAGTATTCAGTGTAGCCATTATGGAACTGTGGAGTTTGTGTTTGACAAACTCCCAGACCATTTACTCTTTATGGCTACCCTGCACTTACAATGTCTAAGGTTTTGCTTAGACACAGTAGGGGCATAGTGCTCATGCCCTCACCTGTGGTATAGGGCTGTAAGGCCTGCTAGAGGAGTGCCTTACCTATGCCACAGGCAGTGTGAGGTTAGCATGGCACCCTGAGGGAAGTGCCATGTCGACTTAGTCATTTTCTCCCCACCAGCACACACAAGCTGTGAGGCAGTGTGCATGTGCTGAGTGAGGGGTCCCCAGGGTGCCATAATACATGCTGCAGCCCTTAGAGACCTTCCTTGGCCACAGGGCCTTTGGTACCAGGGGTACCATTTACAAGGGACTTATCTGTGTGTCAGGGCTGGGCCAATTGTGGGAACAAAGGTACAGTTTAGGGAAAGAACACTGGTGCTGGGGCCTCGTTAGCAGGGTCCCAGCACACTTTCATTCATAAGTGGCATTAACAAAAGGCAAAGAGTCAGGGGGTAACCATGCCAAGGAAGGCATGTCCTTACACTTTCGCTTCTGCTCGCAGAGTGAGTGAGCTTCAAGCTCTATCTTCTAAGCCCCCATTTTTGTCTGTGCATCCTGACAAAGTGGTTGTAGGACACTGGCCTTGTGTGTGGTGGGTACCTATGGTATTACATCTTATACCAGGTCCAGGTATCCCCTCTCAGTGAAGTGTAGGCAGTGACTAGAAGCCAGGCTCTCTAGAGGTAGCTGTGGATGAGCAGCCAGGGCTTATCTAAGAGACATGCAAAGTTCATGCAATACCACTATAGTTACACAGTGCTTACACACAAGAAAGAAACGCTTGGTTGTACAACAATAAAGGTACTTTATTTTTGGAACACAGTATCAGAAAATACTAGAGAGGCAACCCGGCAACCCTCCAAAGGAGGTAAGTAAATGCACTATATATATATAGTAGCCCTTGGGGAGCCCAAACAATATACTAACAAAGTGGAATGCGAACACAGGTCCCCCACCTATGTAAGTTAATCATGTAGACGGGAGCTGGGAGTACTAGGAAACCACACAGGTAAGCAATGTAGTATCCCCCAGCGACCAGGAATGCAGGAGTAAAACACTGGATTTCCCCAAAACCACCCCAAAGAATAAAAAGAAGACAACCAGAACAGCCTGTAAGGAACCAGCAGTGGGAAACCGAAGTTGGAGACCTGTGGAGAGAGGGAACCAAGTCCATAAGTGTTTGTGGAGTCCAGGGGGAGTAGTAGATACTACCCACCCAGAGGTACCTTTTGGAGTTGGTCGACGAAGTAGGAAGATTGGTCAGCACTGCAGCACAGAAGCTGGAGAAGAGTTCCTGATGCGTGCAAAAGGTGTCCCACGCTGGAAGCTGGATTGCAGATGGGTGTCAGTGAAGGATTGGCAAAGGCAAACTCTTGGTTGTGTGATGGGGACCCGCAAGGTCCAGCAGGACTCTTCCCAGGAGGGGGAATCACAGGGGACCCTATGTGTCACAGAAGGTCCACAGGAACAGAGGCAGCACCCACAAGTGTCCCGCAGGGACACAAGTCGCAGAAGCAGCCCACGCAGCTGTACAGACGTTGCTTCCACATCACCGGAAGACCACACAGAGGTCCAGAAGTTGCAGGAGGGAGTTTTGGGGGGGCTGGAGCTACACGTCGCCTGAAGTTCCCCTTGGAGGTGAAGCGACAGGTCTTGACCGCTGCAAAGGACGCGAGGCATGGGGTACTGTCTTGCGTGGAGTGGAAAGGACTTACCACCAACAAAGTGCGACAGCTGGTAGAGAGGACCAAGGGAGACTCTCCGGACCACTACTCATGATGCAAGACCCACGCCACTCAGGATGAGGGGAGATCCACGCAGACGGTCGATGATGCAGCCAAGTACTTGTAGTTACTGGAGAGTGATGCCTTCACGCCAAGGGAGATTCCTTCTTCTTCTTGTGGAGGCTGAAGAGTTCCAGTCTTAGGATATACAGCTTGGGAAATGTTGCAAAGTTGGCAGGAGTTCCAGATACAGTGTTGCAGAAAATTCTTCCTCGCGGATTTCCAACTTGTAGGTTCCTGGAGGGTCCAATCGCGGTTCCTGGGGCCAGAACTCAAAGCAGAGGTCGCAGAGGAACCCAGCTGGCGTCTTGCAAGCCGAATCTGAGGACCCACCCCAGAGGAAGACCCTGTATAGCCCAAAGAGGGGGCTTGGTCACCTAACCAGGTAACTACCTGTCAGAGGGTGCCTCTGATGTCACCTGACTGGCCTGGCTGCTCAGATGCTCCCAGAGATCCCTGCTAACCTTGGAATCAAGATGGCAGAACCCAGGGACCCTCTGGAGGAGCTCTGGCCACCACTTATGGGGTGGTGATGGACAGGGGAGTGGTCACTCCTCTTTCCATTGCCTAGTTTCGTGCCACAGCAGGGGCTGGGGGTCCATGAACCAGTGTGGTCTGGTTTATGCATGGAGGACACCAAATGTGACTTTCAAAGCAAAACCAGTTGCTCGGGGTAGCTACCCCTCCCAAGCCAGTCACACCTATTTCCAAAGGGAGGGGGTGTTCTCTCCTCTCCCAAGGGGAATCCTTTGTTCTGCCTTCCTGGGCGTGATCAGATGTCTGAGGGGTGGCAGCAGCTGGGCTGCCTGGGAAAACCCTGTAAGACCGGTGGTAACAATGCTGGGGGTCCTCTAAGGAGCCCCCAGAGTGCAGGAAATCATCCTTCCAGTTCTTGCAACAGTAGTGAAGTATGATTCTGACATGTTTGATACCAAACATGCCCAGGTTTGGAGTTAACCATTATGTAGCGTGTGACCCATGTCCGGTACATATAAAATGGCATCACCGCACTCACCAAGTCCAGGAAAATGAAACTGGAGTTTGTGGGGGCATGTCTGCTAGTGCAGGGGTGCCCTCACACACAGGTACTTGCACCCTGCCTTCTGGGCTAGGAAGGCCTGTCATAGGGGTGACCTGCAGTGACCTGATGTGAAAAGGGTGCATGCACCCTTTCACACAAGCTGCAATGCCAGGCTGCAGATACACTTTACATGGGCTCCCCCTGGATGGCATAATACATGCTGCAACCCATGGGAATCCCGTGGTACCCCAATGCCCTGGGTACCATATACTAGGGAGTTAAATGGGGGCACCAGTATGCCAAATGTGGGGTATAAGTAACCAAGTTAGAAGGGAGAGAGCACAATCACTGTGGTCCTGGTTAACAGGATCCAAGTAAACACAGTCAGACACACTGTCAACAGGTAGAAAATGGGGGCAACCATGCTGAGAAAGAGGGTACTTTCCTACACCCTCTCACACCTATTTTCACACCCAGCGAGACAGGCCCCTGTCAACTCCAGCCGCGCAAGGCAAAAGGCTGTGCATGGGGTTTGGTGGTTATAGGAGGTTGACCGCAGGGCCTGGACACTTGCACCGGGGAAGTACTCTCTGTGTAAGAAATCTCTTCATGCTGTGGGTTTTCAGCTCAGACTTGCATTCAGAAAGCTAAACTATAAGCCCCTAGATGTCTATAGCTGATGGCTAAAAGCCTGAGGTGGCTGGTGGTGGCTGCCTGCCAACTGCAAATTTATTGTACTGCAGTGTATGGATACCAGGGTGATTCTCGCTGACTAGCAGTTAACATTTATTCATGAGTTGTGTTATTGTACAAGCTTTGCTAACACAAGTGCTTCTAGGCACTGCATCAGCTAACACACCACCTGGATGTCAGAGTCACATTATAAATCACTGGGTTTCAAGGAGGGTTACTGCCAGCCGAGAAGGCTGGGGAAGGTCCGTTGGTCCGACATCCTGCAGAGGCATGTCTGCAGTATGACTGGTACATGAAAAGCTGCAGTCATCCACTCATGCAGAAAGACAGAGTGGCCAGGGGGCCTCATAGCCAGCCCTGACATTTTTAATCCAGTTTATGGCGGGACTTGTAGTTAACTAAGCAAAGAGAGGTGTGTTAGCTAAACAGCAACAGATGGTTTTCATTTGAACCTTTTCTAAGTGGCATATATAATGTGCATCACATTTTAGTTAAAAAAGTGCCGTTCTTTGAAACTGAAGCAGAATGTCGCAAAGTGGCTGCAAGATTTTGTGGAGGTGCTGTCTGCAGGGTTGTGTGGACATGGTAGCTACAGGGGTGTGTGAAGGTGGTGGCTGCAGGCTGTGTGGAGGTGGTGGCTGCAGGTTTATGTGGACATGGTAGCTACAGGGGTGTGTGAAGGTGGTGTCTCCAGGCTGTGTGGAGGTTGTGGCTTCAAGGATAAGTGGGGGTGGTGGCCCCACGTTTTGGTGGAGGTGGTGGCCCCACGCTTGTGTGGAGGTGGTGGCCTCAGATTTTTGTGGAGGTGGTGAGCTCCAGGATTGTGTGGAGGTTGTGACCACAGGGTTGTCTGGAGGTTGTGTGGACATTGTGGCCACAGGGTTGTGTGGAGGTTGTGGCCACAGGGGTGTGCAGAGGTTGTGGCCACAGGGGTGTGCAGAGGTTGTGGACACAGGGGTGTGCAGAGGTGGTGGCCGCAGGGTTGTATGCAGGTGGTGACCACAGGGTTGTGTGCAGGTGGTGGCCGCAGGGGTTGTGTGGAGGTGGTGGCCGCAGGGTTTGTGTGGAGGTGGTGGCCGCAGGGGTTGAGTGGAGGTGGCGGCCGCAGGGGTTGAGTGGAGGTGGCGGCCGCAGGGGTGAGTGGAGGTGGTGGCCACAGGGGTGAGTGGAGGTGGTGGCCACATGGGTGTGCGGAGGTGGTGGCCACATGGGTGTGCGGAGGTGGTGGCCACATGGGTGTGCGGAGGTGGTGGCCCCAGGGTTGTGCGGAGGTGGTGGCCCCAGGGTTGTGCGGAGGTGGTGGCCCCAGGGTTGTGCGGAGGTGGTGGCCCCAGGGTTGTGCGGAGGTGGTGGCCCCAGGGTTGTGCGGAGGTGGTGGCCCCAGGGTTGTGTGCAGGTGGTGGCCCCAGGGTTGTGTGCAGGTGGTGGCCCCAGGGTTGTGTGGAGGTGGTGACCACAGGGTTGTGTGGAGGTGGTGACCACAGGGTTGTGTGGAGGTGGTGGCCGCAGGGTTGTGTGTAGGTGGTGGCCACAGGATTGTGTGCAGGTAGTGACCCCAGGGTTGTGTGGAGGTGGTGACCCCAGGGTTGTATGGAGGTGGTGACCCCAGGGTTGTGTGGAGGTGGTGGCCGCAGGGGTTGTGTGCAGGTGGTGGCCGCAGGGGTTGTGTGCAGGTGGTGGCCGCAGGGTTTGTGTGGAGGTGGTGGCCGCAGGGGTTGAGTGGAGGTGGTGGCCGAAGGGGTGAGTGGAGGTGATGGCCGAAGG
Source organism: Pleurodeles waltl (assembly GCF_031143425.1). Lineage (NCBI taxonomy): Eukaryota > Metazoa > Chordata > Amphibia > Caudata > Salamandridae > Pleurodeles > Pleurodeles waltl. Next base: position 1,142,071,064 of record NC_090439.1, read on the forward strand.
GGTGAGCGGAGGTGGTGGCCACATGGGTGTGCGGAGGTGGTGGCCACATGGGTGTGCGGAGGTGGTGGCCCCAGGGTTGTGCGGAGGTGGTGGCCCCAGGGTTGTGCGGAGGTGGTGGCCCCAGGGTTGTGCGGAGGTGGTGGCCCCAGGGTTGTGCGGAGGTGGTGGCCCCAGGGTTGTGTGCAGGTAGTGGCCGCCCGGTTGTGTGGAGGTGGTGACCCCAGGGTTGTGTGGAGGTGGTGGCTACAGGGGTGAGTGGAGGTGGTGGCTACAGGGGTGAGTGGAGGTGGTGGCTACAGGGGTTAGTGGAGGCGGTGGCCCCAGGGTTGTGCGGAGGTGGTGGCCCCAGGGTTGTGTGGTGACCCCAGGGTTGTGTGGAGGTGGTGGCTGCAGGGGTTGAGTGGAGGTGGTGGCTGCAGGGGTTGAGTGGAGGTGGTGGCTGCAGGGGTTGAGTGGAGGTGGTGGCCGCAGGGGTTGAGTGGAGGTGGTGGCCGCAGGGGTTGAGTGGAGGTGGTGGCCGCAGGGGTTGAGTGGAGGTGGTGGCCGCAGGGGTGAGTGGAGGTGGTGGCCGCAGGGGTGAGTGGAGGTGGTGGCCGCAGGGGTGAGTGGAGGTGGTGGCCGCAGGGGTGAGTGGAGGTGGTGGCCGCAGGGTTGTGTGCAGGTGGTGGCCGCGGGGTTGTGTGCAGGTGGCGGCTGCGGGGTTGTGTGCAGGTGGCGGCCGCGGAGTTGTGTGGAGGTGGCGGCCGCGGAGTTGTGTGGAGGTGGCGGCCGCGGAGTTGTGTGGAGGTGGCGGCCGCGGAGTTGTGTGGAGGTGGTGGCCGCGGAGTTGTGTGGAGCTGGTGGCCCGGGGTTGTGTGGAGCTGGTGGCCCGGGGTTGTGTGGAGCTGGTGGCCCCGGGGTTGTGTGGAGCTGGTGGCCCCGGGGTTGTGTGGAGCTGGTGGCCGCACGGTTGAGTGGAGGTGGTGGCCGCAGGGGTGAGTGGAGGTGGTGGCTACAGGTGTGAGTGGAGGTGGGGGCCGTAAAGGTGAGTGGAGGTGGTGGCCACAGGGTTGAGTGGAGGTGGTGGCCTCAGAGTTGTGTGGAGGTGGTGGCCGCAGGGTTGTGTGGAGGTGGTGGCTGCAAAGTTGTGTGGAGGTGGTGGCTGCAGGGTTGACTGTTCATCTGCTCTGCTCGCAATCCATCATGTCAGACAGGTGGCTTTTGCAGATAGTCTGAATGGGCTACTCCCTCCTCTTCGAGGCTACCCCTCCTTCCATGCCACATTCTACTATCAGATGACGGAGGATTACTTGGAACTACTCTGAGACTGAACCTTGGCTCTCTTGACCCATCGAGAGGGTTCTGGTGCCAGAAGTAGGTTGTGGTTGCTGTTCCTCCTTCTTTCTGGTACCCAAAAAGGATAAGGGCCTCCGCCCTATCCTAGACCTTCGGTCCCTCAACCTCTTCCTCAAGAAGAAGTTCAAAATGCTCACGCTGGCTCAGGTTCTCTCTGCCCTGGTCCCAGGAGACTGGATGGTAGCGTTGACCTTGCAGGATACTAATTTCCGTATTCTTGTCCTGCCTGACCACAGACATTACTTGTGGTTCACAGTAGGCCGCAAGCGCTTTCAGTTCACTGTGCTCCTCTTTGGCCTTACCAGCACCCCTCGGATGTTCACCAAGATGATGGCAGTGGTTGCAGTTCATCTGCACAGATCCGAGGTATCTTGACGACTGGCCGTTGAAGGTTGGCTCGCCCCAGGCTGTCATCTCCCACCTCCAGACTATGTAGACCTCCTTCATTCGCTGGGGTTCACTATAAAATTTCCGAAGTCACACCTGACTCCCTCTGAGATGCTTCCTTTAATTGGAGCTGTTCTGGACACAGTGCAGTTTTGAGCTTATCCTCCCGAGCGGCGAGTCCAAGATATTCAGGATATGATACCTATATTTCAGCCTCTATCCTGGATTTTGGTGAGAATGAGACTGAGGCTCCTGGGCCTCATGGCATCTTACACCCTGCTGATGTCACATATCAGATGGCATGTTGATATTGGATTAATTAATGACGATGCGCACAGCAACAAGACATTTCAAAACAATCCATTTTTATATTCGAATGAAGTTGAATCACCACTGTATGTTCCCCCAACATGAACCCTCCATCAACCCCACGTAGGTACGTCGTCAGTGTAGGAGGCTGGCTTGGTGTGTGGTGGGTACCCAAGGCACTTACACCTTATACCAGGTCCAGGTATCCCTTATTAGTGTAGTGTAATCAGTGTCTAGAAGCCAGGCTCTCTGGGAGACATGCAAAGCTCATGCAGTACCACTGTAGTCACACAGTACTCACACACATGAAAGAAAACACTACAATCCCCGCTTCTGCCACCCCACAGACTGGTTTCTGCCTTCCTGCTGCTTAGCCTGCTCAAGCAGAGGAAGGCAGAACAAAGGATTTCCTTTGGGAAAGGGAGGCAACACCTGCTCCCTTTGGAAACAGGTGTTACAAGGCTTGGGAGGGGTAGCCTTCTGAAGTCACTGGTATGCTTTGAAAGGCACATTTGGTGCCCTCCTTGCATAAACCAGTTTGCACCAGTTCAGGGATCCCTCGTCACTGCTCTGGTGTGAAACCGGACAATGGAAAGCAGAGTGACCTCTCCCCTGTCCATCACCACCCCAGGGGTGGTGCCCAGAGCTCCTCCAGGCGGCCACTTGATTCTGCCATCTTGAATCCAAGATTGGTAGAGACCCCTGGGAACATCTGAGTGGCCAGGTCAGGCAGGTGACGTCACAGCCCTCTCCTGATAGGTGGTCACCCTGTTAATTGACCAATCCCCCTTCCTGGGCTATTAAGGGTCTCCGTTCAGAGTGGGTCTCCAGATTCGATGTGTAAGATTCCTGCAGGACCCTTCTGCGTTGTTTACTTCATCTTCTGGTGTCCGGGACTGCAACTGGACCCTCCAGAAACCGACAATCTGCAACTCCAACAACGACTCAGCTGTGCAACATTGTTTCTCCGGCTCCTTCCAGCAACTGCTACATTTCCTTGGCTGTTCATCATCTGAGGGCGATGAGTCTTTTGCCTGCACAAAAAAAAGAAGGAATCTCTTTTGGAGTGAAAGAGTCACTCCCCTGCATCCGCAGGCACCAACTGCAACGACGACCGGCTGTGTGGATCCTCTCTCCTCCAGAACCATGTTGATCCTGCATCACGGGTGGTGGTCCCCTTGGTCCTCTCTACCCGCTGTCCAACTTGAGAGATGGTGAGCCCTTGCCTCTTCTTGCAGGACAGTACCCCTGTTCATAGGATTATTGCAGCTACCAAGGCTTCTTGGCTTTTCTTCCAAGGGATCTTCAGGCCCGGTGTAGCCCCGGCCTCCAGCACACTTTCCTGCAAAGCACAGTCTCCTGCCTGCTTCTCCAGTGACGTGAGACTTCTCTCCAGACATGCGGAGTGGGCCTCACTGCGACTCCTGTGCCTGCTGCCTGTGAGTGCATCCTCATCTTCCAACTCCTCACTGCTGAGGGTCACCTGGGACTCCCCTCTTTGGGATTAGTCCCCCTCCCTGGACCTTGCTGGTCCTCTGCAGCTCTGCAACTCTTCAACTGCTACTTTTGCCTTTGCCAAGGCTTGTTGGTGGTTTTCCAACACCACTGACTGACTGCAACTCCTCTTCTGCCTTGGGACACCACTTTCATCACTTCTGGAACTTCTCTTCTGCCCCAGTGCTGCACAGCTGACTCTTGGTCTTCGCCTTCGACCTGGATCTGCATCTCCAGAAGGGTGGGTAGTGGCTCCTGCCCAAACCGGACACTCCAACTCGAACTGGACTTGGTCCCCTTCTTTTCCAGGTCCTTTTCTGTCAGACTCCACTTTTGGTTTCTTCCAGTCTTGTATGGGTCTTGCTCAGTCCTTTCCTAAAGGATACCTGTGGGTTTAGGGGTAATTACCTTTTCTCTCCTGGTCACTGGAGGCCACCCTGGTACTTAGCTTTTGGGGTTCCTAGTTCCTTCAGCTCCCTTCTACAGATTCCAATTCCTTGAGTGGGGGGCTGTTTTTCACATTTCACTTGCTTAGTATATGGTTTGGTCTCCCCCTAGGGCCTTCACTATTTTCTATTATTGTTCTGTTTACTATTGCTTTCTATGCTAATCACTGAATTCTCGTGTATATCATAGTGTGTTTACTCACCTCCTAGTGGAGTATTGTCTATACAGTATTTTAGTATTTGTGTTACCATAATAAAGTACCTTTATGTTTGTAACATTGTGTGGTTCTTTCACATGTGTAAGTGCTGTGTGACGGTAGTGGTTGGTTAAGGTTTGCATGTCTCCTAAATAAGTCTTGGCTGCTCATCCACAGCTACCTCTAGAGAGCCCTGGCTTCCTAGACACTGTCTAAACTTCACTAATATGGGATACCTGGACATGGTATAAGGTGATAACACCATAGGTGCTCACCACACACCAGACCAGCTTCCTACAGTAAGGGGTCATTGTGTCCCTACCCTGGCCCCTTTTCTTTTTTTAAATCTTTGTTTTTCAGAAACTCTGCTGAAGCCAAGTCCTTAGATGGCTTCCAACACTTCCTTGTTGAAGTGTTGGCAGCCAATCAGGTCTCAGCATGAGATGGAGAAAATTTGTGGAGCCTTTGCATCCCTATATATATATATATAAATATATATATATGTATGTATGTGTGTGTGTGTGTGTATATATATATATATATATATATATACACACATACATATATATATATATATATATATATATATATATATATATGTGTGTGTGTGTGTGTGTGTGTATATATATATATATATATATGTATATAATATTTCAAAAACTACTGAATGGATTTACACCAATTAAGAACAAGCATTTGCAATACAATGGGTCTCGGGTATCGCGTTTTTACTCGAGTTAGAGCTATTAGAGTTGTAAATTCCTAACTGGACTTCTCTTGCCGCATAAATTGAAAATGAAATGTAAAACAGTTGACATAAGCAAGTCAATTCAAAGCGCCATGGCCGCCATGAGCGTTGAGCGCAAGAGTTATTGGTTCCCTGCATGAATGTCTAGAAAGAATCCCCGCTGGGATGAAAGGCAAACCGAAACCGGAGGAGGGGCCATCACATGCTGTAACAGGAGGAAGTGTGACGTAGTGTGATGGCCAACAAAAATGTTCACTTAGTGAAATCGCCTGGGAGGGAACTAAGCACACAAAGAAGCGGCATTTCACAAAATGCACCAATAAAAATGAAGCATTTAAGACCAACACAACAAAGAATGAATAGCAGTAGTGGACGTGGTTAGAAGCCCACAGAGAGATTACAACAAGCCAGGGTGCTTGTGCGCTTGACCCTAAAAAAGCTTTTTCAGCCGGTGCCCACCAGCTAGAACCGGCCCATAGACAACATCTCCTCCCAAGTCTGATTGATGATCTGTAATTCTTCTCTCCTTGATATGGAGGAGATTGGTCGATTCTACACAAAGGGTGTGACCCCTTTCCTACACTCTATCAAAGTAACATTTGCAATTACTGTTTTCTGCCAGGAAGTCAAAAAGCTAGAACAGTGACTGCTGCGATGCACATATTCTCTGTTTTAAATTTAGCAACACTATCCTAGTGACAGCAATACCTCGTACAACAGGAAATCTTATTGCAAGTCTACTTGTAGAATTGTGGCATTAGAAAAGAGAAAGAAACAGCCCTTTCTACTGCAGCTATAGGCACAAATCAAAAGCACGGTTAAGTCAAAATACAATGCTGTAAAATCAAAATGTTCGTCTTGTAGATCGATAAGAAAATGCAACTGGTGTAGCACCTAACTGTAATATTCCTATTTAGGATAAGAAGGACAGTTATTCAGATCTGCCCCTTCCACTATAAATGGAGTAATACACTTCATGCTCAGGGATTGCAATGGGGCAATTTCGGAGCAGCAACGAGTTAAAATGAGCAGAAAGCCCTTCTCAAGAGCCTTATTCTGCAGATTGCCCAACCAACTTCAGGGCAACTGGGCATGCTTCATCCCAAAATGACGCAGTCACTTCATTGAACAAGGATCCTACCTTTGGAACATGTTGCCTTTAACCAACCACACCTAGATCACAGCAGTTTCAGAATACTCTTACAAATCAAGCTTTTGCTGTTTTACATGTATTTGCCTCTCAAGCCAGAAAGTAATTAAAACTTGAAGTGATTAATTTCGATGAGTTGTGCAAAAAGCATGAATTAATTGTTTCATGGATTCATTTATTACTTCATTCGTGTGTTTGTTCATTCCAAATGAAACCAATAAGCAAAATGCATCTCAGCAGTTTGTCTGGTGGCCACATGAGCTACAAATTCGGCAAGCGTTACTGCTTCTTGTCGGCAGGAGGATGTACTTAGCATATTTGCTTTATTTAAACTCATAGATGTGCCATCTCCTCTTCCTAGTCGCTTCACGTTGTGGGAAGGAAGTGGAGGAGGACAATATTCCAAATGTGTTTCATAGTGGATCAGATGTTCTTAAAACATGCTCTCTGAGCTTTAGAATTCCTGATCGCCCTCGAGTATTAGGACTGTGCGTCAAAATATTAAGGAAACAAATTGTGTGGGAAAAATGTAGGGGGCTAAAAATCGACGACCAACTTATCATGAAGTTGAGTGCATATACATAAGTATATACTTACTATGCTTAGCTCTGCATCTATGGATGATGTTGTGGAGTTATGTATAGTAAAATTATACTAGAGATACGTCTTACCTGTGTTTAGAATAATGATGTGCTTCCGGAAAGAAGTGTTATGAATCATTCAGTGAATGATACTGTCCAGTGTCCGCATCCTTTTCTTTCTATGGCAGCGCACTGCATCCAATCCATTAAATAAAATAAACACACACTGACAGGTGGTGGGTGATTCCACAGTGACCCAGCTCCACATACCCCTGCTCTTCAAGCCTCTGTCTAGAACCGGTGAGGGAAGATGGGAGGATTGTGCAGCGAAACAGACCAGCAGTTAGGGGATTCTATGTTTAACAGGATGAAATTTTAATGACTATCTTCAAAGCGAGCAGTACGCTATCTCTGTTGAGGAATGTGTACAGCTGTATGCGGCACTGCTGCTGGCAGTGCAGCGAGGTCTGCCATCCTCCCACGGCAGCCAATCATTCAGGGATAAGTGGGCAGCATCCTGTCTGAGAAGAAAGACCCGTTCTCGTGGTTGTTTCTAGTTATGGACGTCTACAGTGTATTTCTGTGACTGCAGGTTTTCTTGTCGCCCTGCCTCACAGGAGGGAGGTGGCATTTTCCTATTAAGGGGGTGACAGTCTGTGACATTAAAAGCACTCCTTTGTTATCATGTTCTGATATTATTAGTGTATGAACAGCGGTGCTTTCCAGTTCAGACAAGTCGGTTTAGATGCTCAGGTGTGTGACACTGCAGACCGCCCGCAGACGGAGAGGAGGAAATGATGAGGGCACAACAGGACAGGCGAAGAAAGTGAAGCTAAGAGAGGTCACAGATACTAAGTCAACACATTGACAAAGTGATTATGTCATAAATAACAAGCATTTAAACTGCAACTGGTGTCGCGTTCGCTCGAGTTAGAGCTATTAGCGTTTTCTTGCCACACAAACTGAAAATATAAATTAAAACAGTTGACATAAGGGCCAGTTCAAAGCACCGCCGTGAGCTCGCAGAGACAGACAAAAGGAACAAGCATTTGCAATGCAAGAACAGAAAATGTGTGAGGGAGAGTAAGGAAATGGAGTAAACAAAGTCACACATTACTGCAGATGAAAAAAAGTAATAGACTAGAACCCTGTTAACAGAAACAGACTGGAGCCACTGAAACATCCAGCGGCTCTGGTCAAATGCTATTAGCCTAAGGAAAATGTTATCCCTAACCACATGCTACATAGGCACAAGTGGAAGGGTACGAGTACAGCTGTGGAAAAGGTAGGACAAAGAGCAAGGATTGACCACTAGCAAGCATGGATTTTTTAAGGACTCTGAAACAAACCAGTGAAAAAGCAGAGACCCCACAAAGAAGTATAGAAGTATATGCTAAAGTATATACAAGAGGTCTCGAATGCTCGACCTAAAAAGGGTGCTTTCTGGACCAAAGCCTACATTTCTGCCAAATTTGGTTTAATTCCGTCCAGTGGTTCAGGTTGTAGACCATGGGGATTATAATGGGAAACACACCTTTTTTTAATCCCCCCGCCCCCCTTTTTTTTCTTGGCCCCAGCTTGATGGATCACCCCGAAACTTTCTAGACACCAGTTGATGTGAGCAGCCAATTGTTTTGGAAAATTTCACAAAGATTAGTCAAGCAGTGCCAAAGATATAGACATGTCAAAAAACACTTTCTATAGAATCTAGATCCTAACTATAACCACCATATATATATATATTTATATTACCCATTGTTAGTCTCCACTGGGTCGTTAGTTAGGGCTACATTTCCATAGGAAAAGCATTTTTTTTGCTTATAGCTTTGGCGCTCTTTTACTAAACTTTCCCAAAAAAGATTTGCCACTTCAGCTCCTTCCTCGCATGTTTCAGGGTGATCTGTGTCCCAAAGCGTATTTACTCATGCAATGTTCCATAGGAAAATTAGAGACAGCAACTGCTAAAACGGTTAATTGGAATTACACCATATTTGGCAGAAAGCTAGATCACAGTTTCGTGTAAATCTGTTCAGTTGTTTGAGAAATTAAGGTTTATATATATATATATATATCACACAGCAGAGGAGCCACGGATGTAACCAATCAAAAGATATGATTTGATTAGCTGCCACTACATCCACAAAGTTGTGTCAGCAGGCATTCTGGGACTCTGGAACTCAGTCCCCTTTCCTAAGTTAAAAAACAAAATACAGGGATAACCTTCCCCGCTAGGCCCGGGATCTGTTATACCAATTTTAAAATGGGGGCAGGGGGTTCCTGTTTTTTATTAGTTTTATTGCTTCCTGGGTGGGTCAGGGGGTTAATATTAAGATAAAGTAGATAGCTCATCCCCTGGGGCCGCTCTGCATTTTAAAAAGGGAGAGGGTAATTCTCCCCCACAACCCCCTTCTCCCCCCCAGGCCATCAACAAGCTTCGGCAACCACATCCCACTGGGCCCCCAACCTAAAGTTGCATGGGTGCCCAACTAATTACCTCTCATATTACATCACTTGTGACATCTTTTATGATATCATTGATAATATCACTGCAACATCTGGAATGACATCATTGATGACGACAATATGCATGGTAGGGTGTGAGTTATAGTTATTTTAGGGCATGAGTTACAGTTACTTAAGATAACTATAACAGGGGAATTTTAGAGTTTTTTTCCGTTAAAACTGTGTGTTTTAACTGACATTTTCACCTAACTATAACATCCCTTTAACATTTGTTTTTTAATGAATTTCTAAGGTTCCTCTTTTTAAATAAAAAGTAAGATATTATTACAATTCCTAACTATAATGTTGCTTTAACTTTTCTTTAGTGAATAAATATTTCTCCTGTGGTCAGACCGTGTTAAGGGTGGTTATCTCTTACCGGGTCATGCTCTTACTCACCTGCACACCTTTGGGTGGGGAAAATACAGTTACAAGTTCATATCATCAATTTGCTGTGTGACAAAAAAAGAAATTATGTGAGTTTGCAATAAAGGACTGTTCAAAGTGTATCCAAAGTAACTTGTCAAAAAGGGTGTCTCCTGCACTTTTAGAAAGGGTTCCTACTATTATCGACTGCCATGTGGTGCTCTGGTGATCAGTCCGCACTTTTTCAACAAACAAGATGGGTTGGCCTGATATTACTGGTAACTTTTTCTTTCTTTACCTTCACCACCAAATTTCACACTGCTTCCTCTTCAATATTGGGGGATCTGAGTTACCTGTAAAAAATTTGTCTGTGGTACAATTCCGTCTGCTGAAGCACACAATTTGTCAGGGATTTCCATGAGAGATGTGACCTTACACACTGTCTTTGGCTTTTCTCAGCTCAAGAAGGAGCATCCAAGTGAATATAGGACTTTGTCAAGTGCAGCAGGTAAGTCTGTAAAAATTATTACACTAATGTGCAGCTCAGTAGTGAACACTGTCTCTAAATCGTTTTTCTTTCATCTAAAGAAAATTGTTTTATCTGCATGTAAGCAAATGTATTCACAAACGTTTAAGGCTGTTATAGGTTGACTGTGGCTCGAAAATCAAACGTAATGCATGTTTTGCTAATGAGCATTTAAAATTATCCATACACTGACATGCAAATAGACTTGACAAAACTCTCTGCACCCTGATGACCTTCTATTTGGGGTAGCAATTCCAAACATGCATACTCACAGTATGGCTCTGTAATAACATGTTGATAATATTTAAAGACCTCTATTGAAGGGTGTTTAGTATGATCCTGGGAGCTGCCATTGATTTTTGAACTTCAAATGCAAACCCACCCTGAGGTGTGGCCACACTGATATTCCATTGTCCAGGTCTAGTATCAAGTCTCACTACTGATTCAAAGGCATCATCTGCACAGATAGGATCTCACTTAACAGCATCTTTGACACAGGGAAGGCACAATGTATGGTGCAACCTGGTCTGTCTTTGACAACATGAGCAGCACTTTGTCGGACCGTTCGACTAAATCCACTCTCTGATTGAATTTGGCTTAGGGCTATAAAGAAGAGAACGGCAGTGTCATACTGTACTGAGGCGGCTTTCACTTTACTGATCTCATTTGACCAAGGATACAGATATCTGTGGCAGCAGAGATCATTCATTCTCACATTGGGACTCAACAGCTGTAGTGCTTTTAAAACACAAGTGACATTGATAATGCATGCATAATGGGAAATGATGAACCACATTATGCTACTAAAACCAAAGGGGATAGGGAGATGGGGAGAGTTAAGTGGAGGGAGTACCCACACACAGTTTTCCGACATCTACACTTCTAATTAGAGTAGTTGGCACACATTTACTTTTTGCAAGGAAGGCATATCACTATCTTCTGTTTCTTCCCAGTCTCTGTTTTTAGGTCGAGCATTCAAGACCTCTTGTATATAGTTTAGTATATACTTCTATACTTCTTTGTGGGGTCTCTGCTTTTTCACTGGTTTCTTGCAGTGTCCTTAAAAAAAATCCCTGCTTGTTAATCTTGACATAGGTGCTAGGTTGTATTAAAGTAGTTGTTTAGGGCACCTGTAGCCAATGTTAACCTTTTTTGTTCTAGCCCCTCCCACTTCCACTCACCACCAGCATTTTACTAAGAAGATCTCTGGTAAAGAGCCCTCCTGTAGGGCCCATCGGGCATTGCAGTGCCAGCCTGACGAGAAGCATGGCCCCATGAAGCATGTCCCCTAATGGTGAGTGAGGGCTATTGTTACTGCAATCCATTCTTTGCCTTAGGAGCTCATTTAGAAAGGTCTGCTGTCAGTGGTCTGTAGATTGGAAAGGAGTGTTACCTTTAGGAAAATATCTCAAAAGGGGAGGAGCCAAAATGGCGGCGAGACGGACGCTTAAACGAGAGCTCCGCTCCAATGCTTACCCAGACTTCACCCAGGAAGTACAGAGACAGCACAACTCCTATGTAAAAATCAAACAGCGCCTCCACAAGCATAACATTAAATATGCCCTGCTGTTCCCCGCTAAGCTGAGAGTAATATCAGACGAACGCACCCACGTATTCACTTCTCCTGAGGATGCCTGGACGTGGCTGCATGCCAAAGGCTTGGCGCAACCCCAAGCCGGAACGGACGAAGGAGAGGAATTGCTGACTACTCCATTGCGGAAGCGCTTCAAGAAAAGAACCATGGGATAACCCACTGAAAAGCAGGCAGCAGAGGAAAGGGCAAAAGCCTTGAAAGAAACTCCTTTGTACACGCAAAACTCCTTTGAGGCACTGCGGGACGCTCCTGCAGACAGCCCGGACTCCGACTCGGTCAGCTCAGACTCCACGCTAACAGAAGTACTTGGGGGGCCGAAACTCACGGCCAGATCCGTGGACGCACTGTAGATGCAGGACGGCAGCCATCCCCCCCATCGTAATGAACAACAAATTTGCAGGGAGGCACAGATTAACTGTACGCGCCCTTACATGTAGGAGAACGCTGCCGCTGACCACAAGTATCTTTTGGACTATTCCATTCCTCCTAACAAAAGTATTGTTTAATGTTATTGATCATGCGCTCCGGGTGGGGGAAGACAACCCGGGAGTGCCCAGATGTACACGCAGACCATGGCTGCGGAAAGATGTGTGCCCCGTACGTGAGCCGCATCTGGTTGCCAACATGGCTGCCCCACAGGTATTCACATGGATACAAATTTCATTAAGTAGTAGTGTGTTGAGTAGTTTAACTCTAGTTTACAGTTTGGTGCTGGGCTTAATCAGGGTGGGCGTAGGGGGGTTGACAGTTAAGTTGAGTCCAAAAGGTCAATACAAAATACAGGGAACACTGCTAGTGCTGATACACTTACGTACATACCAAGCTGGGTTGAGAGGGACTCGTGAGGGCACAGACAACAGGACTGCATTGTAGGCAGGTGCTTTACACAATGCTAGATGGCGTCACACGTAAACCCCTCAGCGCTTCAATATGATATAATCACGTGGAATGTGAGAGGTCTGGGTGCACCAAGCAAAAGAATTCGGGTATATGACCGCCTCAGACGCCAGGGCACACACATCGCCATTCTTCAAGAAACACACTGCCTGGAACCTGACTTACGGGAATTACGGCAAAGATGGGGTGGACAGGTGGTGGGTACAACGTACTCGGCATTCGCCAGAAGAGTGTTGATATGGATAGCAGGCGGTGTCCCCTTTGTCCAAACCTCACAGAGAATAGACCAGGGTGGCAGATACGTGGTAATAGAGGGGCAGCTAGACTGGAAACAGTTGTCAATAATCGGCATCTATGCCCCTAACAGTGCGATAGTTGAATTCCTGGGCACAATCACCCCAGCACTATTAGTAAACCCTGAAGCCCCAGCTATTTGGGGTGGCGACTTTAACAGCATCCCGAATGTAGAATCAGACAGGTCAAACACTTCCCCGAAAGCAACACTAAACAGAACCGCCAGAAGCCCCTTGCTTTCCTGGGCGGAAGACATGAGAATATTTGACCTGTGGCGCACAAAATACCCGCAGCAGAGGGAATACTCATTCTATTCAATACCCCACAAAGTATATTCAAGAACAGATATAATGTGGGGGACCCGGGATATTTGCAAACTTATAAATAAGTCGGAATACCTGGCCAAAACATTATCGGATCACTCACCACTTAGAATAATATTGAACTGGGGCAGGAGACGTTCGCAGATCCCCACTTGGCGAATGCAGGTGGAGGCTCTCCAAGATCAGGCGTTCAGTGAAGGATTAAACACAGCAATGAGGCAGTATTGGGAAATCAATAAGGAATCCACAGGTTCCAGGGCATTAGAATGGGAGGCACACAAGGTTGTAGTGAGAGGGCAATGTATCTCAACAAGCTGGGGAGTTAGGCACACGCTACATGCAGAGATAAATAAATTAGAAAAGGAACTGAGCAACGGAAAAAGCAGTGGCAAGCAACGAGACCCCCTATACAGCGCTAAAAGAGGTACGAACAAAATACAACGAAGTGGACTCTCGCCTCCGGCGACACGACCACAAATACCGCTTAATGCGCCTACACACAGAGGGTGACAGGTCGGGCAGGCTGCTGGCGTGGCTCCTCCGTGAAAACCGGCAGCAATCCCCCATAGGGATCATAAGAGGAGACGCAGGCAAAATGTCCACCACACAAGAAGAGATTAACGGGGCGTTCAGGGAATACTACATGAACCTATACACCAAACGCACAACATGCACACCCCAACAGCTAGGGTCTTTTCTAGAGGGCTCCCCACTGGCGCAATTATCGCTGACAGACAGGCAGATACAAGAGGCTCCACTGACATTGGAAGAAATCGATATGGCAGTGGTACAGATGCCCAGGAATAAAGCCCCAGAAACAGATGGACTTCCAATAGAATACTACTCCACTTACTCGACACACTTAAAGCCGCACTTGTTGAAAGTGTTTGAGGAGGCATGGTCCAGCAAAATGCTGCCTCCAACACTAAGAGAGGCAATGGTAGTGGTCCTTCCTAAACAAGGGCGCGACCCCACAGACGTCAAATCCTACAGGCCATTATCGCTTCTGAACCGAGATTGCAAAATACTAGGCAAAATTTTGGCCAATAGGTTGGCCCCCCTTATACATACCGTGATACATAAAGACCAAAATGGTTTCATCCCAAAACGTAACACTTTTCTAAATATTCGTAGGCTGCTGGGGGTCATGAGGGGACACTCCTCTTAAAGGACACGACGAGATGGTACTATCGTTAGATATCGAGAAGGCATTTGATACCCTGGGGTGGGACTTCCTGTTTGCCACTATGCAGAGCATGGGAATTGGTCCTAACTATATACAATGGGTACAGACATTGTATACCAAGCCGCAAGCCAGGGTAAAAACAGGTGGGGTCATATCTGAGAGTTTTTATTATTACAAGAGACTAGACAGGGATGTCCCTTATCTCCCTTATTATTTGCCATAGCAATGGAACCGCTGGCTACCCGAATACGTGCCATGAAAGAGAGATGGGGAGTGGCCAGGAACGGGCTACACCACATTATATCACTGTACGCAGATGATGCCCTAATATATGTGCGAAATGGAAACGAGACAATACCCTCAGTAATGTCACTCCTAACCAAATACGGGGACTTATCGGGACTGGTGGTGAATTGGGATAAATCATGTGTATTCCCGCTAACTAGATGGTCTCCGGCAAGAAAAGAGAATGCTCCGGTGGGACGCTTGAAATGGTGTTTTGATACGTTCAAATACTTGGGGGTTCACATATACCACAGAAAAGAAGACCTTAGAGATAGGAACCTAGGGAGAGCACTAGCCTCTATGAAGGAATCACCATGGTTCTGGACCAAACTCCCATTGTCGCCTCTGGGCAGAGTGGCGGTGGCAAATATGTTGCTGTTGCCTCGGTTATTATATTATTTTGCGCCGCTGTCACACTTCTTCCGAGATCTGAAAACAGTCTTACTGCAACTTATATGGGGCGGCGGCATGACACGGGTTGCACTCACCACACTGCAGCGCCCGCTTGTTGCGGGAGGGCTGGGAGCTCCCAATTTCGAACTCTACTACGCTGCCCCACAGCTACAGTGGATACTGAATTGGATGCACAGACCAACACAGGCGGAATCAACATGGCTACAGGCGCGGCTAAATGGGGTACCTTTGATTACATGGCTAACAAATAAAATACAGAGGGGGGAGCCTGGTAACCCGTTAATGGCAGTGGTGCACTCATCCTGGCAAAGGTACATACAAAAGGGCTATAAGGCACTTCTCTTCCAGGGGATCCTCATCAATAGTCATAAACATTGAATATTCCCGCCCTTGTGCGGGGACCCCGGAGCATATATATATAAAATACATACATATTATCATGTGTAAAACAGCAATGCAGGCTATAATCATAAATAGGCTAAAATGCTTTATTTCTATGCAAGTTTTTTTTTTTTTTTTTTTTTTTTTTTTTATATTATAAAATCACAATAGATCATAAATATCTACCTAAGCCCCAAAAACTGGACTTAGGGAAGTAAACAGCAGTAAATAGCAGAGAAAAATAGAAAAAACCACATTGAAAAACAATGAAGCATTCTTAGCCAATAGGCTGCATGCAGGTTAACACAGGAGAACCATAAAAACTTTGGCACCGTGCCTTTAAGACCCTGAGCACCTCCAGTATCCCACCATGCCTCAGGGGTGAAGGGAAGGTGACAGTTGGTTCACAGTTAGGTCAGTTCTTTTTTCCGGCTTCTTCTGAGAGGATCCTGGAGCATTGAGCTCTCAGTTTTTCTGAGTTTTTTCTTCAGAAAAATCCCTAACAATAGTGTTTTTCCTGTTTACTCGACAGATAACATCTTTTGTCTGAGTTTGGCAGTCTTTCCTGTCAGAAAATGCCAAATCTTTTTGTAAAATGTCCTTCTTGTGGGAAGAAGAAAGCCCAGTCAGACCCACACTCTCTGTGTATTGTCTGCCTGCCACAGTGTCACTGTCCTGACACCTGCAAGTATTGTAAGAAGATGTCAAGGAGGACTCTCAAAGACAGAGAGAAAATCAGGCTACATGGGCTTCAGGAGAGGAAAAAGTCAACATCCTCTTCACTTCCCAGGCCTACAACAGAAGGAATGGCCAGATCGACGTCGACAGGTAGGATTGTGCCTGTTTGTTCTCCATCGACGTCATCGGCGCCACCGTCTCACCGGCATAGATCGCCGTCGACGGTGACCAGACCGACGTCGAGGGACAAAGCGTCGAAGCATGGACAGCACAGGGGTACATCTCCGTCGACGGCAGACCGCCGTTCGGCGTCGAGCCATCTCCGGCGCTCCCGTTCGCCGTCGAGAACATCTCGCCCCTTGGCGTCGAAGGACACGACGCCAAAAACACCACGACGGCATGAACATCCGCCGTCGACCACTCGCCACTCAACGTCGAGACACACGACGGCGAGTAGGTCCAGGTCCCGCGATCGGCGTCAAGACATTCAACGTCGAGGCCTTCGACGTCAAGACCTTCGACGTCGAGAACAGACCAGCCATCGCAACTTTCGACGTCGAGGATGCAATCGACGTCGACACAACCTTCAGCTGTGTCACAGGCAGTAGAGCCAGCGGATAAAGCTCCCTCACCGGTGGTCTCTATACGGAGTGCATCATCCCATTCCAGAGCGGGCTCATCGGGGCATGTTTCTCCCATCACTCTATCACCTAGATGGTTAGAGAGCCTGAATAGACCGGCAGCATCCCCGGATTCCCAATACTCTAGGATGTATTCTCCTACTGCCTCATTACCTAGAACGCCATCGCCTACAGCTAGAGCAGGACGGGCTCGTTCTGCTTCTCGTCAGCCGACCACAAGACCTGCACACTCTGCTACAGCTTCTCGTAGCAGGTCTCGTTCCCGAAGGAGAACCAGGTCGCGAACACCACACAGAAGATCACCTTCTTGGTCTTCTTCAGGATCGTCTGTTGGGCGCTACTCCCCCACACTGACAGATTCTCCACCTGCTAGGATCTCACCGGTGGATGATATCACCACTTTTAATGAGGTTCTTTTAAGGGGAGCGCAGAAACTAAATATTGAGGTACCGGAGCCGGCCACCTCATCCTCAGTTATCTTTGAGACCCTACAACACAGATCAGTCTCGAGAAAACTGCTGCCACTAGTACCAGGTTTGCTGCAACCTACTATGGACACCTTTCTGACTCCAGCCACTCTCAAGTCTTCCCCGGCTAGGATTCAAAAGAAGTACAAAGCTCCGGAGCAAGATCCTTTATTCCTGCGGAAGGATCCGCCACCGGACTCTGTTATCTTAGCCGCAGCCAGAAAAACACACTCTGTGGCATCATCTTCCACAGTCCCCCCGGATAAGGAGAGCAGACACCTAGACTCCCTGGGGAGAAAGATGTGCGGTACGGCGGCATCTGCTATGAAGGTCTCCAGCGCCTCAGCACTTCTGGGCAGATATGACCGCTCTCTGTGGGACTCACTCCACAGATTTACAGAAAAGTTGCCCAGGGAAGATAGACAGGACTTCCAGGAAATCTTGCAGGAAGGGGGCCTAGTATCTAACCAGGTCATCAGCGCGGCGGCGGACGGGGCGGATTTGGCTGCGCATGGGTATGCGCACGGAATCTGCGCTAGGAGGTCTTCCTGGCTACGGCTCACGGGTCTGAAACAGGAAGCACAGCAACGCATTTTAAACCTCCCATTCAGCGGGAATTCGTTGTTCGGTACCCACGCGGATGAAGAGATGGCCCGAATGAAAACGGAGGTGGACACTATGAGGGCAATGGGCCTGGAACGTAAGAAAGACTTCAGGCGGAGGTACAGGCCGTACGACAGACGACCAGTCCAGCAGAGGGTTCAAACCCCTCACTGGTCTCAGAGGCCACAACGACGACAGGGACGTCCCCTGTTTCAGGCACGTAGACCCACAAGAGACCGAGGGGCAAGTAGACCTCAACAGTCTACAGCAAAGACACCAACAAAGCAATGAAGCATTGCTTCCCTCAGCACTGTGCACCACTCCGGTGGGGGGAAGTATTACGCATCATCTTCACAAGTGGCACTCCATCACAAGAGACAAATGGGTGCTCAATATTGTCGAACATGGCTATTCTCTCCTTTTCAAAAAACCTCCGCCACACTTGCCGCCAGCAAGATGTTTTCCTTCTCATCTCAGCCTGCTACGCAAGGAAGTTCTTGCACTCCTACAAAAGAAAGCTGTAGAAAAGGTTCCTCCGGCACAAAAAGGAAAAGGGGTGTACTCCCGTTACTTTCTGGTGGCGAAAAAAGGTCAACAGGGCATCTTCAGGCCAATTCTGGACTTACGGCTCCTGAACAAGTACATAAGAAAACAGAAGTTCAGGATGCTAGCCCTTCACCAGATTGTTCCGCAACTGCATCAGGGAGACTGGATGTGCTCCATCGATCTACAGGATGCATATTTTCACATCCCAATAGCATCCAAACATCGGAAATTCTTACGTTTCCAGATAGCGTCACAGCACTACCAATTCAGAGTCCTACCATTCGGCCTGAAGTCTGCACCCCGAGTCTTTTCAAAATGTGTAGCAGTGGTAGCGGCACATCTTCGAAGGCAAAAAATATTCGTCTACCCCTACCTGGACGACTGGCTATTGAAGGCTTCCTCTCCGGATCAGGCGAGAAAACATCGAGACATTGTACTAAGAACTTTCGAGTCTCTAGGTCTTCAAATCAACCACAACAAGTCAACCTTGATTCCAACACAAAACCTCCACTACCTGGGAGCTATACTAAACACAGAGCTCCAAAGAGTGTATCCTTCGGAGGAACGACTTTTATCAATCCACAGGAAGTGTCAACAACTATTAACAGCCGATGCACCTACTGCTCGTCAGGTGACCTCGCTTCTGGGCTCCATGGCTTCATGCATCTTCATTGTCCCGAATGCCAGGCTACACATGAGGCCCCTTCAGGAGGCATTAGAGAACAACTGGAGCCAAAAGACTGGTCGCTGGGAGGACAGAGTACGACTACCAGCAGCGGCTTTTCAATCACTACAATGGTGGATGCACAGACCTCACCTGTCAATAGGTTCTCCGTTTCACCAGACAATTCCAGCCGACACTCTGGTAACGGATGCGTCTCTTCAGGGTTGGGGTGCTCATCTGGGTTCCTTCCAAGCTCAGGGTCTGTGGTCCGACAAGGAAAAGAGCTATCACATAAATCTACTGGAGCTCAGAGCGGTCCATCTGGCTCTCAAATCTTTCTCTCCATTGGTTCAGGGGAAATCTCTCCTAATTCAGACAGACAATACAACCACAATGTATTACCTGAACAAACCGGGGGGAACAAGATCACTACCTCTGTCTCGAGAGTCCCAAACGATATGGCATTGGCTCCTGGCCAGGGGAATGTCTATCACAGCGATACACCTGCCAGGTCAGCAAAACGTAGAGGCAGATTTCCTGAGCAGACATCTAGAAGACGCGCACGACTGGGTTCTACACGACGAAGTCGTCGAGGACATCTTCGGTCAATGGGGTCGACCCCAGTTGGATCTCTTTGCAGACGAAGCAAACAAGAAATGCCCAGACTTCGCATCCAGGTTCTGCCGTCCGGGATCTCAAGGGAATGCCCTGTTGATCAACTGGTCAGGGATATTTCTCTACGCCTTTCCACCGATTCCCCTCATACCGGCAGTAATCAACAAACTTTACAACTCCAGAACCAGAATGATTCTGATAGCGCCACAATGGCCCCGCCAATTCTGGTACACGGATCTACTCAACTTATCGGAAAAACCTCACAGGAGGTTGCCGTGCAGACCGGATCTCCTGAGCAGAATGGAAGGCAGAATCCTACATCCCAACCTTCCCTCTCTGAGCTTGACAGCATGGCTCCTGAATTCCTACAGTATGGGCACCTAGGGCTCTCACAGGAGTGCATGAACATCTTGAAAGAGTCAAAACGACCTTCCACGCGGCGTTCTTACGCTTTTAAGTGGAAGAGATTTTACATCTGGTGCTCTCAACAAGGTATAAATCCCATACGAGCTCAGGAGGATGTCATACTGTCCTATTTGCTTCATCTGGCGAAGTCTGGTCTGCAGGTATCTTCTATTAAGGTTCATTTGTCTGCAATTACAGCGTATCGTAAGTCGCCTTCTCAGGAATCCTTCTTTACGATACCTGTAGTCAAGGATTTCTTAGAAGGCTTGAAAAAGGTTTTTCCTCCCATTCGGAGACCTTCTCCTCCATGGGAACTGAATGTAGTCCTGTCAAAACTTATGGGCCCTCCCTTTGAACCTATCCACAAGGCCTCTTTACAGCACCTTACGTGGAAGACGGCTTTTTTGGTGGCCATTACTTCAGCGAGGAGGGTCAGCGAAATTCAGGCTCTGTCTTGCAGAGAACCGTACACGGTTTTTCACGATAATAGAGTGGTTCTGCGAACTCACCCATCTTTCCTTCCGAAGGTGGTGTCAGAATTCCATATCAATCAGACTATGAGGGTCATTCTGACCCTGGCGGCCGGTGGCCGCCAGGGCCACCGACCACGGGAGCACCGCCGACAGGCTGGCGGTGCTCCAATGAGCATTCTGACCGCGGCGGTTCAGCCGCGGTCAGAAGCGGAAAGTCAGCGGTCTCCCGCTGACTTTCCGCTGCTCATTGGAATCCTCCATGGCTGCGGAGCGCGCTCCGCAGCCATGAGGATTCTGACCCCCCCTACCGCCATCCAGTTCATGGCGGGAAAGCCGCCATGAACAGGATGGCGGTAGGGGGGGTCGCGGGGCCCCTGGGGGCCCCTGCCGTGCCCATGCCAATGGCATGGGCACGGCAGGGGCCCCCGTAAGAGGGCCCCAAAATGTATTTCACTGTCTGCCTTGCAGACAGTGAAATACGCGACGGGTGCAGTAGCACCCGTCGCACCTTCCCACTCCGCCGGCTCGATTACGAGCCGGCATCCTCGTGGGAAGGTCGTTTTCCCCTGGGCTGGCGGGCGGTTTAACTGGAACCGCCCGCCAGCCCAGGGGAAAACTCGTAATACCCGCCGCGGTCTTTTGACCGCGGCGCGGTAATTTGGAGGGCGGGATCCTGGCGGGCGGCCTCCGCCGCCCGCCAGGGTCATATTGAGGCCCTATATCTTTACCGACTTTCTTTCCCAATCCGGAGACTCCGGCTGAGAAAGCATTGCATTCTTTAGACTTGAAAAGAGTGCTGAAATTCTATTTGGACAAAACAAAACCGATTAGACATTCTAACCATTTGTTTCTAAATTATGGTCATTTAAGAACAGGAGAGGCAGCGTCTAAACGAACGATATCAAGATGGATTGTGTCTTGTATTGTTAACTCTTACCAACTGGCTAATAAGCGATTACTGGCTAGGCCAAAAGCGCATTCCACAAGGGGAAAAGCGGCTACTGCTGCCCTCCTTAACAATGTACCAATTTCTGAGATTTGTAAGGCTGCTACATGGAAGTCTGTGCATACCTTTACTAAGCATTACTGTTTAGACACGGATGCAAGAGCGGATGCCCAGGTGGGGCAGGCCTCTCTTAGAAATCTATTTGCATGAATATGAATTCTTTCCTGCACTTCTTTCAGACAGTCCGCAGAGTTTAGGGATGGGCTTGCTAATCTATTCAATGTTTATGACTATTGATGAGGATCCCCTGGAAGAGAAGGATAAGTTACTTACCTGTAAATCCTAGTTCTCTTCCAGGGGTATCCTCATCAAAGTCATAAACAACCCACCCTCCTCCCCGGACTCAAGTCTCCTAGAAGTGCAGGACAGATTATCTTTTCTGATCAGTTACACAGATTGTCACCGTAAAAAAGTACTGACCTAACTGTGAACCAACTGTCACCTTCCCTTCACCCCTGAGGCATGGTGGGATACTGGAGGTGCTCAGGGTCTTAAAGGCACAGTGCCAAAGTTTTTATGGTTCTCCTGTGTTAACCTGCATGCAGCCTATTGGCTAAGAATGCTTCATTGTTTTTCAATGTGGTGTTTTCTATTTTTCTCTGCTATTTACTGCTGTTTACTTCCCTAAGTCCAGTTTTTGGGGCTTAGGTAGATATTTATGATCTATTGTGATTTTATAATATTAAAAAAAAAAAAAAAAAAAAAACTTGCATAGAAATAAAGCATTTTAGCCTATTTATGATTATAGCCTGCATTGCTGTTTTACACATGATAATATGTATGTATTTTATATATATATGCCCTGGGGTCCCCGCCCAAGGGCGGGAATATTCAATGTTTATGACTTTGATGAGGATACCCCCTGGAAGAGAACTAGGATTTACAGGTAAGTAACTTATCCTTCCCTACTCGCCACTCCTCCCACTGGGATTGATCCTGGGATGGGCTAACGCGGTGGGATCGCACTCACTCAAGACCTCGACTGAGGCAGTGAACCCCGGGCATTTTCTGTCCTACTATGCCATATGTCATCTAATCAAAAAGACATGGGTGGCTGGAGACCAGGAACCCTCGATTACCCCCACAGTACACCACATGCTGCAATTGATAACCAAACAAAGGTAGTGACAAATTTGTACAAAACCCTGAATAAACCCCCCGAGCTCAACTTGGAGAGAACAAGGGATAGATGGAACACAGTCCTCCCTGACCCGATATCACAAGTGGATTGGCCGAAAGCCCTTTATCACTCTTGGAGGGTATCGAGAAACCCCAGGTTTCGCTACACACAATTTTATTACATGCACCAAACATACCTATCTCCAGCCAGGATTCATCGCATGTTTCCTGGCTCGGCGTCTACCTGTCCACGGTGTGATGCCCCAGAGGCACACTTTTATCATATGGTATGGGAGTGTGCACAAATACACAGGGAATGGAGAGGAGTGGTAGAAGATGTCTCGGAACTGACAGGTCTGACACTCGCAGCAGACCCTAAATCCTTCTTGTTAGGGTTGAGAACTAGAGAAAAGAAATACAGGCATTTACATAAGTTTGTAGACCTAGCATATGTGATGTACAAAAGGCTGATTTCTATGAACTGGAAAGCGTCCAAGGCACCCGACCTGAAATCCTGGCACTCCCTCACTCTGTGTTGGACCCGTACAGAATCCCAGGTACTGAGTAAATTAGCACACGGGGTCAACAACACACAGGAAGGGAAGCCTGGGAAACACTGGTAACCAGATCAGAGGCAAAAAAAGATGAGAGGCCGCCTTGAGCTAGATAGAAACCCTGCTTTGGTGCTAATCCGGCCAGCACTCAGTCAGTGGCAGCATATTTAAACAACAGGCAAAGTACACCACGCGGAAGGGGTGGGTGCCCACATCTGCATTCCACAGGCCGTTGTCACCCACAGCGATCAATAAGGGAGGAACGTACAAGTAGAACGCGCACAACGTACACTAACACGCCACACTTAATAATCAGACATTAGCCCAGAATAATCAGACATTAGCCCAGTTTCCCTCCCCCCAATACAACCAATAAGTATCATCAGGGAATAAAACAACCAGGAGCACCGTGACAGGACAACCAGGTGCCACAAAGAATGCTTCCTCAAACATGCACAGCAGATAAATATATACTGTAAGTTATAAAAAGACCTAAGTTATGTTATGAGTGTTTTTTTTTTTTTCCTTGTTTTTTTTGTTTTCTTCTCTTTTGTTATTATGCATGAAGGTAAAAGTTATATCAGACCCACAAAATCCTACCACTGTAATTACATATTTATGTTGTATGGATCTGCATTGTAAACTCAATAAAAAATATTTATAAAAAAAAATAAAAAAGGAAAATATCTCAAAGTTGCAGGCAGTCCTCTTGGGTTTTAGGCCTTTTCTCTACTTCCTGCAGAACCATCATGGTTAAATTTGGGCAGACAGCATCAGAATGAGGTAGTATATTAACAAGAATGGGGGGATTAGGGGTGTGGTTAAGCACCAACCAAGATAGCCACAGCTTGAGGGAGCTGCACAACTGCTAATTTGAATCCCCCTCATATCTGGCTAATTGTCCATCCACGCTACCTGGACCAGCTAAGCACATGTCTGGGCGGCCCAGGGTCAAATGGTGTAAATGCTGCCCATGCGGACTGCCCGCCAAGATGCCCACAACTTGAGGGAGCTACACAACTGCTAATTTGAAACCCGTGCACATCTGCCTAATAATCTGTCAATGCTATCTGGACCATTTAAGCCCACGTCACCAGGGTGGCCCAGGATCAAATGGTTTAGTGTCGCCCGTCTGGGCTGCCAGCCAAGATGGCCCCAACTTGAGGGAGCTCCGCAACTGCTAATTTGAACTCCCCCACACATCTGGCTAATAATCAGTCCATGCTACCTGTACAAGCTAAGCTCTTATTACCAGGGCGGCCCAGGATTGAATGGCGTAACTGCTGCCAATCAGGACACTTCCCCCCGATGTCACCGTAAGCAGAGAGCGTGGCGTAGGCTGAGAGTGGTAGCTGTTCAAGGAGAAGGAGGGGAGAGGCTGCTAACGGCCCTGCCCGCCTTAACTGAAGTACTAGTTGGGACAAGCAACAGAGGAGCAGCTGCCTGCCAAGACAAGCTGATGAGGGACTCTCAGGTTACCATAGAGAGACATGCTGCCAAGCCAGCGAGGCAGAGGCCGTGAGGAGCATGGCAGCTATCTCCCTTCATCATTTGCACAGCTGGGGGGGTAGTGTTTACGACCAAGAGTCTCCAACACGAGCTGTTTCTTAAGCAGATAGAACTGTGAGAATTGGAGGAACATCATGCCCGGGCTCATGCATTTAGCAACCCAATGAAGACTTTATGATGTTGGTGATAAAGTCAATAAACTGCTAGAGTGGCTGAATAACAAGATCGGAAGCAGAATGGGTCAGGGAGATAGTGGACGCTGATAGGTCGCCACGAGTGTCCAGCTATGCTATCACATAGGCCTTTACGGGGTAGTATGAAGGGATATATGCTTTGGGGACCAAGTAGACTGTGCAGACCTCCTGAAAGATATTTAATTGCCACGGCTGTCGGGCGAGGACAAGGATGTCCTGGAAAAGGGACTGACTGAGGAAGAAATTGCTCTAGTGTTATGAAGCTTCCAGTCAGGCAAGCCAGCGGGACCGAAAGGTCTGCTAGCAGAACCCTTTAAATGTATGACGGACAAAGTGGCAAAGCATATGCTCGCCATGTTTCAGGAAGCAAGAAAGGAGGGGAGCCAACCAGTGGACCAGGGGGCCACAACCATAGTGGTAATTCTGGAAAAAGGTAAACCTCAGCAGATTGTGGCTCCTACAGGCCTATCTCCTTGCTAATTATAGAGGTCACGATATTGTTAAGGCCTTGGCAACTAGGTTGCAGGAGGTAATCACTAAAATAATACATCCAAACTTATTGCCGTTCAAGTATGCGCCTTAACTTGAGGCGTCTCTGCAGCGTGCTACATACGACTAATGTACCAGATGCAGAACAATCAGCACTCCATTCCCTTGACACCAAAATGGCCTTCGACAATGTTGAGTGACTATATATTTGCTACCCTCAAGAGGTTTGGATTTGGTCTGCAGTTTTGTGGCTGTATTTGACTCCTTCTCCAGTATTGGGGTATCTTTCATAGATTCACATGCTTGAATCATTCCCCGTCGTCGAAGTGGGAGTCCCACGGTACATAGAAAGCAATAAATAGAGATTTTTTTTTTTTTTTTTTTTCATTGAAGTCAATAGGAAAAAACACATTCAATTGTAGAGCTATCAGCCTCTTTAGAAAGAGCCGAAACTTCAACCAATCAGGTGTGACCATCCTTCTAGAACCCTCAGCACAGAGGCTCAGTCTGTCAGATTTTCTACCACACGTCGTGTGTGAGGGAGTCTCCCTGAGCTTTGCTCAGTTTTCTATCTCTTCAAGAGAAATCTTTAGAAATGTTCACTTGACTTTTTTCTACAAGAGTTTTTCCATCATGTCTACAAGAAAAGGTCTTTTTGGGCCTTGTGGGACCTGTGGCAAATTGAGACTTCACTGTGAGGATCCTCACAAAGAATGTATCTATTGCTTACATCCAGAGCATAAGGTCAAGGACTGTAAGATCTGCAGGACCTTTCCTAACAAGACTCTGAGGGACAGAGAGGCCAGGCTCCTGCTTTGGCTCCAGAAAAAGAAGGCAAGAGAAGCTCTTTCTGAAGAGGAGAGTGACACTTCAGTGACCTCAAAGAAGAGGAAGAGGTCTGTGGAGAGCCTATCCCCTACAAGCAGTAAGTCAGCCAAGAAGCTGCATGTTTTTAAGGACAAACCGGGGGATCTACCTTCAACATCCAAGGTAGCATGTGGCAGGGTTCACTCAGAGCCATCCACACCTGCTTCTTCTTCAAAGAAGCTTAAAAAGCCTTCAAGCTCACTGCCTCCGTCGACGAGTGCTCCGTCGACGACAGGTCTCCCTGTGACGATGACTACAGTGACGGCTACGTTTACAGCTCCTCCATCACCGATGATAGTAACTTCGTCTCCGCTGTCATCTACGACGATAACATCGGTGAGTCTAAAGTATGGTCCGTCGTCATCGCACAATTTGAAAATCACAAAGAAGCCGTCGACGGGTAAGAAGCTGAAATCGTTGCCGTCGACGCATTCATCGACGAAGAAATTCAGAAGGTCGCCGTCGGCTTCACCGACGAAGATACCATCGACGCACCTGACGACGACGACCCCGTCGACGATAACCCAGTCGACGGATGGCGTAGTGATATTGACTTCGTCGACGAGACCTTCGTCGACACTGGTAGCACCGATACCAACTACACTGACGGCTCCGTCGACGCCTGCTCCGTCGACACCTGCACCGTCGACGAGGACATCATCGACGACAGTTCCGTCGACGACTCATTATCCTCACTCTGGAACATCTCCTTACCGCAAAGGATTTTACCTGTGCAAAGCAAGTCATCTTTATTGCTGCCATCACATACATCGCCCAGCAAGGTTGCACCAGTTCATCCGCAGCATCTATTTGCTGATGATGATGACGACGGCGACGGTTATTCTGATGACGGCTTTTTTCCGGTAGCACGTAGTCCATCCGAACTACGTATAAAGTGCCAAGAGGAAGATGAAGAGGAAGATCTTCAGCCTTTTCCGGACCAACAGGATCAAGGGCATTTCCAACAACAAGAACAGACAGTACAGATGCCGGTCTCGTTAATAAACAACCTTCAACAAATGATGCAGGACTACTATTCGAGATTTCCCCCACCTGGTTCTTCTGCACCGGTACAACCTCCACAGACACCAGTGTCCACTCCGGCTAGACCTTCAGAATTTCCGGACCCTACCACAGCACCTCCATCGGTTCAGGGTATTGCTTCACCGTCATCCGAGGAGGAACAGGAGGAAGGGGAGATACAGGACTCAGATTCTCTCATCCCGGAGAGGGATGAGTATCAGATCCAGACTCCATCTCCGTCTACACCACCGCCAGTGGACTCTCCACCGCAGGACATTGGGGGTTTCCATAGTGTCATGGAAAGAGCTGCGAAAAGATTCCAGCCACCGATTACGTCCAAAAAATCGGACTACTTTCTTTATGACTTTAAAGAAGACACTAGGAAATCGGTAAGGGCCATTCCTATTGTCGATTTCATCTGGGAAGAGGGCCTAAAAGTCATGCAGACTCCGTCCTCCATTCCTGCAGTCTTGCCCAGACTAGAGAAAAAATATAAGGCACCAGACAACTCCCCAGCGTGTTTGATCAGCCATCCTAAACCGGATTCGGTTATTTCACAAGCAGCTCAGAGGAGGTCCAGGAATCCGTCGGCCTCTCTGACTGCCCCCCCAGACAAGGAAGGACGTCGTTTGGACTCCATAGGCAAGACATTTTCAAATATGGCTGCCACCACGGTTAGAGCGGCTAACTCTCTAGCAATACTTGGGAGATACGATCGCCAGATGTGGTCTGACATGTCACAATTCATTGATATGTTACCTGAGACCAGTAGAATAGAAGCACGCAGAATTCTGCAAGAAGGAGAAAAGATTTTGACTGAAATCATAGACTCTGCCATTGATGTTTCCTCCACAGGATTTCGACAGTTGGCCGGGGCGGCTGTACTCAGACGCCAGGGGTGGCTTAAGGCTACCTCTTTTAGGCCTGAAGTTCAATTGAAAGTTCTGGACATGCCATATGATGGCGAGCTTCTGTTTGGCAAACATGTCGACGATGCATTGCAGTCTATTAAGGCAGACACTGAAACAGCCAAATCACTTGCATCGCTTCAGTACAAGAGGCAACCCTTTCGGGGAGCGAGAGGGAGAGGAACCTTTTCACATAGAGGAGGCTTTCAACAATATCGGCCTTACTCCTCTTACCAAGGGCAATTTCGCTCAACCTTCGGCCAGCAACAGCCGCATTCCTTTCGTCAGCAATCCTCAGCTCGCTTCAGACAACAAACGAGAGGAAAGTCTGCTTTCAGAACCAAAGAAACAGCAAGAAAGCAGTGACCCTCATCAAGTGTCTGCACCCAGCCCCTATATCAACACTCTTATAGGGGGCACAATTTCCGAATTTCTACACCAATGGTCCAGAATAACATCAGACAAATGGGTTTTAGACATTATCAATCGGGGGCATACACTAGAATTCAACCAACCTCCCCCTCAAGTACCACCAAAAGGTCCCCCGCCAGCCCATCTCAACGAGCTTATGGAACAGATTGCTATCTTAATGAGCAAGGGCGCAATAGAGATAGTACCAAGAAGCCAGAGGGGAACAGGTTTTTACTCCCGTTTTTTCCTTATCAGGCAGAAGACCGGAGACTGGAGGCCTATTCTAGATCTTTGTTCGCTCAACAAATACCTCAAGAAGCAATCTTTTCGCATGATCTCTCTTCAAGACGTCCTGCGCCTGCTCAACCGAGGGGATTTTATGACATCGTTAGATCTTCAGGACGCATACTTCCACATTCTAATTCACCCCAATCATCGGAAATTCTTGCGGTTCAGGGTTGCAGGCATTCATTACCAGTTCAGAGTGCTTCCTTTTGGCCTCAGGTCGGCTCCAAGAGTGTTCACCAAGGTTTTGGCGCCAGTGGCAGCCCACCTCAGACAATTAGGGGTACAGGTGTTCCCGTACCTAGACGACTGGCTAATAAAAGCACGTACAGCGTCGAAGGCTGCCAGAGACACGGAGACATGTCTCTCCCTTTTCGGAGCTTTGGGTTTGACAGTCAATTATCCCAAGTCTCACCTAGAGCCCACTCAGAACATCACGTTTCTAGGAGCCATCTTAGACACTCTACAAGCGAAAGCCTTTGCTTCGCAGGACAGAAGAAAGAAACTTCGAGACTTAGCAGCACGGCTCAGCGAAAGAAGGTCCGTTTCAGTGCGGACTTACAAATCCTTTCTAGGGATACTATCGTCTTGCATTCCGTTGATAAGGAACTGTCGTCTACACATGAGGACTCTTCAACAACAATTAGACAGTCAATGGAAACAGACAGAAGGCTCTTTCGACGAGGTAGTACGAATAACCCCTTCAGCGAAACAGGCTTTCAGGTGGTGGAAGGAAACTCCCCTCGTCTCAGAGGGACTGTCATTTCTGAAGGACAGGACCATGCACATAGTAACAACAGACGCATCCCTGGAGGGATGGGGTGCTCATTTACAGGATCTTTCCGTGAGGGGAAAATGGTCCACTCAAGAATCAACTCTCCACATAAATGTTTTAGAGTTAAGAGCGGTGGCTTTGGCACTCAAATCCTTCCTCACGAACATCAGAGATTCTTCAGTTTTGATAAGGACGGACAACACCACGGTCATGCATTATATCAACAAGCAGGGAGGCACAAGATCTCGGGCATTATCACTGGAGGCGCAGAAGCTGTGGCATTGGGTGATTCAGCATGGAATCTCCATCAGAGCAGAACATCTCCCAGGGATCACCAACACCTGGGCAGATGCCTTGAGCAGGAGTCGAACCAGCTGCCACGAGTGGGAACTCAATCAATCGGTTCTCGACAGTCTCTTTCGTCGTTGGGGCAAACCTGCTCTAGATCTGTTCGCGACCAGAGACAACAAGAAATGCCGACACTTCGCAAGCTGGCGTCCGCAGAGGGGTTCGAAGGGGAACGCGTTTTTGATCAGATGGTCCGGGATTTATGCATACGCTTTTCCCCCGCTTCCTCTCATCCCGAGGTTGCTGCAAAAGATGAAGAGGGAACAATGCAGGATTCTTCTAATCGCTCCCAGGTGGCCACGCCAGTTCTGGTTCACAGGACTTCTATTACTTTCGGAACAACCTCACATTCGGCTGAAGGCAATACCGGATTTGTTGACATTGAGCCAGGGTCAGGTTCGTCATCCCAACCCGACATCTCTTCGTTTATCAGCCTGGCTCCTGAATTCTATGAATTCGATGGATTAAATATTCCTCCGGATTGCAGAGAGGTGCTTGCCTGTGCCAGAGCTCAGTCTACAAATCGCACATACAAGTTCAAGTGGAAGAGGTTTTGCTTGTGGTGCTCAGCTTCCAACATCCATCCTCTAACATCATCTCCTGAACAAATTTTGCCATATTTATTGCATTTGGCTAAATCCGGTCTTTCACATTCATCGATTAAGGTGCATATGGCTGCCATATCACGTTTCCGGCGAACATCTCAGTCACCTTCACTATGGTCCTCCAGAATAGTAAAACAATTTCTTAAAGGTTTATTTAGGATGTTTCCACCTATTCATCGTCCTGCACCGCAATGGCATTTGAACATTGTACTCTCCCAATTAATGAAACATCAGTTCGAGCCTATTCATAGAGTGGATCTCAAGTTCGTTTCTTTTAAAACGGCCCTTCTTTTAGCCTTGACATCGGCAAGGAGAGTCAGCGATATCCAGGCCTTCACAATTTCTCCACCTTTCCTTCAATTCAAGCCAGAGGTGGTCATTTTGAGAACAAATCCAAAGTTTATACCTAAAGTTCCATCATCTTTTCACTTAAACGAACCGGTAGTTCTAAGAATTTTTTTTCCAAATCCTCAAACGGCAGCGGAATGGTCCCTGCATTCTTTAGACATTAAGCGCTGTTTAAAGTTCTATATAGAAAGGACAAGTGGCTTCCGTAAATCTGAACAATTATTTATCAGCTATGGAAAGATCAATCACGGTAACGCAGTTACTAAACAAACTATAGCGCGCTGGATCTCTTCTGCCATTCAGTTGACTCACCAGTTGGCGGGAAAGCCATTATCATCCAATGTCCGAGCGCATTCCACTAGAGTGGTATCCACTTCCACAGCTCTGTTCGCTGGAATCCCTCTGAACCAGATCTGCAGAGCGGCAACATGGACACGTGCTCATACTTTCACCCAGCATTACTGCCTGGAAGCTACTGAGAGGGTGGATGCTGCGGTAGGACAAGCAGTTTTGCGCAATTTGTTCACATAAGGTGAGCCAATAATCTCTTACCCTCCGTCCTCTGTGTATTGTTTGAAGTATAATTTAAAGTATATAGTTGCATATGTGTAGCTATGGATATATGTGTTTTTATATACGTATATATGTATGTGTAGGTGTGTGTATATATATATATATATATATATATATATATAGATGTACATTTATGTTTATATATGTATATATATATATGTATATATATGTGTGTATGTATGTGTATATATATAGATAGATACTATATGTAGTTAATATGGTTAGCACTTAATTTGCAAATGTTAATTGCTGATATAGATTCAGATAACATGCATTATAATTATGCATGCTAATGGTGCTACAAGAAGTAACATTTTGTTCTTACTGCTGGCTATTCTGATTCAAGCATGTGAATCTATGAAAGATACCCCAATACTGGAGAAGAAAATGAGTTACTTACCTGTAACTGTGGTTCTCCAGTATTGGTATCTTTCATAGATTTACATGCAACCCACCCTCCTCCCCAGAGAGGCTCACCTTCTTGGATTTTTTTAATGTATTCTCTAGTGCGGAGAAATCTGACAGACTGAGCCTCTGTGCTGAGGGTTCTAGAAGGATGGTCACACCTGATTGGTTGAAGTTTGGGCTCTTTCTAAAGAGGCTGATAGCTCTACAATTGAATGTGTTTTTTCCTATTGACTTCAATGAAAAAAAAAATCAAAAAATCTCTATTTATTGCTTTCTATGTACCGTGGGACTCCCTCTTCGACGACGGGGAATGATTCAAGCATGTGAATCTATGAAAGATACCAATACTGGAGAACCACAGTTACAGGTAAGTAACTCATTTTCTTTACCTGGAACCCATGGTACGGGTCAATGCTACGCTCTTCAGGGCATTTGTTTTGCACAGGGACACTCTGCAGGGGTGCCCACTCTTGCCTCTGTTGTTTGTGCTCGCACACGAGCCTCTGGTGGCCGGAGTCCATTAGGACTCCTTGATATGAAGGGGCATCAGGACCTGTGGGGCGTGGGAAGAGCGTATTTCGCTCTGTGTCGATGACAGACTGTTTTATGTCACCAATCCGCATTGGTCCATTGACAAGATTATGCGATGTTCCACATTTTTAAGGAACACTCAATATAGTAATTAAACTGGAACAAATCCCTGGTCTTTCCATTGACATAGGACCACCCCTGTACTGCCTCCGGAATGCTGTGCGCTGATCGTCTGGGATGGATTTATGTATGTGCCTGTCTATATCACCAGGGATCCGGAGCACTTCATGTAGATAAACCTTCTCCCACAATTGACCAGTCTACATAGGGATGTAGACCAGTGGAGGGCCTTTCCATTATCACTAATTGGGAGAGCTGTCCTCTATAAAATGATGACGCTACTGCAGCTATTATATGTTCTCCAGAACACTCCCTATAGGGCCTCCCCGGAGATGTTTAGGCAACTTGAGCAGGAAGTCAGACTGTTACTGTGGGATACAGGTAGTTCTCGCACTGCATAAGTTGCAACTGGGAGTGTACGAGGGGGGCCTGGCTGTCCAGGATCGCCATAGGTACTAATGGGTGGTGTAACTAATATCTTTCATTAACTGGGTATTTGCAGACCAGATGGAGCCGGCGTTCCGAGTAGGTAGAAACACGATGGGGAGCAGAAGCTATGAAGCCTCATTATATAAACGATCCAGTGAGCGGGCCTTGCTGTTACACACCGGTACTGTTGTATTTGGGTGGAAAGAGGTGACACGTTACTTGAAATGGGGAACTACTCTGACCACCTGAACCCCCCTGTGGAACAGTGATCTCCAGTGTGAGGTTGGAGCTCCTAGAGGATTTAAGAAATGGCCACTCCTGGGTATTAACTATCTGGGAGATGTTTGGAGGGAGCAGGCATTGGTGACGTTTGATGTTCTCCGTCAAGAATATGGTGACATGGTGAAGACCGATCGCAATAGGTATGTGCAACTGGGCACACCTTCCATTGCCACATGGTAGAGGCTGGCCAACTACCGGAATCGGCCCCACTGGAGGACCACCTCCTTTCAGCTCCGCTTGAAAATAAGGCAATCTCTATGATATATAAGAAATTGATTAATAATTCCCCCGATCCACTGACCGCCCTGCACACAGCCTGGGAGGGAGATGTAGGGGTATTAGATGATCATGAATGGGTAGAGGCGAAACAGCAGGTGGCAATACAGGCTCACTTCAGATTGATTCAATTGCGAATACTACACAGGGCCTAATATTCCAGGGTGCTCATACACAGCATGGGCCGGTAAGACTCCC
This sequence comes from Pleurodeles waltl, assembly GCF_031143425.1. NCBI lineage: Eukaryota > Metazoa > Chordata > Amphibia > Caudata > Salamandridae > Pleurodeles > Pleurodeles waltl. Next base: position 1,142,104,829 of record NC_090439.1, read on the forward strand.
CACTTTTTCTGAGGCAATGTAGGCAAGTGGGAACTTTTTTTCATATATTATGGATCTGTTCCGGGATACAGCGCTTTTCGGAGGGAGTACTGGAAGTTATGACCAGCGCGCTCCGGCAAGAGGTCGCCTTTGTGTGAGAGAGGACCTCTTTTTGACATGGTTATCCCCCCTCCTTTTTGTCTGATGTTGATGTGTCCTAGAAATTGTAGTGCCCAGGGCCCCTGCTAACCAGGTTCCCTGGGCCAGAGCTCTTTCCCTAAATTTGTTGTGATGCATTGCACAATTGTATACTGTAGGAAGTTGGCTCTGTATATACTATTTCAAAGTAAGAAATAGTGTGCACAGAGTCCAAGGGTTCCCCTTAGAGGTAAGATAGTGGCAAAATTAGAGAATTCTAATGCTCTATTTTGTGGTAGTGTGGTCGAGCAGTAGGCTTATCAGAGGGTAGTGTTAAGCATTTGTTGTACACACACCGGCAATAAATGAGGAACACACACTCAAAGACTTACTCCAGGCCAATTGTTTTTTTATATTGAAAAATATGTTTTCTTAGTTTATTTTAAGAACCACAGGTTCAAGATTTACAAGTTATACTTCAAATGAAAGGTATTTCACTTAGGTACTCTAAGAACTTTGATTGAACACAATATCATGTACAGTCTTTGTGAAAATGGAAATAAGCTATTTTAAAAGTGGACACACTGCAAAAAATCAACAGTTCCTGGGGGTGGTAAGTAAAGGTTAGTTTTGCAGGTAAGTAAAACACAAGTCTCAAATTTGGGGCATAGGTAGCCCACTGTTGGGGGTTCAGGGCAACCCCAAGGTTACCACACCAGCAGCTCAGGGCCGGACAGGTGCTGAGGTCAAAGAGGTGCCCAAAACACTTAGGCTTCAATGGAGAACAGGGGTGCCCCGGTACCAGTCTGCCAGCAGGTAAGTACCTACATCCTCGGGGACAGACCAGGGGATTTTTTTTAGGGCACCGGGGGGGTGGGTAGGGGGGAAGAAGGCACAGAAAGTACACCCTCAGCGGCACAGGGGCGGCCGGGTGCAGAGTGCAAACAGGTGTCTGGTTTTAGATAGGAAATAATGGAGGGACCCTGGGGTCAATTCAACGATGCAGGCAGGCACAGGGGGTGCTTTTTGGGGGCAGCCACAACCTGGGCTAGGCAGAGAGTCGTCTGGGGGTGGCTCCTGCACTGGAGTTCGGTTCCTTCATGTCCTGGGGGCTGCGGGTGCAGTGTTGGTTCCAGGCGTCGGGTCCCTTGTTACAGACAGTCGCGGTCAGGGGGAGCCTCTGGATTCTCTCTGCAGGCGTTGCTGTGGGGGCTCAGGGGGGGTCATCTCTGGTTACTCACGGGCTCGCAGTCGCCCGGGGAGTCCTCCTTGTAGTGTTGGTTTTCCGCAGGTCGGGCCGGGGGCGTCAGGTGCAGAGTGGAAAGTCTCACGCTTCCGGCGGGAAACGTGAAGTCTTTAAAGTTGTTTCTTTGTTGCAAGAAAGTTGCAGGATGTTGAACAGGGCCGCTGTTCACTGGAGTTTCTTGGTCCTTGGTTGCAGGTCAGTCCTCTGAGGCTTCAGAGGTCGCTGGTCCCTGTTGGATGTGTCGCTGTTGCAGTTTTCTTCGAAGTTGGGAGACAGGCCGGTAGGGCTGGGCCCAAAGCAGTTGTCGTCTCCATCTTCACTGCAGGGCTTCAGGTCAGCAGTCCTTCTTCTTGTTAAGGTTGCAGGAATCTGATTTCCTGTGTTCTGGGGTGCCCCTAAATACTGAATTTAGGGGTGTGTTTAGGTCTGGGAGTGGGGGGCAGTAGCCACTGGCTACTGTCCTGGAGGGTAGCTACACCCTCTCTGTGCCTCCTCCCTGAGGGGAGGGGGGCACATCCCTAATCCTATTGGGGGAATCCTCCAAAATCAAGATGGAGGATTTCTAAAGGCAGGGGTCACCTCAGCTCAGGGCACCTTAGGGGCTGTCCTGACTGGTGGGTGACTCCTCCTTGTTTTTCTCATTACCTCCCCTAGACTTGCCGCCAGAAGTGGGGGCTGTGTCCAGGGGGCGGGCATCTCCTCTAGCTGGAGTTCCCTGGGGCAATGTAACAAGAAGCCTGAGCCTTTAAGGCTCACTCCTAGGTGTTAAAGTTCCTGCAGGGGGGGAGGTGTGAAGCACCTCCACCCAGAGCAGGCTTTGTTTCTGGCCTCAGAGGGCACAAAGGCTCTCATCCCAGGGGGTCAGAAACTCATCTCTCTGCAGCAGGCTGGCACAGACCAGTCAGTCCTGCACTGAACAATTGGGTAAAATACAGGGGGTGTTTCTAAGATGCCCTCTGTGTGCATTTTTTTATAAATCCAACACTGGCATCAGTGTGGGTTTATTATTCTTAGACGTTTGGTACTGAACTTCCCAGTATTCAGTGTAGCCATTATGGAGCTGTGGAGTTCGTTTTTGACAAACTCCCAGACTATATACTTAATATGGCCACAACTGTACTTACAATGTCTAAGAATAGACTTAGACACTGTATGGGCATATGGCTCATGCAGCTATGCCCTCACCTGTGGTATAGTGCACCCTGCCTTAGGGCTGGAAGGCCTGCTAGAGGGGTGACTTACCTATGCCACAGGCAGCATTTTCTGTGCATGGCATCCTGAGGGGGATGCCATGTTGACTTTGCCTTTTTCTCCCCACCAACACACACAATCTACAATGGCAGTGTGCATGTGTTAGGTGAGGGGTCCCTTAGGGTGGCACAACATATGCTGCAGCCCTTAGGGACCTTCCTTGGTACCACTGGTACCTTTTACGAGGGACTTATCTGTGTGCCAGGGGTGTGCCAGTTGTGGAAACAATGGTACATTTAGGTGAAAAAACACTGGTGCTGGGGCCTGGTTAGCAGGGTCCCAGCACACTTCTCAGTCAAGTCAGCATCAGTATCAGGCAAAAAGTGGGAGGGGGGTAACTGCAACAGGGAGTGTTAGGCTGACCAGTTTCTGCCAGCCTGCCACAACCAGACGAGTTTCTGGCCACATGGGGAGAGTGCCTTTGTCACTCTTTGGCCAGGAACAAAGCCTGTACTTGGTGGAGGTGCTTCTCAGCTCCCCCTACAGGAACTGTAACACCTGGCGGTGAGCCTCAAAGGCTCATGCCTTTTGTTACAGCACCCCAGGGCATCCCACCTAGTGGAGATAACCGCCCCTCCAGCCACTGCCCCCACTTTTAGTGGCAAGGCTGGAGGAGATAAGGAGGTGTCACCCACCAGTCAGGACAGCCCCTAAGGTGTCCGGAGCTGAGGTGACCCCTGCCTTTAGAAATCCTCCAGCTTGAGATTGGAGGATTCCCCCAATAGGATTAGGGATGTGCACCCCTCCCCTCAGGGAGGAGGCACAAAGAGAATGTAGCCACCCTCCCGGACTGTAGCCATTGGATACTGCCCTCCTGACCTGGCGACCCAGAACCCAGGAAATCAGATTCCTGCAACCTACACAAAGAAGGACTGCTGACCTGAAAGCCCTGCAGAGACAATGGAGATGACAACTGCTTTGGCCCCAGCCCTACCGGCCTGCTGGAGACTGAACTCAAAGAACCTGCACAGCGACGCATCCGACAGGGACCAGTGACCTCTGAAGCCTCAGAGGACTGCCCTGAACCCGAAGGACCAAGAAACTCCCGAGAGCAGCGGCACTGTTCAAAAACAGCAACAACTTTGCAACTTTTTAGCAACTTCCAAAGAGCTCACTCTTCCTGCAGGAAGCTTGAGACTTCAAACTTTGCACCCGACACCCCCGGCTCGAGCTCCAGAGAACCAACACTGCAGAGAGGACTCCCAGGCGACTGCAACCTCGTGAGTAACCTGAGACAACCCCCCCTGCACCCCCACAGCGACGCATGCAGAGAGCATCCAGAGGCTCCTCCTCACCGCGACTGCCTGGAACAAAGAACCTGACGCCTGGACCAAGCACTGCACCCGAAGCCCCCAGGATCAAAAGGAACTGAAGTCCAATGCAGGAGTGACCATCAGGCGACCCTCTGCCTAGCCCAGTTGGTGGCTGGCCCGAGAAGCCCCGCTGTGCCCTGCCTGCACCGCTAGAGTGACCCCTGGGTCCCTCCATTGACTTCTATTGAAAACTCAACACCTGCTAAGCACACTGCACCCTCCCGCCCCTGTGCCGCTGAGGGTGTGTTTTGTGTGCCTGTATTTGTCCCCCACAGTGCTGTACAATATCCTCCCCAGTCTGCCCTCCGAAGACGCAGGTACTTACCTGGAACCGGAGCCCCCCTGTTCTCCATAGACGCCTGTGTGTTTTGGGCCCTCCTTTGACCTCTGCACCTGACCGGCCCTGTGTTGCTGGTGTGGTGACTTTGGGGTTGCCTTGAACCCCCAACAGTGGGCTGCCTGTGCCCAGGAAACTGAACTTGTAAGTGCCTTACTTACCTGAAAAACTAACCAATACTTCCCTCCCTCAGGACTTGATTTTTGCACTGTGTCCACTTTCAACCTCTTAGCTGCTGGGCCTTACACCCCCCCCCCCCCCCCCCCCCCCCCCCCCCCAGTGCTGAGCCCTTTTGTGACTATTTGGGGTAGTTCGCACTTAGGCCTTCATAACATTTTGTCCACATAAGCTATCCACGCCAAATTTGTGTCCTTTTTTCCCAACATCCTAGGGATTCTAATGGTACCCAGAGTTTGTGGTTTCCCCTGGAGGAGACCAAGAAATTGGCCAAAATACAGTGAAATTTATTTATTTTAATTTTTTTAAATGGGAAAAAGGGCTGCCGAATAAGGCTTGTGGGTTTTCCCCTGAAAATGGCATCAACAAAAGGTTTCTGGTGCTAAAATCACCATCTTCCCCCCTTTCAGGAACGGGCAGACTTGAATCAGAAAACCACATTTTTAAACACAATTTTGGCATTTTACTGGGACATACCCCATTTTTACTAATTTTGTTGCTTTCAGCCTCCTTCCAGTTAGTGACAGGAATGGGTGTGAAACCAATGCTGGATCCTGGAAAGCTAAACATTTCTGAAAAGTAGACAAAATTCTGAATTCAGCAAGGGGTCATTTGTGTAGATCCTACAAGATTTTTCTACAGAAAATAACAGCTGAATTGAAAAAATATTGAAAATGAGCTGAAACAAAACTGCCATTTTTCTCCACGTTTTACTCTAACTTTTTCCTGCAATGTCAGATTTTTTTAAAGCAATATACCGTTAAATCTGCTGGACTCTTCTGGTTGCGAGGATATATAGGGCTTGTAGGTTCATCAAGATCCCTAGTTACCCAGAGCCAATAAATGAGGTGCACCTTGCAATGGGTTTTCATTCTACGTATACCGGGTATACAGCAATTCATTTGCTGAAATATAAAGAGTGAAAAATAGGTATCAAGAAAACCTTTGTATTTCCAAAATGAGCATAAGATAAGGTGTTGAGAAGCAGTGGTTATTTGCACATCTCTGAATTCCGGGGTGCCCATACTAGCATGTGAATTACAGGCCATTTCTCAAATAGACGTCTTTTTTTTACACACTGTCTTACATTTGGAAGGAATAAATGTAGAGAAAGACTAGGGGCAATAACACTTGTTTTGCTATTCTGTGTTCCCCCAAGTCCCCCGATAAAAATGGTACCTCACTTGCGTGGGTAGGCTTAATGCTCGCGACAGGAAACGCAACATGGACACATCACATTTTTACATTGAAATCTGACGTAATTTTTGCAAAGTGCCTAGCTGTGGATTTTGGCCTCTAGCTCAGCCGGCACCTGGGGAAACCTAGCAAACCAGTGCATTTTTGAAAACTAGACACCTAGGGGAATCCAAGATGGGGTGACTTGTGGGGCTCTGACCAGGTTCTGTTACCCAGAATCCTTTGCAAACCTCACAATTTGGCCAAAAAAACACTTTTTCCTCTCATTTCAGTGACCGAAAGTGCTGGAATCGGAGAGGAGCCACAAATGTCCTTCCACCCAGCGTTCCCCCAAGTCTCCCGATAAAAATGGTACCTCACTTGTGTGGGTAGGCCTAGCACCGACGAAAGGAAATGACCCAAAACACAACGTGGACACATCACATTTTTTTTTACTGAAAACAGAGGTGTTTTTTACAAAGTGCCTATCTGTGGATTTTGGCTTCTAGCTCAGCCGGCACCTGGGGAAACCAAGCAAACCAGTGCATTTTAGAAAACTAGACACCTAGGGGAATCCAAGATGGGGTGACTTGTGGGGGTCTGACTAGGTTCTGTTACCCAGAATCCTTTGCAAACCTCAAAATCTGACAAAAAAAACACTTTTTCCTCTCATTTCGTAGACCGAAAGATCTGGAATCTGAGAGGAGCCACAAATTTCCTTCCACCCAGCGTTCCCCCAAGTCTCCCGATAAAAATGGTACCTCACTTGTGTGGGTAGGCCTGGTGCCCGCAACAGGAATAGATCACACAGCGGTCAATGTAGGTCCATACATGAGGCAGCTGTTGACCCTGGGGTGATCCATTCCTGATGCAGGCACTAGGTATAGGCACTCAAGTGGGGTAGTGTTTGTATCAGGACAGGTGAGGAATCACTGGGTGGTAGGAATTTTGTGGATCCCAGCATATTCCAGTAGTTTGTGTGACAGAAATGCGAGAAAAATAGAGTTTTTATTCAACATTTCAGCTTTGCAGGGTATTCTGGGTAAGAATACTTTGGGGAATCCACACAAGTCACACCTCTGGGGACTCCCCCGGATGTCTAGTTTCCAGAAATGTTTGGGTTTAGTATGTTTCTCAATATGGCCGCCGAACCCAGGACCAAAAACACAGGTGTCTGCCTTACAAAACCAGTTTGTTTTGTGATAGATAATTTTGATGTCTCCACAATACGATTTGGGCAGTGGAATTTGGGGCTGAACTAAATTAGGGAGCTCCCAAGAGAGCACTCTATCTCTCTGCTTGCCGCCGCATTCACCTGCTCTCTGGGTTGGGCTAACCCACTATTACCCCGTTGCACAGACTGTGCTTGCGAAGGGACAGCAGGACTGTCCTCATCACCTCCCTCATAATTTACTGGAAGAGGAGTTATCGAATGGGACTCCTCAGACTGAAAAATCACTCCCAGAGTCTGCGCCATTGTCCTATCCCTCAGATGCTGTCTAAGTATCTAATGTCTCAGTCTCTGATCCTATGTCAGAGCTGTCCTCTATAACCCAAGTGATGGCAGCAGTCATCCATCAAGATGCCATCTCTGCTATTGGCTAAACTGTTGCTCTAAAACACTAGCCTATGTAGACAGTCCCAAAATCGATGGTGTGTGTGAGATACGTGCAACAGTAGAGGCCACCTTACCTGCGCTTCTTCCCTCGATCAGCGCGTTCTTTCAAGCCACTCACAAAACACCTTGTCACATACCATTCGTCACAGTCTTTAGCACCTCCTGCGCCCAGTCCAACAATCATTATTGGTGCTCCCACTCCCTCCTCGGATTCCCTCATTACCACCCAGCAAAAGTGCCCTTCATCTCTCCATAGCCGCCCCCACCGCCACATACATTTTATTTGTATTATAGCGCAGGTAATGGCTGACTTTACTGATGTACTCAGCTATTTACATAAAATACAGATTTGCTCTTTGCAGTAGGCATATAAACCTTCTGCGCTTCTTTGTGGCACTAAAACTGCCACTAGACAAAATCTGATCCTTTTGTAGCAGAAACATAATCACAATACTTACTTGACTTTTTTTATTGCTGCCTAAAAGCTACATTTGAAATGCGTCAGTTGAAGTATGTGCATTGCTTTGAAGACGCAAGCTGCAACTGCAAGACAACTGTTGGCAAATATATATATATATATATATATATATATATATTACTTTTATATGTGGGTCTGGTTTTTATATATACATACATATATATCTATCTCTATATAGATATATCTATCTACATAGATATGTCTATAAATAGATCTATAGATATATAGATCTATATTTTTTGAGTAGTTCTATGGTTTCCTTGGGGGCCAAAATGGCCCCCAGGGAAACCCTACAACAACTAAAAAAAAAATATTGCCCCCACAAGTGAAATCCCTTGTGTCAGCTGTGCTGCGATCGGGGGCCAGGAAACACTTTCAGGAAGGCCTCGTAAGAAAGGGGAGAGTCTCCCCTTTCTTACGAGGCCTGCGCGAACATGGGGAAGGCCGTTTGGGCCCGTTTTCCCCATCGGAGCAGGAAGCGGCGCGCTGACGTCACAAAGGGGCGGGTGGGGGCCTGGGGGAGACACGGAAAAGCTTCCTTGTCTCCCGGGTATTAAAAAAAAAATCCTCTGGTGCAACGCACCTGAGGATTTATTAACCCCCTCCCTGGTGTCGGCCACTGGTCGTGACCCGCAGCAGGGAGGTAGTGTGGGCGTCGGCCAGTGGCCGATGCCCGCATTTAAAGGGTTAAAATAGCTTATTGCCATTTTAACTAAAACTGTGTATGTTACTGCTCTAATTCAAAGTTCCTTACTTACCTGTGGGGGAGTACCTTGCATTTTATGTATTTACTTCAAATCTTGAATCTTGTGGTTCTAAAATAAATTAAGAAAATATATTTTTCTATATAAAAACCTATTGGCCTGGAGTTAAGTCTGAGTGTATGTTCCTCATTTATTGCTTGTGTGTTCACAACAAATGCTTAACACTACCCTCTGATAAGCCTACTGCTCAACCACACTACCACAAAATATAGCATTAGAATTATCTAATTTTGCCACTGTCTTACCTCTAAGGGGAACCCTTGGACTAAGTGCACACTATCTCTCACTTTGAGATAGTATATACAGAGCCAACTTCCTACAGTCTCTACCAGAGATTTTGTTACCGAAGGTAAGTAACTTGTACGTCAGGTATTTATATGCGCCTTTTCACATAGATCAGGAGCACCTCATTCTCATTTTCAGCCAACTCGAAACTTCAAAATTAGTAACATTGGATTTGTGCAGTTAGAGTGATGTCATCCCCTCCACTGAGGCTTCGTGCATTTTTGTTTTGTTGCTGAATGAGTCAGATGTCTATCTCGAATCCTCACAACATCTGTTTGTAGTGCCTACACCTCAAGCAGGACTTTAGCTCCTCTGACTACTATGGCCTAATGCACTGTAAGGCGATCAAGAATGAGAAGCCACACTGTTCTGGCTTACAAATAAGTCAGTGAAAAAGGAGCACTCAAAAGAGGAGTCCTTCGACGTGAAGTACAGAAAGCATCAGGGGGTGGGTGTCTCTCACAGGTCTGAAAATTGGAAGACAATACCAGCCTCAGCATAGTCCTTGGAGCTAAAGCCTGTCTTGAAGAACTGCAATAAGAGTTTCTGGTTCCTTAACTGATCCTTTGAAATAGTGACTTTTAGAGAGGCTGTGCCCCAGATGTTATACTCATCTTCTCCCTCTAGCACACCTTCTTGTCCCAAGGAGTCTTCTGGTTTCTCTGACAGAGCACCTGTCACTGACTCCTGCCTCAACAACAAGCAACCCCATTAGGAGCTCCACCAAGCCGGTTCGGCATCATGTTCTTCCTCTACTCTTATGCCAAAGTCCCTGTCAGTTGCCACACTCACCAGTACGGATTCTGTAGCAGGCAGCTCTTTCTTCTTTTAAAATAGTCTGTTTTGACTGGGCCAAAGGCGAGAGCGAAGAGCCTCTTTGGAGGAAGATCTCTTGTGCAAGCCTGTGCTTCAGGCATAACAGTTTGCTAGACTGCGTGCACTCTTTGGCTCCGATTCTGATGCAGTGCAAGTGCCCCACGCAGACGCTGATAGCAAGGTAGATAATCTTCCTTCTGCATTGATTATGCCCTCTACATTGATTTACAGAATGCTGGTGGTCTGAACACCTTTCCTGGGCTTGGTTGGACTGTCTCCCTGGTCCACTTGCTGAGTAGGTTGTCTCTTTTAAAGAAGTTAACCACAAGGGCACCAAGAGGACCTTCTTCCTCTTGAGGAGGCCATGGCTGATGTAACACAGTCTGCAGTGTGCCTTTTCTTCCTCAGAGCCTCTTAGTGACTACCACTTGGACCTGGTGCTTGCGCTTTCGACAAGCCCTTTTCTGCTTCCACAATGAATTGCCAAGTGGCTAGCTCTCATAGATCAGCACCAGGGGACCAGACGTTGCACTCTGCCCATCCTGTATTTGAAGGTTTGGTGAGGCTGGATTCATCATCTAAGCTGAACTGTAATAGTTTCTTCTCTCATCTGGGATTGGGTGACCCAAATGTGTTGACATTCGGGGGAGGAATTTCTTCCCTTCTGGGAATCTGTTCCTGTGCTTCTCCATTGCCACCTGCTTGCTGTGCATGGTAATGCTACTCTCATGCACTTTATTAGATGGCTTATTTTTTAATAACAAATCTCCCAGCTTACTGGTAGGGGCCCTTTCCTGCAGCTGGTCAAATCTGGGCAGAACACAGCCAAGCAGGTTTTGCACTTTGGATGGGGCTTAATGCTCTGTGGCTGTTTGATTGCTCCAGGACTTTCATAGACAAGGCTGACAAACCGCTGGAGCACTTCAGGCAAAACTGTGAAATCTCAGGGCTTTGCATCCCTGGCATACCAATTTCACAAACAGTACTGAGAGTTCTGTTGTTTTCAAAGCTAACTCTTTTATCAGTGGCAGCCCTCTTAACTTATTCAGCAGCCACAGATGTTTTATTCGACTTCCAGGTCTGTGGAAATGCCAGAGACCAGCACCAACAGCATCTCCTGCCTCAGAGCCATGTTAGTTCACCCTTAGGATGATCACAAGTGTCCAGTGGGTTGCTGATCCCTCCTTTTGCAATGAGTTGGAAGGACATTAGTTTGGACTGTAGGTTTCTCAAGATTGAGCAGGATGTATTGTAGTGTAGCCATTTTAAATATAGCTTCATGCACGTTAGTTTAACATACTAGGCCGCTGTGCACTTTGCCGTAGATATATTTTATTCAGCTTCGCACTGTTATTTTACAATAACCAGTTTTACGGTCTTGTTTTAATTTCTTCTATCACACTGTTTAGCTTAGTTCAGCACTGTGTTCTCAAATAATGCATTCTTGATCGCCCTGTGCTTCAGTCAAGGCTACAGTCTGGTACATTGCCGGTAAACGTGGTAGAAGTTTAGTCTCCAGTATTCATAGAAAATACACATCCTTACGTAGGGAAATTTTCTTAGAACATCTGCGTGTTAGTTATAAAAACACTTCCTAGTCCTAGTACACCTCAAGAGGGAGATTCCAGCCAGGGACCTACAACTAGATGCTGAATGCCCCGTTGCAGATGCTGATGCAGATTACAGGCCTTTGCTCAGGTATGAGGGTTGATGTCCCCCCGGGGGAACCTGAAAGGCAGGCTTAGAGCTTAACATGCTGTGCTCCAAATATAACTTAGAGAGAAAATAATCTAGCAGCACTATGATAGCCTTATTCTTGTGCTTCACTCTCATCGTTACTATTTAAACCTTACTGTGTTGTATAGTTCTGGTTATTGCAGCTCACGCTTTGCTATCTAAAATGCAGTTGTTTTATTAACCCAATCTTCAAAAATTAAACTGCCTTTGTCATTTATATATGAGACCGTACTGTGTATGAGAGAACCGGTTGTGACCCGAGTGACCACGACTTCCCTGAGAAGTACTAAGATGTCATGCGCTCGGCTGCCCAATTGTCTCTTCCATTTGGGAGAGATGAGGCACTGCTAGTTAGCCGGAGCAAAACCCGGATTTAGAGTGACAAGTGTCATTCACCATGAGTTAGACTCAGTCCCCCACATCGTGGACGATCTTGTTGCTCAAAATCCAGTAGTCTCATTAGAATAATGAGAGCCTACGCAGCAGTATAAGCTCTTTCAAACTCATATTCTCACTGCCTGATCTGCTTTGTGAGCCGATCATGCTGAAAATCTCTTAATTCTAGGCTACACTATGTAAGGACTCCCTCCTGTCTGGAGAAGACTTTGCAGGTGCCTAAAAGAGAAGTGATGAGTGATTATACATGGGTCACCTTGTGTAGCATAAACCTTTCCACTAGTAGAGGTTGTCTTTTCACACCATGAATTGATTGTCATGCTTAGATGTCTTATCCATGGGACTAGTGACATTTTAATGGATGTGCAATTGGGTTGTTGGTTAGCCCTGGTCAACTAACAGCCACAATCCCTTGCAGGATGAACCACAAAAAGTCACTAAGTTATTCTGTGATTAACCCTGGGTAGCTGGCTCAAAAAGCAGTCAGGCTTAACTTAGAAACAATGTGTAAAGTATTTATGCAGCACACAAACAGTAATAAAGTGAAAACACATCACAAGAAAAATCCCAAACCAATTTAGAAAAATAGAATAAAGTGTAACCCTTTCGCTGCCAGGCCTTTTTATGGCTATTTGGGGCAGTTTGCGCTTAGGCCCTCATAACTTTTTATCCACATAAGCTTCCCACGCCAAATTTGCGTCCTTTTTTCCCAGCATCCTAGGGATTTTAGAGGTACCCAGAGCTGGTGTGTTTCCCTGAAGGAGACCAAGAAAGTGGCCAAAATACAGCAAAAATTTCATTAAAAAAAAAAAATGGGAAAAAAGGGCTGCAGAAGAAAGCTTGTGTTTTTTTCCCCCTGAAAATGGCATCAACAAAGGGTTTGTTGTGCTAAAATCACCATCTTCCTAGCTTTCAGGAACAGGCAGGCTTGAATCAGAAAACCACATTTTTCAACGCAAATTTGGCATTTTATTCGGACATACACCATTTTTACTATTTGTTGTGCTTTCAGCGTCCTTCCAGTTAATTACCGAAATGGGTCTGAAACCAATGCTAAATCCCGGACAGCTAAACATTTTTCAAAAGTAGACAACATTCTAGATTCAGCAAGGGGTCATTTGTGTAGATCCTTCAAGGTTTTCCTACAGAAAATACCAGCTGAAATTAGAAAATATTGAAATTGAGGTGAAAAAAACAGCCATTTCTCTCCACGTTTTACTCTGTAACTTTTTCTTGCAATGTCAGATTTTCAAAAGCAATATACCGTTACGTCTGCTGGACTGGTTGCGGGGATATATAGGGCTTGTAGGTTCATCTAGGACCCTAGGTACCCAGAGCCAATAAAAGAGCTGCACCTTGTACTGGGTTTTCATTGTATACCGGGCATACAGCAATTCCTTTGGTGAAATATAGAGAGTGAAAGATAGGTATCAAGGAAACCTTTGTATTTCCGAAATGGGCACAAGATAAGGTGTTGAGAAGCAGTGGTTATTTGCACATCTCTGCATTCGAGAGTACCCATACTAGCATGTGAATTACAGGGCATTTCTCAAATAGACTTATTTTTTACACACTGTCTTACATTTGGAAGGAAAACATGTAGAGAAAGACAAGGGGCTTAAACGTAACATAACATGGACACATCACATTTTCATATTGAAATCTGATGTGTTTTTTGGAAAGTGTCTAGCTGTGGATTTTCGCCAGTAGCTCAGCGGGCACCTAGGGAAACCTACCAAACCTGTGCACTTTTGAAAACTAGACACCGAGGGGAATCCAGGATGGGGTAACTTGTGGGGCATTCTGTTACCCAGAATCCTTTGCAAACCCCAAGATTTGGCAAAATAAAACACTTTTTTCTCAAATTTCGGTGATAGAAAGTTCAGAAATCTGAGAGGAGCCACAAATTTCCTTCCACCTAGCATTCCCCCAAGTCTCCCGATAAATACAGTATCTCACTTGTGTGGGTAGGCCTAGTGCCCGCGACAGAAAATGCCCCCAAAACATACCATGGACACATCACATTTTCCCAAAGAAAACTGACCTGTTTTTTGCATAGCTGTGGACTTTGGCCTCTAGCTCAGCCGGCACCTATGAAAACCTACCAAACCTATACATTTTTGAAAGTATACACCTAGGGGAATTCAGAATGGGGTAACTTGTGGCGCTCGCACCAGGTTCTGTTACCCAGAATCCTTTGCAAACCTAAAAATTTGGCAACAAAAACACTTTTTCCTCACATTTTGGTGCAAAGTTCTGGAATCTGAGGGGAGCCACAAACTTCCTTCTAAACAGCATTCCCCCACATCTCCTGATAAAAATGGTACCTCACTTGTGTGCCCGCAACAGGAAATGCCCCAAAACACTACATGGACACATCAACATTATCACATACAAAACTACCTGTTTTTGCGGGGGGCACCTGCTTTTTAGGTCCTGGGCACAGCAGCCATCTAGGGAAATCTACCAAACCCAAACATTTCTGAAAACTAGACACCCGAGGGAGCCCAGAGAGGTGTGACTTGCATGGACCCTACAGTATTTTCTTCCCCAGAATCCTCAGCAAACCCCAAATTTAGCTAAAAAAAAACTTATTTTTTTCACATTTCTGTGTGGGATCAGCGCACCGGCACAAATTTCCTACCACCCAACGTTTCTCTCAGACTCCCAGTAAAAATGATACCTCACTTGTGTAAGTGGGCCAAGTGCCTGTGACAGGGAAGAGCCAAAAACATGTTGAAAATGAGAGGGAACCAAACTGGTCCAAAAGGGGAGTTTGGAAAAAAAAAAAATGTTTTTAGGCTGACAAATGGGGCAGAATTTTTATCGGTATAGATGCGACAATGCTGGGTGGTAGGAAGTTTGTGGATTCCTGCAGATTTCGGAAGGTTCCATCACACAAATGTCGGAAGAATGTGATTTCAAGCAAAGTTGGAGGTTTGCAGGGCATTGTGGGTAAGAAAATGGTGCATGTCAAGCACACTACCCTGGACTCATCCAGATGTTTTCAGATGTATCTAGGTCTCATAGATTTTTCTACATGGCAGCATCCCAAAGTCAAAAAAGTACAGACCTCACCATTCCAAGTGCGACGATTTTGAGAGTTAGACATGCTCTCATGGCCCAAATGTTGTTTTAGTGTGCGGGGGGAGAGCTGAAAGACTGTTACCCCCCTCAGTTGCCCATATTGGTTGGTAGCCACCACCCCACTATTTTTCTGTTTAATTCCCTGGCATCTAGTAGGCTTTCTGCCCCCATACCCCTTGGGAGTGGACTGGGGGTAATTGCCCCATCTGCCCACCAGTGGGCAAAACAACCAACTTTGTCCCATTTATTTGGGGTGGGGGTATGGCCATAAACCTACCCTCTTTTTTTTTATTTTTTATTTTTTATCGGCCCTGTTCTCGGGTGGGATTTCTGCCCCCTACCCTGGGGGCAGATGGGCCTCACAAATTAGGCCAATCTGTCCCCAAAGGGGGCAGTAATGGCCTAAAATAAATTTGCTCCAAGGGAGTGACCCTTGCCTAAGGGGTCCTCCCCTTTCATGAAATTGACCCATAAAAAAGAAATCCCTAGTGTCAACAGCCGGTAGTCCTTTGAGAGTCATTCTGCATGTCCAGTAGTTAACTGAAGAGTGGGTCTGGAGGTCCTATTTGTCTACCCTGGTGCCTTTCTTTTGGAAAGTGGGAAAAGCATCTGGAAAAGTTATTTGAAGTGCTTGGAATTTCATACTTTGATGCCCTGGCACCATCTGGCTGCAATGACAATTCAGGGTTGTTAGGCCTTTTGCGTGAAGGCAGAGTGTGAGAAGGTAGCCTCTTTCTAGCCTTGTTACCCCCACTTTTGGCCTGTTTGTGAGTGTATGTCAGGGTGGTTGTCACTGTTTTCACTGTCTCACTGGGATCCTGATAGCCAGGCCTCAGTGCTCCTAGTGAAAACACTATATTTTCAGTATGGTTGTTATGTGTCACTGGGATCCTGCTGGTCAGGACCCCAGTGCTCATAGGTTTGTGGCCTATATGTATGTGTCACTGGGACCCTGTCACACAGGGCCCCAGTGCTCATAGGTGTGCATGTATATGTTCCCTGTGTGGTGCCTAACTGTCTCACTGAGGCTCTGCTAACCAGAACCTCAGTGGTTATGCTCTCTCATTACTTTCAAATTGTCACTAACAGGCTAGTGACCAATTTTACCAATTTACATTGGCTTACTGGAACACCCTTATAATTCCCTAGTATATGGTACTGAGGTACCCAGGGTATTGGGGTTCCAGGAGATCCCTATGGGCTGCAGCATTTCTGTTGCCACCCATAGGGAGCTCTGACAATTCTTACACAGGCCTGCCACTGCAGCCTGAGTGAAATAACGTCCACGTTATTTCACAGCCATTTTACACTGCACTTAAGTAACTTATAAGTCACCTATATGTCTAACCTTTACCTGGTAAAGGTTAGGTGCAAAGTTACTTAGTGTGAGGGCACCCTGGCACTAGCCAAGGTGCCCCCACATTGTTCAGGGCCAATTCCCTGAACTTTGTGAGTGCGGGGACACCATTACACTCGTGCACTACATATAGGTCACTACCTATAGGTAGCTTCACAATGGTAACTCCGAATATGGCCATGTAACATGTCTATGATCATGGAATTGCCCCCTATATGCCATCCTGGCATAGTTGGCACAATCCCATGATCCCAGTGGTCTGTAGCACAGACCCTGGTACTGCCAAACTGCCCTTCCTGGGGTTTCACTGCAGCTGCTGCCAACCCCTCAGACAGGCATCTGCCCTCCTGGGGTCCAGCCAGGCCTGGCCCAGGATGGCAGAACAAAGAACTTCCTCTGAGAGAGGGTGTGACACCCTCTCCCTTTGGAAAATGGTGTGAAGGCAGGGGAGGAGTAGCCTCCCCCAGCCTCTGGAAATGCTTTGTTGGGCACAGAGGTGCCCAATTCTGCATAAGCCAGTCTACACCGGTTCAGGGACCCCTTAGCACCTGCTCTGGCGCGAAACTGGACAAAGGAAAGGGGAGTGACCACTCCCCTGACCTGCACCTCCCCTGGGAGGTGTCCAGAGCTCCTCCAGTGTGCTCCAGACCTCTGCCATCTTGGAAACAGAGGTGCTGCTGGCACACTGGACTGCTCTGAGTGGCCAGTGCCACCAGGTGACGTCAGAAACTCCTGCTGATAGGCTCCTTCAGGTGTTAGTAGCCTATCCTCTCTCCTAAGTAGCCAAACCCTCTTTTCTGGCTATTTAGGGTCTCTGTCTCTGAGGAAACTTTAGATAACGAATGCAAGAGCTCATCCGAGTTCCTCTGCATCTCTCTCTTCACCTTCTGATAAGGAAACGACCGCTGACCGCGCTGGAAGCCTGCAAACCTGCAACATAGTAGCAAAGACGACTACTGCAACTCTGTAACGCTGATCCTGCCGCCTTCTCGACTGTTTTCCTGCTTGTGCATGCTGTGGGGGTAGCCTGCCTCCTCTCTGCACCAGAAGCTCCGAAGAAATCTCCCGTGGGTCGACGGAATCTTCCCCCTGCAACCGCAGGCACCAAAAAGCTGCATCACCGGTCCCTTGGGTCTCCTCTCAGCACGACGAGCGAGGTCCCTCGAATCCAGCGACTCTGTCCAAGTGACCCCCACAGTCCAGTGACTCTTCAGTCCAAGTTTGGTGGAGGTAAGTCCTTGCCTCACCTCGCTGGGCTGCATTGCTGGGAACCGCGACTTTGCAGCTACTCCGGCCCCTGTGCACTTCTGGCGGAAATCCTTTGTGCACAGCCAAGCCTGGGTCCACGGCACTCTAACCTGCATTGCACGACTTTCTAAGTTGGTCTCCGGCGACGTGGGACTCCTTTGTGCAACTTCGGCGAGCACCGTTTCACGCATCCTCGTAGTGCCTGTTTCTGGCACTTCTCCGGGTGCTACCTGCTTCAGTGAGGGCTCTTTGTCTTGCTCGACGTCCCCTCTCTCTTCAGGTCCAATTTGCGACCTCCTGGTCCCTCCTGGGCCCCAGCAGCGTCCAAAAACGCCAAACGCATGATTTGCGTCTAGCAAGGCTTGTTGGCGTCCTTTCGGCGGGAAAACACTTCGGCACGACTCTCCAAGGTGAGAGGGATCCGTCCACCAAAGGGGAAGTCTCTAGCCCTTTTCGTTCCTGCGGAAACCTCAGCTTCTTCTGTCCAGTGGAAGCTTCTTTGCACCCGCAGCTGGCATTTCCTGGGCATCTGCCCATCTCCGACTTGCTTGTGACTTTTGGACTTGGTCCCCTTGTTCCACAGGTACCCTAGATTGGAAATCCACAGTTGTTGCATTGCTGGTTTGTGTCTTTCCTGCATTATTCCTCTAACACGACTTCTTTGTCCTTAGGGGAAATTTAGTGCACTTTGCACTCACTTTTCAGGGTCTTGGGGAGGGTTATTTTTCTAACTCTCACTATTTTCTAATAGTCCCAGCGACCCTCTACAAGGTCACATAGGTTTGGGGTCCATTCGTGGTTCGCATTCCACTTTTGGAGTATATGGTTTGTGTTGCCCCTATCCCTATGTTTCCCCATTGCATCCTATTGTAACTATACATTGTTTGCACTGTTTTCTAAGACTATACTGCATATTTTTGCTATTGTGTATATATATCTTGTGTATATTTCCTATCCTCTCACTGAGGGTACACTCTAAGATACTTTGGCATATTGTCATAAAAATAAAGTACCTTTATTTTTAGTATAACTGTGTATTGTGTTTTCTTATGTTCTCTTCCAGGGGATCCTCATCAATAGTCATAAACATTGAATATTCCCGCCCTTGTGCGGGGACCCCGGAGCATATATAAAATATATACACATTATACATGTGTAACAAACAGTCATGCAGACTATCATGTTAAAAACAGGCTAAAATGCTTTATTTCTATGAAGTTTTTTTTTTTTTTTTTTAAATACTACAATAGAGCATAAATAAGTACCCAAGCTCCTAAAACTAGGCTTGGGGAAGTAAGCAGTAGCAAACTCTAGTGAAAAAATAGAGAAAACTGCATTGAAAAACAATGAAGCATTCTTAGCCAATAGGCTGCATGTAGGTTAACACAGGAGAACCATAAAAACTTTGGCACTGTGCCTTTAAGACCCTGAGCACCTCCAGTATCCCACCATGCCTCAGGGGTGAAGGAAAGGTGACAGTTGGTTCACAGTTAGGTCAGTTCTTTTTTCCGGCTTCTTCTGAGAGGATCCTGGAGCATTGAGCTCTCAGTTTTTCTGAGTTTTCCTCAGAAAAATTCTTTAAAAAAGCGTTTTTTCACTTTTCACTCGACAAGTAACATCTTTGTCTGAGCTAGGAAGGTTTTTTCTGACAGAAAAATGCCTTCTCTTTTTGTCAAATGCCCTGCTTGTGGGAAGAAGAAGGCCCAGTCAGATCCCCACTCTCTGTGCATAGTGTGCCTGCCTCAGAGTCACTGCCCTGACACTTGTAAGTACTGTAAGAACATGTCTAGGAGGACTCTGAAAGACAGAGAGAAGATCCGACTTCATGGGCTTCAGGAGAGGAAAAGAACATCGTCCTCCTCACTCCCCAGGCATCCAGAAGGCCATTCTCAGGAGAGAATGGCCCGGTCGACGTCGACAGGTAGGAAAATACCTGTTTGTTCACCGTCGACGTCGTCGCTACCACCGTCCCACCGGCATAGATCGCCGTCGACGGCGACGCACCCGACGTCGAAGGGAACGGCGTCGAGGGAACATCAGAGCAGGGGCAGGTCTCCGTCGACGGCAGCCCGCCGATCGACGTCGAGCCACCGCCGGCATGCCCGGTCGCCGCCAAAGGCTGTGCGCCCCCCGACGTCAGGACACACGACGTCGAGATCTCCACGACGGCACGAGAAACATCCGCCGTCAACCTCCCATCGCTCCACGTCGAGGCACACGACGGCGAGCAGGTCGAGGTCCAAGGAACGCCGTTCGACGTCAAGGCACTCAACGTCGAGGCAATCAACGTCGAGGCAGGACCAACCGACTGGGCGTCCTTCGACGTCGAAACAGCCATCGACGTCGACGCAGGTTTTACCGGTCCAACAGGGAGCAGAACATCGCCCCTCGCCAGACAAGGCTCAGTCTCCAGTGGTCTCCATACCGAGCGACTCTTCTCGGTCAAGACATATCTTCGGCATGTCTCGCCCATCAACCTATCTCCGAGATGGCTGGAGAGCCTCAACAGACCAGCGGCCTCCCCAGATTCGCAATATTCGCGAATGTATTCACCCACTGCCTCCCCGCCAAGAACGCCATCGCCGACAGCCGGGGCAGAACGGGCTCGTTCAGCTCCTCGACAGCCGACCGCGAGGCCTAGGCGCTCGGCTACAGCGTCCCGCAGCAGATCTCGCTCTCAACGGAGATCCAGGTCGCGCTCAAGAAGATCACCCTCTTGGTCTTCATCAGGTTCTTCTGTCGGGCGTTACTCACCTACTCTTACAGATTCACCACCTGCTAGAGTCTCTCCAGTGGATGACATAACCACTTTCAACGAGGTGTTGCTAAGAGGAGCGCAGAAACTCAATATAGAGGTTCCAGAACCGTCTACCTCCTCATCAATCATCTTTGAGACGCTACAACAGAGATCAGCGTCGAAAAAGTTGCTGCCTCTAGTGCCTGGTTTGTTGCAGCCGACCATGGACACTTTTCTGGCCCCAGCCTCGCTTAAGTCTGCCCCGGCTCGGATTCTTAAAAAGTACAAGGCTCCAGAGCAAGACCCTTTATTCCTTAGGAAGGATCCGCCACCAGACTCCGTGATCATAGCTGCCGCCCGAAAGACCCACTCGGTGGCATCTTCATCCACGGTACCCCCGGATAAAGAGAGCAGGCATTTAGACTCTCTGGGAAGAAAGATGTGCGGGACAGCGGCTTCAGCAATGAAGGTCTCTAGTGCGTCTGCGCTCCTGGGCAGGTACGATCGTTCTCTGTGGGATTCCCTCAGTAGATTTACAGAAAAACTGCCCAGAGAAGACAGGCAAGATTTCCAAGAGATTCTACAGGAAGGATGCCTGGTATCTAACCAAGTTATCAGCGCAGCAGCGGATGGGGCGGATTTGGCGGCTCATGGGTACGCACATGGTATCTGTGCGAGGAGATCTTCCTGGCTGAGGCTCACTGGCTTGAAACAGGAGGCACAACAACGTATCCTGAATCTCCCATTTGCCGGGAATTCTCTATTCGGTGCCCATGCAGACGAAGAGATGGCCCGCATGAAGACCGAGGTGGATACCATGAAGGCGGTAGGCCTCGAAAGAAGGAAAGATTTCAGGCGGAGGTACAGACCGTACGATAGACGCCCTTTCCAACAGAGGGTTCAAACCCCTCATTGGTCGCAAAGGTCTCAGCAACGACAGGGACGCCCTCTGTTTCAGCGAAGAAACACAAGGGAGCGAGGGTCAAGTAGACCTCAACAGTCCACTCCAAAAGCACCCACTAAGCAATGAAGTCTCGCTTCCCTCGACACTGTACACCACTCCGGTGGGGGGAAGTATTATTGCTCATCTTCACGAGTGGCACTCTATCACAAGAGACAAATGGGTGCTCAATATTGTCGAACATGGCTATTCTCTCCTTTTCAAGCAGCCTCCACCACACTTGCCACCAACCAAACACAATCCGGCTCATCTCACCTTGCTACGCAAGGAGGCTCTCGCCCTCCTAAGAAAGAATGTCATAGAAAGGGTTCCACCTGCCCACAGAGGAAAGGGGGTCTACTCCCGTTACTTTCTAGTAGCAAAGAAGGGTCAAGAGGGCGTTTTCAGGCCAATCCTGGATCTAAGACTGCTGAACAAATACATAAGAAAGCAGAAGTTCAGAATGCTAGCGCTTCACCAAATTTTCCCTCAACTGCATCAGGGAGACTGGATGTGCTCCATCGACCTGCAGGATGCGTATTTCCACATCCCAATAGCTCCAAAGCATCGAAAATTCCTGCGCTTTCGAGTAGCGTTACAGCATTACCAGTTCAGGGTTCTACCCTTTGGCCTGAAATCTGCTCCAAGAGTTTTCTCGAAATGTATGGCAGTGGTGGCGGCGCATCTACGAAGACAAAGGATATACATATATCCATACCTAGACGACTGGCTACTAAAGGCTTCTTCTCCGGAGCAGGCGAGAAGCCATCGGGACATTGTACTAGGAGTTTGCGAAGCTCTAGGTCTTCAGGTCAATTACCAGAAGTCAACCTTGACTCCAACGCAGAGTCTTCACTACCTAGGAGCTATCATAAACACAGAACTACAAAAAGTGTATCCTTCGGAGGAACGACTGTCCTCAATAAACATGAAGTGCCAGGACCTGTTGAGAGCCAGCGCACCTACGGCACGTCAGGTGACATCACTACTGGGCTCCATGACATCTTGCATCTTTATTGTCCCAAATGCCAGACTCCACATGAGACCCCTCCAAGAGGCATTGGAGGCCAATTGGAGCCAAAGAACAGGTCGCTGGGAAGACACAATGCGGCTACCGGAGGTAGCACTGCAGTCATTGAGATGGTGGATGCACAGACCTCACCTGTCAGTGGGCGCTCCGTTTCACCAGGTACTTCCATCCGACACTCTGGTAACGGATGCGTCTCTTCAGGGATGGGGGGCTCATCTGGGTCCTTTTCAAGCGCTGGGTCTGTGGTCAGACAAGGAGAAGCAGTACCACATCAATCTGCTAGAACTCAGAGCGGTCCATCTGGCTCTCAAGTCTTTCACACCGCTAATTCAGGGGAAAACTCTATTGATACAGACGGACAATACAACCACGATGTATTACTTGAACAAACAAGGGGGAACGAGATCCCTACCCCTTTCACGAGAGTCCCAAGCGATATGGCATTGGCTCCTGGCCAGAGGAATGTCAATCACAGCAGTTCACCTGCCAGGTCAGCAGAACATAGAAGCAGACTTTCTAAGCAGACACCTGGAGGACGTTCACGATTGGGTCCTGCACGACGAAGTCGCAGAATACATCTTCGCGCAATGGGGTCGGCCTCAACTGGACCTCTTCGCAGACGATGTAAACAGGAAATGCCCAGACTTCGCATCCAGGTTCTACCGTCCAGGATCTCGAGGGAATGCCCTGTTGATCGACTGGTCAGGGACATTTCTTTACGCTTTTCCTCCGATTCCCCTCATTCCGGCAGTGATCAGCAAACTTTACGGATCCAGAACCCGAATGATTCTTATAGCGCCACAATGGCCTCGACAATTCTGGTACACGGATCTCCTCAACCTGTCGGAAAAACCTCACAGGAGGCTGCCGTGCAGACCGGATCTTCTGAGCAGAATGGAGGGCAGGATTCTGCATCCCAACCTACCCTCTCTGAGCTTAACAGCATGGCTCCTGAATTCCTGCAGTATGGGCACCTAGGACTCTCGCAGGAGTGCATGAGCATCTTGAAAGAGTCCAAACGGCCTTCCACGCGGCGTTCCTACGCTTTTAAGTGGAAGAGATTCTACATATGGTGCTGTCAGCAAGGCCATAATCCCATACGGGCGCAGGAGGACGTCATACTGTCCTATTTGCTTCACCTAGCGAAATCCGGTCTGCAGGTATCATCTATTAAGGTACATTTGTCTGCTATTACTGCCTATCGCAAGTCACCTTCTCAGGAATCCTTCTTTACGAAACCTGTAGTCAAGGATTTCTTAGAAGGTTTGAAGAAAGTTTTTCCGCCAATTCGGAGGCCTTCTCCTCCGTGGGAACTGAACATAGTCCTAGCAAAACTTATGGGCCCTCCTTTCGAGCCTATCCATAAGGCCTCCTTACAACACCTTACGTGGAAAACGGCTTTTCTGGTGGCCATTACTTCAGCGAGGAGGGTCAGTGAGATCCAGGCCTTGTCTGCAAAAGAACCGTACACGGTTTTTCATGACAATAGAGTAGTTCTACGAACTCACCCATCTTTCCTTCCGAAGGTGGTGTCAGAATTCCATATTAATCAGACCATAACTTTACCGACGTTCTTTCCCAATCCGGAAACTCCGGCTGAGAAAGCATTGCACTCATTAGACTTGAAAAGAGTGCTGAAATTTTATCTGGACAAGACAAAATCAATTAGACACTCTAACCGCTTGTTTGTGAACTATGGTCATTTAAGGACAGGAGAAGCAGCATCTAAGTGAACAATATCAAGATGGATAGTCTCTTGTATTGTTAATACTTACCAGCTAGCTAATAGACAATTGATAGCGCGGCCTAGAGCGCATTCCACAAGGGGAAAAGCGGCTACTGCTGCTCTCCTTAACAATGTTCCTATATCTGAGATTTGTAAGGCTGCTACATGGAAGTCTGTCCATACTTTTACAAGACATTATTGTTTAGACTCAGATGCAAGAGCGGATGCCCAAGTGGGGCAGGCCTCTCTAAGGAATTTATTTGCGTAAGACATGTCTATTCCTGCACTTCTATCGGACAGTCCGCTGGGTTTAGGGATGGGCTTGCTAATCTATTCAATGTTTATGACTATTGATGAGGATCCCCTGGAAGAGAAGGATAAGTTACTTACCTGTAAATCCTAGTTCTCTTCCAGGGGTATCCTCATCAAAGTCATAAACAACCCACCCTCCTCCCCGGACACACGTCTACTGGAAGTGCAGGACAGACAGTATTTTGATTCAATTATACAAATTGTCACCGTAAAAAGAACTGACCTAACTGTGAACCAACTGTCACCTTTCCTTCACCCCTGAGGCATGGTGGGATACTGGAGGTGCTCAGGGTCTTAAAGGCACAGTGCCAAAGTTTTTATGGTTCTCCTGTGTTAACCTACATGCAGCCTATTGGCTAAGAATGCTTCATTGTTTTTCAATGCAGTTTTCTCTATTTTTTCACTAGAGTTTGCTACTGCTTACTTCCCCAAGCCTAGTTTTAGGAGCTTGGGTACTTATTTATGCTCTATTGTAGTATTTAAAAAAAAAAAAAAAAAAAAAACTTCATAGAAATAAAGCATTTTAGCCTGTTTTTAACATGATAGCCTGCATGACTGTTTGTTACACATGTATAATGTGTATATATTTTATATATGCTCCGGGGTCCCCGCACAAGGGCGGGAATATTCAATGTTTATGACTTTGATGAGGATACCCCTGGAAGAGAACTAGGATTTACAGGTAAGTAACTTATCCATATTGTGCATATGACACTAGGTGGTACTGTAGTAGCTTCACACGTCTCCTAGTTCAGCCTAAGCTGCTCTGCTAAGCTACCATTATCTATCAGCCTAAGCTGCTAGACACCCTATACACTAATAAGGGATAACTGGGCCTGGTGCAAGGTGCAAGTACCCCTTGGTACTCACTACAAGCCAGTCCAGCCTCCTACACAGAGCACATGTTATTGAGGTGTTAGTAGGACTGTCCTGAGCTCTGCCTCCATCCCTCCCCCCATCCTGCCAGCAGACGGCCCATTCAGGTACACCTAATCTCTCTGTTGTATGACCGGGAGGAATTTACAAAATATGTCAGCCTCATTCATATGACCTAAGACAGGCTGCAGGCACAAAGGGCTAAGAGCAGGAAAATGGCTAAATTCTCAAAGGGACATTTTAAAAATTATAATGAAAAATGCGACTTTACTTAAAGAGGGTGTATCGTTACGATTTCATAGGTACCAAACATGAGATCTCCACCTCCTCTCAATTAGGAATTACAGCGTATTAAATGTAATAAGGAATGCCCAATATTATCCTATAAAGGGCTAGACCTAACATTAGTGAAAAACAAATTTGGGAGTTTTTCACTACCAGGACGTGTAAAACTCAAAAGGACATATCCAGCCTTTTAATTACACAGCACCCTGCCTTATAGGCTACCTATGGCCTAACTTATTGGAGTCTTATATGTAATAAAAGGGGAGTTTAAGGCTTGGCAAGGGGGTTTAAATGCTAAGTCGACAAGGCAGTGTGACACTGCATTCAGTTTGCAATGGCAGGCCTGGGACATGTTTTGGAGGGCAACTTAAGTTGGAGACGCAATAAGTGCTGCAGACCCACTGGTAGCATTTAATTTACAGGCCCTAGGTAAATGATATACCAGTCTACAAGGGACTTATAAGTAAATTAACTATGTTAATTGAGTATATGCCAATCAAACCATTTTTAGGGATGTGAACACAAAGACTTTAGCACTGAGTAGGAGTGGTAAATTGCACAGTCCTACGGCCAACAGAACTAAAAATCCAGCAATAATTGGAGGTAAGTGGGCTAGACATTAGACAAAAGAACATATTACAGTGTCATACAGTAGCTCTATGTTTCATGTACAATGATGTTTACAGATAACACATTAGTTGGAATATTCAATTACCGAAACAAAATGGAGGTTTAGGGGAAGGAGTGGGCGCACTTCAAAGAAATTTATCCAGGAGTAATTTGTACAGCCTAGGGGAGAGTCTAAAGATAAGGGCGTGAGGGGTCAAATAGTGCGAACACTCTCAGCCCCCACCACAGCAGAGCACAGTGGAAATCGCTGTCTCAACCTTGCCTCATTCACTCATGGTCACTACTAGCTGAACACTTGGCTCCATGGGGTACAGTTCTCTTACTGCATCAGTTGGTCTTCCATCCGGCCATGCAGAGGAAAGGGGATTCTGTGCAAGCTTGTGGGGACCGTCATTGGAGGCCTCAGTGTCCGCCTCTTGGACGCCTCCCACTTGGTCCACCATCTCGTCCCATCTCACAAGGTCTCTATCTGTGTGTTCGTCCGTGCGGAGGCATACCCCTTCCGCAACTGCCCATTCCAGTACATCTATTTGCTATCTGTCATGAGTCTGGGGCATTGTCCGTGCTCAATGAATGGCTATACAGCGTCTGGCTAGCACCAGACCAAGGTGAGCTAATCAGTGATTCATTATTCGGCCTTCCTTAGGGAGTGGTAGCAGACTCAGGAGGTACTGTCAAATTGTCCAGACCAAACTGATCCCTGTTATCTGGGTCACCAGTTCCATGACCTGCGTCCAGTACGGCTGTAGAACCCTGCAACTCCAGGCAACATGGAGAACTCGGCAGGGGACACACCACCTCGTGAACAGTCAGCTGTGTGCATTGGGCAGCTAGTCCATATGTCTCGGGCAGTGCGTGATATGCCCACATACTGTAAAAACATACTGTCCAGGTCGAACACCAAACAGTTTGCCCACGTCTTCTAGTGTTATAAATGTCAGGTTCAGGTATAGATCACTCACATTCTGACAGCTTGCAAGGCATAACATTCATGGAGTCTCTCAGACGCAAAAATGGCATAAGCCACCAGGGCGGGATCATTTTTGCATATGGTAAACATTTTAGAACATGCATCACCGCCTTCTCCCAGGCCTGTGCTAGCTGTACCCATCTGAATTCAACGCCCTCCCATCAGGAGCTTTGGGAGATCGGTCGAAGGCACCATTACCGCTAGTAGCTTCTTTTCCCAGTTTGGTTCTTCTTCACGCCATAGTGGAGCACACTGCAGTAAGCCCGCAAGGTAATACAGTTGGAGATGTAGACCTAGACCTCCTTCCTCCTGGTCCAAGTTTAATCCTGCTGCATTTATTGGCCCAGGTTAGAGACACCAGCTGTCCATCAAGTTGCTGAAACAGTGCTGTTGGTAAAGAACAAAAGGAGTTCTGCATAACATATAGGCATCTTGGGAACAGAACCATTTTGACCAAGCCACCTGTCCCATGACTGATAACGACCGGGTCTTCCAAAACTCCACGAAACAAGTGAGATCCCAAACCGTGCTGCCCATATTCAGATCGTATTGCATGTGGTGGTCATGTGCCACCTGGATTCCCAGGTATCGAATTTACCAGGCCCGAAGCTAATGCAGTCGTGGGAAACAACACTGTCTTGCGGCAGTAAACCCGGAGGCGTGAGATGTTCATGAAGTATGTCATGAGTTGTAGTAGTTGTGGAACGGTGCGGACAGGATCAGTCGCATAAAGGAGAGTTGTTGTATGCATGGGTGGTGTCTCCTATTCTTATCCTCTTGTCGCCAAGTTTATCTCTCAGGTAGATTGCATGGGTCTCCACGGCGCGAGCAAAAGGAAGCGTCGATGAGGCACCTTTGTCTTGTGCCTTTCCCAATGTCAAAAGCCTCTGATACCACCTGGTCCATGTGCACTCACACCCTTAGCGCAGGTTATAACAGGCAATTCCAAGCCACGTAACTTGGGCCAAAACCCATTCTCCAGAGCACTTCCCAGATGCATGTCTAGGATAGAGTGTCAAAGGCTTTTTCTATGTCTAAGGCTCTAAGGTCACCATCACCGCCTCTACCCTCACGTTTTTTGGTGCCATGTAGGATGTGAGACAGTCTCCTAAGATTCATGTGTGGTCCTACCCGGCATGAACCCACACTGATCAGTATGGACCAGCCTGGAGACCACCTGATGCAACCATGTTACCAGGACCTTTGCCAGTAGCTTGACTTCGATGTTGAGCATAGACAGTAGTCTGTACGATCACAGAGGTCTCTACTGGGTTTCAGCAACATGATTGAGTGCCTTCCGCACATGAGCAGGCAAAACCCCAACTGTTTTAGCCTTTGGGAGTGTGTCTAAGAGCTTGGCAAGGAGGTCAGCGGAGTATACATCAAACAAGGAAGAGCGGTTCAGGTCCCGCCCGTAAAGATTGTTGTTCTGGCTTTATTTGACAACACGCCTCTGCGAGCGTTAAGATTAATATCACTTAACCCCCTGGGACATCTACAGCGCCAGCAAGAGCGCATGTTTATGTTGCTGATTGTGCAAGTTAATCGGACTTGCTTCTCTGGGTAATTGCCTTCTGACTATCTCACTTCGTATTTCCAGAATAGATACTCACGTTATTATAGAGCCATATACACATGTCTAATGGACCAAGTAGGGTTGGACGCCATGTGTATATTTCTAACCATTACTTCATTTTGTACATATTGGTTCTCTGAATGGACCTGATTACGCTGATCTCTAAATTTATATATCTTAAGCACTCGACCCACGGACAACTTTACCGGTGAGAGACTACCGATTGTTATCTTTTGACATTATTTTAACTAAACGATCTCATCTAGCCACACTGAGCCGATCAGTAATTTATAGTACCACCCCCCTGCCCCGCACATTAGTTTATACCAGGGGATGAGGATTTGTGGGGAACTAAGCTAAATTAATGTACAGTTACACAGATGGGGTCGGGATCAAATGAGATATCTTTCCCCCGTAGTCCAGTGTTTTGATTACTCATACTAGACAGGAGACCGCCCACTTGTTCTATATAGCGGTATTACCAGCTTTTTGAATCTGTCTCATATTATTCTGGCTAGTGCCGCAGTCCCATGGCAAGTGTTACCTAGGGAGCCGTTGACTGAATCTAGGACGGTAAGCCATTTCTATTTCTTTTTGATACCGTGCCACACTACTTATCACGTATTCATATTTTATCAGTAGGTTGACTCACTTTGTCACATGTTCACTCACTGGACACCACCCACTATCATGCATGTATGAAGAACTGGGTCGGTATTAATGTGATGCCTACTGAGATGTATATTTTTTCCTTTTTTTGATTCCTCACAGGGAGACTCCTATACATTGTAATGATTTAGAATACAGCATTTAGAAAAGTAAGTGACCATAGACAAAGTGACTGACCTTCACAGACAATATTAGATTTCTACGTACCCTGTTTTAGGAGAAGTATTTTGTTTTGGTCTTGAAGAAGCGTCATTGGATCCCTTGGGACCGGTTAGACGCGAAACATGTCGACCTATTAAAGAGGGACTCACATAATGGTGCTTTTCCCTCTATGTTGTTAATTTGAGTGAGTGGTTGAGCATTGTACTCGCAACACTCATTCCATTTTCCTTTTAATCTTGGCCTCAACCCCAGTCTGACTCAATAAATTTATGATTGATAGAGGGGTTCAGAGTTAATTTTAATTTCCTAGTTGTACTCTCCTCTTTCGATGTCATGAGGCGGCAGTGCCCGACTTTTCATCTTGAATAAGCCCTGAATAGATCTCCGGCAAAGAGCCCCCTTCTAGGGCAGCCCGTCAGACATTGCAGCGCAGGTCTGACGAGGAGCATGCCCTATGATGAAGCATGACATCCAGCTGGATGTGTGAGGGCTTTTGCTTCTGACTTCAGGGTCTCCCTGTGCTTGTGTCTAATTCTTTTTCGTTGGAACAGTGTACCACTTCTTTATACAGGTCAGTGGAGTATACCTGGTAAAACACTACTGGTAGGCCGTCAGGGCCCGGGGACTCCCTCTGGCCATATCTCAGAGAGCCGCCTTCAGCTCATCAAGTCGAATATCTCCTTCTAAGTCTTCCCTATCCTCCGCCCTCAAGCGGGGGATTCAATTTCCTCCAGAAACTCTTCCGTTTCATGTGACCTGTTGTCAGGGGGCTCTGCATATACTTCTGACAGATGGTCCCACAGTATCAGGTTGATTGCAGCCTGAACCACCACTACCTGTTCATCCGTCCTTGTCAAGGACAGTATCGCATGGGGATTGGTCTCCCCCGCTTCAGTAGCCAGGCCAGTATTCGGCCCGACCGACCTTCTCTGTTCAGTCTCTGTCGGTAGTTCCTTCTCACTTGACGGTCCAGCCTGTCCCAGACCTCCACCACGTGCCTGTGTGTGTTTGCCGGGTCAGTCAGGCCTCATCCTCCAGCAGTTACCTTTCAAGCTTTCTCCTTGTACCATATATGTTCCCAAGGCATTCCCCTCGTACCACTACCTTGCCTGCACCCCATTCGATTCCCCATGTCTCTGAGGAGATCCAGTTGATCTCAAAGTAGCCCTTAGGGCCAGTTGTATGTCCACCTTAAACTCTGCGTCCCCCAGTGACTTTGGTCTGAGTCTCCACAGTGGCACGCAAGGGACAAATCTGCTCACATTGCATTCCAGGAGGGAGGGGGGCATGGTCCGAGAGGAACCGGACCTGGTAGCTCACCCACTAAAATTCAGAGCCCCACCTTTAGTGGTAAGGAACCGATTCAGTCTGCTATGAGCGTAGTGAGTGGAGAAGTAATAGGAGAACTCTGTTGCAGTCGTGTGAATTTCCCGCCATATATCCCTTCATTGCATCCTATGCATAGTCTTAGACAGACTGGCAGTCATGGTGGGTTTGGTGTCCAATATTAGCGGGTGTCTGACCACCATACAGTCAAGCACCCAGTTAAAATCTTCTCCCCATATAATGGGCATGTCCACACAATGTAACAATTGGCTCTAAGAACAGAACAATGTCTCATCTGTATTGGGGTGTTGATAGTAAGTAGACATAATTCGACACCAGCTAGCCTGCCGTGTACGAGAATGTAACTCCCCTCATTGTCGGCTATGTGACTAAGCTGCGGAAACGGGCATCCAGGTGCCACCCATATAGAGAGACCCGTGGCATAGGAGGTATAAGTTGATGAACCCTCCTTGTAATTTCTGAGCTTCCCCATCCGTTGTGTCTCTCCTGCAGAATGGATATATGGGTCCCTGTGCATCTCAAGTACGTGTGTAGAAGAGCCCAGACCTCTCACGTTCCACATGAGAAGCTGAGTGGAGTCACCCATCAGAAAATTTCAGTGTGGAGATCCCAACCACCCCACAATGAGAGCCAATGCATTAATCAATACTTTACCTAAATAATACAACTTCTACCTCCCTCCCCGGGTAAACACTGTATTTCCTAACATGTCTCCCCCCAACTGCACAAACAAGAGCTTGTGTGCAAAACAATAAAACAATCCCTCTCTATAAACTGTGTTCTCTCAAGGGCAGAACCAAGATCTGGGCTCGCCACTGCAGGCCTCAGCTCCAGGTTAGCCACTATTGTGTCCCTGCAACCAGCACACTTGCATACATATAGTCATGCAACTTCACAACTCCACTACTCACCACCTCAATCACTCTCAAGGGAGAAGAGTATCACTCACACTAAGGGGGGGTACTGGACGGGAATGGGGGGTAGTGCCAACAGCTGTGTGTGCGTGTGTGTAAATCACAGTTTGCAGAGTGATTCCGCTACAGGAGCCGAGCCCCCTCGACGTCACTGCCCTGTTAACTGTCTCGATGAGTTGTAAAACTGTTGCATTGTTAGGGCCTAGAGTAGACATACAACCCCAGTGCGTTTGATAAAACTTGGCAGCACTCAGTGTCTTATTAGTGATGTGAACACTATTCATAAAGGATACAGCTCCGTCAGGAAGTCTCCATCAAACCCCCTCTCCTTCCCCCCCAGATTGGAAAGCCACCTCAGTTACTGTCAATTCTGTGGCAGTTCAGCATCGGTGGGCTGCGAGTCTTTCAGCCAGTCTGAGCCGGTCTCTGCTGATTCACCAGACGTGACCAACTCACCAGGGCCCTGGCTTGTTTACGTTCCTCTCGCTGCTGCTCCAAGTCCAGCGTGCCAACCTTTACGACCACCACTCAAGCCCTGTATTCAGAGCATTGCCTCCATCTGCTTTTCCTCCTGTGTCCCAGTGTCACCTCCCGGCTGCCTCCAGGACTGCCTCTAGTGCCTCCCTGCCCCCTGGCTTAAGCTTGCAATCGCCACGAATCTCTAGCCGGTCCCATACATCTTCCGGCGACTTAAAGAAATGTGCCCAGCCATCATGTAACACTTTGAGCTTAGCTGGGTACAGCAGCACATATTGGCATCCCATTGCCCTCAGCTTCTGTTTAACCCCACCAAAGGTCTGCCGTTGTTGCAGAACAGACCATGTATAGTCTGGGAATATGTGGATCAAATGATTATGAAAGGTGGGATCCCCCCTTCTGTGCACCCCCTGTAGTTAAGTATCTTTGCAATGATGGTTCTAGTAGTACCTCCTGAGGGGGGCGCACACTATCTGTGGGCTTGTCCTACTATGAAAAATTGGGACAGACCAATGTCTGATAGCTGCACCTGAATCAATTCCTCCAGGAGCAGTTCCGGCATGGAGCCTTCAGCTTTTTCCGGGAATTCCACAAAGCACAGATTTCTTCTATGGGCCCTCCCTTTCACACCATCTGCCTGTAGTATCAGCTTTATTGGCTGAGTCTCCAGCGCCGTCACCGTGTCTCTGCGGATCTGCATTTCTGATTGAGGTTTACTGACTTGCTTCTCAGTTTTGACTGACCTTTCCGCCATTTTCCGGATGTCAGCACACAGTAAATTCACATCAAGAGCTATTGCATCGGTTTTACTTTGCATCACTGCGCTGGATGCTTTAATGGCCGCCAGGATTTGGGCTCCCATGGGACCATGTGGGGTTTGCAGGTCATCCTGATCTGCCATCTGTAGGCCACTCATGGAGCTTTGGGCTGCAAACTGGTCCTTGGAGGTTTGTTGGGCATTGCATACTTTCTTATCTCGCACCATCATGATCCCCGGGAGGAATGTCACCACCTAGGGTCAACAGCAATGTCTATACTGTTGGCGTACAGCCAGTCTGACTCCAAGCAATGGGGGGCGGGGTAGTAGGGGGGAGGGCTTAGCACATCTTAGTCTCCCGGCAGGGGCAACTAGGAGTATGCATAGCACAGATGTCGAGGGCCACAGTATATCCACCTTGTCCTCCGTTCCCCAAAAATGAGGGGGAATGTAGAGCATATTTTAGTGAGGTGCCACACTTCACTTCTTCATAGGCCTTTGCTCCGCCCCCACCAGAATCACAGCTCCCATACACTTCTGCCCCCTGACCTCATCGAGCACAGGGCCCAGTCATGCCATAGTGACTTAGCTGGCACCGGACACACAGCCATTCCTGTCTGGGGATGGGTAGTGCTGCCCTCACATCACTGTAGTACTAGTCCCTCCATTTCTGGGTTCTACTGTGCTCCTCAGTTCAGTACCCGGGTGGGGGTGCTGCTGAGGCCAGGCCGACATCTCTCTCTACTGCTGTGGGCCCAGTCTTCAGCCCAGCAGTCACCCAAGGTCCGCGATGTGGCCTACATATCACACTGCCACGCCTGCCAGTGAGGGTCTCCAAGCTACTCAACTGGCCAGTAGACCCATGGGCTGTCCCTGGGGCCCGTACAGGCATTCAGCTATCCTCTGGCTTCAGCTAGGGGGCCTCAGCAGGTAAAGCACTCTTGCGGCGTCAGCGCAGCGCTCCATCCTTACTTGTTAGGCCAGGCCACCGCCTGCCTGGGTGAACAGAGGGCCTCCTCCCCACCTGGCCCAATGTCCAGTCTGTCCTGGGCCTGATACAATCATCAGCCCAAGTGAAGTCCTCTAGGCACCCTCAGCCCCCGGGGAGTTCCACACAAGCTCCCCTCCACGTGTCTTCGACCTGGCACCACTAGACCTCAGCACTCCTCCCTGCTGATGGCTACCAATCAGATGACTCTGGGCTCAAAACTGTTCTGGGACTCTAATACCCGTCTGGGTAGGGAGGATGATTTAGGATGCCGTTGGCAGGTCAGGAGCACTGGTTTAGTGCAACCCAGTGCTTAATTTGTGCTTGTTGATTCCGGTGCTGAGCACCAGCACTTATTTTTGAGGGCCGGGGCTTAGTCTTCTGCCTCAAGCATTTGCTGCGAGCAAAAAAACACATATGGGAAAGATGGAGAAAGGGAGGAAGCAGAAAGCTGCAGAGTGAGCTGAAGGGGCAGGGGGTGGCTTTATATGGATTGAAGAGGCCTTAGATGGCTTCAGGATTACGCCGCCTCAAGATTCTGTGTTCACACATTTAATTGCAGGAGCTGCATGTTTAAGAGGAGGGCTTTGGGCACTGCCACCTTTTTCTTTACAAATTAAGCACTGGTGCAACCATTCAGCTGTCTTGCTGGCCACACCCATTTAAGCATTATTAGGTTCCAGCGCTAGATACTATTGCCTATGATAAAGTAACAGCTTAACAATGCGTTGTTCGTACTGGTGTCCCTTATTTTGTTTACACTTAAAATATATGCATGCATGGATTGTTTTGTCTTGATTGGTTCATTTTACGTTATGCGGGGTGTTTATTGGCGTTGGAGTATTGATAATATACTAATAAATAGACTTGACGAAAAAAATCACAAACATATGCATTGTTTTTTAATTTCAAAGGTCATCTCCAGATTCGATCCACAGAGGGAATTCTAGGGCAGCTGCAATTCAAAAGTGTTCAAGGGCAGAATTTACCTGGTGTGGAAAAATCGGACTCCTATGCTCAGCCTTGAAGTATTTTCAGACATCAACATCAGTGAGCCACTCTTCTTGTTCAGATCTTGAGTCTCCCCATCGAAGGAGCAGTGGGGATGCCGGAATTCTGAAGTGAACTTGTCAGTAGCATGGCCTGGGGCTTTGCCTGGTTGACTTTCACTGTAAATCAGAACAAAGTTCTCATTCTTTGTTGGAGATTACGTTTTGTTTGAAATTGTTACCTTCTTCAATCTATCAGTGATTCCACTTATAAGGTGTGGTCAACTTTGAATCAAGAACAGTTTTAAATTGTTCTATTTTTGGGTACAAGAATTTCTACTTTGCCTTATGCACTGCACTCAGTAGGAACTCGTTAATTCTCTCCGATCTATAGTTTCAGACTTTTGTCTCTGAACATTCCCGGAGACTGTGATGTATTTTTTCAAGCCTATAAGAAGAGGTGTTTGCTAAAAGATCCTTTTTGTAATTTTTCCAGATGCAAAGTTTATTTTTGGTGTTCATCATCATCATTATTTACTTTATGAGCCTGTGGATCTATCCATATAAAGTGTCTTCTAAGGCGGAAATTAGTAGCAGGTCCACTGGTTTCAAGTGCCTTTCTCTATACATGCTTTATTTGTCTTTAATGTTTTCCTAGCACTTACATATATTTGCAGCATTTGGTTTATTGTTTGTCCCTTTTCAAATAATAAAGTATGTGGTGATATTTGCCATGTTTTTGTTCATTTCATTGTATATTGAAATATTCCTTTATTAATATCTACATCTAATAAACCTGCATGAAACTGCTACACAGATGTCTACCTTCAACATAGCTGAAATATACTAGACAGCCAGCTATTCTGACAAAAATAATATCAAAACAAAAAAGTGCCAGAGGTTGTAATTTTGAATCATGTTCAGAAATATTTTTCGTAGACTCCTGCAATATCAACCATAAGCAAAAATTACATTTGCTTACTGTAACAAAGATGTGTATCAACATATATTGTAGAAATACAGGGATCCGTATATCTTGAATGCATAGGTTACTGCACTTGTTGACTTTTCTCAATACTTAGTCAAATCATACTTTATTTGGTTGCATAAATCACCATAAAAGTGCAAATACGCTACAGAAAAGCAAAACAATGTGTAATAAAAAGACAGTTAAGGTATTATATACAGAAGCAATAGCTATATCATAATTAAATTACTAAATATAAAAGCAACAGTTAATTTTTTTATGATCAATATCTCTTTCTAGTGTGTAGACAGCATTTAATAAAATGTAACACAGCATAACACACCTCAGGGGTTCCTAATTGCTGTACAAGGGAAGAAGCGGCCTTGTAGGACCTGGTGTCAAAACTATGAAATAAATGAGTAATAAAACCTTTCCTTTAAGTTGTGCAAAGTCCACAAATTAGGATAAACTGCAACATGCTCTTATTAGATCCACCATCGCACGTTCATATGGGGAGGGACAAAAACCCTGAGCCTTGCTTGGGAAACGCCACTAAAAAGTGTACATGATTAAAAAGTAGCCTTGTGAGAAGAAACCTGTTCCATTCATTTGAAATTATTTGGTGGTAAGCCGCCGGAACAGGGCTCACAATAGTGTTCCATTGGGATGAGCCTGGGTCCCTCTCCTGCAATTCAGCCCTGTGCAAATTGTAACACTTAAAATACAGGCCGTTTACCATGTCAGGAGCTTACTATGGAGAACTCTCAGGATTTGAGTACAGCTCTAGGACCCCCAGCTCAGTGAAGGTTTTCTTGATATATGTCAGCTACGGTATTCTCCAAACATTATCTAGAGCAAGACAGTACAATAAAATTGCTTTAGTAAAATGGGCTTCTGGTTTCCTCCAAGTGCTTGACCATAATAGTAGAGGTTGAAATTGAATGAAGTCTTCTACAAAACCCAGCCCCACCAGGGCTTGACCGCAAATAGTGGGTGAGGTTTGTGGAACTGCCAGGAGCCTACGTGGGAATCTATCATCAATCTTTTGTAAAGGGCTAACATCCTTGTACCTCCATACTCCTCACCAAATGTACCATCTCACAAACATTTGTTTTTATTGGTGTGACCTATCTCTTTTACTGGTTTGTGCCCTAGCCTCTTAGCGAAGCAGGACATAGAGGCAACATTTATTTTGAAATTACAGTGTCCTGATTTTTAACAAAAATTTCCAATTGAAGGCTGCATCCAGTGGGATTCCCAAATAGATTAAAGTATGAACTATAACCTCGTCTTAGCCCAAGATTGTAAATTTCAGGGATTTAGAAAATCTAGGACCACACTTGCTGATGAATGATTTGGAAAGATTTGTCTTCAATCATAGAAGTTTTAAAAGCGTCCAAAAGTGTCTGCAGCACATTAGCGGTTCTAGCTAATAGAACTGCATTGTCCACGTACAGATGTACCGTTATGAAGCGGGAGTCTATTTTGGGCCATATCTCTGCCTCTTTGATCCTTCAAGGCTGTTGATGTAGAGTAACAAAAAGAGAGAAAAGATGCCATAGCACAGCCTTGTGAAACCTCGATGGAAGCTTTCATTTTTGGAGATAAATCATCTTCTGGGCTGTGTCATATCTTGGCAGATCTTTACCAGTCTGTCCGGCAAAGTAAATCAACAGTAGCCCTACGCTAAATGCATGGTTTCTCTCTTAACTCGGACATATTTTTATGTCGTAAAATAGAGATTAAGGCTTTGGTGCACCATGTCAATTTTTTAACAGAACCCTAGCTGCACATCAGCCCAAACCTTGTTCTTGTGTGCCCATTCTTCAAGTTTCAACAATACCACCCTCCCCAAGATTTCAAAGGTGCTGTCCAGTAGTGATATAGGATGATAATAACTAGGCTGAGCTTTGTCCCTTTTTAGGTTGTGCGTTAGCGTTCGGCCTGCTGCATAATAAAGTATACAATAGAGTGAGTTCCAGCGTTCTGATTTGTTAGTTGCAGTGTCCTTCAAAAATCCTTGCTTGCTAGTGGTCAGTTTGCCTCTTTGTCCTGCCTTTTTTCACTTTGGGAGCAGCACAGAAGTGCTGTGTAATTACTCTATGTCCTGTTTATCTCTTCTGTAAGGGATTTTTTTTTGGCATTTGCCTGTTTCACCTCAACAGTGTGGGTGCTTGTTCAGTCCCTCCTCCCCACCAGCTCCCTCTGCAAACATAATAAAAACAGTGGGGGGCTTTTTCAGGGCCAGCTCACCCTCACTCTGTTCCTCTTGTTATTTTCAATCTGTCTGGCAATAAAAGTCCAGTCAGTAATTTACAACGCTAAGAGCTCCAACTGGAGCAAACATGACACCATTGCATTCCAAATGCTTGTTATTTTGTGCCCTCACAGCCGAACAGTTTTTGTTAACAGGAACTGTAAACACTGCTCCTCCTCCCACCCGCTCTCTCCCTCCCCCCCCCGCCCCCCCCCCCCCCCCCCCCCCCGCATACCACGTTCCCACTACCACCCTTGTTTTACATATGTCGGACCTGACGCACACAGGAGATGGTGTAATTCACCTAAGATCACACAACGCTATAAATCTTGGCTCCACAAGGTCGGTATGCCAGCCACAAGACCGCCACTCACCCGTCTTTGGATGTCGGTTCATCCTCCCTTGGCGCACATGTGATTTGCTGCTGTGGAGAGGTAACACGCCTTCATGTTTCTCCAGATACTAAAGCGCAGGAGTAGTTCATAGTTCCGATTCAGGCATATCTGACTCTTAAAGCACCCACACCCTCCTAAAGGTAGCGGCCAGCATGAATTGTAGTTAATGATATTCAAAAGCCGCATTTAGCTCTCAGCCCTGCCTACCCTCCACCCGTTTCCTTCCTCCAGATCCCAGGTATTCAGTAAGTAAGCCCTGTTTCTGTTAATAAAAGTGCCATTCATTGTTGAAAATGAAGCGCTAACCCGCCCGCGAAAGGAGTCTTCCCAGACCTTGCGAGAGAGAATAGAAACTGCATCAAATGCTCCCGTGGCGCTTTATTTCGTCCCTGTAATTACCGGCATAATTATAGCCGTGCGAGCCTGTGGAGCTGCCGTCAGTGCAGGTTCGGGCTTTTTCCGAGCGAAAAAACAGTGGTGGATGCTCTGAGAATCTGGACACACACAGTAGGAGGAGCGCCACGAGAAACAGGCTTTAATGCACTCTAGCGCCTTTGCGCCGGTTCTCAGCAGGATTGACAGGTTTGAACTGTATAGCCATCTATGCGCGGCCTGTGCTCTTTGGGGAACTGGGACTTCAAGGAGCTGCAGCAAGCGCCTTGTGTCCTGTAGGCAGGCGCACAGGTTTCAAAGTGCTGCTGCAGCTTGCATTCAGAGGCCACTTAGGAATTTACAATGCTAATAGCTCTAACTCGTTTTGTTTTGTTTTTGCTTGGGGGCGCTGCTGTCAAAACATGACAACTTGTTAAAGTTGTGAGAGCCAGCGAGATGGCAGCACCCTGCAACAGGTCACTCACGGGCCTCAGTTTCCAGCCTCGATCCCTAATATTAGTCAGGCACGCTGTGAAAACTGTTGGTGAGGAGGGTGAGAAAAATAAAGCTGAAACGCCGCCTCGAAGTGTGAGCAGCAGGATGTGAAGTATGGGCGTATTTAACAAAGTATGTGTAATACCACCCTGAGGCTGCAGCACGGCAGCTTGACTGTACAAGAACTCAGTCTTTTTCTCTGTAGGACAGCCCGCTGAGACCTGCATTCACATGTTCACTAATCCATCCATTTATCCTTCCATTTCTTCACCCAATCATTCTTTCACCCGTTTATCCTTCCTTTCACATGTTAATCTATCATCCATCCTTTGACGTTTAGTAATCCATCCATTCATCCTTCCATTTGTCCACCCAGTCATTCTTTCACCCGTTCAACCTTCCTTTCGCCTGTTAATCTATCATCCTTTGACGTTCACTAATCCATCCATTCATCCTTCCATTTGTTCACCCAGTCATTCTTTCACCCGTTCGTCCCTCCTTTCACCTCTTAATCTATCATCCATCATTTGACTGCTCCATCCAGCCAACCAGCCATTCACCCATATGCATAACAACTAGTCCATCCAATCATCCATCCATCCATTCTTTCACCCTTCCTTCCATCCATTCTGTTAGCCTTGTATCTTTCAGCCATCCACCCATTCAAACTTTCATCCATCCATACTTACATCTTTCCGTCCATCCGCCCTTTCCCCATCGATTTTTCCATCCTCCTATCCATTCTTTCACCTTTTTCACTTTCTCTTTTTCACCCTTCTAACCTTTTAGCCCTCTGTCCTTTTCACTTTTTCCTTCTTGTTCTCTTTTTTTTTCTTCTTTACTGCCTAGCCTTTTCTCACTATTCACCTGTTGGTCTCTCTCTCTCTCTTGCCTTTTTATACATTTTCATAATTTCTCTTTATCTACTTCACTGTACTTGGCTCACTGGCAGCACTGACCCCTATGCGCCTCAGTTCAACTTTTGTCTATAGATCTGATGTCAGAATAGACCCATAAACAAACAATTAGCATTTTAGTGAGGCCTAGTTTAGTAGCCCATTGTGCCCAACACTGTAGCTGCTAGAGCGGGAGATCACATCACCAATGCGCTACAACATGTTATTCTCAGTGCATTAACACTGGAAGAATGAAATACCCAGTGAGATGTGAACCTCTGTCTCTCAGGCACAGACACACACACACACACACACACCTCTTGCACAACAAAGAGTTATCCTGGTACCAAACTGAACAAAGTGACCACATTTTCTTGAAAAATGCTCCAAGCCAGATTTGGGCTCCTACCATCACTCAAAGCACTTCCACAATGGCAACAACTTGTAAACAACAATGAGTGCAGGCTTTGCCAGCATCCGCAGGAAGACTTCCTGCATATATTATGCATCTCTCCAGTTTTATTACATGGACGCAAAATCTATCTTCGAAATACCTTTAAATAAAACAGCATCAGGTCTTGTCACCAAGCAATCCTGATCTGCGTGAAAGGGCTGACACCACAAACCATGGCATGTTTTTCCAAAGTTCTTCCCAAAGCAGATTCTCTTATGAAACCGACCACAAATCAATCTTCAGGAATCATAATGGAGTCCTTACAAAACCCACCTACATCATTTAAAACTTGACAGATGAGAAGTACACTGCACTTTAGCATCTTACCGTGTAATTAATGAACGACAAAGAAATGCACGTTGGCCCTTGTTACAAAATAAAAGGACAATTTCAGAATGCATGCCGCTAGGATCTGCGTGGGCCAGGTGGCACACACCCCTCTGTTGCATACCTCCTCAAGAGGAAGCATTGCACTGCATTTCTTTTCAATATGGACTAGGATTATTACGGGCAAACTGCAGTTTTGGATTGAGCGCATTTCTGTTGTAATCTATGGGTGGGCTTTTAACCACGCCCACCTTAAGGCCATCACTATCACTCGTTCATGGGCTTGCCTTTCAAAAATCCTTTGTTATCATTGGTAAATGCTTTACGTTTGTGCCTGCTTGGGGCGGTTTGGTTACCCCCTTTGACATCGCCTGTTACATGGATAATCACACGTTTGCTGAAACATTTGACTGTGAGCAGACTTCCTTTTCCTTTTGTGTCTCTCCTTTGCGCTCATGCTCATGGCGGCCGTGGCGCTTTGAGTTGGCTCGCTTATGTCAACTGTTACTTTTCATTTTCAAATTAAGTGCCAAGAAAAGTCCAGTTAGGAATTTATAACATTAACAGCGCTAACTCGAGCAAATGCGAGACCCATTACATTGCAAATGCTTGTTTAAATATGGCGACAACCACTGCCTCTTTCCATGTTGGAACCTGTGGGCCTACAATATCAGATTTCAAAACATATGTAATAATAGGGGCCAACAAATAAAGATGCTCTTTAAATAAATCCAAAGGAATTACATCCGCGCCAGGTGCTCTCCCTGACAGACTACTTTCAATGGCCGATATCACATCATTATTACAAATTGACTGGCTCAAACGAATAGACAGTTAATTAATTAGGCCGAGGCCACTAGTTATGACTATTTGGGTCAAAGTTTGTAGAGAAGTTCTTGACCCAAGCAGTAACTGGGATTTCTGTATCGATCTGTAGTCTATCACCAGTACAAAAAAAAGGATGATTAACTCCAAAAGTCCCTTGAGTCCTTTAACTTCCCTGGGGTCTCCAGATCTTCCCATGTACGAGCCCTTATTTCGGTCTTTTTGGCTGTGATGGCTGCCTTATAGGCCTTCCTAGCTAAACTCACTTTCATCATGTCCCGCGGACGCTCTCCTAAAGTTAATTTGAGACTTTTATGGGCAGAGGAACATGTGATTAACCCAACCTGTTTTAATTCAACAGGGCTGTTTGCTTGTGGTACGTTTTTGAGAAATATAAGTGCCGAGGGAAGTGAATGCATCAATAATGCTCTAGGGTCACCCTTCTGTAGTAAGCTCTGTGAATTAGCTCCTGGTTGTTCCGCATGAGTTTTTTCATGAATTGAACTTTGTTCCCCTGGTTCCACTTAATGCGGCCCCCCTGTTCTTAGTAAATTCAACATCCCTATATGGAGTCTGTGTGTCTTTGGTATTAAGTTCAATTTGCAGGTGTAATGTAAGATGGGGTATTATTAATACTGATTTGTGATAAAAAAAAAAGGGGGACCTAGTTACTTGAAAGCAAAAAATAACCAATTACATTGCATGATCCTGTACCATGATAAGTCGGAGGATTACAGAGGAACTAAAATCCTGCGTGGACACTAGATTAATAGACAAAACTATTCAATTTAAGGCGTCCCTATAGAAGGTATGTCTAAAGAGCATAAGTGGTGAGTTTAAGTTATCGTGCAATGCACAAGCTACTTTGGTTTCTGGGGTGCAAATACGAATATTAAAATCCCCCATCCACAAAATCAAGGTGTCCGTTTCTGCATAGTCCTCACTCTCAACAGATGGTCTTCCAGATCGTCAACATCCTTGATCCCCACGGTGTCAAAGATGTTGTGATAGAAGTCTACCAACAGAATATCGAAACATTTTTGGAGCCTTAGTACTAATATTTGATAGTAGAGGAAGTGATACAGATCGTTGTTGTGAGTTTAACAGAAACAAATGTAGCCAGACCGCCCTTAGCCCTGCCAGCAGAAACGGAATAGCAGGGCTATAGCGTGTGAAATACCCGTTTACATGCTGTGGATCACCTCCCCCAGGTCTCTTGGGAGCAGGTGATAACATGCTAGGTGATAAGTTGCAGACAGTCTGGATTGCTCAGTTTGGACAGTAAAAGAATCCTCTGTGTGAGCTTTAGTTTTTCTATGTGAATTTATTAGTGTGTAAAAGCAGTGTAACATTGCTCTAGCAAACGAGGAACTTTTAAAGTTGATGACAATTCAGTCCCCTTTAGACGTTTTCACGATTGTCCCTGCCCAGGGGACGCTTCTAACAGTGAGCATCCTGCATACAGATTACAGGTGCGCCCAGAGTGTTTCCGGAGCCACTTCACAAATTTATGCAGGAGGGAAGCATGAGCTTCTAAGTGCGAATTCACGAATTCAAGGACATTTTCCAAAATAATATTATAAGGAGTGCACTGTGGCAGGTTCTGTGGGCGAGTATCAGTGACGTCAGTATGACAAGGAGTGCACTGTGGCGGGATCTGTGGGCGAGTATCAGTGACATCAGTATGACAAGGA
This sequence comes from Pleurodeles waltl, assembly GCF_031143425.1. Classification (NCBI taxonomy): domain Eukaryota; kingdom Metazoa; phylum Chordata; class Amphibia; order Caudata; family Salamandridae; genus Pleurodeles; species Pleurodeles waltl. The sequence goes on from NC_090439.1 coordinate 1,142,148,299, forward strand.
GTGCACTGTGGCAGGATCTGTGGGCGAGTATCAGTGACGTCAGTAATACAAGGAGTGCACTGTGGCAGGTTCTGTGGGCGAGTATCAGTGACGTGAGTATGACAAGGAGTGTACTGTGGCAGGATCTGTGGGCGAGTATCAGTGACATCAGTATGACAAGGAGTGCACTGTGGCAGGATCTGTGGGCGAGTATCAGTGACGTCAATATGACAAGGAGTGCACTCTGGCGGGATCTGTGACCGAGTATCAGTGACGTCAGTAATACTAGGAGTGCACTGTGGCAGGATCTGTGGGCAACTATCAATGACGTCAATAATATAAGGAGTGCATTGTGGAAGCATCTGGAGGTGAGTATCAGCGTTAATATAAGGAGTGCACTGTGGCAGGATCTGTGGGTGAATATCAGTGACATCAGTAATATAAGGAGTGCACTGTGGGAGGATCTGTGGGCGAATATTAGTGATGTCAATATTATAAGGAGTTCACAGTGGCAAGATCTGTGGGCAAGTATTGATCTGTGCGCGAGTATCAGTGACATCAATAATATAAGGAGTGCATTGTGGCCGCATCTGTGGGATAGTATCAGTGACGCCAATAATATAAGGAGTGCATTGTGGCAGCATCTGTGGGCGAGTATCAGTGATGTCAATAATATAAGGAGTGCACTGTGGCAGGATCTGTGGGCGAGTATCAGTGACGTCAGTAATAGGAGTGCACTGTGGCAGGATCTGTGGGCGAGTATCTGTGACGTCAATAATATAAGGAGTGCAGTGTGGCAGCATCTGTGGGCGTGTATCAGTGTTGTCAATAATATAAGGAGTGCATTGTGGCACGATTTCTGGGCGAGTGTCCGTAACGTCACTCTGACTAAGAATACAAATGCATTGCAATTGCGAGCGCTCTCTCTGGCCCACATGACGTTTATAACAAGCCCTCAGAGGGCCAATGCTCCTTCAGTCTTTATATGGCATACGATTCGGCTGTCCAAGCCACAAACCCAGGGCCTGCTCCAACTGCAAGTCCATGAATTTGAAGGCAATTCACGAGCCGGCATTGAAGCTCCTATCAGTGCAGCAGAAGAAGGCTCCACACCAATCCGGTCCACTTCCGTGGGAGACTAAAAGGTCATTGCACATTGTCCTTGCCCTGCTCCTGGAGACTAGGCCTCCCTCTCCAAGCACCCCTTTGCAGAAAGCCTGGTTGTGTAGGTCTCAGGATAAAAGGTCAACCCAAAAGCTGTCCCTCCCACTTCACTAGACAGGGAATCCAAGAGGCTGGACACTTTTGGGACGTATATTTTCTCTTTCACCAGTCTAGCCTTGTGGTAGGTAAACACAGCCTGCCTCTTGGGCCAATATTGTCATGCATTGTGGAATTCTGTTGCACAGCTGCTTCCTAAAGATGGCCAAGCTTTTCTCAACCAATCCTTGATTGAGATACACTTTGATGGGTCCCACCTATTTGGTGACGCAGCACACAAGAGCTTTTGGCTGATCCGGATCATTGCCTGGTCATTCAGGTTTTCCCTATCTGCCCAGTCGCAGCAGCAGTCCTTTAATCCTTGCTGTGGTTGGGCTTGAGTGGGGCACTGGACCTGCAGATCTGCATTCGTTGGGGTTCGCTGTCAACATGCCTGAAATCACACCTGACCTCTTCTCAGATGCTTCCTTTCATCTGAGATATTCTGGACACAGTACGATTCTGTGCCTATCTTCCAGAGTGACAACTCCAGGATATTCAGGCTATGATTCCAACGTAGCCTTTATCCTGGATTTTGGTGAGACAGACTCCAAGTGTGTTGGGCCTCATGGCCTCCTCATCCTGCTTGTGACACATGCCTGCTGACATATGCAGGCTCTGCAGTGGGACCTGAAGTACAAGTGGGCACAGCATCAGGGAAACCTCTCTGACCTGGTCCAGATATCAGAACGGACTGCACAGTTCCTGCAGTGGTGGCTGACGAACTGCGATTGACGCAGCAGCAGACACTGCTTCCTTTCCCTCCCAGAGCTGAAAGTGGTGACAGATGCATTACTTCTGGGATAGTGCAACCATCCAGTAGAGGTGTAGCTCAGAGGCCTCTGGTCTCCGTCGTAATCTGGACTCCATATTAACCTACTAGAGCTAAGAGTGTTCCAACTGGCATTGAAAGCCTTTCTACCGTCATCCAAGAGAAGGCTAATGCAGATGTTCATGGACAACACCACTGCCATGTGGTACTGCAACAAACAGGTTGGGCCCCTCTGTCAGGGGGCCTGAAGCCTTTGGACTTGGCTGGAACGTCAGGGCATATCCCTTGTGGTTCAACAAATGGTAGGCTCTCTGAACGCCAGGACGGAGCAACTCAGCCGAAGCTGTCCAGCTGATCACAAATGGTGCCTCCATCCGGAGGTGGTGCATGGTCTCTTTCAGCAGTGGGGAGAGCCTTGGTTACATCTGTTCGCCATCGCAAAGAACTCACAATGTCAACAATGCTGCAGTTTCTAAGGTGGCTTTCACCCGGAGACAGTTTTTTATCTCAAGTGGTTCTTGTGGCTCCAGACTGGGCTAGAAGAGTTTGGTATCCCAAGCTGTTGAGCATGGCCATCGGTCCTCTTATCAGGCTGTCCCTTCGGAAGGATCTTCTGTTGCAGCAGCAGAGGTGAGTTCTCCACTCAAACCTGTCAACACTCCACCTTCAAGCCTGGAGATTAGGCAACAGTGATGGCTTTCGTCCTTTCACCCAAAGTCTACATTGTTATCTTGGCTGCCAAGATAACAATGCAGACTTCTGGCGGAATAAACAGGTTGGCCTTCTTTCTGCTGCCCACTCTCAAGTCCTTCTCTTTCTTTGCTTTGGGCATCTTAAAATACTATCTTTCTGCCATCTGCGCCTTTCTCTGGTTGCCAGATCAGCCATCCCTGTTCGAATCCTGATGTAAATAGGTTTTTGAAAGGTCTGAAACATGTTTCCACCTTCATCATGCCTCTGTGGGACATAATCTAGTGCTCACTTTTCTGATGTGCGCCCCTTATGAGCCTCTTCACAGTTGCCTTTTGAGGACCCTTACCGTCAAGACAGTCTTCCTCATGGCAATAACTTATGCCCAGAGAGTCAATTAGGTTCAGACTTTGTCATCTAAGCCTCTGTACCTCAACATCCTCAGAAGCAAGCTGATTCTTCGCACTAAAGCTTCCTTCCTGCCAAAAGTTGCCACCCCCTTTCATCTAGGCCAATCAATCACCCTGCTTACCTTTTACACTCTGCCACATCCATCTAAGGAAGAGGAATGACTCCACCGACTTGACCCAAAAAGAGGGTTGTTCTACCTTGACCTCACAAAAGGGTTATGGGTGGACGACCAACTCTTTGTGGGATATGTCAGAACAAAGAAGGAGGAGACCAAGCAGAAACAGACCATCTCCTGATGGGTCGTGCACTGCATTAAGATCTGCTATGCACTGGCCAGTAAGCAACCCCCTGAGTGCTTGTGTGCTCATGTCACCAGAGCTAAGGCTTAGCACCCAGATCTTCTGTCCTAGACATCTGCCAGGCAACAACTTGGGCTTCTCTGCACACATTCACAAAGCATTACTGCCTGAAGAGTCAGGTCCGTTGGAATGGACACTTTGCTCATACTGTCCTGCAGGACTTTTTAGTGTGAAACAGCTTTGCAGTCCCACCTGAGCAAAAGTATTGTTTTGGTATCCATTCTGAGGTAACAAATCTGCAACTAAAAGCCTCTAACAGATGAACAAGTTACTTACCTTCAGTAACGCCTTATAACATACAGACTTGATCTAGTTGCAGATTCCATACCATTCCACCCATCCTCCCTGCACCGCCAGTGGATTTCTAGGGCCAATCTTTTCCCCCTTTTCAGGGCCCTAGTTCTCCCCACCAGTATACTGTGTATGTATATATTATTTGTAATTGTTCAATCCGCATGTATTACAATGTTTAAATTAATAAGAAAATAGCATTGTAAAGGTTTGCATGGTGAAGGTCTGTATGGTAACCGTATGTGTGGTAATGGTTCATTTAATGAATGTCTGCGTTTGTGGTAAAGACGTGTGTGGTAATGCTGTATGCATGCTGAAAACTGCATGGTAAAGGCATGCGTTGTAATGTCATACAACCCAACAGGAGATGTAAGCTTTCTGGGGACAGAGGCGTGGACTATGCCAACAGGTGAAGATGAGTACTTGAGTAGAAGTCTAGAATGGATGCTCAAACACAACACAAAAGTAACATTATATGGAGCATGGGAAACGAGAAATGGATACTTATGTTAATTATTCCAAAATATTGGATCTATTTGCAGAGTATTATTCGAGTTATACATAGGGAGGCCATTGGTGGCCGGGGCTTTTCCTCACTACGAGTTATACATAGGGAGGCCATTGGTGGCCGGGGCTTTTCCTCACTACTGTATCGGAAAAGACGCAATGACTCCCTGCCATTCCATATACAAATGACGGTGCAGGTATGGCGATAGGCCACTAAATTCCCAGGACAGGATGACAGATTGATGGATAGGACTCCTTTATGGGATGGTTGCCAGAAGTTTGGAATCTGAAAGGGTTTGCCAAATGGGAACAGATAGGTACAGAGCGCCTAGGAGTTGTATGGAAAGGGCAAGCATTCATCAAATTAGAGACGCTGCAGCAAGAATATGAGATGCCGGAATCTGCAAGTTTTTAATATTTGCAATTGGGGCAACCTCTGAGGCGTCACATACTGGAGAGGGGGCAACTGCCAGAACCAGCTCCCTTAGAGGACCGGCTCTTCCTGGATCCCATGACGGCAAAGGCAGTCTCCCTAACTTATCAAATTGTTGAATAATTTCCCTGACCTCCTGTGAAAACTGAGAGAGGCGTGGGAGGGGGACTTGGGACTCCTGGAGGAGGAAGACTGGGCTGAGGCTTTACAACGCCTCCGGGAGATAGCCATAACGGCACTGTTGGGAGCTGGCCTGGTATGTGGTGGCTCCCTGAGGTACCTACACCTTATACCAGGTCCAGGTATCACCTATTAGTGTAGTGTAGGCTGTGTCTTGAAGCCAGGCTCTCTGGAGGTAGCTGTGGGTGATTAGCCAAGACTTATCTAGGAGACATGGAAAGCTCATGTACTACCACTCTAATCACACAGCACTTACACACAGGAAAGAAATCACTCAGTGTTACAAAAATAAAGGTACTTTATTTTAGTGACACAAATACCAAAAAGTACAAGAGAGGCAATCCTCCAATAGGCGGTAAGTAGCACACTAGATATGCACACTAGTAATCAGCAATAGGCATAGAAAGTGTTAGAAAACAGTGCAAATAGCAGTGGACAATGGTGACCCTAGGGGGAGCCCAAACCATATACTAAAAAAATGGAATGCAAACACAGGACCCCCATCTAGGTAAGTGGAATGTGTAGAGGGGAGCTGGGGGTACTAGGAACCCCAAAGTTAAGTACCACAGTGCCCCTAGTGACCGGGAGGAAAGGAATAAATGACTAGATTTCCCCCAAACCACCCAAAAGGAAGAAAGTGAAGAAAATGTAACACCCAGACAAGACTGCAAGAAACCAGCGCAGCGGTGGATTCCTGAAGAGGAAGACCTGTGGAAGAAGGGGACCAAGTCCAGTAGTCACAGAAGAGTCCAGTGGGAGCAGGAGCTACTAGCCACCCAGCTGTGGTTGCAGGAGTTAGTCGACGGAAGGACAAAGACAGTGAGGAATGCAGCCCTGGAGCAGGTGAAGAGTTCCTGGAGGATGCAGTTGATGTTCCACACTGGATGGATGATTGCAGTCGGTCAGTGGTGTGGAAGAGCCACCAACAAGCCTTGGCAATGGTAGAAGTCACAGTGAAGCAAAAGTGGAGCTGCCGGGACCAGCATGGCCCAGGAGGACTTAACCCACAGGGGTAGTCCTAGGGGGACCCTCAATAAGTCAGAGCCCAAAGAAGAAGAGGCAGCCCCCACAGGAGACCCACTGGACGAGGAACCAGGAGTCGCAGAGGAGCCCAATCAACAAAACTGGAGAAGGGTCCCACGCCGCAGGAGAAGCACGCAGAGGGCTGTGCGTCGCAGGAAGGAGTGCGGGGGACTGGGGCTACACCAAGCCTGAAGAACCCTTGGAGGAGATGCCAACAAGCCTCGGTAGCTGCAAGAGACACAGTGCACAGGGGTACTGTCCTGTGTGGGAAGGCAAAGGCTTACCTCCACCAAAGTTGGACAGCTGGCAGAGAGGACCAAGTGGACTACTCCAGACCACCACCCATGATGCAGGATCCACGCAGCTCGGGATGAGAGGAGATCCATGCAGCTGGTCGTCATTGCAGTTGGTGCCTGAATATGAAAGGAAGTGACTCTTTCACGCCAAGGGAGATTCCGTCTTCCTTCTCATGCAGACCAAAGACTTGCCGCCCTCAGGAATGCACAGCCAGAAAATGTTGCAGAAGCTGGAAGTAGCCCTGGAAACAATTTTGCAAGCAGTCTTCGTCATGGATGCAGATTGTCGGTTCCTGGAGGGTCCAGTCAAAGTTCCAATGGCTAGAAGTCAAAGTAGAGGTTGCAGAGGAGTCCTGCTGGAATCTTGCCAGCCGAATCCGAGGACTCACCCAAGAGAGAGACCCTAAATAGCCCTGAAATGGGGAACTTCTCCCCTAGCCAGGTGACCACCTATCAGGAGGGGACTCTGACATCACCTGCCTGACCTAGCCACTCAGATGCTCCCAGAAGTCCCTGGCAACCTTGGATTCAAGATGGCAGAACCCAGGGACCCTCTGGAGGATCTCTGGACACCACTCCTGGGGTGGTGATGAACAGGGGAGTGGTCTCTCCTGTAGGAAAATGCCACTGTTGACATGGTTACCCCCTAAAGCTTTGCCTTTTGTTGATGCTAGTTATGATTAAAAGTGTGCTGGGACCCTGCTAACCAGGCCCCAGCACCAGTGCCCTTTCCCTAAAACTGTACCTTTGTCACCACAATTCAGGGTGCCATGCTCACAACCCACTGCCAGTGGATTAGGTAAGTCACCCCTCTAGCAGGCCTTACAGCCCTAAAGCAGGGTGCACTATACCACAGGTGAGGGCATAGCTGCATGAGCACTATGCCCCTACTCTAAGTCAATTCTTAGACATTGTAAGTGCAGGGTAGCCATAAAGAGTATATGGTCTGGGAGCTTGTCAAACGCGAACTCCACAGTTCCATAATGGCTACACTGAATACTGATAAGTTTGGTATCAAACATCTCAGCACAATGAATCCACACTGATGCCAGTGTGAGATTTATTGAGAAATGCCCACAGAGGGCATCTTAGAGTTGCCCCCTTCTTTCCAGCCCAACTGCTAGTGCTAGGCTGACTGGTCTCTGCCAGCCTGCCACTTCCAGACTAGTTTCTGACCACATGGGGTGAATGCCTTTGTGCACTTTGTGACCAGGAACAAAGCCTTTCCTGGGTGGAGGTGCTTCACACCTCCTCCTGCAGGATCTGTAACAGCTGGCGGCGAGCCTCAAAGACTCAAGCCTGGTGTTACAACGCCCAGGGCACTCCAGAAAGTGGAGATGCCCGCCCCCTGGACATAGCCCCCACTGGGAGGAGTCACTCTCCAGCCAGGACAGCCCCTAAGGTGTCCTGAGCTGAGGTGCCCCCTTCCTTAGAAAACCCTCCATCTTTCTTTGGAGGATTTCCCCCAGTAGGATTAGGGATGTGCCCCCCCCCCCCCTCCCCAAAGGGAGGAGGCATAAGGCGGGTGTAGCCACCCTCAGGGACAGTAGCCATTGGCTACTGCCCTCCAGCCCTAAACACTCCCCTAAATGTAGTATTTAGGGGCAACCCTGGACCCAGGAAAACAGATTTCCTGACAACCTAAACAAGAAGAAGGACTGCTGACCTGAAAGTCCTGCAGAAAGACCGAGATGACAACTGACTTGGCATCAGCCCTACTGGCCAGTCTCGAGACTCAAAGAACCTGCAACAGTGAAGCATCCAGCGGGACCAGTGACCTCTGTCGACTCAGGACTGCCCTGCAACTCAAATGACCAAGAAACTCCTGTGGACAGCGGCAAGAAACCATCTTTAAAGGGACTCCCACCTCACTCCTGAAGCGTGAGTCCCCAACACTGCACCCGATGCCCCTGGCTCGTGTCCAGAGAAACCAACACTGCAACGAGGACCCCCCCGGCGACTCCCACAACGTGGCCTGCCTGAGACAACCTCCCTGCACCCCCACAGCGACACCTCCATAGATAATCCAGAGGCTCCCCCTGACTGTGACTGCCCGGTAACAAAGAACCCGACTCCTGGAAGAAGCACTGCATCCGCAGCCCCCAGGCCTGAGAGGAAACCATTACCGGTGCAGGATTGACCAGCAGGTGGCCCCCATTGTTGCCTAGTCAGTGGCTGGCCTGAGAAGCCCCCCTGTGTCCTGCATCGCCAGAGTGACCCCCGGGTCCCTCCATTGAAACCAATACTAAACCAGACACCTACTTTGCACACTGCACCCAGCCGCCCCCGTGCCACTGAGGGTGTATTTTATGTGCCTGTTTGGGACTCCCCCAGTTCTCTACAAAACCCCCCTGGTCTGCCCCCCAAGGATGCAGGTACTTACCTGCTAGCAGACTGGAACCGGAGCACCCCTAGTCTCCATAGGCGCCTATGTTATTTGGGCCCCCCTTTGACCTCTGCACCTGACCGGCCCTGTGTTGCTGGTGCTGGGTGTTTGGGGTTGACTTGAACCCCCAACGGTGGGCTGCCTATGCCCAGGAGACTGAACTTGTAAGTGCTTTACTTACCTGCTAAACTAACTTGTACTTACCTCCCACAGGAACTGTTCAATTTTGCACTGTATCCACTTTTAAAATAGCTTATTGCCATTTTTGACAAAACTGTGTACATTACTGTTTTCATTCAAAGTTCTATATTTACCTATGCCAAGTACCTTACAATTTATGTACTTACTTGAATTTTGAATCTTGTGGTTCTAAAATAAATTAAGAAAATATATTTTTCTATATAAAAACCTATTGACCTGGAGTTAAGTCTTTGAGTGTGTGATCCTCATTTATTGTCTGTGTGTGTACGACAAGTGCTTAACACAACCCTCTAAGAAGCCTACTGCTCGACCACACTACCACAGAATAGAGCATTAATATTATCTATTATTTCCTCTATCAACCTCTAAAGGGAACCCTTGGACTCTGTGCACACTATCTCTCACTTTGAGAAAGTATATTCAGAGGCAACTTCCTACAGTGAGATCACAGGAAGAAACAGGAAGGAGCTGGGGGAGGAGGGAGGGAACATGGGAGATAGGAAACCACGCAGGAAAGAGGTGCCAAAAGGATGGCAAAGGGGCACAGGAAAAGGGTAAAAAAAGGCAAAATTTAAAGAAAGGCATGAAAGGCAAGAGATTAAAGAGTGAAAAGGCAAAAGAACAATGAGTTAGAAGCCAAAAAAAGCAAAGATTGAAAAGGCACAAAAGAGCAAAGCATGAAAGGCCAGAGAGCGAAAAGGCACTAAAGCAAATGAGCAACGACAGATAAATACACAAAAGTGAAAGGAGCAAAGAGTGAAAGTCAAAAGTGCAGATAGTGAAGGACAAAAAGAGGAAAGCGTGAAAGGCAAAAAGGCGGAAGGCATAGAGGCGAGAGAGAGCGAGAGGGCGTGTGAAAGTGGGAGATACAGCAGGTGCTTCAAGGCGCAGGAGACCGGTCCACAAGGGCATGGGCCAGGCAGAGGACTGGTCGCAGACACGTCATGAGTGGACACCCCCTGATGGGTCGGGAGCTGAGATAGGTTTTCCTCACGAGTTATACTCTGATCATATGCAGAATGTTGGTGTCATGTAATAGTCTAAACGTTAAACAATAAAACTTATAATAATTTTTAAAAAAACTACAGAGAGAAAGAATGTGAAATTGCCAGATCTGAAGTAGAAAAGGGGTTAGCAGGCTTCTGATTACTAGGTAGCAGGCCGTCCACAGATTTTGTAATTTGATATTGAGACAGAGGATTTGGCCCATCTAAATCCCAAGGTTCTTTAAAGCTGATTAAAACATATATCTCCTCTCCAACCCCCCCTCAAATGAAAACATATATGGGAGGGATGGATGAATGGTTGGATGAAATAGGAACAGAGATAAATGATCAATGTAAATCTTGCAGGGATAACTCGTCTTCAAAATTATTGGCATTGGCAAATAAGCAAGCAAAAAATTATTTTGAAAAAATTGGTTCATGGCATGGTGAACGTCATCCATCTTGTATTATGTTAATTTCTCTTTATCCAGTGCTGTGTCACAAACAATTAACAACAGATTGGCATTTGCGTTTTGAGAGATATTGTGACATTCACTGGAAGGTCCCTCTAAATCAAGTTGTCAGTCTTGAATTCGAAGAAATTCTATAAAAAACTGTTTATAAAGCCCTCTACAAAAGGGTGCCCAGCACTTTAAAAAACACTTTTTCGGATTACTCAAGTCAAGTATTACGGGGAGTGCCTTGCATCTGCTAAAATCCTTCTAAAGAGATTTTCTCAATCCTTTGTACTCTTGCTAACCTTGATGCAATTTCTGCTTTTGTTACTCCCAAACATCTCTGTGATCAGAATCAGCACTCTCTTTTCCAAGACACAATCATGAGGTTACTTAGCTCCTTCCCCTCTCACAGGATGTTTACTCCGATGTCCCAATCTCATTCCATCAACTCCCAACTCTTCTTTGCATCCTCAGCTTTTCTCTGGTTATATTTCAATCCTGTAACTAGAGATGACGTTCTTTCCAAACTCCTTGCTATGCTATTTCATCAGCTTCCCCTTGGATCCTTGCCCTGCTAAAGTTTCTGAAGCAAGTGTCTTTTTTCAGGCTCAATACTTTGCAATGCCTCATTTTACTCTGGAACAGCAACCAGTGATTGGAAAATAGCTCGTCAAGCTTGCCTTGGAAAAGCCTTTGTTCAATCCCATTGTTCTGTTTAAATATGGCCCCATCTCTTTGCTATTTCTGGCTGCTAAGATCTCTGATAACTGCATGAATCAACAACTGTAAATATGTTGAGGCTCATTGTCTGTTTACACTTTCCAGTGCCCTAATTGTAGCACTGGAACTGCATTAGTTGCAGCAGCCAATGACATTAGGCGGATCTTAACTGCTGGCGTATTAGCTGGTATTAGACCTTTCTGCAGCCTCTAAGTCGTTCTCCCAAGGTAATCTTGCTTGACAGACTCAACACCTTTAGCAACAAGGGCACAGTCCACAAGGAGTTATCCTTCTTTCTACAGGGATGTTCCCAAGCTGTGTCCATGGTTCATTTTAGTTCTGCATTCAAACCCATCACTTGGAAAGTCCCTAGGGATTTTCGTTGAGACCCATACTTTTCAATGTCACTTGCAGCTCTTATCTCTTTCTTTGGCCTTCAATTTTATGCTTATGCAGACGAGACTAAGGGACATATTACCAGAAGTAAAGCATCGCTGCGTCAAAATAGCTTGTGCCTCAGTATGAGAGAATCTTATGCCACGGATGCATCGTATTTAAAAACTGCGCATCATGGCGTAGGGTCCCAGGCTGAGTCAAAAAAAAGTGCTGCATCTGAGGACGTCATGTCGTAAGGAAATCTGACGCTTCTGCTGCAAAAGTGACACAGGGTTAAATTGTTGCACATAATGTAACGCAAATCAGCCATGCGTCACTCTTGAGTGCGGAATGGGTCACTTTTTACTGTGGAATGCATCAGAAAACCTACAAAGAGAGATGCTTTGCCCCCAAAAAAAAGAAGTCTTTCCTCATTCAAACAACCCCACAATCCCCAGCACCAGCCAGGATGTCCAGGGAGACCCCAGGGGAACAGAAAGATGAATTTCAGTGAGGAGGAGAACCAAATACGAGTAACAGATTGACAAAGTATGAACATCAACTCCTTGTCACCTCAAAATTCCCATCAGGGAAGAAAGCGGCCATATGGAAGTCCATAGTGGATAAACTAACAGAGGTGAGTGACAGATTGCAAGAAGCGCTGGTTCGACTACAAATGCAGGACCAAGGAGAAACTGGCCAGCAACTTGAAGTCAGCCATGCGCGCAGGAGGAGGAGGACCTAAGGCCCAGGAGGAGGTGACAGCCTTGGAGGAGCTGGTGGCATCAGTCATTCCAGACAAGTTGGTGGTAATAGTGGAAGGACATGACAGTGCAGCCTATGAGGAACAACAAAGCACCCAGGGTAAGGCACAATTGCACCAAATCAGCTCAGTCTACAGCCTTCATGTGTGATGTGCTGCACCAGTCCAGCTTCGATGTTGGGTCTTTGTAATTTTTAAGTCTAAAGTATAATATCAGTGCCCAGGACTGCAAGACCCACAACATCAATGATCTGGGAGCACATGTACAAGGAGCTTAAGCCGTCAGTGGTCACTTTGTGTGGCTTTTCATGGCCTCGTAGATATGGTGGAGGGCAACGCAGCGCAAGTCGCTCTGTTGCCTTATACTGCTTCAGGGAGGCCTACCAAGGACGTTGCTGTGGGTGTTTACATGCAACACCCATGGGTTTTGATGCATCCCCAGCTTTACAAGAATCTGTAAACCTGGGAGTGCGTCAAAACTGTATGCCTCCCGAGGGCAGGCGCAACAATGAGCAATATCTCCATTTCTCCTTGTTCTTTACTCTTTCTATGTGTGGTGCATGTAGCACATATAGAAAGAGTAAAATGCCTCTCTCTGAATTGTTTTTGTACAGGAAGGTGTCCCTTCATGCCCAAAAACAATCCTGTCAACAATGCAAACACCTTTGCACATGGTGAAAATGTGTCTGTTTTGGCACGAGGCAGCAATTTGTGTGCCAGCGCAGAGGGAAATTATAGGAATCCACTGTATTGGATCAATTCAGCACATTCCTCCCCTTTTCCAGTGACACAGGGCTGTGCAGCAAAGTGACTTGCTGCGCTGCCCTGTGACACAAAGCCCATAAATATGGGCCTGTATGTCAGGCAGATAACAGCTGTCAACATCTAGCATTGAACAACATTGACATATATCCATATCTGAGAGACTTCTAGTTGCAGATTCCTTACCTTCGAATTTCCCCTATGCATTAGACTGGATCTGGAGTTTTTTCTACGAGTAGTAACCTTGCGCGCCACCAGGTGCTGTCGGTCGACTCTGTGTTCGTCATAGACGTTGAGGTCGTACATAGGCGCTAGGTGACATCAGTTCTTTTGTTTCCGCGCCACAGCTGATCCAGAGACAGCTACCCTGACCAATTTCAACACTTTTGTTTGTGTTTTTTTGGTGCATCGAGGATGTCTCCGAAGTCCAGGTTCAAACCATGCGAGAACTGTCACCGCATGATGTTGGTGACGGATCCGCATAGGGTCTGTTTATGGTGTTTGGAGTGCGACCACTACCTGAAGTCGTGCTTCAAGTGCCGGGCCATGCATCCGAAGGCTTTGACAGAGCGGTCCCTAAAGCTCATACTGGCCCGACGCTCGCATTGCTCCCGGGAAGGTCCCGAGACCGCTTGTGAAGACCACTCGTCTTCTTACAGGTCTTCGGGTCACTCAGGTAAGAAGAAGTTGAGAAGTCCATTCAGCCTACTTCTGTATCCGCTCTGCGCCTCCCAGAGTTTCCAGGAGCCAGAGCTACCCCTGCCCAACTAAAGGAGTTACATGAGGCCATGCATCTCATATTTGGACAGTCGGACCCCACTGCGGAGCCGTCTGGGCCTGGGGGTTCAGCTAGGGGCCCTTTGGGTTCCGCACTGACAGCTTTGGCCTCGGAGGGCCCCTCTGGATCCGCTATTGGATCCATGCCAACGGCGGTCATGCCATTGTGACCTTCCTCAGCGCCGACTCTCTCGACATCCGTTGGGCCCATGATTGATGTCGACCCAATCCTAATTCGCAATGACCGCAGTCGAGATGGCATCCGCCAATGCCGCTTTCAACTTTGATGGGGCCTATGCACCCCAGGTCAGATTCGGACCCTGTTTCCTGTGGGTACGAATATGAGGCGTGATTGTGTGTGTGTGGGGGGGGGGGGGGGGGGGGGTCGCTGGACACTTACCAGCTGGATGACCCTAACATAGACTTTGCACCCGAATTGGGAAAGTCTAGTGGCCTGGATACTTCTCCAGACGCTGGCATGCTTTCTCCTCCTACTGTGGCTACAGTGGAGGGATCCTGCTATTCCATGGTTGTCAGTAGGGCGGCTGAGGTCCTTGGCCTCGAACTGCTTCGGCCTAGGGCTTCCACTTTGTAGACTCTGCTCCCATTTAATGAAGCCATCACTGATGTCCTTCTGGGTACTTGGTCCAGACCCAGCACAGTGGCTCCTGTGAACAGGGCAATCGCCCGCCGCCATCTGCCCGCTCCAAACAACCCTAAATTCCTGCCCCAACACCCCACGCCTGAAAGTGTTGTGATTCAGGGTTCCTCTTCTTCCAGCGCATTCCACTCCGCTCCCCCGGGTAGAGACTGGACCAAATTGGGAAGATGATGTTTTCTTCCTCTAGTCTGGCGTTGTGGTCAGTGAAAATCACATGCTTTTTGGGCCGCTATACCCCTTCATTGTGGGATACGGACGCGCAAGTTTTGCCGCAGATCCTGGAGGAGGCCAGAGCTATCCTCTCTCAAGCTGTTTCTGATGGGAGAGATGCGGCAAAGTTCATTTTTTGCTGTGGACTGGACACAACCGACTGCCTAGGTAGATCGGTTGCGTCAACAGTTGAATTGAGGAGCCACGCCTGGTTGAGGACATCTGTTTTTTCGGGGGATGTCCAACAAACCCTTATGAACATTCCCTCTGATGGCACCTGTCTCTTCAGAGACAAGGTGGACTCGGCACTTGAGAGGTTCAAGGAGTCCCCGGCTGCGGCTTGGTCACTTGGCTTTTCGACTGCCCCTCGCCCACGACAGTCCACCATTCGCCCCTTTCGTGGCCATGGAAGGGATACCCCGTCGCATCCCTTTCCCAACCGCTGTGCTACCCACGCTACTCAGCCCCTGCGTGGCCGGGGATGCGGAATCCCACGGGCTCATGGGACAGGGACCAGAGGTCTTCCCAGTCCACCCCCCCCTCCACCACAGCCTTCCTAGTCTGTTTCCCCATCTCAGACGAGTTGGTAGCAGGATTTGCCATTACCTATCCAAATCTATCACTACGGACATGTGGGTTTTGCGGATCATTCTAAGGGGCTACTACCTCCCCTTCGAGACTGCTCTTCCGGCCATGCTTCCATCGTACGGCCATTTACCAGAGGATCATCTGGCACGTCTCCATGAGGAAGTTGCGGTTCTCTTGGCCAAGGGAGCGATAGAGAGGGTCCCTGCACCAGAAGTAGGTTGTGGTTCTTATTACTGCTATTTTCTGGTGCCCAAAAAGGACAAGGGCTTGCGTGCTATTCCAGACCGTTGGGCCCTCCAGCTCTTCCTCAAGAAGGAGAAGTTCAAAATGCTCACTCTGGCTCAGGTCCTGTGCCTTGGACCCAGGAGACTGGATGGAAGCGTTTAACTTGCAGGACGCTTAATTCCATATACCCGTCTTGCCTGCCCACAGATCCTACTTCTAATTTGTTGATGCAGTTATGATTGAAAGTGTGCTGAGACCCTGCTAACCAGGCCCCAGCACCAGTGTTCTTTCCCTAAACTGTACCTTTGTTCTCACAATTGGCACAGCCCTGGCACACAGATAAGTCCCTTGTAAATGGTACCCCTAGTACCAAGGACCCTGATGCCAGGGAAGGTCTCTAAGGGCTGCAGCATGTCTTATGCCACCCTGGAGACCCCTCACTCAGCACATGCACACTGCCTCACAGCTTGTGTATGCTGCTGTGGAGAAAATTACTAAGTCGACATGGCAGTCCTCTCAGCGTGCCATGCCCACCACTCAATGCCTGTGGCATAGCTAAGTCACCCCTCTAGCATGCCTTACAGCCCTAAGGCAGCGTGCACTATACCACAGGTGAGGACAGATGTGCATGAGCACTATGCCCCTACAGTGTCTAAACAAAACCTTAGACATTGTAACTGCAGAGTAGCCATAAAGAGTTTATGGTCTGGGAGTTTGTCAAACACGAACTCCAAAGTTCCATAATGGCTACACTGAAATCTGGTAAGTTTGGCATCATACTTCTCAGCACAATAAATTCACACTGATGCCAGTGTGGGATTTATTGTAAAATGCACCCAGAGGGCATTTTAGGGATGCCCCCTGAATACCAGTCTGACTCCTAGTGCTAGGCTGACCAGTTTCTGTCAGCCTGCCACAACCAGACGAGTTTCTGGCCACATGGGGAGAGTGCCTTTGTCAGTCTGTGGCCAGAAACAAAACCTGTACTGGGTGGAGGTGCTTCTCCGCTCCCCCTGCAGGAACTGTAACACCTGGCGGTGAGCCTCAGAGGCTCATGCCTTTTGTTACAGCACCCCAGGGCATCCCAGCTAGTGGAGATGCCCGCCCCTCTGGCCTCTGCCCCCACTTTTGGCAGCAAGGCTGAAGGAGATCATGAGGAAAAAAAGGAGGAGCCACCCACCAGTCAGGACTGCCCCTAAGGTGCCCTGAGCTGAGGTGACTCCTGCCTTTAGAAATCCTCCATCTTGAAATTGGAGGATTCCCCCAATAGGATTAGGGATGTGCCCCCCTCCCCTCAGGGAGGAGGCACAAAGAGGATGTTGCCACCCTCCAGGACAGTAGCCATTGGCTACTGCCCTCCTGACCTAAACACACCCCTACATTTAGAATTTAGGGCCAACCCAGAACCCAGGAAATCATATTCCTGCAACCTACACAAAGAAGAAGGACTGCTGATCTGAAAGCCCTGCAGGGATGTCGGAGACGACAAATGACTTGGCCCCAGCCCTACCGGCCTGTCTCCAAACTCAAAGAACCTGCACAGCGACGCATCCGACCGGTACCAGCGACCTCTGAGGACTCAGAGCACTGCCCTGAACCCGAAGGACGAACAAACTCCCGAGGACAGCGGCACCGTTCACCAACAGCAATATCTTTGCAACAAAGAAGCAACTTTTAAAGAACTCACTCTTCCCACCGGAAGCGTGAGACTTCACACTCTGCACCCGATGCCCCCTGCTCGAGCTGCAGGGAATTAACACCGCAGAGAGGACTCCCAGGTGACTGCGTCTTCGTGAGTAACCTGAGACGACCCTCATGCGCCCCCACAGCGACACCTACAGAGAGGATCCAGAGGCTCCCCCTGACTGCGACTCCCTAGTAAAGAACCAGATGCCTGGGCCAAGCACTGCACCCACAGCCCCCAGGACCGAAAGGAACAAACCTAAAGTGCAGGAGTGACCCGCAGGCGGCCCTCTCCCTAGCCCAGTCAGTGGCTGGCCAGAGAAGCCCCACTGTGTCCTGCCTTCATTGCCTAAGTGACCCCCGGGTCCCTCCATTGCTTCCTATAGCAAACCCAACGCCAACTTTGCACACTGCACCCGAACGCCCCTGTGCTTCTGAGGGTGTGTTTTCTGTGCCTGTTAGTGTGCCCCCCCAGTGCTCTACAAACACCTCCCTTGTCTGCTCCCCGAGGATGCGGGTACTTACCTGCCAGCAGACCGGAGCACCCCTGTTCTCCATAGGCGCCTATATGTTTTGGGCCCTCCTTTGACCTTTGCACCTGACCGGCCCTGCTGGTGCAGTGACTTTGGGGTTGCCTTGAACCCCCAACAGTGGCCTGCCTGTGCCATGAGACTGAACTTGTAAGTGCTTTACTTACCTCAGAAAATTAACCATACTTACCTCCCAGGAACTATTGATTTTTGCACTGTGTGCACTTTTAAAATAGCTTATTGCCATTTTAACCTATACTGTGTGTACTACTGGTTTAATTCAAAGTTGCTTACTTACCTGTGTAGAGTACCTTGCATTTTATGTATTCACTTCAAATCTTGTGGTTCTAAAATAAATTAAGAAAATATATTTTTCTATATAAAAACTATTGGCCTGGAGTTAAGTCTTTGAGTGTGTGTTCCTCAGTTATTGCCTGTGTGTGTACAACAAATGCTTAACACTACCCTCTGATAAGCCTACTGCTCGACCACACTACCTCAAAATAGAGCATTAGAATTTTCTAATTTTGCCACTAACAACCTCTAGTGGGAACCCTTGGACTCTGTGCACACTATCTCTCACTTTGACATAATATATACAGAGCCAACTTCCTACATTGGTTGATCAGCGGTGGGGTCTAAGACTTTGGATTTGCTGGACTACTCAGCCAATACCTGATCACATGACTAAATTCCCAAAATTGGCATTAGAAACTGATTTTTGCAATTTGAACTATTTTTCTAAAATTTTAAAAGTCCTGCTAGGGCCTTGTGTAAGTCCCTGTTAGCATTTCTTTTAGAGTTTAAAAGTTTGGATTTAAGTTCTAGAAGTAGTTTTTAGATTCTTAAAAAGTAATCCCAACTTTGAGTGATAATGTCTAGCACAGATGAGATGGTGGTGGAACTCAACCTCATCCCTTACCTGCATCTAGGGATGTCAGAGTTACAGACTCTCTGTAAGCTTAAAAAGATAAAGACTGGGTCCAACCCTACCAAACTGAGCCTCCAGTAGCTTTTGGCAGAGTTTACAACTCGGAGGATAATCCTACAGATGGGGATGTTAGTGAACAGGAGCATGATTTCCCCCTCCTGTCCTAACCAGGGAGAGCAGGGTTTCTCAAACCCTGACTCCACAAATCATAGTCAGAGAGGCTGGTTCTTCCACAGTGGAGACCAGTAACTTTGGAAGCATTGAGGGCAGCCTCAATGAAGATGACCTCCTGTTAGCCAGGATGGCCAAAAGATTTTCTTTGGAGAGACAGCTCCTATCCATAGAAAGGGAAATACATGAGATGGGTTTAGCTCCCATCAATGGTGACAGCAACATAAATAGGGTCAGAGAGAATACTGACATCCTAACAATCCCCAAAGGGATTGTAACAAAATATGAAGATGGTGATGATATCACCAAGTGGTTCACAGCTTTTGAGAGGACTTGTGCAACCAGACAAGTAAACAGATCTCACTGGGGTGCTCTCCTTTCGGAAATGCTCACTGGAAAGTGTAGGGATAGACTCCTCACACTCTCCGGTAAAGATGGGGAATCCTATGAGGTCATGAAGGCTACCCTGATTGAGGACTTTGGATTCTCAACTGAGGAGTACAGGATTAGGTTGAGGGGACTCGAAAATCCTCGAGCCAGACCTGGGTTGATTTTGTTGATTTCTCAGCCAAAACACTAGATGGTTGGATAACTGGCAGTGGTGTAAATGATTATGATGGGCTGTATAACTTGTTTATGAAAGAACATCTGTTAAGTAATTGTTTCAATGACAAACTGCATCAACATCTGGTAGACCTAGGTCCAGTTTCTCCCAAAGAATTGGGAAAGAAGGCAGACCATTGGGTCAGGACTCGGGTGACCAAGACTTCCACAGGGGGTGACCAAAAAAAAAGGTCACAAAGCCTACCCAGGGAAAGAGTGATGAGACGTCCAAGGGAAAAAGTAAAGAGTTTTCAACAGGGCCCCAAAAACCTGCTCAGCAGGTTGAGCCCGAGCCTCTTCACAGTCCTCACAAGGGTAGGAACTTTGATCCCAAGAAGGCCTGGTGTCGAATCTGTACTCAGCATGGACACCAAACTGGAGACAAGGCCTGTCTCAAGAAAAGTCCCACAATAAGTACTACTCCAGTTAGCACTGGAATAGCCAGTCTCCAGGTGGGATCAACAGTGTGCCGAGAGCAAATCAGGGTTCACACTGAAGCTACATTAGTCTCTGAGGGTGGGGTGGATTTAGCCACACTTGCTGCCTGGCCGCCTAACATGCAAAAATACAGGCAGCTGCTCTCAATCAATGGGACTACAGTAGAAGCCCTGAGGGTTACAGGTGCCAGTGTCACAATGGTGACAGACAAACTGGTTTCACCAGGACAATACCTGGCTGGACAGACACATCCAGTCACTAATGCTGACAAACTAAAGTCTATCCCATGCCAATGGTAACTTTAGAATGGGGAGGCGTCACTGGCCTGAAAGGTGGTAGTCTTCTCTGCAAATTCCAGTAGAATGTCTGCTAGGGAATGATCTGGAGTCCTCAGAGCTCAAGACCCATGCAGCCAAGCTGGGTATCCCTGAACTGGTGTGTCAAGACAAGGGCACAAAACAGGTTTCAGGGTGAAAAAGAAGGGTTGGAGTCTGGAATAATGGCCCAACCTTCCAAGAGAAAAGGAAAGAATACTGGGGAACCAGCTTCAACACAGCACAAGAAACAGCACCTCTTTTCCCAGGAAGATGTTCTATCTCCTATGGGAACTGAGTCCATGGATCTGGAGACTTACCAGGTTGAGCTCTTGGGCCCAGGGGGACCCTCAGGGGAACAGCTGTGTATGGGGCAAGAAATGTGCCCTTCTCTTGAAGACCTAAGACAGCAAGCAGCTGAGCAAGAAAAAGGAAATGTCACTGGAACCCACAGGGTCCATTGGGAAGATGGACTCCTTTACACTGAGGGAAGAGATCCCAAACCTGGTGCCACTAGGAGAGTGGTAGTGCCTCAGGAGTTTAGGGAGTTCATTCTGACCTTAGCCCAGGACATTCCCCTTGCTCAGCATTTGGGACACCCCAAGACATGGGAGATATTAGTCAACCATTTCTACTGGCCCAATATTTCCCAGAAGGTAAAGGAGTTTTGCACCTCCTGTGTCACCTGTCAAGCCACTGGTAAGACAGGTGGCCATCCAAAGGCCCCCCTCATTCCACTTCCAGTGCTGGGGGTCCCCTTTGAAAGAGTGGGAGTGGACATAGTGGGTCCACTTGAACCTCCCACAGCATCAGGGAACTAATATATCCTAGTAGTAGGGGATCATGCTAATAGATACCCTGAAGCAATTCCCCTAGGTCCACTACTTCCCCTGCAGTAGCAAAAGCACTCATTGGTATTTTTACCAGAGTGGGATTTCCTAAGGAGGTGGGTTCTGACAGAGGTACATACTTCATGTCAGCTTACCTGAAACACATGTGGAATGAGTGTGGGGGGACTTATAAATTCACCACACCATCCACAAACCAGTGGTCTTTTTGAGAGGTTTAACAAGACATTGAAGGGCATGATCATGGGGCTCCCTGAAAAACTCAAAAGGAGATGGGATGTCCTCTTGCCATGTCTGCTTTTCACCTACAGAGAGGTGCCACAGAAGGGAGTAGGGTTTTCCCCCTTTGAGTTTCTGTTTGGCCATCCTGTTAGGGGACCACTGGCACTGGTAAAAGAAGGCTGGGAGAGACCTCTCCATGAGCCTAAACAAGATGTGGTGGACTATGTACTAGACCTACGTTCAAGGATGGCAGAGTACATGGAAAAGGTAAGCAACAACTTTGAGGCCAGCCAACAACTCGAGACGACGTGGTATGACCAAAAGGCTGCTATGGTTGAGTTTCAGCCAGGGCAGAAAGTCTGTGTTCTGGAGCCTGTGGCTCCCAGGGCACTTCAGAACAAATGGAGTGGTCCTTACCCAGTGCTAGAGAAAAAAGAGTAAGGTCACCTACCTGGTGGACCTGGACACAAGCAGGACCCTCAAGAGGGTGATCCATGTTAACAGCCTCAAACTGTTTTATGACAGGGCAGATGTAAACATGTTAATGGTTACAGATGAGGACCAGGAAGCAGAGAGTGAACCTCTCCCTGATCTCTTCTCCACTGACCCTAAAAATGGCTCAGTGGATGGAGTGATCTATTCAGACACCCTCTCTGGCCAACAGCAGGCTGACTGCAGGCAAGTCCTCCAGCAGTTTGCTGAGCTCTTTTCCTTGACCCCTGGTCAGACACAACTGTGTACCCATGACGTGGACACAGGAGACAGTATGCCTGTCAAGAAAAGATATTCAGACAGTCTGAGCAAGTCAAAGAAAGCATCAAAGTGGAAGTCCACAAGATGCTGGATTTGGGAGTGATTGAGCACTCTGACAGTCCATGGGCTGGTCCAGTGGTCCTGGTCCCCAAACCTTACACCAAAGATGACAAGAACGAGATGAGGGTTGGTAGGAAAGTAGCCTCTTTCTATCATGGTTACCCCCACTTTTGGCCAGTTTGTGAGTGTGTGTCAGTGTGTTTTTACTGTGTCACTGGGATCCTGCTAGCCAGGACCCCATTTCTCATAGATAGAAACCTATATGTCAGTGTGTTTTGCCTCTCTCACTGGGATCCTCCTGGCCGGGACCCCAGTGCTCATAGTTTGTGGCCTAATGTGTATGCCTGTGTAGTGCCTAAGTGTGTCACTGAGGCTCTGCTAACAGGAACCTCAGTGCTTATGCTCTTTCTGCTTTTAAATTTGTCACAGTAGGCCAGTGACTTAATTTACCAATTTCAATTGGCATACTGGACCCCCCTTTTAAGTCACCAGTATATGGTACCTAGGTACCCAGGGCATTGGGGTTCCAGGAGATCCATATGGGCTGCAGCATTTCTTTTGCCACCCATAAGGAGCTCAGACAAACCCTTACACAGGACTGCCACTGCAGCCTGCGTGAAATAGTGCACACACTATTTCACAGCCATTTTCACTGCACTTAAGTAACTTACAAGTCACCTATATGTCTAACCTTCACTTGCTGAAGCTTAGGTGCAAAGTTACTAAGTGTGAGGGCACCCTTGCACTAACAAAGGTGCCCCCACATAGTTCAGGGCCATTTCCCCGGACTTTGTGAGTGCGGGGATACCATTACATGTGTGCCCTACATATAGGTCGATACCTATATGTAGCTTCACAATGGTAACCCCGAATATGGCCATGTAACATGTCTAAGATCATGGAATTGTACCCCATTACAAATATGGTATTGGGGAGCCAATTCCATGCATCCTAGGGGCTCCACCATGCACCCCCAGTACTGCCAAACCAGCTCTCCGAGGCTTGCACTGCAGCTACAGCTGCTGCCACCTCACAGACAGGGTTCTGCCCTCCTGGGATCTGGGCAGTTCAGTCCCAGGAAGGCAGAACAAAGCATTTCCTCTGAGAGCAGGGTGTTACACCCTCTCCCTTTGGAAATAGGTGCTACAGGCTGGGGTGGGGTAGCCTCCCCCAGCCTCTGGAAATGCTTTGAAAGGCATAGATGGTGCCCTCCTTGCATAAACCAGTCTACACCAGTTCAGGGACCTTTTCTCCCTTGCTCTGGCGGGAAATTGGACAAAGGAAAGGGGAGTGACCACTCCCCTGTCCATCACCACCCCAGGGGTTGTGCCCAGAGCTCCTCCAGTGTGTCCCAGACTTCAGCCATCTTGCTTTGCAAGGTGTGGGGGCACTCTGGAGGGCTCTGAGTGGCCAGTGCCAGCAGGTGACGTCAGAGATCCCTCCTGATAGATCCATACCTGATAAATAACCCGGAGGGGGTTGATTGGCTACATTAAGGTCTCTCCTGTGGGTTCTCTTCAGATTCTGCTTGCAAGTATGCTTCAGGAATCCTCTGCAACAACTTCAGCATCCTCTGATCTCGGATCAACCGCAGCCTGCTCCAAGAAACACTGTAACTGCAACAAAGTGTCTACAAGACACACTTTTCTTCAGCAACCTCAGCTCCAAGTCAGCAACTGCAACAGTTTCCATGGTCTAGGGACTCCCTGTCTTCATCCTGCACCAGAAGGACCGAAGAAATCTCCCGTGGAGTGACGTAGTCACGACCCTGCTCCAAGCAGGCACCTTCCAAGGTGACGACCGGTACCCTGGGACTCCTCTCACGGCGACGAGCGTGCTCCTAAGGACACAGAGGGTGGACATCATCGATATAGACTGTCCTGGGGACCTGTGATGCAATTTGGAGGAGGTAAGACCTTGCCTTCCCTGAGAACGACAGTACCCCTGTGTTTTGTGTCTTCTTCGACTCCTGAGGCCTCTGTGCAAGCTTTGCAAAATTCCTTCGTTCACACCTGGCCCAGGTCCCCAGCACTCCACCCTGCGACACTCAACTCGCTGAGTTGTACTGCGGCGACGTGGGACCTTCTTTCGTTGTGCTGCTTCAACCAAGTTTTGCACTTTTGTTGAACTCAGATCCTGCAGCTTCTGGGGGTGCTGACTGACATCCTGAGTGCTCTCTAAAGTGCTGAGAGCCCCCTCTTCCTCCTCACACAGAGTTGAGGCCCCCAGGTCCCTCCTAGGTCCATCCAGCGGCATTTTGATGAAAAACGCATTTTTGCCGTAGCCAAGGCTTGTTGGCGCCTTCCAACACGAAATCTCATCTACAACGATCTTCACACCGTGGGACATCTTTTGCATCATGCAGGAACCCGCTGGCATCTTTCTAGGGTGCATTTCTGCAGTCTTCAACTAACCGGGGACTCTTCTTTTGCACCCTCTTCTGGGTTGGCAGGGGCTCCTGTCCTTCCTGGAACTTCGTTCGACTTCTGGACTTTGTCCGCTTCCTTTGCAGGTCTTCAGATCCAATAATCCAGCAGTTATTCTTTGCAGACTTGGGGGGTGATTCTGACCTCGGCGGTAAAATGCCCTTACCGCCGGTCAGAAGACCGCCATAACACCGCCGCGGCCGCGGTCAACCGCCACGGTCATTCTGACCCACAACGGCCAAACCTCCAAAAATCCGTTCTCCACTGCAGCCCGCCACATCGGCGGGCAGCGATAAACTGGAGATGACCAAACCTCCACCGTCACGCCAACAGAAATACGCCCATGCCATTACGACCCACGAATCCACACGGCGGTCATTCAAACGCGGTATTCCATTGGCGCTACACACCGCCGCCGTCAGAATACACACACATCACCAAAACACAGCCACATTGGACAATTTGAAAAACACACACCTGATACACATACACACACCGCTCCCACACAATCAACCAACTATAAAAAACACACCCACATCACCCACAAACCCCTGCGACCCCAATTACTGAGAGAAGGAGAGAGAGACACAGCAGACAATCCAAAGCAAGACACACTGAGGCACACTACACCATCACACACACCACATAGTAGCACAAAGCACCACTCACCAAAACACTCCTCATCACATACACCACCCCACACCTCACCCACACCACCCCATGGCACCCCAAAGGCATCCACGATTTTCGGACCAAGAACTCCGGGTCATGGTGGAGGAAATCCTAAGAGTGGAACCCCAGCTCTTCGGCTCGCAGGTGCAGCACACCAGTATAGCCAGGAAGGCGGAGCTATGGCAGCGGATCGTGGACAGGGTCAACGCGGTGGGACAGCATCCCAGGAATAGGGAGGACATCCGCAAAAGATGGAACGACCTACGGGGGAAGGTCCGGTCGATGGTCTCCAGGCACAACATCGCGGTCCAGAAGACTGGCGGCGGACGCCCACCCACCCCTCCCGAATTTACATCGTGGGAGCAAGAGGTCTTGACCATCCTGCATCCTCAGGGCCTCGCAGGAGTAGCCGGAGGAATGGACTCTGGTAAGTCCCATCTCAACTACTATATCCCCCACACCCCACCAGCATGCCAACCCACACCCCCACCCTCACCCCCAACCCCCCAGCACACATCCTTCCTGACAATGTCTCACCAGCACAACCCACCCATCCCAACACCAACTCCTGCATGCCAACACAAACCATGGGCACCCATCACCTAAGCATGACCACTGCACTAACCCCTCCCCCCCACTAAATACCCTCACAACACCTCCCTCCAGGGAATGCCTGCACTGGGGGACAAGGGCACCCACAACACGCATGCTATTGCACACACAGAAACAATAACCAAACTCTCTTACCCCATGCAGGACCCGAACGACAACACACCAGCCAGGAGGGTCCAGAAGTGTCCATCCCACCACCGGAACAGGCCCACACTGAGGATAGCAGCTCTGTCGACAGTGAACCTGATGACCAGCCCGGACCATCGGGGACCTCTGGGCAGTCGGTTCCCCTCACCCAGACACAGGCCACACCAGACCCGACCCCCTCTGCCGACACCAGCACAGCTCCCACCCAGCGGGCCCATGCCTCTGTCTCTAGGACAGCTCAATCAGCGGTGTGTCTGCCACTACAGGGCACCCAGGCTAACCCGACAATCCAACAACAACAGGGACCTGGGGGCAGTGGGAGCGGGCACACCGGCCAGGGGACAGAGGCCGGGGGAAACCGGGCAGCTCGGAGGGCTGCTGTGCGACAGGGGGGGGAGGAGAGGCCCAGGGAACCCACTCTCCAAGAGGCCCTCACCACCCTCATGGGGGCCTACCACCACTCCCAAGAAACGATGGCGACGGTACTGGCCAGGTTCACTGAGATCCAGGCACAGCAGGAGGAACGCTACATGGGGTTCAGGGAGGAGCTGAGAATCATCGGGACCGCAATGGGGACCATCGTCCTGGCCCTCCACAGGGTAGAGGACGCGTTGCGGGACCATGGTGCACCACACAGGGCCCCTGTCACTAGGCCGGACCAGGAACAGCCTACCACCTCCGCCGGCGCTAGTGGACAGGAGGTCCCAACACCTCGACAGCCCCCCAGAACCCCACCTCCTGCTGAAGAACAACCACCCCGTAAGAGGAGCCTGAGACCAAAGAAAAAGACAGAGTAGGATGTCAAGACCCCCGCCAGCAGGACATACCCCCTCAAGTCTTCCCACTGTCCCACATTGCCACCCTGTCCAACCATGAACTGCCTATGCTCCATCCTTCCACAGGCAAAAGAACAATGCACCTGTGAGACTGAGAACTGGACTCTGCCATGGATATTCCTCCACCCCCACCCATCACCCTTAGAATCACATGTACCGGTATCTAGCACTGTAAATAAATCACATTTTGCACACAAACCTGTTTTGAGTCATGCTGTATTATTAACAAAGGGATAACATATTACTGTTCAATTTCTGTTCTGTCAATTAGTCATGACAACATACCAATGTCAATACGCTGTATTTCATGGGCGAACCAAGCAGAAGTCAGGTACTGAGTCAGACAGCACTGAGAAGGGAAGGGAAAGGCATAAATTAATAAAAAACATCTGTGGGGAACTACAGAAAGTACAGATGCAGGAGGCTAGAAGCAATTGTGAAATGGCGTGGGTGATTCTTACCTGGGTGTTACTGGAAATACTGTTGTATCACTCTGTCCCTATTGTCTGTGTCGTCCTCAGAGTCTTCCTCCTCTTCACTCTCCACAGGCTCCACGGCTTCTACAACACCACCATCTGGACCATCCTCCTGCAGGAAAGGCACCTGGCGTCGCAAAGCCAGGTTGTGAAGCATACAGCACGCCACGATGATATGGCACACCTTCTTTGGTGAGTACATTAGGGATCCACCAGTCATATGCAGGCACCTAAACCTGGCCTTCAGGAGGCCAAAGGTTCGCTCAATCACCCTCCTTGTACGCCCATGGGCCTCATTGTAGCGTTCCTCTGCCCTTGTCCGGGGATTCCTTACTGGGGTCAGTAGCCACGGCAGGTTGGGGTAACCAGAGTCACCTATTAGCCACACACGTTGTCTCTGTAGCTGCTCCATCACATAGGGGATGCTGCTATTTCGCATCACATACGCGTCATGCACTGACCCTGGGAACTTGGCATTTACATGGGAGATGTACTGGTCAGCCAAACAGACCACCTGGACATTCATCGAATGATAATTCTTTCTGTTTCGGTACACCTGCTCATCGTCTTTTGGGGGTACCAAAGCCACATGGGTCCCATCAATGGCACCAATGATGTTGGGGATATGTCCAAGGGCATAGAAATCACCCTTCACTGTGGGCAAGTCACCCTCCTCGGGGAAAATGATGTAGCTCCGCATGAGTTTCATCAGGGCAGACAACACTCTGCTCAAAATCTTTGAAAACATAGGCTGAGACATTCCAGATGACATGGCCACTGTGGTCTGGAATGACCCACTGGCCAAAAAATGGAGGACTGACAAAACCTGCACCAGAGGGGGAATCCCTGTGGGTTGGCGGATGGGGGACATCAGGGCTGGCTCCAGCTGGGCACACAGTTCATGGATAGTGGCACGGTCAAGTCGGTATCGAAGGATTATATGGCGTTCTTCCATTGTCGACAGGTCCACCAGCGGTCGGTACACGCAAGGATTCCTCCTTCTCATCCCAAGTCCCAGCGGACGGTGCCTAGGAAGGACAACATGGAGCACAGAGTCAGCCAAACCACAGGTACGTACAGACAGCTTGCACAGTTAAAGAATGGCAATGGGTTGAAAGGCGTGTGTGGCAATGCAAGGCCTAGGCCTGTGTGTCGCAGTCAAAATTAAGCCATGTGGGCCCTTGAAATGGCGGCTGCCTGACCTGTGAAGTGGGACAATGGGATGTGAGGTCACTGCGCTGGCGGGGCACACCGTGGCGGTAGGCGGTCGAAGACCGCGGCGCAAAGCCGCATTGGTTAACATTGAAGCCTATGGGTTTCAGGAGCCAATAACGAAGTGCGCCGGCGGTCGCGGTACGCACCGCCGCGGTACGCACCGCCGCGGTACGCACCACCGCGGACGTGACTGCCATTTTCTATCTGCTTAATCACTCGAGACCTGATCATCCACAGGAGAGGACCTATACTGCAAGTGCTGCTGTGACCTCGGTCTGGAAGATACAATGGCTGCTGTGACTGGGGAAAGGGCCCCTGCCTTCACGTCTGAAGAATTGGACAAGCTCGTGGATGGGGTCCTCCCCCAGTATGCGCTACTCTACGGTCCTCCAGACCAACAAGTGAGTACCCCTGGTGCTAATGGAATGGGTTATGCCTGTGTGGATTGGGGTGGATGTAAGTTGGTGGGGTGGGGGGCGAATGAGGAGTGCAACGCCCGACAGATGAGAGCATGTGCCATATGGCAAAGTGGGTGGGGGGGGGCCAATTACATCTAACATCTAACATGCAGGCCATTGATGATTTCCTCCTTTCCACCCTGTACATGTCTAATAGGTCAGCGCCCATCAGAAGATCGAGATTTGGCGTGCCATCGCCAAGGAAGTCCGGACCTTGGGGGTCCACAACAGACGGGGCACCCACTGCCGCAAGAGGTGGGAGGACATCCGCCGCGGAACAAGGAAGACCGCAGAAACACTGCTGGGGATGGCCTCCCAACCTAGGAGGGGTGCCAGTCGCACCATGACCCCCCTGATGTCCCGGATCCTGGCGGTGGCCTACCCTGAATTGGATGGGCGCTTTAAGACATCACAGCAGACACAAGGGGGTGAGTATAAGCACATTCTCCTATCTTTCTGCGCAGTGGAGGCGTCTGGGTGGGGGAGGAGGGCTGTGGGTGACATTAGGCCAGGGCGCTTTCTGTAGTGTAGTCCTCTCCCTTAGGCATGGCCCTGTGCCCCCGGCCCCCACCTCTGTAGGGTGACAAGTACAGCCATTGAAGGTCCAGCATCTCCCATGTGCGCGTTTGACGTCTCTTGGCCTGTTGTCTTAGTCAGTAGTACTGAGTAGTGTACCCCGAATGCGCGGCTTAGTGCATTAGGCACCTGTGTCTGTCCTCTCCGCCAACGGTGTTGACATTGCATGCACTCAACCTGGTCTTCTTTTCTCTCCCCCCACCCTTTCTCTTCATCTTCTTGTGCATGTGTGCATTAGCATAATCAGGCGGAGGAGATATGGCATCGGAGCACGAGGGAGCTGCAGGACACAAGGCCCCGGTGGGCCCAGGAACAGACACCGAGGGCACCAGTGATCCGGAGGGCGAGGGGAGCACCACGACGGGGACCGCTGGTGAGAGCAGCGAAAGCGACACGTCCTCGGATGGGAGCTCCCTAGGGGTGGCGGCAACATCCGTGCCCCCCGCCTCTACAGGTACAGCCGCCACCCAGCGCACCAGCCCCGCCCTCCCAGCAGCCCCTCAGTCTTCGCTCCGTGCCGGTTCGCCCAGGAAGGCGCGCGTCTCCTTCGCCCCAGGCACCTCAGCCCCTGCCCCTGTTGCCCCTGCTGCCCTCAGTGCGGAGCTCATTGACCTGGTAAGGACGCTCATTGTTGGGCAGACGACCCTTCTGAATGCCATCCAGGGTGTGCAAAGGGAGGTGCAACAGAGCAATGCGTACCTGGAGGGCATTCATTCGGGTCAGGCTGCCCATCAACGAGCGTTCACTGCTCTGGCCTCAGCACTGACGGCAGCCATTGTCCCTGTTTCCAGCCTCCCTCTTCTGACTGCCTCCAGCCTGTCTCTGTCTCCTGTTCCTCAGCCTATCCCATCCACACCATCAGACCAGCCTGCACACACCTCAACACCCAAGAGCAGCTCATCCAAACACAAGCACCACAGATCCCGCAAACACTCACCCGAGCAACACCCAGATGCAGACATGCCAACAGCCACTGCCACCCCTGTGTCCCCCTCCTCCTCGTCTCCCTCCTCCCTCCCTGTGACGTCTACACTCACACCTGCATGCACCCCAACATCAGCCAGTGCTTCCATCACCACCTCACCCTCCAGTACAGTCCACACTCGTGCAGTCACCACCCCCACTGCCATGTACACGTCCCCTGTGTCCTCTCCCACTGTGTCTGTCACCCCCTCTTCCAAGACACACAAACGCAGGCAGCCACCCACCCAACAGCCATCCACCTCACGACAGCCTACAGCACCAGCACCTTCACCCAATGACAGCACACCTGACTCTCCTACAACCACCTCCTCTACCTCCACTTCCATCTCCACTTCTCCTACCCTTTACCTTGGCCCTAAAAAACTTTTCCTGGCTAACCTTAACCTCTTTCCCCCCGATGACCTCCCCCCTCCATCTTCAAAGAGTCCCAAGAGCACCGCAGCCACCACCAGCCCAGCTTCGGGTGTCACTGTTGTGCCTGGGTTCTGGAGCCCACCCTTTGGCAGCAGTGACACATCGATCAGCAGCAAGGACACGTCCAGCCCCCCCCCCCCGGCAAGAGGACCCGCAAAACCAAGGACCGCCGTGCGAGGACCGACAGGGCTGCCCCCAAGGAGCAAGGTGCGGCCACTTCACCACCCACACCATCTGGGGGAGGCAAGGGCCCGAGAGCCCCATCAAAGGAGCGGAAGGGCAGCAGGAGCGCGGAGAAGGTGGACCCCACATGCCACATCCCAGCTGGGAAGGAGGACACTAAGGAGGCCAGGAGTCCGTCCCCGAAGGGTCCAGAAACGTCACGGTCCGAGGGCGACTGAACAGGGAGTCCAGGCCAGGTCTGGCTCCCTTGACCTGCTGGATGGGCACCGCTGAACAGGGCCCGCGGTGCAGAAGAGCACCGCTGAACAGGGCCCCGCCGTGGAGATAGGCACCGCTGAACAGGGCCCGCGGTGCAGAAGAGCACCGCTGAACAGGGCCCCGCCGTGGAGATAGGCACCGCTGAACAGGGCCCGCGGTGCAGAAGAGTACCGCTGAACAGGGCCCCGCCGTGGAGATAGGCACTGCTGAACAGGGCCCGCGGGGCAGAAGAGTACCGCTGAACAGGGCCCCGCCGTGGAGATAGGCACCGCTGAACAGGGCCCGCGGGGCAGAAGAGCACCGCTGAACAGGGCCCCGCCGTGGAGATAGGCACCGCTGAACAGGGCCCGCGGTGCAGAAGAGCACCGCTGAACAGGGCCCCGCCGTGGAGATAGGCACCGCTGAACAGGGCCCGCGGGGCAGAAGAGCACCGCTGAACAGGGCCCCGCCGTGGAGATAGGCACCGCTGAACAGGGCCCGCGGGGCAGAAGAGCACCGCTGAACAGGGCCCCGCCGTGGAGATAGGCACCGCTGAACAGGGCCCGCGGGGCAGAAGAGCACCGCTGAACAGGGCCCCGCCGTGGAGATAGGCACCGCTGAACAGGGCCCGCGGGGCAGAAGAGCACCGCTGAACAGGGCCCCGCCGTGGAGATAGGCACCGCTGAACAGGGCCCGCGGTGCAGAAGAGCACCGCTGAACAGGGCCCCGCCGTGGAGATAGGCACCGCTGAACAGGGCCCGCGGTGCAGAAGAGTACCGCTGAACAGGGCCCCGCCGTCTCAAGCACCGCTCCGCTGGGCCCTTCATTTCAAGCACTGCTCCGCTGGGCCCTTCCTCTCAAGCACCGCTCCGCTGGGCCCCGCCGTCTCAAGCACCGCTCCGCTGGGCCCTTCATTTCAAGCACCGCTCCGCTGGGCCCTTCCTGTCAAGCACCGCTCCGCTGGGCCCTTCCTGTCAAGCACCGCTCCGCTGGGCCCTTCCTGTCAAGCACCGCTCCGCTGGGCCCCGCCGTCTCAAGCACCGCTCCGCTGGGCCCCGCCGTCTCAAGCACCGCTCCGCTGGGCCCTTCCTCTCAAGCACCGCTCCGCTGGGCCCTTCCTCTCAAGCACCACTCCGCTGGGCCCCGCCGTCTCAAGCACCGCTGAACAGGGCACCGCCGTCTCAAGCACCGTTGATGGTTCATTGTGCCCACCATGCCTCCTCCTTGACCAGTGGAGACTGTCATCCACCTGATGGACTGTGGCTTTGCACTCCCCAGGATGGTCCAGTGGGCAATCCACCCACTGCAGAGACTTGAGAGACTGTGGCTTTGCACTCCCCAGGATGGCACAGTGGGCAGCCCACCCACTGTAGAGACATTGAGAGACTGTGGCTTTGCACTCCCCAGGATGGTCCAGTGGGCAGCCCACCCACTGTAGAGACATTGAGAGACTGTGGCTTTGCACTCCCCAGGATTGAACAGTGGGCATGGTGGCTCCTCGTGGATCTGGCGTCGTGGACTCATGTGGCTGTGGTGCCCCCCCCTTCCCTTCCCCCTGAGGTGCCTGTAGTTTTTACATCTGATGCCCCTGCAGTGTTCTCTCCAAAGGACTCAGGTCTCCTGTGTGGGCTTTGCCCTTGTTTCTCAAGACTTTGGCCCACGGACATGCTGAATTCGTAGGATGTGCAGGACTTGGTACTTCAGTTATACACTGATGTGTATGTCATTTGTTTTGTTGTGGATATCTTTCATGGTTGTACGCTAATTTTCTGGAGCTTTTTGGTACATAAATATTTATTCCAAATATGATTATGTCCTAGCATTTTTCAGGGGTGTTTGGGTGGTGTCACTGTGACTTGGTGCTCTGCATTGGTGAGTACATGATTGGGGGGGGGGAGGTCGCATATGTGTGTGCCCGTAACCTTTCGTCCTCCCCCTCCCGTGTGTCGTAGGTGCAGTACTCACCGTTGTCGTCTGCGCCGGACTTCGTACTTGTGGTAGATGAGAAGGTAGACGAGAGCAGGTAGGATGTTTAATTCGGGTTCCATGCTGTCCTCCGTACTCGTGGAGTGTGTTTTGGTGAGCGTTTTCCCGTTCGTAGTCTGTTTCCGCCGTGTTTTTATCGGCGGTGCTCCCGCCCCGGAAAAGGTGGCGGATTGGTGAGTTATGATAGTGTGGGCGGTACATTGTCTGCCGCCTGCCTGTTGGCGGTGACCGCCGCGCTGTTTGTCTGTACCGCCGCGGCGGTCGGAGTGTTACGTTGGCGGGCTGTTTTGGCGGTTCCCGCCAGGGTCAGAATTCCATTTTTTGGACCGCCAGCCTGTTGGCGGGTTGGCCGCCACTTTAACACCGACCGCCAGGGTTAGAATCACCCCCTTGGTTGGCTGCTGCAAAATCACAAAAACGAGGTGTAGTGTGTCCTAAGGAAACTTGCAGTACTTTACTCCTGCTTTTCTGGGCTCTGGGGTGGGGTAGTTTACTTACCTTCACTGTATTCTTACTCTCCCAGCGATTCTGCACACGCTACACTTGTCTAGGGGGGAATTTGTGATTCACATTCCACTTTTTTAGTATATGGTTTGTGTTGCCCCTAGACCTATTTTCTCCCATTGCATTCTATAGGATTTCCTATTGTTTGCATTGTTCTATGACTATTTACTTGTCTAATTTTGGTGTCTAGTGTATATATTATACATAATACTTACGTCCAGAAGGTGTATTGTCTCTTAAGATATTTTTGGTACTGTGTCCCCCAAATAAGTACCTTTATTTTTGGTAACACTGAGTATTGCCTTTACTTGTGTATAAGTACTGTGTAACTATACGTGGTATTGCATGAGCTTTGCAAGTCTCCTAGTTCAGCCTAAGCTGCTCTGCTATAGCTACCTCTATCAGCCTAAACTGCTAGAACACTACTACATTCACTAACAAGGGATAACTGGACCTGGTGTAAGTACCCAAGGTACCCACTACAAACCAGGCTAGCCTCCTACAGGTTTTGTGTGGACTACAGAGGGCTCAACTCTGTCACCAAGACAGATGCTCACCCCATCCCAAGGGCAGATGAGCTCATAGAGAAATTAGGTGCAGCCAAATTCTTAAGTACCTTTGACTTGACAGCAGGGTACTGGCAAATCAAAATGGCACCTGGAGCAAAAGAAAATACAGCATTCTCTACAGCTGATGGGCATTATCAGTTTACTGTTATGCCCTTTGGCTTAAAGAATGCCCCTGCCACCTTCCAAAGGTTGGTGAATCAAGTCCTTGCTGGCTTGGACTCCTTTAGTGCAGCATATCTTGATGATATTGCCGTCTTTAGCTCCAACTGGCAGGATCACCTTGTCCACCTGAAGAAGGTTTTGCAGGCACTGCAAGCAGCAGGCCTCTCTATCAAGGCATCTAAATGTTAGAGAGAGCAGGGAACTGTGGTTTACTTGGGACACCTTGTAGGTGGAGGCCAAGTTCAGCCACTCCAACCCAAGATCCAGACTATTCGGGACTGGGTAGCTCCAAAAACCCAGACTCAAGTCAGGGCATTCCTTGGCTTGACTGGGTACTAAAGGAGGTTTGTGAAGGGATATGGATGAATAGTGACACCCCTCACAGAACTGACCTCTAAGAAAATGCCCAAGATAGTGAACTGGACCGTGGACCGTCAAAAGGCCTTTGACACCCTGAAGCAAGCTATGGGTATAGCGCCAGTTTTGAAAGCCCCAGATTATTCTAAGCAGTTCACTGTGCCGACTGATGCCTCTGAGCATGGGATAGAAGCAGTCCTGTCCCAAGCAAATGACGATGGCCTTGACCAGCCTGTAGCTTTTATTAGCAGGCGGTTACTCCCCAGGGAGCAGTGTTGGAGTGCTATTGAGAGGGAGGCCTTTGATGTGGTTTGATCAATGAAGAAGTTGAGACCATACCTTTTTGGTACTCACTTCACAGTTCAAACTGACCACAGAGCTCTCAGATGGCTGATGCAAATGAAAGGAGAAAACCCTAAACTGTTGAGGTGGTCCATATCCCTACAAGGAATGGACTTTGTAGTGGAACACAGACCTGGGACTGCCCTTGCCAATGCTGATGGCCTTTCCAGGTTCTTCCACTTAGAAAATGAAGACTCTCTTGGGAGAGGTTAGTTTCATCCTCTTTTGTTTGTGGGGGGGAATGTTGTATAAGGAAATGCCTTCCTTGGTATGGCTACCCCCTAACCATTGCCTTTTGTTGATGTCAGTTATGATTGAAAGTGTGCTGGGACCCTGCTAACCAGGCCACAGTACCAGTGTTCTTTCCTTAAACTGTACCTTTGTCTCCAGGGAAGGTCTCTAAGGGCTGCAGCATGTATTATGCCACCCTGGGGACCCCTCACCCAGCACATGCACACTGCCTCACAGCTTGTGTGTGCTGGTGGGGAGAAAATGACTAAGTCAACATGGCACTCTCCTAAGGGTGCCATGCCCACCTCTCACTGCCTGTGGCATAGGTAAGTAACCCCTCTAGCAGGCCTTACAGCCCGAAGGCAGGGTGCACTATACCACCGGTGAGGGCATAGTTGCATGAGCACTATGCCCCTACAGTGTCTAAGCAAAATCATAGATATTTTAAGTGCAGGATAGCCATAAAGAGTATATGGTCTGGGAGTCTGTCAATTCTGTCATTATGGAACTCCACAGTTCCATAATAGCTACACTGAAATCTGGGAAGTTTGGTATCAAACTTCTCAGCACAATAAATGTACACTGATGCCAGTGTGGGATTTATTGTAAAATACACCCAGAGGGCATCTTAGAGATGCCCCCTGAATATTAGTCCGACTCCTAATGCTAGGCTGGCCAGTTTCTGCCAGCCTGACATAACCAGACGAGTTTCTGGCCACATGGAGTGAGTGCCTTTGTCACTCTGGGGCCAGGAACAAAGCCTGTACTGGGTGGAGTTGCTTCTCACCTCCCCCTGCAGGAACAGTAACACCTAGCGGTGAGCCTCAAAGGCTCATGCCTTTTGTTACAGCACCCCAGGGCATCCCAGCTAGTGGAGATGCCCGCCCCTCCGGCCACTGCCCCCACATTTGGCGGCAAGGCTGTAGGAGGTAATGAGGAAAACAAGGATGAGTTACCTACCAGTCAGGACAGCCCCTAAGGTGTCCTGAGCTGAGGTGACCCCTGCTTTTTGAAATCCTCCATCTTGAGATTGGAGGATTGCCCCAATAGGATTAGGGATGTGCCCCCTCCCCTCAGGGAGGAGGCACAGGACAGTAGCCATTGGCTACTGTCCCCCAGACCTAAACATACCCCTAAATTTAGTAACTGATTTGATAAGCTTCTGAACCAATTTTGAGAACCATTAACGATTTTTGACAAAAGTCCTGGAAAGGAGACTGAAAGCTGCAAATAAGTATAAAGAAGATTGAAGTTTTTTTTTTCTTTTTTGTTGTTGAATTGCTGCATAGTGAATTTTCCTCCTTCTACTTTCTTATTCTTTACAGACTATGAGTAACCTGAGTAACCAGAACAAACAAGCTAGAAACAATAGGTTTCAAATAGGGTGTTGTAAATACATAGGTATTAGCTTAGCAATGGTATGCATGACAGTATGTTTGGTATTGATTGTGAGTATGAGTTTTCTCAATAAACCTGAAACTAATCACACCTCTTCTTTAGAAGTTGTACCTAGACTTACAGAATTAGATACGTTTAATCAGGATGAGAGATATTGACACATAGATAACTCACAGGGAGCTCTTTCCTCTAATGTTTTCTATCGCTTGCTTCACGAATATCTCGAGACAATGAATATGAGAGTATGTTATGTTTGCAAGCAAACTCCTTCATCAGTGGAAGAAGGAATAACCTATTATAGTTTGTCACTAAGGAATGGAATTAGTTACAGCCTTTTACTAACAAGGTTCTATAACCACGAATACACACAGTATTTGTATTCAAATCACAATGTAGTGTTTTCTTCTGTTTCTATTTGTAAGGAAATGCCTCCTTGGAATGGTTACCCCCTGACTTTTTGCCTTTGCTGATGCCAAGTTATGATTTGAAAGTGTGCTGAGGCCTGCTAACCAGGCCCCAGCACCAGTGTTCTTTCCCTAACCTGTACCTTTGTTTCCACAATTGGCACACCCTGGCATCCAGGTAAATCCCTTGTAACTGGTACCCCTGGTACCAAGGGCCCTGATGCCAGGGAAGGTCTCTAAGGGCTGCAGCATGTCTTATGCCACCCTGGAGACCCCTCACTCAGCACAGACACACTGCTTGCCAGCTTGTGTGTGCTGGTGGGGAGAAAATGACTAAGTCGACATGGCACTCCCCTTAGGGTGCCATGCCAACCTCACACGGCCTATGGCATAGATAAGTCACCCCTCTAGCAGGCCTTACAGCCCTAAGGCAGGGTGCACTATACCATAGGTGAGGGCATATGTGCATGAGCACTATGCCCCTACAGTGTCTAAGCAAAACCTTAGACATTGTAAGTGCAGGGTAGCCATAAGAGTATATGGTCTGGTAGTCTGTCAAACACGAACTCCACAGCACCATAATGGCTACACTGAAAACTGGGAAGTTTGGTATCAAACTTCTCAGCACAATAAATCCACACTGATGCCAGTGTACATTTTATTGTGAAATACACCCCAGAGGGTATCTTAGAGATGCCCCCTGAAAACATACCCGACTTCCAGTGTGGGCTGACTAGTTTTACCAGCCTGCCACACACCAGACATGTTGCTGGCCACATGGGGAGAGTGCCTTTGTCACTCTGTGGCTAGTAACAAAGCCTGTACTGGGTGGAGGTGCCTCTCACCTCCCCCTGCAGGAACTGTAACACCTGGTGGTGAGCCTCAAAGGCTCACCCCCTTTGTTACAGCACCCCAGGGCACTCCAGCTAGTGGAGTTGCCTGCCCCCTCCAGCCACGGCCCCACTTTTGGCGGCAAGGCCGGAGGAGATAATGAGAAAAACAAGGAGGAGTCACTGGCCAGTCAGGACAGCCCCTAAGGTGTCCTGAGCTGAGGTGACTCTGACTTTTAGAAATCCTCCATCTTGCAGATGGAGGATTCCCCCAATAGGATTAGGGATGTGCCCCCCTCCCCTCAGGGAGGAGGCACAAAGAGGGTGTAGCCACCCTCAGGGCTAGTAGCCATTGGCTACTAACCCCCCAGACCTAAACACACCCCTAAATTCAGTATTTAGGGGCTCCCAGAACCAAGCAAGACATATTCCTGCAACCTGAAGACGAAGAAGGACTGCTGACCTGAAGCCCTGCAGAGAAGACGGAGACAACAACAGCTTTGGCCTCAGCCCTACCGGCCTGTCTCCCCACTTCTAAAGACACTGCTCCAGCGACGCGTTCCACAGGGTCCAGCGACCTCTGAAGCCTCAGAGGACTACTCTGCATCTAGAAAGACCAAGAACTCCTGAGGACAGCGGCTCTGTTCCACAAAGACTGCAACTTTGCAACAAAGAAGCAACTTTGAAACAACACACATTTCCCGCCGGAAGCGTGAGACTTTGCACTCTGCACCCGACACCCCCGACTCGACTTGTGGAGAACAAACACCCCAGGGAGGACTCCCCGGCGACTACGAGACCGTGAGTAGCCAGAGTTGACCCCCTTGAGCCCCCACAGTGACATCTACAGAGGGAATCCCGAGGCTCCCCCTGACCGCGACTGCCTGCTTCAAAGACCCAACGCCTGGTAAAGACACTGCACCCGCAGCCCCCAGGACCTGAAGGATCCGACCTCCAGTGCAGGAGCGACCCCCAGGTAGCCCTCTCCCTTGCCCGAGTGTTCCCCAGGGTCCAGCGACCTCTGAAGCCTCAGAGGACTACCCTGCATCTAAAAGGACCAAGAACTCCCGAGGACAGCGGCTCTGCTCCAAAGAAGAAACTTCTTTGCAACAAAGAAGCAACTTTTAAAGACCACACGTTTCCCGCCGGAAGCGTGAGACTTTGCACTCTGCACCCGACGCCCCCGGCTCGACCTGCGGAGAAACAACACTACAGGGAGGACTCCCCGGCAACTGCGACCCTGTGAGTAGCCAGAGATGACCCCCCCTGAGCCCCTCCCCAGCG
Source organism: Pleurodeles waltl (assembly GCF_031143425.1). NCBI lineage: Eukaryota > Metazoa > Chordata > Amphibia > Caudata > Salamandridae > Pleurodeles > Pleurodeles waltl. Next base: position 1,142,187,468 of record NC_090439.1, read on the forward strand.
ACGCCTGCAGAGGGAATCCAGAGGCTCCCCCTGACCGCGACTGCCTGCTTCAAAGAACCCGACGCCTGTTAAAGACACTGCACCCGCAGCCCCCAGGACCTGAAGGATCCGACCTCCAGTGCAGGAGCGACCCCCAGGTGGCCCTCTCCCTTGCCTAGGTGGTGGCTACCCTGAGGAGCCCCCCCTTGCCTGCCTGCTTCGCTGAAGAGACCCCTGGGTCTCCCATTGACTCCTATTGCAAACCCGACACCTGTTTGCACTCTGCAGCCGGCCGCCCCCGTGCCGCTGAGGGTGTACCTTTTGTGCTGACTTGTGTCCCCACCAGTGCCCTACAAAACCCCCCTGGTCTGCCCTCCGAAGGCACGGGTACTTACCTGCTGGCAGACTGGAACCGGGGCACCCCCTTCTCCATTGAAGCCTATGCGTTTTGGGCACCACTTTGACCTCTGCACCAGACTGGCCCTGAGCTGCTGGTGTGGTAACTTTGGGGTTGCTCTGAACGCTCAACGGTGGGCTACCTTGGACCCAACATTAAACCCTGTAGGTGGTTTACTTACCTGCAAAACTAACAAACACTTACCTCCCCCAGGAACTGTTGAAAATTGCACTGTCTAGTTTTAAAATAGCTTATTGCCATTTGTGTGAAAACTGTATATGCTATTTTGCTAATTCAAAGTTCCTAAAGTTCCTAAGTGAAATACCTTTCATTTAAAGTATTACTTGTAAATCTTGAACCCGTGGTTCTTAAAATAAACTAAGAAAATATATTTTTCTATACAAAAACCTATTGGCCTGGAATTGTCATTGAGTGTGTGTTCCTCATTTATTGCTTGTGTGTATAACAAATGCTTAACACTACCCTCTGATAAGCCTACTGCTCGACCACACTACCACAAAATAGAGCATTAGAATTATCTCTTTTTGCCACTATCTTACCTCTAAGGGGAACCCTTGGACTCTGTGCATGCTATTTCTTACTTTGAAATAGTGCATACAGAGCCAACTTCCTACACTATTATTAACCCATTCGCTGCCAGGCATTTTCCCCTCTCAGGTAAACATTTCTGACAAGTAGACAAAATTCTGAATTCAGCAAGGGGTGGTTTGTGTGGATCCTTTAAGATTTTAGTACAGAAAGTAACAGCTAAAATAAATAAAGTAGTGAAATTGAGGTGAAAAAGAGCTATTTCTGTCCACGTTTTCTTCTATAACTTTTCCAGCTATGGCAGATTTTTTAAAGCAATATACAGTTACGTCTCCTGGACTCTTCTGGTTGCATATAGCTTGTAGGTTCATCAAGAACCCTCTGTACCCAGAGCCAATAAGTGAGCTGCACCTTCCAATGGGTTTTCATAGTATGCCTGGTATACAGCAATTCATTTGGTGAAATATAAGGAGTGAAAAATAGGCATCAAGGACACCTTTGTATTATCAAAATGGACACATGATAAGGTGTTGAGAAGCAGTGGTTATTTGCACATCTCTGAATTCCGGGGTCCCCATACTAGTATGTGAACTACAGGGCATTTCTCAAATAGACTTCTTTTTTACACACTGTCTTACATTTGGTAGGAAAAAATGTAGAGAAAGACAAGGGGCTATAACACTTGTTCTTCTATTCTCTGTTCCTCCAAGTCTCCCGATAAAAATGGTATCTCACTTGTGTGGGTAGGCCTAGTGCCTGCGACAGGAAACGCAACATGGACACACCACATTTTTACATTGAAATCTGACATGTTTTTTGGAAAGTGTCTACCTGTGGATTTTGGCCTCCAGCTCAGCCGTCACCTGAGGAAATCTACCAAACCTGTGCATTTTTTAATACTAGACATCTAGTGGAATCCAGGATGGGGTGACTTGTGAGGCTCTCACCAGGTTCTCTTACCCAGAATCCTTTGCAAACCTCAAAATTTGTCAAAAAACACTTTTTCCTCACATTTCGGTGCTGCAACGTTCTGAAATCTTAGAGGAGCCTCAAACTTCCTTCCACCCAGCATTCCCCCATGTCTCCCGATAAAAATGGTACCTCACCTGTGTGGGTAGGCCTAGTGCCTGCCACAAGAAATGCCCAAAAACACAACGTGGACACATCACATTTTCCCAAAGAAAACTTACCTTTTTTTCTTTTTTTTTCTTTTTTGCAAAGTGCCTAGCTGTGGATTTTGGCCTCTAGCTCAGCTGGCACCCAGGTAAACCTAGCAAACCTATACATTTTGTACACCTAGACACCTTGAGGAATTCAGAATGGGGTGACTTTTGGGACTCTCACCAGGTTCGGTTACCCAGAATCCTTTGCAAACCTCGAAACACAAAACACTTTTTCCTCACATTTCAGTGATAGAAAGTTCTGGAATCTGAGAGGAGCCACAAATGTCCTTCCACGCAGCATTTGCCCAAGACTCCCGATAAAAATGTTACCTCACTTGTGTGGGTAGGCAAAGTGCCCGCGACAGGAAATGCCCCAAAACACAACTTGGACATATGAATTGTTTTCTTAAGAAAACTGACCTGTTTTTGCAAAGTGCCTAGCTGTGGATTTTGGCCTCTAGCTCAACCGGCACCTAGGAAAACCTAGCAAACCTGGACATTTCTGAAAACTAGACACCTAGGAGAATCCAGGATGGGGTAATTTGTGTCACTCTCACCAGGTTCTGTTACCCAGAATCCTTTGCAAACCTCAACATTTGGCAAAAAAAAACACTTTTTCCTCACATTTCGGTGCTGCAAAGTTCTGGAATCTGAGGGGAGCTACAAACTTCCTTCTACCCAGCATTCACCCACATCACCCGATAAAAATGGTACCTTAGTTGTGTGGGTAGACTTAGTACCCGCAAAAGGAAATGCCCCAAAACACTACAAGGACACATCAAAATGATCAATTACCAGCCAACTGTTTTTGGAGGGGGATCACCTGCGTTTTTGGTCCTGGGCTCAGCAGCCTTTTATGGAAACCTAACAAACCCAGACATTTCTGAAAACTAGACACCCGGGGGAGTCCAGGGAGGTGTGACTTGTGTGGATCCCCCAGTGTTTTCTTACCCAGAATCCTCAGCAAACCTCAAATTTAGCTAAAAATAAATTACATTTTCCCCACATTTCTGTGTGGGATCACCGCACCGGCACATCTCCCGATAAAAATTATACTTCACTTCTGTAAGTGGGCCAAGTGTCTGTGACAGGGAAGAGACAAAAACATGTCAAAATTGAGGGAGAAGCAAAGCGGGTCCAAAAGGGCAGTTTTGAAAAAAAAAATTAGCCTGACAAGTGGGGCAGAACTTTTATCGGTATAGATGCGGCATTGCTGGGTGGTAGGAATTTTGTGGATTCCTGCAGATTCCGCAAGATTCCACCACAAAAATGTGGGGGAAATGTGTTGGAGTTGGAGGTTTGCAGGGCATTGTGGGTAAGAAAATGGTGCGCTGTGCATGTGAAGCACACCACCCTGGACTCACCTGGATGTTTAGTTTTCAGATGTGTCTAGGTCTCGTAGATTTTTCTAGATGGCAACATCCAAAAGTCCAAAAAGTGCAGCTCTCATCATTCCAAGTGGGAGATTTTGAGTTAGCCAAGCTCTCATGGCCCAAATGTAAAATCAAAATCCAAAATAATCAAATATCCTCTTGCTTGCTGTTGGGATAAGATCTTTTAGTGTGCAGGGGTATAGAGCTGAAAGACTGTTAACCCCTTCAGTTGGGGAGAGGGCATAACCGTGTCCTTACAGGTTGGTAGCCCCACCCCCCTTTTTGTATTTTTCTTAAATTCCCTGGCATCTACTAGGCTTTCTGAACCCCTCCCCCTCCGGGAATGGTTGGGGGGTAATTGCCCCACCAGTGGGCAGAACAACTTTGTCCCCATTTTTTTTTTTTTTTAAACTTTCTTCCCTGGTATTTAGTGGGCTTTCTGCCCCCCCCCCCCCCTTGGGGGTAGATGGGCCTTACAAAAATAGGCCGATTTGCCACCAAGGAGAGCAGAAATGGCCAACAGTAATGTGCCACCATGGGGAGCGACCCTTGCCTAAGAGGCTGCCCCCCCAAACGAAACACCCACACACACCAATCCATGGTGCCTAAGTAGTTTCTGCCACCCTTGGGGGCATATGGGCCTAAAAAACTTTTTTTTTAAAAATCGGCTGATCTGCCCCGAAGAGGGGCAGAAATGGTCAACAGTTGTGTGCCCCCTTTGAGGAGCGACGCTTGCCTGAAGGGTCAGCCACCCACACACAACAAACAAACAGAAAAAATCCCTGCCTACTTTGTGGTTTCTGCACTCTTTTGGTGCAGATAGGCCTAAAAATAATGACCAATAGTTGTGCCCCCACCCCTGCACAAAACACACACACACGCAGATCCCTGGCATCTAGTGGGTTTCGACCATCCCGGTGGCCAGATGGCCCAAAAACATGGCCATCAGTAATGTGCCCCCATGGGGATCAATCCTTGCCCAAAGGGGCTGCCCCCCAAACAAAACACACACACACACACCAATCAATCTGCCACAACCAGACGAGTTTCTGGCCACATGGGGAGAGTGCCTTTGTCACTCTGTGGCCAGGAACAAAGCCTATACTGGGTGGAGGTGCTTCTCACCTTCCCCTGCAGGAACTGTAACACCTGGCGGTGAGCCTCAAAGGCTCATACCTTTTGTTACAGCACCCCCGGGCATCCCAGCTAGTGGAGATGCCCGCCCCTGCGGCCTCTGCCCCCACTTTTGGCGGCAACGATGGAGGAGATCATGAGGAAAAAAAGGAGGAGCCACCCACCTCTCAGGACTGCCCCTAAGGTGCCCTGAGCTGAGGTGACTCCTGCCTTTAGAAATCCTCCATCTTGAGATTGGAGGATTCCCCCAGTAGGATTAGGGATGTGCCCCCCTCCCCTCAGGGAGGAGGCACAAAGAGGGTGTAGCTACCCTCCAGGACAGTAGCCATTGGCTACTGCCCTCCTGACCTAAATACACCCCTAAATTTAGTATTTAGGGGCGACCCAGAACCCGGCAAATCATATTCCTGCAACCTACACAAAGAAGAAGGATTGCTGACCTGAAAGCCCTGCAGAGACGACAGAGACGACAACTGACTTGGCCCCAGCCCTACCGGCCTGTCTCCAGACTCAAAGAACCTGCACAGTGACGCATCCGAAGGGACCAGTGGCCTCTAAGGGCTCAGAGGACTGCCCTGAACCCGAAGGACCAAGAAACTCCAGAGAACAGTGCCACTGTTCACCAACAGCAACATCTTTGCAAACAAAGAAGCAACTTTTATAGAACTCACTCTTCCCACCAGAAGAGTGAGACTTTACACTCTGCACCCGATGCCCCCGGTTCAAGCTCCAGAGAACTAACACCGCAGAGAGGACTCCCAGGCGACTGCGACTTCGTGAGTCCCCTGAGACAACCACCCTGCACTCCCACAGCGACGCCTGCAGAGAGGATTCGGAGGCTCCCCCTGATCGTGACTGCCTGGTAACAAAGAACATAGCGCCTGGGCCAAGAACTGCACCCGCAGCCCCCAGGACCGAAAGGAACGAACCTCCAGTGCAGGAGTGACCAGCAGGTGGCTCTCTCCCTAGCCCAGTCGGTGGCCGCCCGAGAAGCCCCCCTGTGCCCAGCCTGCATCGCCTAAGTGACCCCCGGGTCCCTCCATTGCTTCCTATAGCAAACCCAACGCCAACTTTGCACACTGCACCCAGCCGCCCCAGTGCCGCTGAGGGTGTGTTTTGTGTGCCTGTTTGTGCTCCTCCCCCCCCTCTCCCAGTGCTCTACAAACCCCCACCTCGGTCTGCTCCCCGAGGACGCGGGTACGTAGCTGCCAGCAGACCGGGTCCGGAGCACCCCTGTTCTCCATAGGCGCACATGTGTTTTGGGCCCTCCTTTGACCTCTGCACCTGACCGGCCCTGTGCTGCTGGTGCAGTGACTTTGGGGTTGCCTTGAACTCCCAACAGTGAGCTGCCTATGCCCAGGAGACTGAACTTGTAAGTGTTTTACTTACCTCAGAAACGTAACCAAACTTAACTCCCCCAGGAACTGTTGATTTTTGCAGTGTCCACTTTTAAAATAGCTTATTGCCATTTTAACCTATACTGTGTGTACTACTGCTTTAATTCAAAGTTCCTTACTTACCTGTGTGGAGTACCTTGCATTTTATGTATTTACTTCAAATCTTGAATCTTGTGGTTCTAAAATAAAGAAAATATATTTTTCTATATAAAAACTATTGGCCTGGAGTGAAGTCTTTGAGTGTGTGTTCCTCATTTATTGCCTGTGTGTGTACAACAAATGCTTAACACTACCCTCTGATAAGCCTACTGCTCGACCACACTACCACAAAATAGAACATTAGAATTTTCTAATTTTGCCACTATCAACCTCGAAGGGGAACCCTTGGACTCTGTGCACACTATCTCTCACTTTGAGATAGTAAATACAGAGCCAACTTCCTACATTGGTGGATCAGCGGTGGGGTCTAAGACTTTACAATTGCTGGACTACTCAGCCAATACCTGATCACACAACTAAATTCCAGAAATTGTCATTAGAAATAGATTTTTGCAATTTGAACTATTTTTCCAACTTTTTTGAAGTCCTGCAAGGGCCTTGTGTAAGTCCCTGTTAGCATTTCTTTTAGAGTTTAAAAATTTGGATTTAAGTTCTAGAAGTAGTTTTTAGATTTTTAAAAAGTAATCCCAACTTTTAGAGTGATAATGTCTAGCACAGATGAGATGGTGGTGGAACTCAACCTCACCCCTTACCTGCATCTAGGGATGTCAGAGTTACGGACTCTCTTTAAGCTAAAAAAGATAAAGACTGGGTCCAACCCTACCAAACTGAGGCTCCTGGAGCTTTTGGCAGAGTTTACAAGGGACCACCCCTCTGAGGATAATCCTACAGATGGGGATGTTAGTGAACAGGAGGATGATTTCCCCCCTCCTGTCCTAACCAGGGAGAGCAGGGTTTCTCAAACCCTGACTCCACAAATCATAGTCCGAGGCTGGTTCTTCCACAGGGGAGACCAGTAACTCTGAAAGCATTGAGGGCAGCATCAATGAAGATGACCTCCTGTTAGCCAGGACGGCCAAAAGATTTGCTTTGGAGAGACAGCTCCTATCCATAGAAAGGGAAAGACATGAGATGGGTTTAGCTCCCATCAATGGTGGCAGCAACGTAAAAAGGGTCAGAGAGAATACTGACATCCTAAAAATCCCCAAATGGATTGTAACAAAATATGAAGATGGTGATGATATCACCAAGTGGTTCACAGCTTTTGAGAGGGTTGTGCACCCAGAAAAGTAAACAGATCTCACTGGGGTGCTCTCCTTTCGGAAATGTTCACTGGAAAGTGTAGGGATAGACTCCTCACACTCTCTGGTAAAGATGCGGAATCCTATGACGTCATGATGGCTACCCTGATTGAGGGCTTTGGATTCTCAACTGAGGAGTACAGGATTAGGTTCAGGGGGACTCAAAAATCCTCGAGCCAGACCTGGGTTGATTTTATTGATTTCTCAGCCAAAACACTAGATGGTTGGATAACTGGCAGTGGTGTAAATGATTATGATGGGCTGTATAACTTGAAACTATGAAAGAACATCTGTTAAATAATTGTTTCAATGACAAACTGCATCAACATCTGGTAGACCTAAGTCCAGTTTCTCCCCAAGAATTGGGAAAGAAGGCAGACCATTGGGTCAGGACTCGGGTGACCAAGACTTCCACAGGGGGTGACCTAAAGAAAGGGGTCACAAAACCTCCCCGGGGAAGAGTGGTGAGATGTCCAAGAGAAAAAGGAAAGAGTCTCCAACAGGGCCCCAAAAACTTGATCAGGAGGGTGGGCCCCGAGCCTCTTCACAGTCCTCACATGGGTATAAGGGTAAAAACTTTGATCCCAAGAAGGCCTGGTGTTGAATCTGTACTCAGCATGGACACCAAACTGGAGACAAGGCCTGTCCCAAGAAAAGTCCCACAACAAGTGCTACTCCAGTTAGCACTGGAATAGCCAGTCTCCAGGTGGGATCAACAGTGTGCCCAGAGCAAATCAGGGTTCACACTGAAGATACATTAGTCTCTGAGGGTGGAATGGATTTAGCCACACTTGCTGCCTGGCCGCCTAACATGCAAAAATACAGGCAGCAGCTCTTAATCAATGGATCTAGAGTTGAAGCCCTGAGGGTTACAGGTGCCAGTGTCACAATGGTGACAGACAAACTGGTTTCCCCAGGACAATACCTGGCTGGACAGACATATCCAGTCACTAATGCTGGCAAACTAAAGTCTAGCCCATGGCAATTGTAACTTTAGAATGGGGAGGGGTCACTGGCCTGAAACAGGTGGTAGTCTCCTCCGCAATTCCAGTAGAATGTCTGCTAGGGAATGACCTGGAGTCCTCAGAGCTCAAGAGCCATGCTGGGTATCCCTGAACTGGTGTGTGTCAAGACAAGGGCACAAAGCAGGGCTCAGGGTAAAAAGGAAGTGTTGGAGTCTGGAATAATGGCCCAACCTTCCAAGAGAAAAGGAAAGAAGACTGGTGAACCAGCTTCAACACAGCACAAGAAACAGAACCTCTCTTCCCAGGAAGATGTTCTATCTCCTGAGGGAACTGAGTCCATGGAGCTGGAGCCTTACCAGGTTGAGCTCTTGGGCCCAGGGGGACCCTCAAGGGAACAGCTGTGTAAGGGGCAAGAAGCGTGTCCCGCTCATGAAGGCCTAGAACAGCAAGCAGCTGAGCAAGAAAAAGGAAATGTCAGTGGAACCCACAGGGTCTATTGGGAAGATGGACTCCTTTACACTGAGGCAAGAGATCCCAAACCTGGTGCCACTAGGAGAGTGGTAGTGCCTCAGGAGTTTAGGGATTTCATTCTGACTTTAGCCCAGGACATCCCCCTTGCTCAGCATTTGGGACAAACCAAGACATGGGAGATATTAGTCAACCATTTCTACTGGCCCAATATGTCCCAGAAGGTAAAGGAGTTTTGCACCTCCTGTGTCACCTGTCAAGCCCCTGGTAAGACAGGTGGCCATCCAAAGACCCCCCTCATTCCACTTCCAGTGCTGGGGGTCCCCTTTGAAAAAGTGGCAGTAGACATAGTGGGTCCACTTGAACCTCCCACAGCATCAGGGTACCAATATATCCTAGTAGTAGTGAATCATTCTACTAGATACCCTAAAGCAGCAATTCCCCTTAGGTCCACTACTGCCTCTGCAGTAGCAAAAGCACTCATTGGTATTTTTACCAGAGTGGGATTTGCTAAGGAGATTGTTTCTGACAGAGGTACATACTTCATGTCAGCTTACCTGAAACACACATGGAATGAGTGTGGGGTGACTTATAATTTCTCCACACCATCCACAAACCAATGGTCTTGTTGAGGGGTTTAACAAGACATTGAAGGGGCTTGGAGTCATTTACTGCAGCTTATCTTGATGATATTGCTGTCTTTAGCTCCAACTGGTAGGATCACCTGGTCCACCGGATGAAGGTTTTGCAGGCCCTGCAAGCAGCAGGCCTCTCTATCAAGGCATCTAAATGTCAGATAGGGCAGGGTACTGTGGTTTACTTGGGTCACCTTGTAGGTGGAGACCACGTTCAGCCACTCCAACCCAAGATCCAGACTATTCTGGACTGAGTAGCTCCAAAAACCCAGACTCAAGTCAGGGCATTCCTTGGCTTGATTGGGTACTATAGGAGGTTTGTGAAGGGATATGGATCAATAGTGACACCCCTCACAGAACTGACCTCCAAGAAAATGCCCAAGAAAGTGAACTGTACCGTGGACTGTCAAAAGGCCTTTGACATCCTGAATCAAGCTATGTGTACAGCACCAGTTTTGAAAGCTCCAGATTATTCTAAGCAGTTCATAGTGCAGACAGATGCCTCTGAGCATGGAGTAGGAGCAGTCCTGTCCCAAACAAATGATGATGGCCTTGACCAGCCTGCTTTTAATAGCAGGAGGTTACTCCCCAGGGAGCAGAGTTGGAGTGCCACTGAGAGGGAGGGCTTTGCTGTGGTTTGGTCCCTGAAGAAGTTGAGACCATACCTTTTTGGTACTCACTTCACAGTTCAAACTGACCACAGGCCTCTCAGATGGCTAATGCAAATGAAAGGAGAAATCCCTAAACTGTTGAGGTGGTCCATATCCCTACAGGGAATGGACTTTGTAGTGGAACACAGACCTGGGACTGCCCATGCCAATGCTGATGGCCTTTCCAGGTTCTTCCACTTAGAAAATGAAGACTCTCTTAGTAAAAGGTTAGTCTCATCCTCTTTCGTTTGGGGGGGAGGGGGTTTTGTAAGGAAATGCCTCTTTGGCATGGTTACCTCCTGACATTTTGCCTTTTGTTGATGCCAGTTATGATTGAAAGTGTGCTGGGACCCTGCTAACCAGGCCCAGCACCAGTGTTTATTCCCTAAACCCTAAACTGTACCTTTGTTCCCACAATTGGCACAGCCCTGGCACACAGATAAGTCCCCTGTAAATGGAACACCTGGTACCAAGGGCCCTGGTGCCAGGGAAGGTCTCTAAGGGCTGCAGCATGTCTTATGCCACCCTGGAGACCCCTCACTCAGCACATGCACACTGCCTCACAGCTCGTGTGTGCTGGTGGGGAGCAAATGACTGTCAACATGGCACTCCCCTCAGAGTGCCATGCTCACCTCTCACTGCCTGTGGCATAGGTAAGTCACCCCTCTAGCAGGCCTTACAGCCCTAAGGCATGGTGCACGATACCACAGGTGAGTGCATATGTGCATGAACACTATGCCCCTACAGTGTCTAAGCAAAACCTTAGACATTGTAAGTGCAGGGTAGCCATTAAGAGTATATGGTCTGGGAGTTTGTCAAACACGAACTCCACAGTTCCATAATGGCTACACTGAAATCTGGGAAGTTTGATATCAAACTTCTCAGCACAATAAGTGCACACTGATGCCAGTGTGGGATTTATTGTAAAATGCACCCAGAGGGCATCTTAGGGATGCCCCCTGAATACCAGTCCGATTCGTAGTGCTAGGCTGACCAGTTTCTGCCAGCCTGCCACAACCAGACGAGTTTCTGGCAACATGGCGAGAGTGCCTTTCTCACTATGTGGCCAGGAACAAAGCCTGTACTGGGTGGAGGTGCTTCTCACCTCCCCCTGCAGGAACTGTAACACCTGGCGGTAAGCCTCAAAGGCTCATGCCTTTTGTTACAGCACCCCAGGGCATCCCAGTTAGTGGAGATGCCCGGCCACTGCCCCCACTTTTGGCGGCAAGGCTGGAGGAGATAATGAGGAAAACAAGTAGGAGCCACCCACCAGTCAGGACTGCCCCTAAGGTGCCCTAGGCTGAGGTGACCCCTGCCTTTAGAAATCCTCCATCTTGGGATTGAAGGATTCCCCCAATAGGAATAGGGATGTGCCCCCCTCCCCTCAGGGAGGCGGCACAAAGAGGGTGTAGCCACCCTCCAGGACAGTAGCCATTGGCTACTGCCCTCCTGACCTAAACGCACCCCTAAATTTAGTATTTAGGGGCGACCCAGAACCCAGGAAATCATATTCCTGCAACCTACACAAAGAAGAAGGACTGCTGACCTGAAAGCCCTGCAGAGACGTTGGAGACGACAACTGACTTGGCCCCAGCCCTACCAGCCTGTCTCCAGACTCAAAGAACCTGCACAGCGACGCATCCGACTGGGACCAGCGACCTCTGAGGACTCAGAGCACTGCCCTGAACCTGAAGGAGGAAGAAACTCCCGAGGACAGCGGCACTGTTCACCAACAGCAACATCTTTGCAACAAAGAAGCCACTTTTAAAGAACTCACTCTTCACACCGGAAGCGTGAGCCTTCACACTCTGCACCCGACGCCCCCGGCTAGAGCTCCAGAGAATTAACACAGCAGAGAGGACTCCCAGGCGACTGCGACTTCGTGAGTAACCTGAGACGACCCACCTGCACCCCCACAGCGACACCTACAGAGAGGATCTAGAGGCTCCCCCTGACCGCGACTGCCTGGTAACAAAGAACCAGACGCCTGGGCCAAGCACTGCACCCGCAGCCCCCAGGACCGAAAGGAACCAACCTCAAGTGCAGGAGTGACCAGCAGACGGCCCTCTCCCTAGCCCAGTCAGTGGCTGGCCCGAGAAGCCCCCTCTGCCCAGGTCCCTCCATTGCTTCCTATAGCAAACCCAACACCAACTTTGCACACTGCATCCAAACTCCCCTGTGCCTCTGAGGGTGTGTTTTGTGTGCCTGTTTGTGTCCCCCCCAGTGCTCTACAAAACCCCCCCGGTCTGCTCCCCGAGGATGCGGGTACTTACCTGCCAGCAGACCAGAACCGGAGCACCCCTGTCCTCCATAGGCGCCTATGTGTTTTGGGCCCTCCTTTGACCTCTGCACCTGACCGGCCCTGTGTTGCTGGTGCAGTGACTTTGGGGTTGCCTTGAACCCCCAACGGTGGGCTGCCTGTGCCCAGAGGACTGAACTTGTAAGTGCTTTACTTACCTCAGAAACTTAACCATACTTACCTCCCCCAGGAACTGTTGATTTTTGCACTGTGTCCACTTTTTAAAATAGTATATTGCCATTTTAACCTATACTGTGTGTACTACTGCTTTAATTCAAAGTTCCGTACTTATGTGTGTGGAGTACCTTGCATTCTATGTATTTACTTCAAATCTTGAATCTTGTGGTTCTAAAATAAATTAAGAAAATATATTTTTCTATATAAAAACTATTGACCTGGAGTGAAGTCTTTGAGTGTTTGTTCCTCATTTATTGCCTGTGTGTGTACAACAAATGCTTAACACTACCCTCTGATAAGCCTACTGCTCGACCACACTACCACAAAATAGAGCATTAGAATTATCTAATTATGCCACTTTCAATCTCTACAGGGAACCCTTGGACTCTGTGCACACTATCTCTCACTTTGAGATAGTATATACAGAGCCAACTTCCTACAGTCATCTCACACCTTCAGACTACTGCAAACCTTCTGCACACTCTGTGTGTAGGAAGCTGGCTCTGTATATACTATATCATAGTGAGATATAGTGTGCACAGTGTCCAGGGGTTCCCCAGAGGCTTAACAGACTGAAGTAGTTAATTCTAATGCTCTCTTTTGTGGTAGTGTGGTTGAGCAGTTAGGCTTATCAGAGGGTAGTGTTAAGCATTTGTTATACACACACAGACAATAGAAGAAGCACACACTCAGTGACTTAACTCCAGACAAATGTTTTTTATATAGCACAAATATATTTTCTTGATTTATTTTTAGAACCACAAGATTCAAGTTGCAGGTAAGTACTTCAATAGATTCGTATTTCACACATGTATCAACAGTACTTTGTTTTAAACCGATAAGTTATACAGTTTTTGAAATATTGGCAATATTTTCAAAACTTGACAGTGCAATTTTCAGAAAACGTTCCTGAGGGGAAGAAAAGTTAGATCGATTTGCCGGTAAGTACAACACTTACAGTTCCAGTCTCTGAGGGTTAGGAAGTCCACAGGTTGAAGTTCAAGTTAACCCCAAACACCAACGAACAGCAACACTGGGCCAGGGGGGCCCTCAGGAATCCCCCTACAGGCGTTGTCGTGGAGAGGTGTAGGTGTCAACCCAGGGTGGGCACTTGCTCAGAATCGCCTGGGGATCCTCTCTAGCTGGTTGGGCCATCTGGACACGGGGCGTAGGCGTCAGGTGTAGAGTGGTCAGGACTCACGCATTCGGAGTGAGGTTGGAGTCCTTAGTTGTTGTTTCTTCTTTGTACAGGGCCGCTGTCCACGGGAGTTCTTGGTCCTTTTGGGGTCAGGGCAGTTCTCTGGAGCTTGGCAGATGTCGCTGGTCCCGCTGGATCTGTCACTGGGCTGGTGCAGGTTCTTTGAAGCAGGAGACAGGTCGGTAGAGCTAGGGCCAAGTCAATTGTCGTCTTCCTTCTTCTCACCTGGGGATTATAGCTATGCAGTCTTCCTTCTTGTCAGGTCGCCAGGAATCCTGGATGTAGGGGCGTTACAGGGGTCAGAGGGCAGCAGCCAATGGCTACTGTACCTGAGGGTAACTACACCCTCCTTGTGCTCACTCCTTTTGGGGAGGGGGGCACAAACCTAGTCCTATTGGTCCCTCTCCTCCAAACCAAGATGGAGGATTCTGTAGGGATGGGGTCACTACCCCCTAATTTCCCTAATTTTCCTGCCGGACTTGCCGCCAAAAGTGGGGTTTTGTCCAGGGGGTGGGCTACTCCACTAGATGGAGGCCCTGGGGCGCTGTAATTCGAGGTGTGAGCCTTTGATGCTCACCGTCAGGTGTTACAGGTCCTGCAGGGGGGAGGTGTGAAGCACCTCCACCCAGGACAGGCTTTGTTTCCGACCAAAGAGTGCACAAAGGCTGTCACCCCAGAAACTTGTCTAAAAGTGGCAGGCTGGCACAGACCGGTCAGTCCTGCACTAGCAGTTTGGCTAAGATACAGGGGGCATCTCTAAGATGGCCTCTGGGTGCATTTTTCAATAAATCCCACACTGGCATCAGTGGGGGTTTATTGTGCTGCAAAGTTTGAGATCAAACTTCCCAATATTCAGTGAGGCCATTATGGAGCTCTGGAGTTCGTAATGACAAACTCCCAGACCATATACTCACTATGGCTACACTGCACTTTACAATGTCTAAGAATGGACTTCGACACTGTAGGGGCATATTGGTCATGCAACTATGCCCTTGCCTGTGGTATAGTGCACCCTGCCTTAGGACTGTAAGGCCTGCTACAGGGATTCCTAGGCCACAGGCAGTCGTTTGTGGGCATGGCACCCTGAGAGGGGTGCCATGTCGACTTTGCCTTTTTCTCCCCACCAGCACAGGCAAGCTTCATAGGAAGTGTGCATGTGCTGGGTGAGGGGTCCCCAAGGGTGGCATAATACATGCTGCAGTCCTTGGGCACCTTCCCTGGCCACAGGGCCCTTGGTACCATGGGTACCTTTTACAAGGGATTTAACTGTGTGCCATGGGTGTGCCGATTGCAGAAACAAAGGTACAGATTTTGGGAAAGAAACTGGTTCTGGGGCCTGGTTAGCAGGATCCCGGCACACTTTCAATCAAAGTTGGCATCAATATCAGACAAAACGTTTGTGTGTGTGAGGGGGGAACCATGCCAACAGTGGCACTTTCCGACACTGTGGTTCACTATGAACATGACAAAGTCACACTTGACTCCCTCTCAAATGCTCCCTTTCATCTGACCTGTTCTGAACACAGTGCAGTTTTGGGCCTATCCTTCTGAAAAACAAGTCCAGGATATTCAGGCTATGATTCCGATGTTCCAGCCTCTATCCTGGGTTTCGGTGAGAATGACTCTGGGGCTGCTGGGCCTTTTGGCCTCCTGCATCCTGCTGGTGACACATGCCAGATGGCATATGCAGGCTCTGCAGTGGGACTTGAAGTTCCAGTGGGCTCAGCCTCAGGGGAATCTCTCCAACATGGTCCAGATTTCAAAGGGGACTGCGAAAGATCTGCATTGGTGGATTTCTAATCACAATTGGGTCAACGGCAAATCCCTCTCCCTTCCCCAACCAGATCTTACAGTAATGACAGAAATGTCACTCCTGGGATGGGGCAGCGGCACGAGAGAGGCGGAGATCAGAGGTATTTGATCTCTGACACACTCTGGACTCCATATCAATCTTCTGGAGCTCCGGGCGATCAGGCTTGCACTGAAAGCATTCCTTCTCTCTCTCAAAGGGAAAGTGGTGAAGGTGTTCACGGACAACACCACCGCCATGTGGTACTGCAACAAACAGGGCGTAGTGGGGTCCTGGACCCTTTGTCAAGAGGCAATGAATCTTTGGACGTGGCACATCAGGGCATTACCCTGGTGGTTCAACATCTGGCGGGCTCTCTGAACTCCAGAGCCATTGATGCATAGTCAATCACGAATGGCGTCTCCATCCGGAGGTGGCGCAAGGTCTCTTTCAGCAGTAGGGAGAGCCTTGGTTAGATATGTGTGCCTCTGCATAGAACAAGCAATGTCAGCTCTTTTGCTTGTTGGAGTTTCCAAGGCGGCACTTGTTTGGCAACGCTTTTCATCTCTAGTGGAACTCAGACCTCCTTTACACCTTCCCGCCAATACCACTTCTGTCCATAGTTCTGTAGAAGATCAAGAACATCTGGGCCTAAGTAATCCTTGTGATTCCGGACTGGGCACGGAGAGTATGGTATCCGGAGCTACTGAGCATCGCCACAGATCCTCCAGTCAGACTGCCCCTTCGTAAGATCTTCTGTCGCAACAACAGGGGACGGTGCACCACCTGAAGCTGTCAATCTTCTCCTTCATGCGTGGAGATTGAGCACCAGCAGTTGACATCTTACGTTCAAAGTCTGTGACATTATCTTGGCA
This sequence comes from Pleurodeles waltl, assembly GCF_031143425.1. Taxonomy (NCBI): domain Eukaryota; kingdom Metazoa; phylum Chordata; class Amphibia; order Caudata; family Salamandridae; genus Pleurodeles; species Pleurodeles waltl. The sequence goes on from NC_090439.1 coordinate 1,142,203,817, forward strand.
GCCAGGTGTCCCTCCACCAAAACGGTATACACCTGTTGTTGGCAAACATTTATGGCATAGTGTACCAACAACTCTGTTGATCCCCTCTCTGCTCCTCTCTCCGAGAATATTCTGTTCATCCTTTCTTTAGCTCAGCAGGACTCTTATCGGCTTTCTCAGCCTTTCTTAGATTCGCAGACAAACCTTCCCTTTTCAAATATCGTACTGTTGGAATATTCCTTAAGGGGCTCACCTATTTGTTTCCTCCCACTCCGTTTATTATGCCTCAGTGGGACCTCAATCTGGTCTGCACTTACTTGAGATGTGCCCCTTTCGAGCCTTTACACAAGTGCCCCTTGCGTCTCTTTAATCTCAAAACTGCATTTCTTGTTGCCATCACCTCTGCTCGCGAAGTGAGTGAGCTTCAAGCTCTTCTAAATCCCCATTTTTGTCTGTTCACCCTGACAAAGTGGTGCTTCGTACGAGGGCCTCCTTACTTCCCAAGGTTATTACGCCTTTTCATGTAGGCCAGTTGTAGGAAGCTGGCCTGGTGTGTGGTAGGTATCCAAGGTACTTACACCTTATTCCAGGTATCCCTTATTAGTGTAGTGTAGGCAGCGTCTAGAAGCCAGGCTCTCTAGAGGTAGCTGTGGATGAGCAGCCAAGGCTTATCTAGCAGACATGCAAAGCTCATGCAAAACCACTGTAGTCACGCAGCCCTTACACACATGAAAGAAAACACTCAGTTGTACAAAAATAAAGGTAGTTTATTTTAATTACACAATTACCAAAAAGTATTAGTGAGGCAACCCTCCAACCAATAGGAGGTAAATAACACAGTAGATATGTACACTAGTAATCAGAAATAGGCATAGAAAGTGATAGAAAATAGTGCAATGGCAAACAATAGTGCCCCTGGGGAGCCCAAACCATATACTAAAAAAATGGAATGTGAACACAGGATCCCCACCTAGGTAAGTGGAGTGTGTAGAGGGGAGCTGGGGGAACTAGGAAACCCCAAAGGTAAGTACCACAGTGCCCCCCAGCGATCAGGAAGAACAGAGTAACTGGATTTTCCCCAAACCACCCAAGAGGACTGAAAAAAAGCAAATACAGCACCAGACAAGACTGCAAGAAACCAGCGGTGGATTCCTGAAGAGGAAGACCTGTGGAAGAAGGAGACCAAGTCCAGAAGTCGCAGGAGTGTCCGGTGAGGGCAGGAACTGCTACCCACTTGACTGTGGTTGCAGGAGTTGGTCGACGGTAGGATGAAGACGATCAGCAGTGCAGCCTGGAACCGGAGAAGAGGTCCTGGAGAATGCAGGCGGCGTCCCACGCCAATGGAAAATTGCAGTCTGTTAGTGGTGTGGTAAAGGCACCACCAAGCCTTGGCAAAGGCAGAAGTCGCGATGAAGCAAAAGTGGAGCTACCAGGGACCAACAAGGTCCAGGAGGACTCAACCCCTGGGGAGATTCCTTGGGGGGGACCCTCAGCAAGGCAGAAAGTACGCAGAAGAAAATTCAGCCCCCACAGGAGACTCACTGGAAGAGGAACCAGTCGTCGCAGAGGATCCCACACAGCACAACTGGAGAAGGGTCCCACGTCACAGGAGAAGCACGTAGAGGGATGTGCTTCACTGGAAGGAGGGCTGGGGCTACACATAGCCTGAAGATCCCTTGGAGGAGATGCCAACAAGCCTTGGTAGCTGCAAGAGACACGGTGCACAGGGGTACTGTCCTGCTTGGAAGACAAGAACTTACCTCTACCAAGGTTGGATAGCTGGCAGAGAGGACCAACAGGACTACTCCAGAATACCACCTGTGATGCAGGATCCACGCAGCTCAGGATGAGAGGAGATCCATGCAGCTGGTCGTTGCAGTTGGTGCCTGCGGATGCAGGGGAGTGACTCCTTCTCTCGAAGGGGGACTGCTTCTTCCTTCTCGTGCAGACTGAAGACTTGCCGCCCTCAGAGGATGCACAGCCAGGGAAATGTTGCAGAAGTTGAAAGGAGCCGTGGAAACAATGTCGCAAGCAGAGTCTTCGTCATGGATGCAGATTGTCGATTCCTGGAGGGTCCACTTGTGGTTCCAGTGGCAGGAAGTTGAAATAAAGGTTGCAGAGGAATCCTGCTGGAACCTTGCAAGCCGAATCTGAGGACCCACCCAAGAGAGAGCCCCTAAATAGCCGTGAAAGGGGGACTGGTCACCTAGCCAGGTGACCACCTATCAGGAGGGGGTCTGACGTCACTTTCTCACCTGGCCACTCAGATGCTCCCAGAGGTCCCTTGCAACCTTGTATTCAAGATGGCAGAACCCAGGGATCCTCTGGAGGAGCTCTGGGCATCACCGCTGGGGCGGTGATGGACAGGGGAGTGGTCACTCCCCTTTCCATTGTCCTGTTTCACGCCAGAGCAGGCACTGGAGGTCCCTGAACCGGTGTAAACTAGTTTATGCATGGAGGGCATCAAATGTGCCCTTCAAAGCATACCAGTGGCTTGGGGAGGCTACCCCTCCCAAACCATGTAACACCTATTTACAAAGGGAAAGGGTGTTGCCTCCCTCTCCCCCAAGGAAATCCTTTGTTCTGCCTTCCTGGGCTTGAGTTGTTCAAGCAGCAGGACAGAAACCCATCTGAGGGGTGGCAGCAACTTGGGCTGCCCCAGAAAGCTGGTAGGGGCAATGCTGGGGGTCCTTTAAGGAGCCCCAGAGTGCATGGAATCATACTTCCAATACTGGCAACAGTATTGGGGTATGATTTCGACATGTTTGATACCAAACATGCCTAGGTTCGGAGTTACCATTATTGTAGCTGGACATAGGTACTATGGGGGTGATTCTGAGACTGGCGGGCGGTGGAGGCCGCCCGCCAGTCTTCCCCCGACAAAATACCGCTCCGCGGTCGCAAGACCGCTGAGGGTATTTAGAGATTTGCCCTGGGCTGGCAGGCGGCCGCCAAAAGGCCGCCCACCAGCCCAGGGCAAATCTACCTTCCCACGAGGACGCCGGCTCCGAATGGAGCCGGCGTAGTGGGAAGGTGCGACGGGTGCAGTCGCACCCGTCGCGTATTTCAGTGTCTGCTTTGCAGACACTGAAATACTTTGTGGGGCCCTCTTACGGGGGCCCCTGCAGTGCCCATGCCATTGGCATGGGCACTGCAGGGGCCCCCAGGGGCCCGGCGGCACCCCCTACCGCCATCCTATTCCTGGCGTGAGACCCGCCAGGAACAGGATGGCGGTAGGGGGTGTCAGAACCCCCATGGCGGCGGAGCGCGCTCTGACGCCATGGAGGATTCTCCCGAGCAGCGGAAAGTCGGCGGGAGACTGCCGACTTTCCGTTTCTGACCGCGGCTGAACCGCCGCGGTCAGAATGCTCGACGGAGCACCGCCAGCCTTTTGGCGGTGCTCCCGTGGTCGGTGACCCTGGCGGTCACCGACCGCCAGGGTCAGAATGACCCCCTATGTCCATGTAGGAAAGTACCATCTTGCCTGGCATGTTACCCCCCATATGTCACTGTATATATGTTGTTTTAGTCTATGTGTCACTGGGACCCTGCCAGGCAGGCCCCCAGTGCTCATAAGTATGTGCCCTGTATGTGTTCCCTGTGTGATGCCTAACTGTCTCACTGAGGCTCTGCTAACCAGAACCTCAGTGGTTATGCTCTCTCTGCTTTCCAAATTGGTCACTAACAGGCTAGTGACTAAATTTACCAATTCACATTGGCATACTGGTACACCCATATAATTCCCTAGTATATGGTACTGGGGTACCTAGGGTATTGGGGTTCCAGGAGATCCCTATGGGCTGCAGCATTTCTTTTGCCACCCATAGGGAGCTCTGACAATTCTTACACAGGTCTGCCACTGCAGCCTGCGTAAAGTAACATCCACGTTATCTCACAGCCATTTACCACTGCACTTAAGTAACTTATAAGTCACCTATATGTCTAACCTTCACCTGATGAAGGTTGGGTGCAAAGTTACTTAGTTTGTGGGCACCCTGGCACTAGCCAAGGTGCCCCCACATCGTTCAGGGCAAATTCCCCAGACTTTGTGAGTGCGGGGACACCATTACACGCGTGCACTGTACATAGGTCACTACCTATGTACAGCGTCACAATGGTAACTCCGAACATGGCCATGTAACATGTCTAAGATCATGGAATTGTAACCCCAATGCCATTCTGGCATTGGGGGACAATTCCATGATCCCCCGGGTCTCTAGCACAGAACCCGGGTACTGCTAAACTGCTTTTCCGGGGTCTCCACTGCAGCTGCTGCTGCTGCCAACCCCTTAGACAGGTTTCTGCCCTCCTGGGGTCCAGGCAGCCCTGGCCCAGGAAGGCAGAACAAAGGACTTCCTCTGAGAGAGGGTGTAACACCCTCTCCCTTTGGAAATAGGTGTGAGGGCTGGGGAGGAGTAGCCTCCCCAGCCTCTGGAAATGCTTTGATGGGCACAGATGGTGCCCATCTCGGCATAAGCCAGTCTACACCGGTGCAGGGATCCCCCAGCCCTGCTCTGGCGCGAAACTGGACAATGGAAAGGGGAGTGACCACTCCCCTGACCTGCACCTCCCAGGGGAGGTGCCCAGAGCTCCTCCAGTGTGTCCCAGACCTCTGCCATCTTGGAAACAGAGGTGTTTGTGGCACACTGGACTGCTCTGAGTGGCCTGTGCCAGCAGGTGACGTCAGAGGCTCCTTCTGATAGGCTCTTACCTCTCTTGGTAGCCAATCCTCCTTCCTAGGTAGCCAAACCTCCTTTTCTGGCTATTTAGGGTCTCTGCTTTGGGGATCTCACCAGATAACGAATGCAAGAGCTCACCAGAGTTCCTCTGCATCTCCCTCTTCACCTTCTGCCAAAGGATCGACCGCTGACTGCTCAGGACGCCTGCAAAACCACAACAAAGTAGCAAGACGACTACTAGCAACCTTGTATCGCTTCATCCTGCCGGCTTTCTCGACTGTTTCCAGGTGGTGCATGCTCTGAGGGTAGCCTGCCTCCTCTCTGCACCAGGAGCTCTGAAGAAATCTCCCGTGGGTCGACGGAATCTTCCCCCTGCAACCACAGGCACCAAAAGACTGCATCACCGGTCCTCTGGGTCCCCTCTCAGCACGAAGAGCGTGGTCCCTGGAACTCAGCAACTCTGTCCAAGTGACTCCCACAGTCCAGTGACTCTTCAGTCCAAGTTTGGTGGAGGTAAGTCCTTGCCTCCCCATGCTAGACTGCATTGCTGGGTACCGCATGATTTGCAGCTGCTCCGGCTCCTGTGCACTCTTCCAGATTTCCTTTGTGCACAGCCAAGCCTGGGTCCCCGACACTCCTTCCTGCAGTGCACAACCTTCTGAGTTGTCCTCTGGCGTCGTGGGACTCCCTTTTGTGACTTTGGGTGGTCTCCGGTTCACTTTTCTTCCAAGCACCTGTTCAGATACTTCTGCGGGTGCTGCCTGCTTCTGTGAGGGCTCCCTGAGTTGCTGGGCGCCCCCTCTGTCTCCTCCTCCAAGTGGCGCCATCCTGGTCCCTCCTGGGCCACAGCAGCACCCAAAAACCTCTACTGCGACCCTTGCAGCTAGCAAGGCTTGTTTGCGGTCTTTCTGCGTGGGAACACCTCTGCAAGCTTCATCGCAACGTGGGACATCCATCCTTCAAAGGAGAAGTTCCTAGCTCTCTTCTTTCTTGCAGAATTCCAAGCTTCTTCCAACAGGTGGCAGCTTCCTTGCACCCTCAGCTGGCATTTCCTGGGCTCCTGCCCACTCTCGACACTGTCGCGACTATTAGACTTGGTCCCCTTGTCTTACAGGTACTCAGGTCCGGAAATCCACTGTAGTTGCATTGCTGGTGTTTGTTCTTTCTGCAGAAACCCCCTATCACGACTTCTGTGCTCTCTGGGGGTAGTAGGTGCACTTTACATCTACCTTTCAGGGTCTTGGGGTGGGCTATTTTTCTAACCCTCACTGTTTTCTTACAGTCCCAGTGACCCTCTACAAGATCACATAGGTTTGGGGTCCATTCATGGTTTGCATTCCACTTTTGGAGTATATGGTTTGTGTTGCCCCTATAACTATGTGCTCCTATTGCAATCTACTGTAACTTTACATTGCTTGCATTACTTTTCTTGCTATTACCTGCATAATTTTGTTGTGTGTACATATATCTTGTGTATATATCTTATCCTCATACTGAGGGTACTCACTGAGATATTTTTGGCATATTGTCATAAAAATAAAGTGCCTTTATTTTGAGTACTTCTGTGTATTGTGTTTTCTTATGATATTGTGCATATGACACCAGTAGTATAGTAGGAGCTTTACATGTCTCCTAGTTCAGCCTAAGCTGCTTTGCCATAGCTACCTTCTATCAGCCTAAGCTGCTAGAAACACCTCTTCTACACTAATAAGGGATAACTGGACCTGGCACAAGGTGTAAGTACCTCTGGTACCCACTACAAGCCAGGCCAGCCTCCTACAGTCCAGTACACATGTAAAATGATGTCCCCGCACTCACAAAGTCCATGAAAATGAAGCTGGAGTTCGTGTGGTCACCTCTGCTCATGCAGGGGGTGCCCTCACACACAGGTACCTGCACCCTGTCCTCTGGGCTAGGAGGACCTACCACAGAGGTGAATTACATTGACCTTCTGCAGTGACCTGTAGTGAAAAGGGTGCATGCACCCTTTCACGCAGGCTGCAAATCAGGCCTGCAGATACACTTTGCATGGGCTTCCCATGGGGTGCTGCAGCCCATGAGGGACCCCTAGTGCCCCAATGCCCTAGGTACCATATACTAGGGACTTAAAAGGGGGCACCAGTATGCCAAATGCAGGGTGTCTTCTGTGTTTCCAAGCAACCACGTTTAAAGTGTGAGAGTTCAGTCACTGGGGTCATGGTTAGCAAGGATCTCAGTGAACACAGTCAAAACATACTGACAACAGGCAAAAAGTGGGGGTAACCATGCCAGAAAGAAGGTACTTTCCTACAATGGCTAACTGCCAGAGTCCACATTTTAAGATAAGGCTGCTGCTACACAGCTAGGGTAAAAGGCACATGTAAACAAACACGTGCACACAACTGTGTGAGGGCTGCATGTAAAAACTACTGTCATGCACAGCCAGGTATTTTCACAGAAGTATCCTAACACAAGGGTCTCTTTGAGGATTGGTATCAACCTGGCCTTATAAGATGAGTGGGCATTCATAGGATAGAGGTCTGTAGTGCTTACTGAAAATTATGTGTTGCTTTCCTGTATTATACATTATAGATGAAATCTATTCTGCTGTACAGTTTTGCTCTACTTAGGCCTACAGTGCTCTGCAAAGTCTCAGTCTGGGGAGAAATGTGCACCCTGAGTTTGAATAATTTGCAGTCCCCAATAACCTCCATACATATCTTATGGGACTTCAATACTTGTCATACTTCTCTGGCTCAGCCCATAATCAGATTCCAAGCCTTTGTCCCCTTTACAGGGCCATGTTAATTGGTCTGCTCCACAGCAGAGATATTAAAGGACACCCCACAAAATACAGTAATTAATAGTGCTTACCCCCATCCCTTGGAAAGGAATGGGTGGGGAGGAGAATCTGCATCTGATAATTAGGTTTTCATATTGCACCTAGGCTGCAGCAGCCCAGGCCCGCTTGAACAAAGGAGGAAGCCCAGACCTTTGGAGCTCATGAGGGGCTCAACTTTGAAGTTCTGGTGGGAAAAGTTTATGCTTCTGTCAACTAGTGGCAGAGCTGAGGCTCTCGGAAGAGCTCTAACCAGGGACAATTTGAAGCTATAATTTTGGATTGTCCAAAATGTTGTGCACAAAGTTTGGCACAGTGGTGGATGGATGATGTGGCATCTTATGATTGGCCAGGGTTGCCTGGCCTCTAAAACTTTCCACCCCACTTAAAAACCCTGCACAAGGAAAGACCCTGGACCTGGGAGCAACAGTGTTGAAAGTATGCCCAGCTGAAAGGAGAACTCACTTGATGCCCTGTAAGAATGGACTAAAGACTTTGGGGAATATTTACAAAACCTGTACACCCACAGTGCATAATTTTTTGTGACACACCGGCAGCTCATAGTGCAGACCCATATCTACAAGGCCAAGCAAAGCCACTGTGCTTGGCTTTTCATGGCCTTGAAGATATGGTTGAAGGCAATGCTGCGCAAGTCACTGGGTTGCCTTGCACTGCATCTGGGCAGTGTACCTTGGGCGTTGCGGTGGGTGTTCCCATGCTACACCCATGGGTTTTGACGCATTCCCAGATTTACAAGAATCTGTAAACCTGGGAATGCGTTAAAACTGTACACTTCCTCAGGGCAGGCACAACAAGGAGAAATATCTTTATTTCTCCTCGTTTGTTTCCTCTTTCCATGTATGCTGCTTTCTGCAGCACACATAGAAAGAGGTAAATGCCTCTCTGGATTGTTTTTGTGCAAAAAGGTATCCCTTCCTACACAAAACAGTCCTGCCCACAATCCAGACACCTGTGCACCATAGTGCAAGGGTCCCTGCATTGGAGCTAGGCAGCAGTTGGTGCACCAGCATAGGGGGAAAGGTCAGAAATGTGCTGTTAACTTGGAGATTCAGTGTATTCCTTCACTTTCCCTGTGACGCAGGGCAGCGCTTCCATGTGCCACGGGGCTTGTAAATATGCCCCTTTGACTCCATCTGACCCCCAGGACTAGGATGGTTCTTTGCAGGGCCAGTGGTGCTTTTTCCCTTAAGCCTCCAGAGGAAATATTGGGAGAATGAACTGCTGTGGGACCCTGGATGGTTCCCCTGGTACTAATGTGGGGTGGCCTTTGATTCTGCTGCCATCTGGGTGCCCTTGAAGAAGGCAGGAGGCTCTGGGGAACGGAGAGTGTGCAGAGGGGCTGCACAAGGTGCCCGTACCAGCTCTAAAGAACACCAGGAGCCAAGCAGGGGACAGGTCTGGTGCAGGGAGCCAGAAAATCTACCTCCCTGCAAAAAAGCACCTTTGTAGGCCAGGGGGGCTAAGGAAAATGCTCCTGGCAAAACAAGCTAAAGATCATCAAAATCGGGATTACAGGGCCCGAAATGTGTCCTCTTTAAACTGGGCAAACAGCATTCCAATGCGCTTCTTGAAAATCCAATAAATATCTTCTAAATTGATAGGGAGGAACCATGAATGGGGCCTCCTCTCAGAGTCACCTTTTGGCCCTGATATCTCCATCGCCCACAGCCCATCGCAACAGAGGATGACTGGGGAGAACTGATTCCCCAGGGACAAAGAAGATATTGCGGCCTGTATGTAGAACTGGTCAGGCGCCTTGCTCCTCCTCTGTGCCTTGTGTGAGGGAGGTTTGCACCTACTGTGCACCTCACTGCCCTTGCTCCTTGCAGGCAGGGGAGTCTGTTGGTCCTGCCACTGGTAACTTGCCAAGCAGAAAGGATGCTTTCACCTGGCTGGAGCTCATAGAATTGCTACTGGCTCCTGTACAGCACAAGAGCAAACTGGATCCTTGGGGATCCCCCATGGTCCCCAATGAAAATGAGGCAGCTGGGTGCCCCGGTGGGACTTGGGCACAGACAATACAAAAAACATTAAAATCCAGGTGGCGCATGGACACAGAGAAAGGAAGAGCGGAAAAGGCTGATCATTACAAAGTAATCGATAAAGCCAGAGAAGCGCCACATAATGCCCCACAAGGGGGCTGAATGGCATATTCAAGGGTGAGTATGGGCACAGTCAACAACATTTGGGGCGGGGAGGGAGATGTAAAAGTGTATCGGCCCTAAAAAAGTACCCACACACTTCCCAGGAAATTGAATGCCTGACTGCAGGAGAGGTTTACCATTGTTGTAAAACACTATTAGAACTGGAGCTTATGCTCAGACCCATATTTATCAAGTTTTTTTGTCACCACTGCACCATGCAAGGAGATGCAAGGGCATCGCAAACCTAAAGGAGATTTACCAAGCCAGGCAAGGCCACCTTGCATGGCCCTACATCGCTTGATAAATCTAGAGTAATACCAGGCAGCACAAATCTCTGCCTTGTGGTACTCTGCAGCAGGGAGGTGTGCCATGGGTGGTGCTTCCAAGCTCCCACCCATGTACATTCCTAGATTCACCAACACTGGTAGACCCAGGAATGCATCCGAACTGAACACCTCCGCATCAGATTCGCAACAGTGAGAAATATCTTACTTTCTCTTCATTGGTTCCCCTTTTTATGTGTGCTGCATGGTGCAGCACACATAGAAAAAGTGAAATGCCTCTGAGGATTGTTTTTGTGCAGGACGGTGTCTCTTCTTGCACAAAAACAATCCTGACATGCTGCAAGGGTGCCTGCTTTGACGTTAGGCAGCAGTGTATGCACTGCAGTTTGAGCACCAGCACAGGCAGAGAGCAGGAATGTGCCATATAATGTTAAATATGGTACATTCCTGTCCTCTCCCTTTCACAAAACTCTGCGCAGAAAGGTGGCTAGCTGTGTTGCATGAAATATTGATAAATATTGGCCCTTTGGCTCTGGAATGCACGGACTCCTAGTAGTGAGCCCTATGGCTTCCCTCGGTGCCCTAGTTAAAATGAAGGTCTCAGTGTCACATGTATTGATTTTCAATGCTTAATTTAAAATGTGGATATTGACAATGTTGTTTCTGATTGCAATGAATGCTTTTAACGAATGCAGTTGTTTTCATTGACATAAATGATGTTGCATTATGACATGTGGTGACAACCTGACAAAGCCAGTATGCCTGCTTTAATTACAATGACACCCTCTCATATTGGGATGTTGCATCTGGTATAGGTAGCAGTGTTTGTGACTATGAACACCCTCAAGGTGTAATGTGATATGAAGATGTCACCAAAAGTATTAGTAGGTGTATATTTGTAATTTAATGTGTAGTATTTAGTTGTGTAGGTGTGTGTAATAATTGTTTTTTTTTCTTTTTAAAACAAAAAGTACTAACTGGGTAATCATCTATTGACTGTTGTTTTGGCGTGCCAGATAATTCAGATTACTAGCCCACACCACCTCCCTGAGTAGACTTTGGACTTCTCTGCTTCATTAGCCTGATTGTCAAGTGCTACAATGGGGTACTTTGGTTCCCAGTGAAAAGACAATTGTGGATTGTTGGGACAGAAAGCTACCCTGCTTGGTGACAGACATGCACCCCTGCCCTGGGTGCCCTAGCTTCATGGATATCTGGCCATTGGTAATGATTTTTGAAAATGTCCACTTTTCATCAAAATATCTGCTCCTTGACTTTTCCAATTTTATTTCCTCCCTCTGTTCGTTTTTCATCCTTTGTCCTTTATTTACAGTGTACAATTTGTAAGCTCCCATAATGCACATGATACAAATTCTAATAATCAGCACTGGTTTCAATATTATCCCTATGATACCATTTCCCAGGGTGTCCATCCAATTCCCCACAGCGGTAAAACCTTTGCCAACTTTTTCCCATACCCCAGGTTCCTTTAGGAACTTTGGGGGTTATTCTAACTTTGGAGGAGTGTTAATCCGTCCCAAAAGTGACGGTAAAGTGACGGATATACCACCAGCCGTATTACGAGTTCCATAGGATATAATGGACTCGTAATACGGCTGGTGGTAAATCCGTCACTTTTCCGTCACTTTTGGGACGGATTAACACCTCCTCCAAAGTTAGAATAACCCCCTTTATGTCAGAGTTTGTATAATTTAAATTGTTAATAAAGCTTTTAACCCTTCTACTATTATCACGAATATATGTGCAACAATATTGCGATTTCAGCATTTTACAAACTCCTCCCTCCTTTGCTAAAAGGATGTCTAACACAAGGCTGTTCTGAAGAGTCATAGAATGTACCGCAGCCAGTGTCCATTAAGACCATGACTCCTGAAAAACTAGTAAGCATGTTATCCACGATATTAGATAACTCTCTAATTTTCACAGAATTTAGAATAACTCCCACTGATGGAATGATTATCTCCAATTATTCTCCAATTATATAAATATATCTCCAATTATTCCAGAATAAGATTCTCTCTTTTGTCTTTCAAGTTGTAATTCATTTAGTTTTGGTGTCTTGTTCAGGTTCTCAAGCTGGTAAATCTTTGGGAATACGTCTCCCAAGTAACATGTACCATACCATCCTCTTGGAAGACGGTAATAAGCATTCTGTCCACAAATATAATAAATCCCAGGAATCGCCGGGTCCTGCCCATTTAGCATGAAAGTCCATTTACCTTGGAATAGAAACATATGTCTGCATTCACTTGTTCCCACAAATAAAGTGTTGGCTGCAGATTGCGGTCTATATATACAGAGTTTCCCTACGTGCAGCGCATCTAAAGCTAATTTTCTTTGTGTTTTAGTTTCACTAAAGGTCCTTTTTTCTAAGCCCTTGTCTGTTTTCTCCTTTAAAGCCTTTCTTCTGTCAACAGTTTGATCTAAGAAACTCTTCTCTACTGGTGAAAGCAAGCATGTTAGGTTATTACAGTGAATGTAAGCAGTACCAAACGTTTTTGTAGGTTACAAGAAGCCTCTCACTAATTCCATATTCTTTTGTCTAGACAGTCTTCTCATATACATAACCCTTTGGGTGCCCTGGACGAGCTGGTCTCACCCTCGGCCACAGTTGCCATGTGCTGAGGACGAGACCAGCTCGTCCTGCACCCGGCCTATGGGCCACCCACCCACACCCCCCAGTCAGGGATGGAAGGGGAATCGCTTCCCCTGCCCCCCTCGGCGATCTGATGACGTCAGCATGCCCACAGCGCACTGACATCATCACATGCTGCTGGGGACACGCTGGAAACATTTGCTTTCAGCCAGTTGGAGGAGAGTGGACTTGTTTTGGTAAGTCCTTCTCCTGGAGGGTGGTTGGAGGGGGGGGAAACAGACACAGGGGGAAAGAAGAGTTTTTCCTTTCCGCCTGTGCCTGTTTTGAATGGATTCCTGCTCCATGATCACGGTCGAGGCCCACAATCGTGGAGCAGGAATCCACCCACTAGGCACCAGGGATGTTTTTATTTTTATTTTGGGTAGCGAACCCTTAGGCAAGGGTCGCTCCCCGGGGGCAATAATTGGTCAGTTCTTTCGGCTGATCTGACCCCCGGGGGGGGGGTCGAAACCCACTAGGCACCAGGGGTTGTTTATAATTATGCATCTGATAGAGACTTCTAGTTGCAGATTCCTTACCTTTGCAGATTCCTTACCTTTGAATTTCCCCAGGTGTCAGACTGGATCTGGAGATTTTTCTTTGAGCAGTACCTCTGCACGCCGTCAGGTAGTGTCGGTCAACTCCACGGGTGTCGTGTTCGCCATGATGACGTCAGTTCTTTTCTTTCCGCGCCAGCCTACGCGCAGATCCGGAGAGAGCTACCTTAGTCATTTTTTTTTACTACGTCGATACTTTTGTCGAACTTTTTGACCAGTTTGTGGATGCGTCAAGGAATGTCCCACAAGACCGGATTCAAGCCCTGCAACTCCTGCCACCGAACTATGTCGGTGACGGATCCACACCTCGTGTGTCTTTGGTGCCTGTTGCGCGATCACGACCCAAAGTTGTGCTCCAAGTGTCGGGCCATGAACCCGAAAGCTTTGAGGGAGCGGTCCCTAAAGCTCATGGCGACCCGACACTCGACTCCCGGCGCTCACGGTCTCGTTCGAGGAGAAGGTCTCAAGACCGGCCGCGGAGTCACCACCACTCCTCTTTCTCCAAGTCATCGGGACATTCGGGGTCACAAAAAAAGAAGTTGTCGAAGAAGAACAAGCGTTCTTTGACTTCACCCAGTCGATCGGCTAATGCGACGCGGGAAGAGCGTCAACGCTCTAGGCCTCCGTCAACAGAGCCTTCATCTGGGTAGGCTCCGCGCTTCCCCGACTTCCTGGGAGCTGGAGCCACCCCTGCCCAACTTAAAGAATTTTACGAGGCCATGCGCCTCATTTTTGGGCAGTCCGACCCACCTTCGGTGCCTTTGGGCACAGGTAAATCGGTGGGGGCTCCCTCGGGTTCAAAGTCATCGGCTTCGGCCACGGCTCCGGAGGGCCCCTCAAGATCCAATCTCGGATCCGTCCCGATGCCAGTCATGCCACGGCGGCCTTCCCCCGCGTTGACATTCCCAACGTCGGTTGGGCCCACAATCAACATCAATCTCATCCTCATAACTGGCGGCCCGGAGCCGGAACGACGTCGCTCAATGCCGATTCCATTCTCTATGGGCTCTCCTGGGCCCAGGGTTGATCCAGACCCTTATTCTTGTGGGTATGGATACGGGGAGAGTATAGAGGGGATGCTAGACCCTTTAGAATACCAGCTTGACCCCCAAATGGACTGAGTGCAGGATTTGGGTGAAGCCGGTGGTCTAGACACCTCCCCTGACACTGGCATGCTCTCTCCTCCTAGCGTGGCTACGGAGGAGGGTGCTTCTTATTCCATGGTGGTGAGAAGGGCGGCTGAGGTCCTGGACCTCGAGCTACCTTCTGTGGAGGTTTGTCCTAATATCCTAACCGACGTGCTTCAGCAGGGGTCTTCCTCTTCTGAGCCCCTTCTTCCCTTTAATGAAGCCTAGTCAGACGTCCTTTTGGGTACTTGGTCCAGACCCAGCACTGGGGCTCCTATGAATAGGACACCCAACACCCCACACCTGAGAGCCTTGCCATCCAGGCTTCTTCTTCATCTGGCGCATTCCCTGCCGCCCCCTGAATAGGGAATCAAAAAGACTGGATAATCTTCCAACAGTCTAGCGCTGCGGTCCGTGACCACCGCATGCCTTTTGGGCCGCTAGTCCCATACTGTGGTACGGTCACGCAAGTGCTGCCTGCTGTTCCGGAGGAGGCCCGACTGTCCTTTCTTAAGCCGTACCAGATGGGAGGGATGCAGCGAAGTTCATGATTCGTTGTGGACTGGATATGACCGACTCTCTGGGCAGATCAATTGCATCGACGATGGCATTGAGACGCCACGCCTGGCTGAGAACATCTGGCTTTTCATGTGGATGTCCAGCAATCCTTGATGGACATGCCCTTTGATGGCACATGTCTCTTTGGAGACAAGGTGGACTCGGCGCTCTGGCGATTTAAGGATTCCCGATCCACGACCCGGTCATTGGCCTCACGCCTGCTCCTAGACCCCAGCAGTCAGCCTTTCTCCCCATTTGTGGCTATGGAACGGGCACCCAACCGTGTCCTTTCCCCCTGGCATGCTGTACAACCCCTGCATGTCCACGGGATCCCACGTTCCGGGGGATCAGGGAGCCAGCGGGTCGTCCACTCCGCCCCCACCCCTCCTCAGCCTCCAAGCCTTCCTAGTCCGTAGGTACATCAGGATCCAGTAGGTGGCAGGATACGCCATCCCCTGCCCCAATGGCAATCCATTACCTCGGACAGATGGGTCCTTCAAATTGTCCGAAGGGACTATTCCCTCCCCTTCAAGACATCTCCTCCAGCCATGTCACCTTCATACAGTCAGATATCGGAAGATCATATGGCACTTCTTCACAAGGAAGTCCAAGCCCTTTTGGCCAAAGGAGCTATAAAAGGAGTTCCATTGCCAGAAGTAGGCTGTGGTTGCTATTCCCGCTACTTTCTGATTCCGAAAAAGGACAAAGGTCTTCGGCCTATATTAGATCTTCGGTCGCTCAATCTCTTCCTCAAAAAGGAAAAGTTCAAAATGTTGACATTGGCTCAGGTCCTATCTGCCCTGGATCCTAGAGACTGGATGGTAGTGTTGGACTTGCAAGACGAATACTTCCACATTCCTGCCTTGCCGGCCCACAGACGTTACCTACGATTCGTGGTAGGTCACGAACACTTTCAGTTTACCGTGCTCCCCTTTGGCCTTACCAGTGCCCCTCGGGTGTTCACGAAAGTGATGGCAGTGGTGGCATCTCATCTGTGCAGGTTAGGGGTCCCAGTCTTCCCCTACCTCAACGATTGGCTGTTGAAGGCGAATTCCCCTGAGACAGTCGTCTCCCACCTCCAGACTATGGCGAACCTTTTGCATTCGCTGGGGTTCACTATCAACGTGCCGAAGTCACACCTGACTCCTTCTCAGACGCTCCCTTTCATCAGAGCTGTTCTGGATACAATGCAGTTCCGGGCATATCCTCCCAAAAAGCGAGTCCAGGATATTCGGGCTATGATACTGATGTTTCAGCCTCTGTCCTGGATTTCAGTGAGAACGACTCTGAGGCTGCTGGGCCTCATGACCTCCTGCATCCTGCTGGTTCAACATGCCAGATAGCATATACGGGCTTTGCAGTGGGACTTGAAGTTCCAGTGGGCGCAGCATCAGAGGAATCTCTCCAACAAGGTCCATATCTCGGAAGGAACTGCGAGAGACCTGCTTTGGTGGTTAACAAATCAGGATTGGGTCAAGGGCAGATCCTTCTCCTTTCCCCAACCAGATGTTACAATCGTGACAGATGCGTCACTCCTGGGATGGGGTGGCCACATGGGAGAGGCGGAGATCAGAGGCATCTGGTCTCCTGCAGAAACCGGGCTCCATATCAATCATCTGGAGCTCTGAGCGATTCAACTAGCATTAAAAGCATGGTGGCGCCTATATACGACTGCGACGTCATCACGGCGAACACGACACCAACGACACCAGCGGAGTCGACCTATGCCACCTGACTGCACGCAGAGGTAGTGCTCCGGACGCCTGGGAAAATTCAAAGGTAAGGAATCTCCAACTAGAAAATGTCTCTACCAGATATATTGTTACCAAAGGTAAGTAACTTGTACTTTAGGGCAGCGACCCCTAGGACAAGGGTTGCAGCCCTGGGGGCAAGATTTTTTTGTATGTTTTGCCCTCCCCCTTAGGGCTAGATCTGCCTTGTTTTTGGCCGATCTGGCACCCTGAGGGGGTTGAAACCCACTAGGCGCAAGGGATCTCTGTGTGTTTTTTGTGTATGGGGGGGGGTGGCCCCTTGGGCAAGGGTCACCCCGCTAAAGGGGGCACATAACTTTTGGCCATTTCTGCCAAGCCTTATATTTAGGCCCATCTGCCCCTAAGGGGGGCAGCAGCTACAAAGACACCAGGGATTTTTTTAGGTTTTTTTTTGTGTGGGGGCCACTCATTGGGCAAGGGTCACTCCCCAAAGGGGGCACACAACTGTTGGCCATTTCTGTCTCCCTTGTGGCCTATTTTTTGTAGGTTCATCTGCCCGTAAGCGGGGCAGAAACTACTTAAGCACCAGGGATTGGTGTGTATGTGTGTGTTTTGTTTGGGGGGCAGCCCCTTTGGGCAAGGATTGATCCCCATGGGGGCACATTACTGATGGCCATGTTTTTGGGCCATCTGGCCACCGGGATGGTCGAAACCCACTAGATGCCAGGGATCTGCGTGTGTGTGTGTGTGTTTTGTGCAGGGGTGGGGGCACAACTATTGGTCATTATTTTTAGGCCTATCTGCACCAAAAGAGTGCAGAAACCACAAAGTAGGCAGGGATTTATTCTGTTTGTTTGTTTTGTGTGTGGGTGGCTGACCCTTCAGGCAAGCGTCGCTCCTCAAAGGGGGCACACAACTGTTGACCATTTCTGCCCCTCTTCGGGGCAGATCAGCCGATTTTTTTTAAAAAAAATTTTTAGGCCCATATGCCCCCAAGGGTGGCAGAAACTACTTAGGCACCATGGATTGGTGTGTGTGGGTGTTTCGTTTGGGGGGGCAGCCTCTTAGGCAAGGGTCGCTCCCCATGGTGGCACATTACTGTTGGCCATTTCTGCTCTCCTTGGTGGCAAATCGGCCTATTTTTGTAAGGCCCATCTACCCCCAAGGGGGGGGCAGAAAGCCCACTAAATACCAGGGAAGAAATTAAAAAAAAAAAAAAAAATGGGGACAAAGTTGTTCTGCCCACTGGTGGGGCAATTACCCCCCAACCATTCCCGGAGGGGGAGGGGTTCAGAAAGCCTAGTAGATGCCAGGGAATTTAAGAAAAATACAAAAAGGGGGGTGGGGGCTACCAACCTGTATGGACACGGTTATGCCCCCTCCCCAACTGAAGGGGTTAACAGTCTTTCAGCTCTATACCCCTGCACACTAAAAGATCTTATCCCAACAGCAAGCAAGAGGATATTTGATTATTTTGATTTTACATTTGGGCCATGAGAGCTTGGCTAACTCAAAATCTCCCACTTGGAATGATGAGAGCTGCACTTTTTGGACTTTTGGACTTTGGGATGTTGCCATCTAGAAAAATCTACGAGACCTAGACACATCTGAAAACTAAACATCCAGGTGAATCCAGGGTGGTGTGCTTCACATGCACCGTGCACCATTTTCTTACCCACAATGCCCTGCAAACCTCCAACTCCAACACATTTCCCCCACATTTTTGTGGTGGAATCTTGCGGAATCTGCAGCAATCCACAAAATTCCTACCACCCAGCAATGCCGCATCTATACCGATAAAAGTTCTGCCCCACTTGTCAGGCTAATTTTTTTTTTCAAAACTGCCCTTTTGGACACGCTTTGCTTCTCCCTCAATTTTGACATGTTTTTGTCTCTTCCCTGTCACAGACACTTGGCCCACCTACAGAAGTGTAGTATCATTTTTATCGGGAGATGTGCCGGTGCGGTGATCCCACACAGAAATGTGGGGAAAATGTAATTTATTTTTAGCTAAATTTGAGGTTTGCTGAGGATTCTGGGTAAGAAAACACTGGGGGATCCACACAAGTCACACCTCCCTGGACTCCCCCGGGTGTCTAGTTTTCAGAAATGTCTGGGTTTGTTAGGTTTCCCTAAAAGGCTGCTGAGCCCAGGACCAAAAACGCAGGTGATCCCCCTCCAAAAACAGTTGGCTGGTAATTGATCATTTTGATGTGTCCTTGTAGTGTTTTGGGGCATTTCCTTTTGCGGGTACTAAGTCTACCCACACAACTAAGGTACCATTTTTATCGGGTGATGTGGGTGAATGCTGGGTAGAAGGAAGTTTGTAGCTCCCCTCAGATTCCAGAGCTTTGCAGCACCGAAATGTGAGGAAAAAGTGTTTTGTTTTTTGCCAAATGTTGAGGTTTGCAAAGGATTCTGGGTAACAGAACCTGGTGAGAGTGACACAAATTACCCCATCCTGGATTCTCCTAGGTGTCTAGTTTTCAGAAATGTCCAGGTTTGCTAGGTTTTCCTAGGTGCCGGTTGAGCTAGAGGCCAAAATCCACAGCTAGGCACTTTGCAAAAACAGGTCAGTTTTCTTAAGAAAACAATTCATATGTCCAAGTTGTGTTTTGGGGCATTTCCTGTCGCAGGCACTTTGCCTACCCACACAAGTGAGGTAACATTTTTATCGGGAGTCTTGGGCAAATGCTGCGTGGAAGGACATTTGTGGCTCCTCTCAGATTCCAGAACTTTCTATCACTGAAATGTGAGGAAAAAGTGTTTTGTGTGCCACATTTCGAGGTTTGCAAAGGATTCTGGGTAACCGAACCTGGTGAGAGTCCCAAAAGTCACCCCATTCTGAATTCCTCAAGGTGTCTAGGTGTACAAAATGTATAGGTTTGCTAGGTTTACCTGGGTGCCAGCTGAGCTAGAGGCCAAAATCCACAGCTAGGCACTTTGCAAAAAAGAAAAAAAAAGAAAAAAAGGTAAGTTTTCTTTGGGAAAATGTGATGTGTCCACGTTGTGTTTTTGGGCATTTCTTGTGGCGGGCACTAGGCCTACCCACACAGGTGAGGTACCATTTTTATCGGGAGACATGGGGGAATGCTGGGTGGAAGGAAGTTTGAGGCTCCTCTAAGATTTCAGAACGTTGCAGCACCGAAATGTGAGGAAAAAGTGTTTTTTGACAAATTTTGAGGTTTGCAAAGGATTCTGGGTAACAGAACCTGGTGAGAGCCTCACAAGTCACCCCATCCTGGATTCCACTAGATGTCTAGTATTAAAAAATGCACAGGTTTGGTAGATTTCCTCAGGTGACGGCTGAGCTGGAGGCCAAAATCCACAGGTAGACACTTTCCAAAAAACATGTCAGATTTCAATGTAAAAATGTGGTGTGTCCATGTTGCGTTTCCTGTCGCAGGCACTAGGCCTACCCACACAAGTGAGATACCATTTTTATCGGGAGACTTGGAGGAACAGAGAATAGAAGAACAAGTGTTATAGCCCCTTGTCTTTCTCTACATTTTTTCCTACCAAATGTAAGACGGTGTGTAAAAAAGAAGTCTATTTGAGAAATGCCCTGTAGTTCACATACTAGTATGGGGACCCCGGAATTCAGAGATGTGCAAATAACCACTGCTTCTCAACACCTTATCTTGTGTCCATTTTGATAATACAAAGGTGTCCTTGATACCTATTTTTCACTCCTTATATTTCACCAAATGAATTGCTGTATACCAGGTATACTATGAAAACCCATTGGAAGGTGCAGCTCACTTATTGGCTCTGGGTACAGAGGGTTCTTGATGAACCTACAAGCTATATGCAACCAGAAGAGTCCAGGAGACGTAACTGTATATTGCTTTAAAAAATCTGCCATAGCTGGAAAAGTTATAGAAGAAAACGTGGACAGAAATAGCTCTTTTTCACCTCAATTTCACTACTTTATTTATTTTAGCTGTTACTTTCTGTACTAAAATCTTAAAGGATCCACACAAACCACCCCATGCTGAATTCAGAATTTTGTCTACTTGTCAGAAATGTTTACCTGAGAGGGGAAAATGCCTGGCAGCGATTGGGTTAATATTAGTGTAGGAAGTTGGCTCTGTATGCACTATTTCAAAGTAAGAAATAGCATGCACAGAGTCCAAGGGTTCCCCTTAGAGGTAAGATAGTGGCAAAAAGAGATAATTCTAATGCTCTATTTTGTGGTAGTGTGGTCAAGCAGTAGGCTTATCAGAGGATAGTGTTAAGCATTTGTTATACACACAGGCAATAAATGAGGAACACACACTCAAAGACAATTCCAGGCCAATAGGTTTTTGTATAGAAAAATAAATTTTCTTAGTTTATTTTAAGAACCACAGGTTCAAGATTTACAAGTAATACTTTAAATGAAAGGTATTTCACTTAGGAACTTTAGGAACTTTGAATTAGCAAAATAGCATATACAGTTTTCACACAAATGGCAATAAGCTATTTTAAAACTAGACAGTGCAATTTTCAACAGTTCCTGGGGGAGGTAAGTGTTTGTTAGTTTTGCAGGTAAGTAAACCACCTACAGGGTTCAATGTTGGGTCCAAGGTAGCCCACCGTTGAGCGTTCAGAGCAACCCCAAAGTTACCACACCAGCAGCTCAGGGCCAGTCTGGTGCAGAGGTCAAAGTGGTGCCCAAAACGCATAGGCTTCAATGGAGAAGGGGGTGCCCCGGTTCCAGTCTGCCAGCAGGTAAGTACCCGTGTCTTCGGAGTGCAGACCAGGGGGGTTTTGTAGGGCACTGGTGGGGACACAAGTCAGCACAAAAGGTACACCCTCAGCGGCACGGGGGCGGCCGGGTGCAGAGTGCAAACAGGTGTCAGGTTTGCAATAGGAGTCAATGGGAGACACAGGGGTCTCTTCAGCGAAGCAGGCAGGCAAGGGGGGGGCTCCTCAGGGTAGCCACCACCTAGGCAAGGGAGAGGGCCACCTGGGGGTCGCTCCTGCACTGGAGGTCGGATCCTTCAGGTCCTGGGGGCTGCGGGTGCAGTGTCTTTAACAGGCGTCTGGTTCTTTGAAGCAGGCAGTCGCGGTCAGGGGGAGCCTCTGGATTCCCTCTGCAGGCGTCGCTGGGGAGGGGGTCAGGGGGGTCATCTCTGGCTACTCACAGGGTCGCAGTTGCCGGGGAGTCCTCCCTGTAGTGTTGTTTCTCCGCAGGTCGAGCCGGGGGTGTCGGGTGCAGAGTGCAAAGTCTCACGCTTCCGGCGGGAAACGTGTGGTCTTTAAAAGTTGCTTCTTTGTTGCAAAGATGTTTCTTCTTTGGAGCAGAGCCGCTGTCCTCGGGAGTTCTTGGTCCTTTTAGATGCAGGGTAGTCCTCTGAGGCTTCAGCGGTCGCTGGACCCTGGGGAACACGTCGCTGTTGCAGTTTTTCTTGAAGTGGGGAGACAGGCCGGTAGGGCTGAGGCCAAAGCTGTTGTTGTCTCCGTCTTCTCTGCAGGGCTTCAGGTCAGCAGTCCTTCTTCATCTTCAGGTTGCAGGAATATGTCTTGCTTGGTTCTGGGAGCCCCTAAATACTGAATTTAGGGGTGTGTTTAGGTCTGGGGGGTTAGTAGCCAATGGTTACTAGCCCTGAGGGTGGCTACACCCTCTTTGTGCCTCCTCCCTGAGGGGAGGGGGGCACATCCCTAATCCTATTGGGGGAATCCTCCATCTGCAAGATGGAGGATTTCTAAAAGTCAGAGTCACCTCAGCTCAGGACACCTTAGGGGCTGTCCTGACTGGCCAGTGACTCCTCCTTGTTTTTCTCATTATCTCCTCCGGCCTTGCCGCCAAAAGTGGGGCCGTGGCTGGAGGGGGCAGGCAACTCCACTAGCTGGAGTGCCCTGGGGTGCTGTAACAAAGGGGGTGAGCCTTTGAGGCTCACCACCAGGTGTTACAGTTCCTGCAGGGGGAGGTGAGAGGCACCTCCACCCAGTACAGGCTTTGTTACTAGCCACAGAGTGACAAAGGCCCTCTCCCCATGTGGCCAGCAACATGTCTGGTGTGTGGCAGGCTGGTAAAACTAGTCAGGCCTCACTGGAAGTCGGGTATGTTTTCAGGGGGCATCTCTAAGATACCCTCTGGGGTGTATTTCACAATAAAATGTACACTGGCATCAGTGTGGATTTATTGTGCTGAGAAGTTTGATACCAAACTTCCCAGTTTTCAGTGTAGCCATTATGGTGCTGTGGAGTTCGTGTTTGACAGACTACCAGACCATATACTCTTATGGCTACCCTGCACTTACAATGTCTAAGGTTTTGCTTAGACACTGTAGGGGCATAGTGCTCATGCACATATGCCCTCACCTATGGTATAGTGCACCCTGCCTTAGGGCTGTAAGGCCTGCTAGAGGGGTGACTTATCTATGCCATAGGCAGTGTGAGGTTGGCATGGCACCCTGAGGGGAGTGCCATGTCGACTTAGTCATTTTCTCCCCACCAGCACACACAAGCTGGCAAGCAGTGTGTCTGTGCTGAGTGAGGGGTCTCCAGTGTGGCATAAGACATGCTGCAGCCCTTAGAGACCTTCCCTGGCATCAGGGCCCTTGGTACCAGGGGTACCAGTTACAAGGGATTTACCTGGATGCCAGGGTGTGCCAATTGTGGAAACAAAGGTACAGGTTAGGGAAAGAACACTGGTGCTGGGGCCTGGTTAGCAGGCCTCAGCACACTTTCAAATCATAACTTGGCATCAGCAAAGGCAAAAAGTCAGGAGGTAACCATTCCAAGGAGGCATTTCCTTACAAATAGAAACAGAAGAAAACACTACATTGTGATTTGAATACAAATACTGTGTGTATTCGTGGTTATAGAACCTTGTTAGTAAAAGGCTGTAACTAATTCCATTCCTTAGTGACAAACTATAATAGGTTATTCCTTCTTCCACTGATGAAGGAGTTTGCTTGCAAACATAACATACTCTCATATTCATTGTCTCGAGATATTCGTGAAGCAAGCGATAGAAAACATTAGAGGAAAGAGCTCCCTGTGAGTTATCTATGTGTCAATATCTCTCATCCTGATTAAACGTATCTAATTCTGTAAGTCTAGGTACAACTTCTAAAGAAGAGGTGTGATTAGTTTCAGGTTTATTGAGAAAACTCATGCTCACAATCAATACCAAACATACTGTCATGCATACCATTGCTAAGCTAATACCTATGTATTTACAACACCCTATTTGAACCCTATTGTTTCTAGCTTGTTTGTTCTGGTTACTCAGGTTACTCATAGTCTGTAAAGAATAAGAAAGTAGAAGGAGGAAAATTCACTATGCAGCAATTCAACAACAAAAAAGAAAAACAAATCTTCAATCTTCTTTATACTTATTTGCAGCTTTCAGTCTCCTTTCCAGGACTTTTGTCAAAAATCGTTAATGGTTCTCAAAATTGGTTCAGTAGCTTATCAAATCAGTTACTAAATTTAGGGGTATGTTTAGGTCTGGGGGACAGTAGCCAATGGCTACTGTCCTGTACCTCCTCCCTGAGGGGAGGGGGCACATCCCTAATCCTATTGGGGCAATCCTCCAATCTCAAGATGGAGGATTTCAAAAAGCAGGGGTCACCTCAGCTCAGGACACCTTAGGGGCTGTCCTGACTGGTAGGTGACTCATCCTGGTTTTCCTCATTACCTCCTACAGCCTTGCAGCCAAATGTGGGGGCAGTGGCCGGAGGGGCGGGCATCTCCACTAGCTGGGATGCCCTGGGGTGCTGTAACAAAAGGCATGAGCCTTTGAGGCTCACCGCCAGGTGTTACTGTTCCTGCAGGGGGAGGTGAGAAGCAACTCCACCCAGTACAGGCTTTGTTCCTGGCCCCAGAGTGACAAAGGCACTCACTCCATGTGGCCAGAAACTCATCTGGTTATGTCAGGCTGGCAGAAACTGGCCAGCCTAGCATTAGGAGTCGGACTAATATTCAGGGGGCATCTCTAAGATGCCCTCTGGGTGTATTTTACAATAAATCCCACACTGGCATCAGTGTACATTTATTGTGCTGAGAAGTTTGATACCAAACTTCCCAGATTTCAGTGTAGCCATTATGGAACTGTGGAGTTCCATAATGACAGAATTGACAGACTCCCAGACCATATACTCTTTATGGCTATCCTGCACTTAAAATATCTATGATTTTGCTTAGACACTGTAGGGGCATAGTGCTCATGCAACTATGCCCTCACCGGTGGTATAGTGCACCCTGCCTTCGGGCTGTAAGGCCTGCTAGAGGGGTTACTTACCTATGCCACAGGCAGTGAGAGGTGGGCATGGCACCCTTAGGAGAGTGCCATGTTGACTTAGTCATTTTCTCCCCACCAGCACACACAAGCTGTGAGGCAGTGTGCATGTGCTGGGTGAGGGGTCCCCAGGGTGGCATAATACATGCTGCAGCCCTTAGAGACCTTCCCTGGAGACAAAGGTACAGTTTAAGGAAAGAACACTGGTACTGTGGCCTGGTTAGCAGGGTCCCAGCACACTTTCAATCATAACTGACATCAACAAAAGGCAATGGTTAGGGGGTAGCCATACCAAGGAAGGCATTTCCTTATACAACATTCCCCCCCACAAACAAAAGAGGATGAGACTAACCTTTCCCAAGAGAGTCTTCATTTTCTAAGTGGAAGAACCTGGAAAGGCCATCAGCATTGGCAAGGGCAGTCCCAGGTCTGTGTTCCACTACAAAGTCCATTCCTTGTAGGGATATGGACCACCTCAACAGTTTAGGGTTTTCTCCTTTCATTTGCATCAGCCATCTGAGAGCTCTGTGGTCAGTTTGAACTGTGAAGTGAGTACCAAAAAGGTATGGTCTCAACTTCTTCATTGATCAAACCACATCAAAGGCCTCCCTCTCAATAGCACTCCAACACTGCTCCCTGGGGAGTAACCGCCTGCTAATAAAAGCTACAGACTGGTCAAGGCCATCGTCATTTGCTTGAGACAGGACTGCTCCTATCCCATGCTCAGAGGCATCAGTCGGCACAGTGAACTGCTTAGAATAATCTGGGGCTTTCAAAACTGGCGCTATACCCATAGCTTGCTTCAGGGTGTCAAAGGCCTTTTGACGGTCCACGGTCCAGTTCACTATCTTGGGCATTTTCTTAGAGGTCAGTTCTGTGAGGGGTGTCACTATTCATCCATATCCCTTCACAAACCTCCTTTAGTACCCAGTCAAGCCAAGGAATGCCCTGACTTGAGTCTGGGTTTTTGGAGCTACCCAGTCCCGAATAGTCTGGATCTTGGTTTGGAGTGGCTGAACTTGGCCTCCACCTACAAGGTGTCCCAAGTAAACCACAGTTCCCTGCTCTCTCTGACATTTAGATGCCTTGATAGAGAGGCCTGCTGCTTGCAGTGCCTGCAAAACCTTCTTCAGGTGGACAAGGTGATCCTGCCAGTTGGAGCTAAAGACGGCAATATCATCAAGATATGCTGCACTAAAGGAGTCCAAGCCAGCAAGGACTTGATTCACCAACCTTTGGAAGGTGGCAGGGGCATTCTTTAAGCCAAAGGGCATAACAGTAAACTGATAATGCCCATCAGCTGTAGAGAATGCTGTATTTTCTTTTGTTCCAGGTGCCATTTTGATTTGCCAGTACCCTGCTGTCAAGTCAAAGGTACTTAAGAATTTGGCTGCACCTAATTTCTCTATGAGCTCATCTGCCCTTGGGATGGGGTGAGCATCTGTCTTGGTGACAGAGTTGAGCCCTCTGTAGTCCACACAAAACCTGTAGGAGGCTGGCCTGGTTTGTAGTAGGTACCTTGGGTACTTACACCAGGTCCAGTTATCCCTTGTTAGTGAATGTAGTAGTGTTCTAGCAGTTTAGGCTGATAGAGGTAGCTATAGCAGAGCAGCTTAGGCTGAACTAGGAGACTTGCAAAGCTCATGCAATACCACGTATAGTTACACAGTACTTATACACAAGTAAAGGCAATACTCAGTGTTACCAAAAATAAAGGTACTTATTTGGGGGACACAGTACCAAAAATATCTTAAGAGACAATACACCTTCTGGAGGTAAGTATTATGTATAATATATACACTAGACACCAAAATTAGACAAGTAAATAGTCATAGAACAATGCAAACAATAGGAAATCCTATAGAATGCAATGGGAGAAAATAGGTCTAGGGGCAACACAAACCATATACTAAAAAAGTGGAATGTGAATCACAAATTCCCCCCTAGACAAGTGTAGCGTGTGCAGAATCGATGGGAGAGTAAGAATACAGTGAAGGTAAGTAAACTACCCCACTCCAGAGCCCAGAAAAGCAGGAGTAAAGTACTGCAAGTTTCCTTAGGACACACTACATCTCGTTTTTGTGATTTTGCAGCAGCCAACCAAGTCTGCAAAGAATAACTGCTGGATTATTGGATCTGAAGACCTGCAAAGGAAGCGGACAAAGTCCAGAAGTCGAACGAAGTTCCAGGAAGGACAGGAGCCCCTGCCAACCCAGAAGAGGGTGCAAAAGAAGAGTCCCCGGTTAGTTGAAGACTGCAGAAATGCACCCTAGAAAGATGCCAGCGGGTTCCTGCATGATGCAAAAGATGTCCCACGGTGTGAAGATCGTTGTAGATGAGATTTCGTGTTGGAAGGCGCCAACAAGCCTTGGCTACGGCAAAAATGCGTTTTTCATCAAAATGGCGCTGGATGGACCCAGGAGGGACCTGGGGGCCTCAACTCTGTGTGAGGAGGAAGAGGGGACTCTCAGCACTTTAGAGAGCACTCAGGATGTCAGTCAGCACCCCCAGAAGCTGCAGGATCTGGGTTCAACAAAAGTGTAAAACTTGGTTGAAGCAGCACAACGAAAGAAGGTCCCACGTCGCCGCAGTACAACTCAGCGAGTTGAGTGTCGCAGGGTGGAGTGCTGGGGACCTGGGCCAGGTGTGAACGAAGGAATTTTGCAAAGCTTGCACAGAGGCCTCAGGAGTCGAAGAAGACACAAAACACAGGGGTACTGTCGTTCTCAGGGAAGGCAAGGTCTTACCTCCTCCAAATTGCATCAGCAGGTCCCCAGGACAGTCTATATCGATGATGTCCACCCTCTGTGTCCTTAGGAGCACGCTCGTCGCCGTGAGAGGAGTCCCAGGGTACCGGTCGTCACCTTGGAAGGTGCCTGCTTGGAGCAGGGTCGTGACTACGTCACTCCACGGGAGATTTCTTCGGTCCTTCTGGTGCAGGATGAAGACAGGGAGTCCCCAGACCATGGAAACTGTTGCAGTTGCTGACTTGGAGCTGAGGTTGCTGAAGAAAAGTGTGTCTTGTAGACACTTTGTTTCAGTTACAGTGTTTCTTGGAGCAGGCTGCGGTTGATCCGAGATCAGAGGATGCTGAAGTTGTTGCAGAGGATTCCTGAAGCATACTTGCAAGCAGAATCTGAAGAGAACCCACAGGAGAGACCTTAATGTAGCCAATCAACCCCCTCCGGGTTATTTATCAGGTATGGATCTATCAGGAGGGGTCTCTGACGTCACCTGCTGGCACTGGCCACTCAGAGCCCTCCAGAGTGCCCCCACACCTTGCAAAGCAAGATGGCTGAAGTCTGGGACACACTGGAGGAGCTCTGGGCACAACCCCTGGGGTGGTGATGGACAGGGGAGTGGTCACTCCCCTTTCCTTTGTCCAATTTCCTGCCAGAGCAAGGGAGAAAAGGTCCCTGAACTGGTGTAGACTGGTTTATGCAAGGAGGGCACCATCTATGCCCTTCAAAGCATTTCCAGAGGCTGGGGGAGGCTACCCCACCCCAGCCTGTAGCACCTATTTCCAAAGGGAGAGGGTGTAACACCCTGCTCTCAGAGGAAATGCTTTGTTCTGCCTTCCTGGGACTGAACTGCCCAGATCCCAGGAGGGCAGAACCCTGTCTGTGAGGTGGCAGCAGCTGTAGCTGCAGTGCAAGCCTCGGAGAGCTGGTTTGGCAGTACTGGGGGTGCATGGTGGAGCCCCTAGGATGCATGGAATTGGCTCCCCAATAACATATTTGTAATGGGGTACAATTCCATGATCTTAGACATGTTACATGGCCATATTTGGGGTTACCATTGTGAAGCTACATATAGGTATTGACCTATATGTAGGGCACACATGTAATGGTATCCCCGCACTCACAAAGTCCGGGGAAATGGCCCTGAACTATGTGGGGGCACCTTTGTTAGTGCAAGGGTGCCCTCACACTTAGTAACTTTGCACCTAAGCTTCAGCAAGTGAAGGTTAGACATATAGGTGACTTGTAAGTTACTTAAGTGCAGTGAAAATGGCTGTGAAATAGTGTGTGCACTATTTCACGCAGGCTGCAGTGGCAGTCCTGTGTAAGGGTTTGTCTGAGCTCCTTATGGGTGGCAAAAGAAATGCTGCAGCCCATATGGATCTCCTGGAACCCCAATGCCCTGGGTACCTAGGTACCATATACTGGTGACTTAAAAGGGGGGTCCAGTATGCCAATTGAAATTGGTAAATTAAGTCACTGGCCTACTGTGACAAATTTAAAAGCAGAGAGAGCATAAGCACTGAGGTTCTGGTTAGCAGAGCCTCAGTGACACACTTAGGCACTACACAGGCATACACATTAGGCCACAAACTATGAGCACTGGGGTCCCGGCCAGGAGGATCCCAGTGAGAGAGGCAAAACACACTGACATATAGGTTTCTATCTATGAGAAATGGGGTCCTGGCTAGCAGGATCCCAGTGACACAGTAAAAACACACTGACACACACTCACAAACTGGCCAAAAGTGGGGGTAACCATGATAGAAAGAGGCTACTTTCCTACCAACCCTCATCTCGTTCTTGCCATCTTTGGTGTAAGGTTTGGGGACCAGGACCACTGGACCAGCCCATGGACTGTCAGAGTGCTCAATCACTCCCAAATCCAGCATCTTGTGGACTTCCACTTTGATGCTTTCTTTGACTTGCTCAGACTGTCTGAATATCTTTTCTTGACAGGCATACTGTCTCCTGTGTCCACGTCATGGGTACACAGTTGTGTCTGACCAGGGGTCAAGGAAAAGAGCTCAGCAAACTGCTGGAGGACTTGCCTGCAGTTAGCCTGCTGTTGGCCAGAGAGGGTGTCTGAATAGATCACTCCATCCACTGAGCCATTTTTAGGGTCAGTGGAGAAGAGATCAGGGAGAGATTCACTCTCTGCTTCCTGGTCCTCATCTGTAACCATTAACATGTTTACATCTGCCCTGTCATAAAACAGTTTGAGGCTGTTAACATGGATCACCCTCTTGGGGGTCCTGCTTGTGTCCAGGTCCACCAGGTAGGTGACCTTACTCTTTTTTCTCTAGCACTGGGTAAGGACCACTCCATTTGTCCTGAAGTGCCCTGGGAGCCACAGGCTCCAGAACACAGACTTTCTGCCTTGGCTGAAACTCAACCATAGCAGCCTTTTGGTCATACCGCAACTTCTGGATTTGTTGGCTGGCCTCATCATTTTTGCTTGCTTTTTCCATGTACTCTGCCATCCTTGAACGGAGGCCTAGTACATAGTCCACCACATCTTCTTTAGGCTCATGGAGAGGTCTCTCCCAGCCTTCTTTCACAAGTGCCAGTGGTCCCGTAACACGATGGCCAAACAGAAGCGCAAAGGGGGAAACCCCTACTCCCTCCTGTGGCACCTCTCTGTAGGCGAAAAACAGACATGGCAAGAGGACATCCCATCTCCTTTTGAGTTTTTCAGGGAGCCCCATGATCTTGCCCTTCAATGTCTTGTTATATCTTTCCACAAGACCATTGGTTTGTGGATGGTATGGTGTGGTGAATTTATAAGTCACCCCACACTCATTCCACATGTGCTTCAGGTAAGCTGACATGAAGTTGGTACCTCTGTCAGAAACCACCTCCTTAGGAAATCCCTCTCTGGTAAAGATACCAATGAGTGTTTTAGCTACTGCAGGAGTAGTAGTGGACCTAAGGGGAAAATTTTCAGGGTACCTGGTAGCATGATCCACTACTACCGGGATATACTGGTTCATTGATGCTGTGGGAGGTTCAAGTGGACGCACTATGTCCACTCCCACTCTCTCAAAGGGGACCCCCACCACTGGAAGTGAAATGAGGGGGGCCTTTGGATGGCCACCTGTCTTACCACTGGCTTGACAGGTGACATAGGAGGTGCAAAACCCCTTTACCTTCTGGGACATATTGGGCCAATAGAAATGGTTAACTGATCTCTCCCAAGTCTTGGTTTGTCCCAAATGCCCAGCAAGGGGAATGTCAAGGGCTAAGGTCAGAATGAACTCCCTAAACTCCTGAGGTACTACCACTCTCCTAGTGGCACCATGTTTGGGATCTCTTGCCTCAGTGTAAAGGAGTCCATCTTCCTAATAGACCCTGTGGGTTCCACTGACAGTTCCTTTTTCTTGCTCAGCTGCTTGCTGTCTTAGGCCTCCAAGAGAGGGACAGGTTTCTTGCCCCATACACAACTGTTCCCTTGAGGGTCCCCCTGGGCCCAAGAGCTCAACCTGGTAAGGCTCCAGCTCCATGGACTCAATTCCCTCAGGGGATAGAACATCTTCCTGGGAAGAGCGGTTCTGTTTCTTGTGCTTTGTTGAAGCTGGATCCCCAGTCTTCTTTCCTTTTCTCTTGGAAGGTTGGGCCAATATTCCAGACTCAAACACTTCTTTTTCACCCTGAGCCCTGCTTTGTGCCCTTGTCTTGACACACACCAGTTCATGGATACTCAGCATGGCTGCATGGGTCTTGAGCTCTACCTCAGCCCATTCTGAGGACTCCAGATCATTCCCTAGCAGACATTCTACTGGAATTACAGAGGAGACTACCACCTGTTTCAGACCAGTGACCCCTCCCCATTCTAAAGTTACCATTGCCATGGGATGGAATTTAGGGGGTGATTCTGACTGCGGCGGACGGCGGACGGCGGTCGCCGCCCGCCAAGCGGTTCCCGCCGAAAGACCGCTCCGCGGTCAAAAGACCGCAGCGGTCATTCTGGCTTTCCCACTGGGCCGGCGGGCGACCGCCGAAAGTCCGCCCGCCAGCCCAGCGGGAAACACCCTTCCCACGAGGACGCTGGCTCAGAATGGAGCCGGCGGAGTGGGAAGGTGCGACGGGTGCAGTTGCACCCGTCGCGAATTTCAGTGTCTGCAAAGCAGACACTGAAATTCTTTGTGGGGCCCTCTTATGGGGGCCCCTGCAGTGCCCATGCCATTGGCATGGGCACTGCAGGGGCCCCCAGGGGCCCCGCGGCACCCCCTACCGCCATCCTGTTCCTGGCGGGAGAACCGCCAGGAACCGGATGGTGGTAGGGGGTGTCAGAATCCCCATGGCGGCGGAGCGCGCTCCGCCGCCATGGAGGATTCTCAAGGGCAGCGGGAAGTCGGCGGTACACCGCCGACTTTCCGTTTCTGGCCGCGGCTGAACCGCCGCGGTCAGAATGCCCAGCGGTGCACTGCCAGCCTGTTGGCGGTGCTACCGCCGACCTCCGCCATGGCGGTAATTACCGCCAGGGTCAGAATGACCCCCTTAGTTTGATTGTCAGTCTTAGTGACTGGATATGTCTGTCCAGCCAGGTATTGTCTTGGGGAAACCAGTTTGCCTGTCACCATTGTGACACTGGTACCTGTATCCCTCAGGGCTTCTACTCTAGTCCCATTGATTAAGAGTTGCAGCCTGTATTTTTGCATGTTAGGCACCCAGGCAGCAAGTGTGGCTAAATCCACCCCACCCTCAGAGACTAATGTAGTTTCAGTGTGAACCCTGATTTGCTCTTGGCACACTGTTGATCCCACCTGGAGACTGGCTATTCTAGTACTAACTGCAGTAGTATTTGTCGTGGGACTTTTCTTAGGACAGGCTTTGTCTGTCCTAAGAAAAGTCTCCACTTTGGTGTCCATGCTGACTACAGTTTCGACATCAGGCCTTCTTGGGATCAAAGTATTTACTCTTATACCCATTTGTGGAGTGTGAAGAGGCTTGGGCCCACCCTCCTGAGCAGGTTTTTGGGGCACTGTAGAAGACTCTTTACTTTCGCCCTTGGATGTCTCACCACTCTTCCCCTGGGGGGGCTTTGTGACCCCTTTCTTTTGGTCACCCCCTGTGGAAGTCTTGGTCACCCTTGTCTTGACCCAGTGGTCTGCCTTCTTTCCCAATTCTTGGGGAGAAATTGGACCTAGGTCTACCAGATGTTGATGCAGTTTGTCATTGAAACAATTACTTAACAGATGTTCTTTCATAAACAAGCTATACAGCCCATCATAATCATTTACACCACTGCCAGTTATCCAACCATCTAGTGTTTTGACTAAGAAGTCAACAAAATCAACCCAAGTCTGGCTCGAGGATTTTTGAGCCCCCCTGAACCTAATCCTGTACTCCTCAGTGGAGAATCCAAAGCCCTCAATCAGGGTAGCCTTCATGAGGTCATAAGATTCTGCATCTTTACCAGAGAGTGTGAGGAGTCTATCCCTACACTTTCCAGTGAACATTTCCCAAAGGAGAGCACCCCAGTGAGATCTGTTTACTTTTCTGGTTACACAAGCCCTCTCAAAAGCAGTAAACCACTTGGTGATGTCATCACCATCTTCATATTTAGTTACATTCCCTTTGGGGATTTTTAGGGTGTCAGTGTTCTCTCTGACCCTATTTATGTTGCTTCCACCATTGATGGGAGTTAAACCCATCTCTTGTCTTTCCCTTTCTATGGCTAAGAGCTGCTTCTCCAAAGCCAATCTTTTGGCCATCCTGGCTAACAGGAGGTCTTCTTCATTGACGCTGCCCTCAATGCTTCCAGAGGTACTGGTCTCCCCCGTGGAAGTACCAGTCTCTCTCTGACTATGATTTGTGGAGTCAGGGTTTGAGGAACCCTGTTCTCCCTGGTTAGGACAGGAGGGGGGATGTCATCCTCCTGTTCACTAACTTCCCCATCTGAAGGAGTATCCTCAGAGGGGTGGTCCCTGGTGAGCTCTGCCAAAAGCTCCTGGAGCTTTGCTTTGGTTGGGTTGGACCCAATTGTTATCTTTTTCAGTTTACAGAGAGATGTTAACTCTGACATCCCTAGATGCAGGTAAGGGGTGAGATTGAGTTCCATCACCATCTCATCTGTATTAGACATTATCACTCTAAAAGTTGGGATTGCTTTTTAAGAATCTAAAAACGACTTCTAGAACTTAAATCCAAATTTTTACAAACTTTAAACTCTAAAAGAAATGCTAAGAGGGACTTACACAAGGCCCTTGCTGGACTTTTACAAATTTCGAAAAATAGCTCAAGCTGCAAAAATCAGTTTCTAATGACAATTTTTGGAATTTAGTTGTGTGATCAGGTATTGGCTGATTAGTCCAGCAAATGCAAACTCTTAGACCCCACCGCTGATCCTCCAATGTAGGAAGTTGGCTCTGTATATACTATCTCAAAGTGAGAGATAGTGTGCTCACAGTCCATGGGTTCCCCCTAGAGGTTGATAGTGGCAAAATTAGATAATACTAATGCTCTATTTTGTGGTAGTGTGGTTGAGGAGTAGGCTTATCAGAGGGTAGTGTTAAGCATTTGTTGTACACACACAGGCAATAAATGAGGAACACACACTCAAAGACTTAACTCCAAGGCAATAGTTTTTATATAGAAAAAATATATTTTCTTCATTTATTTTAGAACCACAAGATTCAAGATTGGAGGTAAGTACATAAAATGCAAGGTACTTTACACAGGTAAGTATAGAACTTTGATTCAAAGCAGTAGTACACACAGTTTGGGTAAGAATGGCAATAAGCTGTTTTAAACGTGGACACTGCGAAAATCAACAGTTCCTGGGGAGGTAAGTTTGGTTAGTTTTCTCAGGTAAGTAAGCACTTACACAGTCAGTCTGCTGAGCATAGGCAGCCCACCATTGGGGGTCTCAAGGCAACCCCAAAGCCACTGCACCAGCAACACAGGGCCGGTCAGGTGCAGAGGTCAAAGAGGGCCCAAAACACATAGGCGCTTATGGAGAACAGGGGTGCTCCGGTTCCAGTCTGCTAGCAGGTAAGTACCTGTGTCCTCGGGGAGAAGACTGGGGGTGTTTTGTAGAGCACTGGGGGGGACACAAACAAGCTCACAAAATACACCCTCAGCGGCACAGGGCGGCCGGGTGCAGTAGGCAAAGTAGGTGTCGGGTTTGCTATTGAAAGCAATGGAGGGACCCGGGGGTCCCTTAGGCAATGCAGGCAGGGCACAGGGGGTCTTCTCGGGCCAGCCACTGACTGGGCTAGGATGAGGGTTGCCTGCTGGTCACTCCTGCACTGGAAGGTGGTTACTCTCGGTCCTGGGGGTTGGGGGTGCAGTGCTTGGTCCAGACGTCAGGTTCCTTGTTACCAGGCAGTTGCGGTCAGGGGAGCCTCTGGATCCTTTCTGCAGGCGTCGCTGTAGGGGTACAGGGGGGTCGACTCAGGGTACCCACATGTCGTAGTCACCTGGGAGTCCTCTCTGCGGTGTTGGTTCTCTGGAGCTTGAGACGGGGGCGTCAGGTGCGAGTGTGAAGTCTTACGCTTTTGGCGGTAAGAGAGAGTTCTTTGAAAGTTGCTTTAAAGTTGCAAAGTTGTTGTAGTTTTTGAACAGTGCCGCTGTTCTCAGGAGTTTCTTGGTCTTTCGGGTTCAGGGCAGTCCTCTGAGTCTTCAGGGGGTCACTGGTCCCTGTCGGATGCGTCGCTGTGAAGGTTCTTTGAGTCTGGAGACAGGCCGGTAGGGCTGGGGCCAAGTCAGTTGTCGTCTCTGCGGGACTTTCAGGTCAATAGTCCTTCATCTTGTTGTAGGTTGCAGGAATCTGATTTCCTTGGTTCAGGGTTGCCCCTAAATACTAAATTTAGGAGTGTATTTAGGTCGGGGCAGTAGCCAATGGCTACTGTCCTAGATGGTGGCTACGCCCTCTTTGTGTCTCCTCCCTGAGGGGAGGGGGGCACATCCCTATTCCTATTGGGGGAATCCTCCAATCTCAAGATGGAGGATTTCTAAAGGCAGGGGTCGCCTCAGCTCAGGGCACCTTAGGGGCTGTCCTGACTGGTAGGTGACTCCTCCTTGTTTTCCTCATTATCTCCTCCAGCCTAAATGCCAAAAGTGGGGCAGTGGCCGGAGGGGTGGGCATCTCCACTAGCAGGGATGCCCTGGGGTGCTGTAACAAAAGGCATGAGCCTTTGAGGCTCACCACCAGCTTCCTGCAGGGGAAGGTAAGAAGCACCTCAACCCAGTACAGGCTTTGTTCCTGGCCACAGAGTGACAAAGGCACTCACCCCATGTGGCCAGAAACACGTCTGGTTGTGGTCAGCCTAGCACTAGGAGTCGGACTGATATTCAGGAGGCATCGCTAAGATGCCCTCTGGGTGTATTTTACAATAAATCCCACACTGGCATCAGTGTGCATTTATTATGATTAGACGTTTGATACCAAACTTCACAGATTTCAGTGTAGCCATTATGGAAATGTGGAGTTCGTAACTGACAGACTCCCAGACCATATACTCTTTATGGCTACCCTGCACTTACAATGTCTAAGGTTTTGCTTAGACACTGTAGGGGCTTAGGGCCAGATGTAGGTAGCCTTTTGCGCCTCGCAAACGGCGGAAAACGCAGTTTGCGAGGCGCAAAAGGCCTCACGCGACGCAGAAACACATTTTGCGAGTCGGTACCGACTCTCAAAATGTGTTTCCGACTCGCAAATAGGAAGGGGTGTGCCCTTCCTATTTGCGACCGCATCGCGATGTAGAGTTGATCTGTGACCGCGAAAGCGGTCGCAAATCAACTCGCAGTTACCATCCACTTGAAGTGGATGGTAACTGATTCGCAAACGGGAAGGGGTCCCCATGGGACCCCTTCCCCTTTGTGAATGCAAACAAAATTATTTTTTCAGAGCAGGCAGTGGTCCTATGGACCACTGCCTGCTCTGAAAAAAACCGAAACAAAAAGGTTTCGGTATTTTTTCTATTTGCAGCTCGTTTTCCTTTAAGGAAAACGGGCTGCAAAAAGAAAAAAAAAACTGCTTTATTCAAAAGCAGTCACGGACATGGTGGTCTGCTGTCTCCAGCAGGCCACCATCCCCGTGAGTGCCTAGACTCGCTATGGGGTCGCATACTGCGACCCACCTCATAAATATTTATGAGGTGGGTCTTTGCGACCCCATAGCGAGTCACCGAAGGTGTCTGAGACACCTTTCTACATAACATTTTGCGAGGTGCAAATTACGAGTCGCTGGTACTCGCAATTTGCACCTCGCAAAATGTTTTCTTCCTACATCTGGCCCATAGTGCTCATGCAACTTTGCCCTCACCTGTGGTATAGTGCACCCTGCCTTAGGGCTATAAGGCCTGCTAGAGGGGTTACGTACCTACACCACAGGCAGTGAGAGGTGGGCATGGCACCCTGAGGGGAGTGCCATGACGACTTAGTAATTTTCTCCCCACCAGCACACACAAGCTGTGAGGCAGTGTGTATGGGCTGAGTGATGGGTCCCTAGGGTGGCATAAGACATGCTGCAGCCCTTAGAGACCTTCCACGGCCACAGGGCCCTTGGTACCAGGGGTACCATTTACAAGGGACTTATCTGTGTGCCAGGGCTCTGCCAATTGTGGGAACAAAGGTACAGTTTAGGGAAAGAACACTGGTGCTGGGGTCTGGTTAGAAGGGTCCCAGCACACTTTCAATCATAACTGGCATCAACAAAAGGCAAAAAGTTAGGGGGTAACCATACCAAGGAAGGCATTTCCTTACAGTTTCTAACTGGTGAACCAGAAGTGGTCAAGAAACCTCTCTGTGACCACAGCTGGCCAAAGTCGTGCACTATTCCAAATCCATACTGGCTGTCTGTATAAATGGTAATTTTAAGGTTGGCAGACACATGGCATTGTCTAGTAAGAGCCACCAATTTAACAACTTGTGTGGAAATTACTCCTCGAAGGCAGGAAGCTTTGAGTTTACCAGATATTGTGCACACCAAATAACCTGCTTTTAATGTTCCCATGATATCCCTTAAACAGTAACCATCAATAAATATAATTTTGTTGTTGTCCTCCAATTGGGTATCTCGAATGTCAGGTCTCGGTTTTGTGCACAATTGGGTTACTTCCAGACAGTCATGTTTAACTTCTTTCAAATGATCAATTTCATTATTTTCTTTTGATAGCAAAGTTGCTGGGTTAAGCACTGTACACCGTTTCAGAATAACATTTGGGGAACCTAAAATTAAGGTTTCATATGTGGTCAGTCTAGCATTCGTGCGATGCTGAGTTTTCATTTGGGTAAGCAAAACTTCAATGGAATGAGGAACTAAAACAGTTAAGGGATGTCCAATCACAATGATTTCACTCTGAGTGAGGAGCAATCCAACCGCGGCCACAGTTTGCAAACAGTCAGGCAAAGCTGCTGCAACTGGGTCCAAAGTAGCTGAAAAATATGTTATGGGGCCGTTTACACCACCATGTACCTGGATCAAAACAGATAAGGAACATGCATCATGTTCATGACAAAACAACATGAATGGTTTTGTGTAGTCAGGCGTTCCCAAAGCCGGAGCTTTCCACAAACTCTCAACTTAGTAAAGGCTTTCATACAAACTTGATCGAACTCTAGAGGGTCAGTAACCTCTTTGTGAGTCCGCTTCTGCAGTGGTTTGGAAATGACTGAAAAATTGGAAATCCACTGCCGGCAGTAGCTCACAATCCCCAAAAACATTCTGACATCTCTTTGTGTAGTTGGGGATTCATCAGTAATATGGCAGTGACTCACTCTCTGGAAATCTTTCTTGCTCCCTTTTCATTCTGGTGTCCCAAATATTTCACTTCTTTCTGACACTACCGTAATTTCGCTGGGGACACCTTGTGTCTGTTTTTTCCCATATGATTTAGTAAGGCAAAAGTATCTCGCCTGCATGCTTCCTTCGTTTTTGAAGTAACCAACAAATCATCAGTGTACTGAACCAAAGCCCATTGGAAAGGCATTTCCAATGCTTCTAGGTTCTTCTTTAATATCTGATTAAAGATGGACGGGGACTCTAAAAAAAACCTTGTGGGATTCTGCATCAACAATATACTCGATTAAGGGATGTGAAGCAAAAAAGAAATCGTCTATCCTCGTGAAGAAGTACAGAAAAGAATGCTTGAGATAGGTCCACTACAGTGAACCATTCAGCATCGCATGGGATCTGAAATAATATTACTTCTGGATTTGGCACTACTGGACAACATTTAATCACAGTATCATTCATTTTACTCAAATCCTGAAAATTCTAAATTTTCCACCGGATTTTCGTAAACCCATGATAGGTGAGTTACATAGGCTGCTCAGTACTTCTTTAAGGACACCTGGTCTCATGAATCCTGCAATTATAGGTGGAATCCCTTCAATAGTGTCTGGTGTCTTATGGTATTGGGGAATCTGTGGACAAACAGCATTTGGCTTGACTGTGGCTGGCTCAACTCCTTTGACTTGACTGATGTCTGTTCCTGAAAAATCCCATATTTTCATCGTAACTGTTCCCTGTAAGTCAGAAGGAAGATCTCGTATGGTGACGACAGGAAAGAAACTGATCAATGGGTACTCTTCATTTACTGAGTTACAGTCGGTTTTCCCAGATTGATGTCCTCATCATCACTATTTGTTTGAATGGCAATCCCATCATTTGAACAGATAATTGAACATCTCGTTTTGCATAGCAAGTCCCTACCTAGTAAAGAAACCAGACTCGAGTCACAAACTACAAATTTGTTTAAGCCTTTGAAGTTTCCGATTTTAATTGAAACCGGTTCTGTAGTCGGGTGTATGAAAGTACCATCTTGCCTGGCATGTTACCCCCATATTTCACTGTATATATGTTGTTTTAGTCTATGCGTCACTGGGACCCTGTCAGCCAGGGCCCCAGTGCTCATAAGTGTGCCCTGTGTGATGCCTAACTGTCTCACTGAGGCTCTGCTAACCAGAACCTCAGTGGTTATGCTCTTTCTGCTTTCCAAATTTGTCACTAACAGGCTAGTGACTAAATTTACCAATTCACATTGACATACTGGTACACCCATATAATTCCCTAGTATATGGTACTGAGGTACCCAGGGTATTGGGGTTCCAGGAGATCCCTATGGGCTGCAGCATTTCTTTTGCCACCCATAGGGAGCTCTGACAATTCTTACACAGGCCTGCCAGTGCAGCCTGAGTCAAATAACGTCCACGTTATTTCACAGCCATTTACCACTGCACTTAAGTAACTTATAAGTCACCTATATGTCTAACCTTCAGCTGGTGAAGGTTGTGTGCAAAGTTACTTAGTGTGTGGGCACCCTGGCACTAGCCAAGGTGCCCCCACATCGTTCAGGGCAAATTCCCCAGACATTGTGAGTGCGGGGACACCATTACATGCGTGCACTGTACATAGGTCACTACCTATGTACAGCGTCACAATGGTAACTCCGAACATGGCCATGTAACATGTCTAAGATCATGGAATTGTCACCCCAATGCCATTCTAGCATTGGGGGGACAATTCCATGATCCCCCGGGTCTCTAGCACAGAACCCGTGTACTGCCAAACTGCCTTTCTGGGGTCTCCACTGCAGCTGCTGCTGCTGCCAACCCCTCAGACAGGTTTCTGCCCTCCTGGGGTCCAGGCAGCCCTGGCCCAGGAAGGCAGAACAAAGGACTTCCTCTGAGAGAGGGTGTAACACCCTCTCCCTTTGGAAATAGGTGTGAAGGCTGGGGAGGAGTAGCCTCCCCCAGCCTCTGGAAATGCTTTGATGGCACAGATGGTGCCCATCTCTGCATAAGCCAGTCTACACCGGTTCAGGGATCCCCCAGCCCTGCTCTGGCGCGAAACTGGACAAAGGAAAGGGGAGTGACCACTCCCCTGACCTGCACCTCCCAGGGGAGGTGCCCAGAGCTCCTCCAGTGTGTCCCAGACCTCTGCCATCTTGGAAACAGAGGTGTTTGTGGCACACTGGACTGCTCTGAGTGGCCAGTGCCAGCAGGTGACGTCAGAGGCTCCTTCTGATAGGCTCTTACCTCTCTTGGTAGCCAATCCTCCTTCCTAGGTAGCCAAACCTCCTTTTCTGGCTATTTAGGGTCTCTGCTTTGGGGATCTCACCAGATAACGAATGCAAGAGCTCACCAGAGTTCCTCTGCATCTCCCTCTTCACCTTCTGCCAAAGGATCGACCGCTGACTGCTCAGGACGCCTGCAAAACCGCAACAAAGTAGCAAGACGACTACTACCAACCTTGTATCGCTTCATCCTGCCGGCTTTCTCGACTGTTTCCAGGTGGTGCATGCTCTGGGGGTAGCCTGCCTCCTCTCTGCACCAGGAGCTCTGAAGAAATCTCCCGTGGGTCAACGGAATCTACCCCCTGCAACCGCAGGCAACAAAAGACTGCATCACCGGTCCTCTGGGTCCCCTCTCAGCA
Source organism: Pleurodeles waltl (assembly GCF_031143425.1). Lineage (NCBI taxonomy): Eukaryota > Metazoa > Chordata > Amphibia > Caudata > Salamandridae > Pleurodeles > Pleurodeles waltl. Next base: position 1,142,244,710 of record NC_090439.1, read on the forward strand.
CGACGAGCGTGGTCCCTGGAACTCAGCAACTCTGTCCAAGTACTCCCACAGTCCAGTGACTTTTCAGTCCAAGTTTGGTGGAGGTAAGTCCTTGCCTCCCCACGCTAGACTGCATTTCTGGGTACCGTGTGATTTGCAGCTGCTCCGGCTCCTGTACACTCTTCCAGGATTTCCTTTGTGCACAGCCAAGCCTGGGTCCCCGACACTCTAACCTGCAGTGCACAACTTTCTGAGTTGTCCTCCGGCGTCGTGGGACTCCCTTTTGTGACTTTGCGTGGACTCCGGTTCACTCTTCTACCAAGTGCCTGTTCAGGTACTTCTGCGGGTGCTGTCTGCTTCTGTGAGGGCTCCCTGACTTGCTGTGCGCCCCCTCTGTCTCCTCATCCAAGTGGCGACATCCTGGTCCCTCCTGGGCCACAGCAGCATCCAAAAACCCTAACCGCGACCCTTGCAGCTATCAAGGCTTGTTTGCGGTCTTTCTGTGTGGGAACACCTCTGCAAGCTTCTTCACGACGTGGGGCATCCATCCTCCAAAGGGGAAGTTCCTAGTCCTCTTCGTTCTTGCAGAACACCAAGCTTCTTCCAACAGGTGGCAGCTTCCTTGCACCCTCAGCTGGCATTTCTTGGGCTCCTGCCCACTCTCGACACTGTCGCGACTCTTGGACTTGGTCCCCTTGTCTTACAGGTACTCAGGTCCGGAAATCCACTGTTGTTGCATTGCTGGTGTTGGTCTTCCTTGCAGAAACCCCCTATCACAACTTCTGTGCTCTCTGGGGGTAGTAGGTGCACTTTACAGGTTCTTGGGGTGGGCTATTTTTCTAACCCTCACTGTTTTCTTACAGTCCCAGCGACCCTCTACAAGCTCACATAGGTTTGGGGTCCATTCGTGGTTCGCATTCCACTTGTGCAGTATATGGTTTGTGTTGCCCCTATACCTATGTGCTCCTATTGCAATCTACTGTAACTTTACATTGCTTGCATTACTTCCTTTTGCTATTACCTGCATAATTTTGGTTTGTGTACATATATCTTGTGTATATTTCTCATCCTCATACTGAGGGTACTCACTGAGATACTTTTTTTTAGTATATCTATGAATTGTGTTTTCTTATGATATTGTGCACATGACACCAGTGGTATAGTAGGAGCTTTACATGTCTCCTAGTTCAGCCTAAGCTGCTTTGCCATAGCTACCTTCTATCAGCCTAAGCTGCTAGAAACACCTCTTCTACACTAATAGGGGATAACTGGACCTGGCACAAGGTGTAAGTACCTCTGGTACCCACTACAAGCCAGGCCAGCCTCCTACATCGGGTTTGTCAAAAATTGATTTGCAACTCCCATGACATGCACTGTTTTCCCTGAAAGGGGTAAATTTGGGACGTCTACAGTTCTTACAGTGGAACGTGTAGCTGCTGAATCAACTAAGAATGAAACCTTATGACACATCACCTTCCCTTTCACATATGGACCCTTTTGGTCTACTTGTAATGAAGCTGCTAACACACATTCTTCTTCATCTGAACTCTCACTCACCCACCCATCATTCGATTCAGCCTCACTGTGTAAGGGGTATTGGTGTATGGTGTTATTACTAGTGTTAAACTGTTGACCTCTGCCCGGCTGAGGAAGCATCATCTGCTACTGTTCCATTGGAGCTTTAGATATCTGAATTTGTTGCTTAGGTATCATCTTAACTTTGGGTTGCATTTGCTTTGACTATGGCATCTGAAAACGTGGCATTTGCATTTGTTGCATGGGCTGGGGTCCTTGCAATTGATTTGTATTATTCTGAAAATTGAAATTTTGCCCTCTCATTCTTGGTCCTCATGTTTACAAAAGGATTTTTCTCATTTGTCTGTGTGACAAAACCTTCCTGACCTAGCTTTGCACACTCCTGATTCCAATGTTCAAGGCCACCGCAAGCGTGACAAGGTAACGTCCTTTTCATTGCCTGCATATCATTCTGAGTAACCACAGTGCTCAAATTGATGCCACAATTCACATTTACATTTCCACCACGACCTCTACCATTCACCTGATTCGGAAACAACATGTTTCCCTGCTGCTGTTGTGAAAAAACTCCCTGTATTCCTGATTGTGCTGCTTTAATCTGCATCACCATTGCCTTCTCTTTCAACTTTCTCTACTTTGATTCAATTTCATCGCTACAGTACTTGGCATACTGCAGTACTTCATCAATCGGTTTTGCTTGCCAGCAAATCAAATGACTTCATCATCTGGCTGATTTCAGTTCTCAATCCTTCAACAAATCTAAACACAAAATGAATCATGTCTTTTAGCTCAATTGTTTCCGTACCACCGTAGTGTTTGAATGCCTGCAACAATCTCTCGTAGTATGCATGTATGGACTCTTCCTTTCTGTGCTTTTCTGTCTATTCTCTGCCAATCGATATTTTTTGGAGAAATTCTTGTTTTCAAGAATTCAATCACTTTGTAATAGTACTTCATTACATCAGGAGATGATGCATCTGTGGACAGGTCTCACTCTCACTGGCCAATCTATACTCCTTTTGCATTCCACCCACAAATCAGCTGGAACCCTTATTTCCAACAGTGTATTCAAATCTTCCCAAATACATTTTGCAAGTTTCACAAACCTGTCTACTGGTACTATTCCACTGGTTTCTCCCTCAATCTCGGTGTTGGAAATGGCCCTTCTGCAGGGTTATCCCCAGACTTTTTGCCTTCCTCCTTCTCTTTTTCTGACCTCATTTTTGCTGGTTTTTGCTAACCAGTGCTAAAGTGCATATGCTCTCTCCCTTTAAACGTGGCAACATTGGATCATACCCAATTAGACTATTTAATTTACCTATAAGTCCCTAGTAATGTGCACTGTATGTGCCTAGGGCCTGTAGATTAAATGCTACTAGTGGGCCTGCAGCACTGGTTGTGCCAACCACTTAAGTAGCCCCTTAACCTTGTCTCAGGCCTGCCATTGAAAGGCCTGTGTGTGCAGTTTCACTGCTACTTCGACTTGGCATTTAAAAGTACTTTGCCAAGCCTAAAACTCCCCTTTTTCTACATTTAAGTCACCCCTAATGTGTGCCCTAGGAAACCCCTAGAGCAGGGTGCTGTGTGGGTAAAAGGCAGGACATGTACCTGGGTAGTTTATATGTCCTGGTAGTGTAAAACTCCTAAATTCGTTTTTACACTACTGTGAGGCCTGCTCCCTTCATAGGCTAACCTTGGGGCTGCCCTCATACATTGTTGAAATGGCAGCTGCTGATCTGAAAGGAGCAGGAAGGTCATATTTAGTATGGCCAGAATGGTAATACAAAATCCTGCTGACTGGTGAAGTCGGATTTAATATTACTATTCTAGAAATGCCACTTTTAGAAAGTGAGCATTTCTTTGCACTTAAATATTTCTGTGCCTTACAATCCATGTCTGGCTAGGTTTAGTTGACAGCTCCTTGTGCATTCACTCAGACAATCAATCAATCAGCACATTTATAAAGCGCACTACATACCCGCTAGGGTTTCAAGGCGCTGAGGGGGGGGTTGCTGCTACTGGTCGAAGAGCCAGGTCTTGAGGAGTCTTCTGAAGGTGAGTAGGTCTTGGGTCTGTCGTAGGTTGGTAGGGAGAGTGTTCCAGGTCTTGGCTGCGAGGTAGGAGAAGGATCTGCCTCCGGATGTCTTTCGATGGATGTGGGGGACGACAGCGAGGGTGAGGCCCGTGGAGCGGAGCTGTCGGGTGGGGGTGTAGAAGCTGAGTCTGTTGTTCAGGTAGGCAGGTCCGGTGTTGTGGAGTGCTTTGTGTGCGTGGGTGAGGAGCTTGAATGTCATCCTCTTGTCTACGGGGAGCCAGTGAAGGTCTCTCAAGTGGGTTGTGATGTGGCTGTGGCGGGGTACGTTGAGGATCAGTCGGGTGGAGGCGTTTTGGATGCGTTGGAGGCGTCGCAGGTGTTTGGCCGGGATGCATGTGTAGAGTGCGTTGCCGTAGTCTAGCCTGCTGCTGACAAGGGCCTGTGTCACTGTTTTTCTTGTTTCTGTCGGGATCCACTTGTAGATCCTGCGGAGCATGCGGAGGGTGTTGTAGCAGGAGGAGGAGACTGCGTTGACCTGTTTTGACATGGAGAGGGAGGAGTCAAGGACGAAGCCCAGATTGCGTGTGTTGTCGGTCGGAGTCGGTGGGGTTCCTAGAGATGTTGGCAACCAAGAGTCGTCCCAGGCGGAGGGGTTGGGTCCGAGGATGAGGACCTCCGTCTTGTCCGAGTTCAGTTTCAGACGGCTGCTTCTCATCCATTCGGCGACACACCCCAAACACAGGGTACTCAGCCTCACTGCATAAATCTGCATCATGAATGGGTCTTCCTGGGCTGGGAGGGTGGAGGGCCTGCTCTCACACAAAGGACTGCCACACCCCCTACTGGGACCCTGGCAGACAGGATTGAACTGAAAGGGGACCTGGGTCACTTCTTAGCCACTCTTTGAAGTCTCCCCCACTTCAAAGGCACATTTGGGTATAAAACAGGGCCTCTGCCCTACCACCTCAGACACTTGCTGGAGAAGAAACCTGAACCAGAAACTACATCCTGCCAAGAAGAACTGCCTGGCTGCTCAAAGGACTCACCTGTCTGCTTTCTCCAAAGGACTGCTGCCTTGCTGTTGGCCTGCTGCCTTGCTGAACACTTGTCTGGCTGTAAAAGTGCTCTCCAGGGGCTTGGATAGAGCTTGCCTCCTGTTCCCTGAAGTCTCAGGACCAAAAAGACGTATCTTTTTCATTTGGACTATTTGTGCGCCGAAAATTTCGACGCACAGCTTGCTCCGCGGCGATAAAATCGCTGCACGCCGACGCTGCTCGACGCGCCGCCTACGGGGCGACCGGAACTTTCGACGCACGGCCTCGCATGGACAATGCCGCCTGACTTCCAGAGAGGAAATCGACGCAACGCCTGGCGTGAGAAAGAAAATTCCACGCACAGCCTCCCGGAACGACGCGCAGCCGGAAAACAAGCCAAAGAATCCACGCATAGACCCTGGGACATCTGGTAATCCCGCGATCCATAGAAGGAGACAGTCCGCGTGCCGGAAAACAACACACGTCTTCCCAGAGTGAAAAATAACGATGCAAGTCCGTGTGTGAAGGGGCGCAACCGACGCACACACCATTTTTCCTCCCGTAGAACGACGCAGGTCTCCCCGCGTGAAAAATAATGACGCAAGTCCGTGTGTGAAGGGGCATAACCGACACACACACCATTTTTCCACGCATCTCCTCTTCTGCGGCCCTCTGCAGAGATTTTCCACTCCAAACCAGGTACTTTGTGCTTGAAAGAGACTTTGCTTACTTTTTAAAGACTTAAGACACTTCATATCACTTTTTAGTGATATCTTTACAAATTCATATTGCATCTTTGATCGTTTTGACCTGCAAATACCCAGATAAATATCATATATTTTTCTAAACACTGTGTGGTGTATTTTTGTGGTGCTATATTATGTTATTGTATGATTTATTGCACAAATGTACGCATTGCCTTCTAAGTTAAGCCTGACTGCTTGTGCCAAGCTACCAGAGGGTGGACATAGGATAATTTGGATTGTGTGTGATTTACCCTGACTAGAGTGAGGGTTCTTGCTTGGACAGAGGGTAACCTGACTGCCAACCAAAAACTCAATTTCTAACACTCGGGTAGTCATTTGTGAATGACAAAATGTCACTTCTGCTCCAAGGGACATGTACAAAATTCCCTGAAGGAATTTCTCTCATTGGTAAGATTTTTACTGTATTGTTAGTCTGCTGTGTACTAGCAATTACATTTGCAGACTCCTTTTTCTTCTTGTCTCTTTTCTTTACCTATCTGCCTTCCGTTCTCAATTTCTATGTTGTATTTGTCTGCCAAGTCTGCTAACCTCTGATGTACCAATCCTGCTTTGTTGGTAACTATTTTGCACAAGAAGCACAATTAATCTTCTCTATGTGAGTCAATTCTGTTTAAATTAATTGTTCCCTCAATTCATTCCTCTACTTCCAATTTTAAGCCTGGTCAAATTTAACAGACTTCCTCCACTGGAATCTCCTTGTGTGTTACTTAACTTTTCCAACCTTTCGGTTAATTGCTGGGCTGTCAAACCTTAAAATTAGATATTATTATTACTTACATTGGATAGTTGTTGTAACGTTAAACATGGAGTCTCTGTGGAGTCACCAAGAACGGGTTACTACCTATGTCTGGTCTCCCCAAGATATTCAGTGGAGTCCTGGAATAATTCAAGTCGATTAATGGACCTGTCATGTCAAATATTTTGTTCATTGGAATCAAAATCCCTTTATTTACATTGAATCTCTCCAATTCTGCACTCGAATTGAAGAGTTTCTGTTTATGGCTCTTATTTCCCTGAGCAAACAATGGTATAACGGGACCAATAGTAACAGGTACCGACACAGTGTCTGGACTCGGTTGGATAGTTCTGATCTCTAGGTTACACTATTCCTGTATTCTGATTTCTCAATGCAGGTGTATTTGTCTGTGACATTGTTATGGGTGTGTATCTTGGGATTGTCTGGGCTTGCATTGGGGATATCAAATTAGGTGTAGACTCTATTTGAATCAATGTCGGCTTCTGGTAAACCTGTTTCATTTGGGACGTTTGCCCTGTCGTAACTATTAAGCTTGGTGTTGAATTTATGATAGGGATGTCTAGATAAATCCTAGATATGTCAGCCTGTGGCATAGGAGCCTGAATTGTGGAAGTGGTAGGGACAATATCTCTAATCTGTACATGGCTTTGTGTTACCTCAGTAGGTACTGGAACAGTAGGATCGGCACCAGTACTTGGACCTGTCTTATATGCTGCATATGGTAGGGGATGACTTCTCAATAACTGCAAGATAAACTCATCATCATCTGAATCTTCATCATAGGTCAAGGACTTTTTTTGCCTCCTGCTCTTTTAATTCGGAAGGAAACAAACCCTTCTTTTTGGCCTTCTATTTGACATGGGTCTCATTCTCTTGTGTAATTGCTGGAAACATCTTAACTCTCTGTAAAGTCTCAGTTCTTCAAAATGTCTGCTCTCCATCCGATGTCGCCTCAGCTAAAATTTTCTCTGCTTTTTTCATTCTCCCCTTGAACTTCTGTTGCTGCTGCTGTCTGGCCACTAACTCCCAAATAGCTAATGCTTCTAACTGGGCAGGTCTCGGAGGAGGTCTTGAATCATACAGTACTCCCCTCAAATTCTTTAAAATTCTCAGATGAAATGTTCCATTGGGCTGGAAACGCTAGGCTCCCTTCTGTCTCTGTAACTTTGCAACAGTGTTTTCAACCAAAGACATGGCGCAGCACCTTGTTCCTCAAATACGAGATATGCACGTGTGCCTTCCGGCGATGTAATTTCTCCTACTCTAACTGGAATGAACACATCTCCCCTTAGGGCACTTTTTAATGCTTTGAAAAACTTCTTTTTTGGTTTTAGGCTGTGCTTTAATCAAATCAGTAAGTGAATTTCAATCCCAAAATCCTTTTTGCTTGCCTTTCTCAACCAATACCAATTCATGGTTGTCCACCAATCCGTTTGCAGCTTTTCTCAATAGCCAACCTATCCCAGAGTGTCTCTAGTGACGTCACACTCACACTCACACTTACAATGGCTGAAAAAGCCCGCCAGCTTGTCTCTTTCAAATCAGATCCGTGCAAAACTAAATGCAAATATCGCATGTAGGAAAATGCCTCTGTTGGCATGGTTACCTCCTAACTTTTTGCTTTTTGTTGATGCCAGTTATGATTGAAAGTGTGCTGGGACCCTGCTAACCAGGCCCCAGCACCAGTGTTCTTTCCCTAAACTGTACCTTTGTCTCCACAATTGGCACAGCCCTGGCACACAGATATGGCGCTTGTAAATGGTACCCCTGGTACCAAGGGCCCTGTGACCAGGGAAGGTCTCTAAGGGCTGCAGCATGTATTATGCCACCCTGGGGACCCCTTACTCAGCACATGCACACTGCCTCACAGCTTGTGTGTGCTGGTGGGGAGAAAAAGACTAAGTCGACATGGCACTCCCCTCAGAGTGCCATGCCCACAACCCACTGCCTGTGGCATAGGTAAGTCACCCCTCTAGCAGGCCTTACAGCCCTAAGGCAGCGTGCACTATACCACAGGTGATGGCATAGTTGCATGGGCACTATGCCCCTACAGTGTCTTAGCCAATTCTTAGACATTGTAAGTGCAGGGAAGCCATAAAGAGTATATGGTCTGGGAGTTTGTCATACATGAACTCCATAGCTCCATAATGGCTACACTGAATACTGGGAAGTTTGGTATCAAACTTCTCAGCACAATAAATCCACTCTGATGCCAGTGTGGGATTTATCGAGGAATGCACACAGAGGGCATCTTAGAGATGCCCCCTGTATACCAGCCCAACTACTATTGCTAGGCTGACCAGTTTCTGCCAGCCTGCCACACCCAGATGGGTTTCTGGCCACATGGGGTGAGTGCCTTTGTCACTCTGTGGCCAGGAACAAAGCCTGTACTGGGCGGAGGTTCTTCACATCTCCCCCTGCAGGAACTGTAACACCTGGTGGTGAGCCTCAAAGGCTCAAGCCTGGTGTTGCAGTGTCCCAGGGCACTCCAGCAAGTGGAGATGCCCACTCCCCCCAGACACAGCCCCCACTTTTGGCAGTAAGTCTGGAGGAGATAATGAGAAAAACAAGGAGCAATCACCCCCCAGCCAGTACAGCCCCTAAGGTGTCCTGAGCTGAGGTGACCCCTGCCTTAGGAAATCCTCCATCTTGCTTTGGAGGATTCCCCCAATAGGTTTAGGGATGTGCCCCCCTTCCCACAGGGAGGAGGCACAAAGAGGGTGTAACCACCCTCAAGGACAATAGCCATTGGCTACTGCCCCCCAGACCTAGGGGCAACCCTTAACCCAGGAAACCAAATTCCTGATGACCTACAACAACAAGAAGGACTGCTGAGCTGAAAGCCCCATAGAGACGACGGAGACAACAACTGACTTGGCTGTAGCCCTACTGGGCTGTCTCCAAACTCAATGAACCTGCACAGCGAAACATCCAGCAGGACCAGCGACCTCTGAGGACTCAGAGGACTGCCCTGTAACAAAAGGACCAAGAACCTCCTGTGGACAGCGGCTCTGTCCAAACAGCAACAAAGAAACCATCTTTAAAGGGACTCCAGCCTCACTCCAGAAGCGTGAGTCCCCAACACTCTGCACCCGACGCCCCCCGGCTCGTGTCCAGAAGAACCAACAACACTGCAGAGAGGACCCCCAGGTGACTCCAATGACATGGACACCCTGAGATGACCTCTCTGCACCCCCACAGTGATGCCTGCAGAGAGAATCCAGAGGCTCCTCCTGACCGTGACTGCCTGGTAACAAAGGAACCTGACACCTGGGAGAAGTACTGCACCCGCAGCCCCCAGGCCAAGAGAAACCAACTGCCAGTACAGGAGTGACCAGCAGGCGGCCCTCATCCTTGCCCAGTCAGTGGCTGGCCCGAGAAGCACCCCTGTGCCCTGCCTGCATCGCCAGAGTGATCAATGGTCTCTCCATTGATTTCTACCCAAAACCCAACATCAACTTTGTACACTGCACCCGGCCACCCCTGTGCCGCTAAGGGTGTATTTTGTGTGCCTGTTTGTGACCCCCCCAGTGCTCTACAAAACCCTCCTGGTCTGCTCCCCGAGGACGCAGGTACTTACCTGCTAGCAGACTGGAACCGGAGCACCCCTCGTCTCCATAGGTGCCTATGCTATTTAGGCCTTACTTTGACCTCTGCACCTGACCGGCCCTGTGTTGCTGGTGCTGGGTGTTTGGGGTTGACTTGAACCCCCAACGGTGGGCTGCCTATGCCACGGAGACTGTACTTGTAAGTGCTTTACTTACCTGAAAAACTAACCATTACTTACCTCCCCCAGGAACTGTGGATTTTTGCACTGTGTCCACTTCTAAAATAACTTATTGCCATTTTTGCCAAATCTGTGTACATTACTGTTTTAATTCAAAGTTCCATATTTACCTATGCCAAGTACCTTACAATTTATGTACTTACTTGAATTCTGAATCTTGTGGTTCTAAAATAAATTAAGAACATAATATTTTTCTATATAAAAACCTATTGGCCTGGAGTTAAGTCTTTGAGTGTGTGTTCTCATTTATTACCTGTGTGTGTACAACAAATGCTTAACAATCCCCTCTGATAAGCCTACTGCTCGACCACACTACCACAAAATAGAGCATTAGTATTATCGAATTTTGCCACTATCAACCTCTAAGGGGAACCCTTGGACTCTGTGTGCACACTATCTCTCACTTTGAAGTAGTATATACAGAGCCAACTTCCTACATCGCGAGCACTAAAGTAGAAATCAACACCAAACTTGTCTGTTTACTACAGGTAGGAACAGAATCGCTTCGGAAACCTTACTGACTACTCAACTGCGGCTTTTAGCTCTAACAGATACTTGTTCGATCTCAGTTTCCCTGACTCGCAAGCAAAATTTGAACAGAAAATTCTACCCTCAACTGATCGTCAGGGCCTCCTGGTGTCCCTGGGAACCACCAAATCTCCGTTGAAACTAATACCCTCATTTAACTCACACTCTACAGATTTGTCAACCACTCCCCATTGACCTATTAAACAGACACATTACAACATCAACGAAGTGTCTCATACACATGTACAATAACCAATACTCTGGAGTCTTAGACCATGCAGGGTCCGTATACCAACAACCACGTGCCAAGTTTTTAGCACAAAGCACCACACACAAATGAAGTTCGATGACTTCCCTACATACACCCTTTGGAGTATGCACACTCCTTAAACAACTTTTACGCAAACTCCTCATAACTCACAAACATCACAATTCATTTGCGATTCGCTTAAGCAGTCCAAGCGCAAACCTATCTCATTTATAAATCACACTAGAAACACTGAGAACATTTTCAAACAAGCATTGGCAAGATCCAAGATTTCGGGAAAGTCATCACATGGTATCTCTACAATAAGGGCTTAGTAATTTATTTTGGGAACATAACCTTTAGTTTCTGCTACTAGAAAACTGTTGTAGCTCAAACCGAGAAGCTGTGGTAGCCTCTTAAGGAGACATAACCTTCAATTTTGCCAACAAACTGTGAGACCCTGTCACTCTCTCAAGGAGACATGAGCATTCAGTTTTACCTAAAACTGATAAACCGTGACAGTCTCTTGAGGAAACGGAACTGTCCGTCTGCTATCAAAACTGGGGACCTCTACAATTTGGGAAGCCATGACATTCTCTTAGGGAGAAGCAACCCTCTGCTTCCACCAAAAGCTATGTACCACTACAACTTGAAAACCACGGAGGCTTCTTAAGGAGACCAAACCATCCGTCTCCGTCACCTAAAACTGGGAAACCATGGCAGCCTCTTAGGGAGACTAAACCATTTAATCTATTACTTACAGAAAAACCATGGCAGCCTCTTAAAGAGATGTAACCATCTGTTTCTGCTACCAAAACTGTGAACGTATCTGGCCTTATTTGATTTTCTATGTTATTTTATAAGGGGACACGTTAGAGGTTCGATGGACCTTTTGACTATGCTTAGAGTGATTCCACCTTGGGTACAAATATTTCTCATAACATTAACTAACAATAGGACAACATGTTCAATAAGTCAACATCAACTTTTAGGAGTCAGTAATTTTCTAGCACACCATGACTGTAGGAGGCTGGACTGGCTTGTAGTGAGCACCTAGGGGTACTTGCACCTTGCACCAGGCCCAGTTATCCCTTATTAGTGTATAGGGTGTCTAGCAGCATAGGCTGATAGATAATGGTAGCTTAGCAGAGCAGCTTAGGCTGAACTAGGAGACGAGTGAAGCTCCTACAGTACCACTTAGTGTCATATGCACAATATCATAAGAAAACACAATACACAGTTATACTAAAAATAAAGGTACTTTATTTTTATGACAATATGCCAAAGTATCTCAGAGTGTACCCTCAGTATGAGGATAGCAAATATACACAAGATATATATACACAATACCAAAAATATGCAGTATAGTCTTAGAAAACAGTGCAAACAATGTATAGTTACAATAGGATGCAATGGAGACACATAGGGATAGGGGCAACACAAACCATATACTCCAAAAGTGGAATGCGAACCACGAATGGACCCCAAACCTATGTGACCTTGTAGAGGGTCGCTGGGACTATTAGAAAATAGTAAGGGTTAGAAAAATAGCCCACCCCAAGACCCTGAAAAGTGAGTGCAAAGTGCACTAAAGTTCCCCAAAGGACATATAAGTCGTGATAGGGGAATTCTGCAGGAAAGACACAAACCAGCAATGCAACAATGATGGATTTCCAGTCGAGGGTACCTGTGGAACAAGGGGACCAAGTCCAAAAGTCACAAGCAAGTCGGAGATGGGCAGATGCCCAGGAAATGCCAGCTGCGGGTGCAAAGAAGCTGCTACTGGACTGTAGAAGCTTAGGTTTCTGCAGGAACGACAAGGGCTAGAGACTTCCCCTTTGGAGGACGGATCCCTCACGCCGTGGAGAGTTGTGAAGAAGTGTTTTCCCGCCGAAAGATCGCCAACAAGCCTTGCTAGCTGCAAATCGTGCGGTAAGGGTTTTTGGACGCTGCTGTGGCCCAGGAGGAACCAGGATGTTGCAAATTGCGTCAGGAGACAGAGGGGACGTCGAGCAAGACAAGGAGCCCTCTCAGCAGCAGGTAGCACCCGGAGAAGTGCCAGAAACAGGCACTACGAGGATGCGTGAAATGGTGCTCACCTGAAGTCACACAAAGGAGTCGCCGGAGAACAACTTAGGAGGTCGTGCAATGCAGGTTAGAGTGCTGTGGACCCAGGCTGGACTGTGCACAAAGGATTTCCTCCGGAAGTGCATGGAGGCCGGAGTAGCTGCAAAAGTCGCGGTTCCCAGCAATGCAGTCTGGCATGGGGAGGCAAGGACTTACCTCCACCAGACTTGGACTGTGGGAGTCACTTGGACAGAGTTGCTGGATTCAAGGGACCTCGCTCGTTGTGCTGAGAGGTGACCCAGGGGACCGGTGATGCAGTTCTTTGGTGCCTGCGGTTGCAGGGGGACGATTCCGTCGACCCACGGGAGATTTCTTCGGAGCTTCTAGTGCAGAGAGGAAGCAGACTACCCCCACAGCATGCACCACCAGGAAAACAGTCGAGAAGGCGGCAGGATCAGCGTTACAGAGTTGCAGTAGTTGTCTTTGCTACTATGTTGCAGTTTTTGCAGGCTTCCAGCGCGGTCAGCAGTCGATTTCTTGGCAGAAGGTGAAGAGAGAGATGCAGAGGAACTTGGATGAGCTCTTGCATTCGTTATCTAAAGTTTCCCCAGAGACAGAGACCCTAAATAGCCAGAAAAGAGGGTTTGGCTACCTAGGAGAGAGGATAGGCTAGCAACACCTGAAGGAGCCTATCAGAAGGAGTCTCTGACGTCACCTGGTGGCACTGGCCACTCAGAGCAGTCCAGTGTGCCAGCAGCACCTCTGTTTCCAAGATGGCAGAGGTCTGGAGCACACTGGAGGAGCTCTGGGCACCTCCCAGGGGAGGTACAGGTCAGGGGAGTGGTCACTCCCCTTTCCTTTGTCCAGTTTCGCGCCAGAGCAGGGCTAAGGGGTCCCTGAACCGGTGTAGACTGGCTTATGCAGAAATGGGCACCAAATGTGCCCATGAAAGCATTTCCAGAGGCTGGGGGAGGCTACTCCTCCCCTGCCTTTACATCATTTTCCAAAGGGAGAGGGTGTAACACCCTCTCTCAGAGGAAGTCCTTTGTTCTGCCATCCTGGGCCAGGCCTGGCTGGACCCCAGGAGGGCAGAAGCCTGTCTGAGGGGTTGGCAGCAGCAGCAGCTGCAGTGAAACCCCAGGAAAGGCAGTTTGGCAGTACCAGGGTCTGTGCTACAGACCACTGGGATCATGGGATTGTGCCAACCATGCCAGGATGGCATAGAGGGGGCAATTCCATGATCATAGACATGTTACATGGCCATATTCGGAGTTACCATTGTGAAGCTACATATAGGTAGTGACCTATATGTAGTGCACCCGTGTAATGGTGTCCCCGCACTCACAAAGTCCGGGGAATTGGCCCTGAACAATGTGGGGGCACCTTGGCTAGTGCCAGGGTGCCCTCACACTAAGTAACTTTGCACCTAACCTTTACCAGGTAAAGGTTAGACATATAGGTGACTTATAAGTTACTTAAGTGCAGTGTAAAATGGCTGTGAAATAACGTGGACGTTATTTCACTCAGGCTGCAGTGGCAGGCCTGTGTAAGAATTGTCAGAGCTCCCTATGGGTGGCAAAAGAAATGCTGCAGCCCATAGGGATCTCCTGGAACCCCAATACCCTGGGTACCTCAGTACCATATACTAGGGAATTATAAGGGTGTTCCAGTAAGCCAATGTAAATTGGTAAAATTGGTCACTAGCCTGTTAGTGACAATTTGAAAGAAATGAGAGAGCATAACCACTGAGGTTCTGATTAGCAGAGCCTCAGTGAGACAGTTAGTCACTACACAGGTAACACATTCAGGCACACTTATGAGCACTGGGGCCCTGGATGACAGGGTCCCAGTGACACATACAACTAAAACAACATATATACAGTGAAAAATGGGGGTAACATGCCAGGCAAGATGGTACTTTCCTACAATGACCCATGTGGCCATGAATAACCACACCTTTTAGTAAAATTAGAAAGTTTAGTTCCCTAGATTAATAATGCTAATATCACGTAAAGTAATCTCAAAACCAAATGATAAACACAGGCTGACCAAAACAGCTGAAAAATCGCAATCTAACCAAATAATTTATCATTAAACATTCAAAGGTTACCGTACTGATTAATAGTAAGAAGATCTGAACAACAGAGATGGCATGGATCTAGACTTAACAGGTGAATAAAATCAATCCTTTGTTAATAACATTTGTCAGCACATGCACACTAACCCTCTAATTCGAATGGCATGTTTGGGCTTCATGCAAAAGTAATTTAGACAACAGTCAATTTGGAAAAAATCTGTCTTTGGCTCTACAAAAATAGCGGTTGGTACTTAAAGACAAAACCCACAACAAAGACATTTGCGGTTGTTATACCTCTCCTGTATGGATCAGCAAGCTTAGACTTCTTCGTCAGTTGGGCATCCGTCTAGTCAGCGTTGGCATGGAGAAAGTGAAGGGGATTGTCTCAGCCATGGTGGGCTCTGAGTTAACTGAACCAACTTAGTAAGGACATCTAACTATGGAAAACAGCATTAATAGCATTTGCAATCAATAACAGTAATCAAGCGATGAGGCTAAGGAAGAGAAGACATCAGGAACTGCTCTGTGTCTCGGACGGGACTCGGACCACCAGAATGTGAGAATGGCCCCTGTCTGCTAAGTGCAGACGAGCTAAGTTAAAGATCCATGAAGTACTTTCTCACATCGTCATTGGTCAGAATATTGTGTGTTCACAGTAGAACCAATAAACATTCATTCTCAAATCTATGATATAGTTAGACAGTCTTTCACACGTCGATAATTGGCTCCTCTTCTCCCAATCCCATCACCAGTTTTGTCAAGTATCTTTTTAGTTGCAATCATAACTCCAGTCAGTTTAAAGTCTTTGTTGAAACCTGGGAACATTTACTTCTCACGCACCAAGGTTACAAATGTATTCACAGATAGGACATGGAACTATAGCAGACATTTCTCACAAGAAAGTTTAAGACATTTACAAATCGCTTGGTCAGCACTGTGTGAATAATAAATAAACAAATTCTCTGCTCCTACAAAACATTTATGAACATTTATTTATTTTATGCCATGAAGCTTAACATGAGGCCTTGTCGAACAGGCCCATAATTTCACAATTACCCTATGCCTAGTAAAGTTAAGCAAGTACATTTTATTAAAACTTTAATATAATCCACTAATACATTTTATTGTACATGTGCATTTTATTTCTAAACAATTGTTATTTCTTTATTAATGTTATACCTGTAATTGCTGCCACCTAGGTGGGCACATTTTTCATAACACTCGATTTTACTACATTGGTATAATTTATGTCAATTCTTAGTCATTAATCAATGCTACATTTATTAGTAATTAATTCAGCTTTCACAGAGGCAAAGTTCCTTGGCTGTCTACTTAACTCAGCTTTGGCATGCATGGATTGGTTGTAGTGGCAGACAGTGCGTGATACTTGAGTGTGTGTGCTGGGATGCATGTGTGTGCCTGTGAATTGGACATGGCCTGGAGGCCTGTAGGTTCCATTTTAGAAACACTGGGTCTGGAAAGGATAGTGGCGGTGAGGGCTACAACCTTCAGACAGATGTGGATGTCTGACATTCTTGATGGCTGAGGTGGGGACACACACTGGAGGAAGGGGAGCAGAGAATTCTCTGTGCACTTCCACACTCTCTTTGTTTCCAGGAAGTTACTGGTCAGTGGTGCATGGGTTTTTTGTCAGGGCGATGGTGAAACGGATAAGGCTGGCACTGTGGATCAGAGAATCTTTATAGCAAGGTCAAGGCCTCTGAACCTGTATGAGGCATATTTGGTGGATGCTGACAGCCAGGTGTTATACCCGGTTCTCCCTTGGCTTGTTTTGTTGATCAGTCAGAACTGGAGACACTCCTGCTGTGGCTGACTGTCCCTTTAACAATGGCAATGCAGAGGAGTGATCACTTCAAAGGAGCTGACACATCTAACCGACATTTCAAAGGGATCAAACAATTAATCACATCGGTGTCTGGATCTGGACTAAAAGGTGGTAACATGAGACCCACACTTTGTTCAACAGCAATGGTCACTTAGAGGAGATCACCAAGACTTTTAGCTGCTGGACCCAAAACTATGGACCATGGTTTGCTATCTCCCTACTGGGAGAGGAGTGAGTCGGGAGCACCAGCCTGCTGCTTGCCTGCCAAAATCAGACCTTGTGAGGAGCATGAGAGTGCCTGGAAGGAATGAGGCCCAATGGGGATCCTGCCAAGTGATTCCTGATGAGCTAAGTGTGAGACTCCCAGTCCAGTCAGGAGTATTGCTGCAGCTGAGACATGCCCCGGTCCTTCCACTCCTCCCGTACATGCCGGCTGCTATTAGGGCAGGTAAGACTGTTCAAAGCCAGCAGGCCTGCTGGAGATTTGCACAAACTTAGCCTGTAGACCACTGTTAAAGAAGACTCTCAAGGCCAAACATAGGTTTAGTCAAGAGGGAACTAGCATGGGGCGCAGTGGGCTTCACCTCCAGTATTGAATGGGGAAGAACCAACCTCAGTAGACAGCGAAGGAGGAACTCAGGAATACCACCCACGACGACGCTCGTGCACCATCCTGAAGAGATTGTGGATATTAATCTGTTGCCTCTATGATTTGCTCACATTAAAATACTTTTTTTCATAAAAGCAAGGATTTTGCCGGACATTGTTCTTATTCCTACCATTGTCTGTACTTTGAGTCTTGAGCTTGTGTATGCCTCACACCTACCTCCTCCTCGAAGAGCCTTGGAGTGCCCACCCTCACTGCCACTGACAGTCATCTCCAGAAGGGGGGAGTACTTTAGCTTGGGAGACCGCCTTTACAACAAAGTCTTTACCATGCAACCTTTTCCACACAGGTATTTTTAATACATAATTATGTTATTTTAAAAAAAGGGGATGAGTTGTGGTAATGGGTGGTAAGGGTAGTTTTAGGGTTTAGGAGTGGTAGCTGGTAGATGGAGGAAAGAGTAATTTTAGGTTTTAAGTAGTTGTAAATTAAGGTAAGGGTAATTTTAGGGTTTAATGGTGGGTATTGGTAAAGGGAGGTAAGGGTCATTTTAGGGCTAAGGGGTGGTTGATGGTAAGGGTTAGGATTAAATAAAAAACGTGGGGGGTTCTTTGCAAAAGAAAAAAAAATGATATATACATATATATATTATTTCCTAGTAGCTTGCAACTAGGTAGTTATAGTTTGGTATGCTTTCCCACAGATAGAGCGTTTTTTGGTTTGCTAATAATTTTGGTCCTGTTTCACAAATCTTCACAAAACTTTCCAATAAAAAAATTTATAAATGTATCCACTCAGCTCCTTCCTGGAAAGTTTTGGGATGCAAGGGGGGGAGAAAAAAGGGTGGGGTGGGTCTATCTGTATTTTCAATAGAGTTCTTTAAGGCTACCGCAAAAACTGCTGAACGGAATTACATCAAATTTGGCCTGAAGCTAGATCTTGCTTTGCAGATCGTGCTTTTGTGATTTGGTGTAAATCTGTTGGGTCGTTTTTGAGAAATTTACGGTAAAAAATAATTGCATATTTTGGCTAATTTAAAAATAGAATGTTCTGATTGGCCCAGGGAACTTTATTTCCTTTCGGGCATTTTCCTACAGTGGGAGTCAGAATCCAGCGAGAGCAAGTGCACTGATTGGCTGCCAGCACCTTCAAAAAAATGTGGCTGGCAGCCATTACAGGTCTCAGGGACTTAGTCCCATGTCCTAAGTTTATTTAAAAAAAAAAAAATAATAAAGATGTAGGGGGGCAGGGTAGAGATACCCTGACCCTAGGGGTAACTCAGAGGGACACCCCTGGGGCCATAAAAGAAAATAAATGGCAAAAATGCTTCCTCACTGGATCTAACAAAATGCCAGCTGAGTGCATTTATTTACTATAAGCCTTGGGAAGCCCACCCCCAGGCTTGTGTTCATGAAGTGGAGAGCCTTCCCTCCCCAATCTACCATCGGCCCCGGGATACCCACCTCTGGGACCGAACATATAAAGTATACTGTAGAGAGGCGGGATGAGCAAACCCTCTCCTCAGAACATCAGAGGCACTAGGGAGCCCACCTCAGAGGCCAAATTAATTAAAGAAGGGTGGGCTTCGAGAGGCCTTTTGGGAGCCCACCACTGAGGACAAAATGTTATAAAATGGGGCGCGGGGATGCATGGGCCTCCCTGCCCAAGCCTTTAGAGGCCCTAGGTGAGCCCACCTCCAGGGTCCAAAATGTTCAAAATGGGGAGGGAGCCGTGTGGCCCCCTTCCCCAAGCCTCTAAATTCTTGGGAACCCCATGTCCCAGGGCTGATTCAGATGCTATGTCCCAGGAAGCTTACCACTGGGACATACAGGTTTGAATGCCTGTGCCGCTGCAGGCAGTGAAACTGCTGTTTGCTTTCACTGGTCGTGAGCATTTTCAAACCGTCTACCAGGCAGGAGCAAACACTGAGTCTGCTCCCAGCAGGTGGAAGCTTCCGATGCCCCCGCCTGCTAGGAGTAGGCTTTTGATTTTTTTCCCTACCTACAGTGATGATGGCAGAGAAACAGATCAAAATATTTTGTCCGTCCGCAGGGAGCATCATTAGGAGCTGCCTCCTGTGGGAAGGAGCAATGCCCGCTCCCGCTTTCTGTTGGATACTATAATGGGTGATGTAATTTGAGATGTCATAAGTGATGCCATATGTGAGGTCAAAAAGTAGTGCATGGTAGGGGGTGCAAGGTATAGTTAGTTCTACTAATTATAACTGGTGAATTTCTGTTTTTTTTTTTTTGTTCAAAAAAGACTTCCTTAGTGAGATTTACAACAAAGTAGAGGATGCTTGTTTTGAAACGCTGCTCGTGTGGTTTATTGATTCATCTCCAAGCCCCATCCTCCATCAGACACGTTTCCACTGCTTCCGCAGCCTTGTTCACTGATAGTGAAGTGCTATTTTGTGCCCATATTTACTCTGGTGTTAGCTTGTGACATCATCATCAACGTTAACAACAGACTCATAGAGATACTTGAGACTTAAAATGCAACTTTGCTTGTTCAATATCACACTAAATCTTATCGTAAAATCACACTATTAATCACTGCCAATGTCAGTTGTTATATTGAAATTCCATCCAAATGGGCACACTCATGATAATGTGTAAGTTTGCCCAAATCACTTCAGATAACATGCAATACGCAATTAGCTACATTTGTAACATAAAATTATAAATGCACTAAAAACCTTACCACAATTGTTAACATTATTAAAATTTGTCTAAATACAGGTTATGAATTCATGTACATATTTCACATAAAAAGGTCTAAGTGCTACGTGCAATTTTGCCCATGCCATGGTGGGCCATCTTATCCGAGCATCTCCTAATCTGTGCAGTTGTACTCATGTAGGCCAATAGTAATGCAGTTCTTCTCAACTAACTCTTCAGCAATATTTTACTTCATCTCATTCAGATGGGTATATTGCCAATTTACTCCCAAATTTAGATGTAGTAACACAGTATTGCATGCTTCGAAACCCAATATTCTAATTACAGGTATCTACTATGCCATACATACAGGTACATACTATACATGCCAAATATGTCTAATTAGGCTCAAACGTATCTGACTAAAAATCATTAAAAAACCATCAAAGTGAATTCTAAAATCTTATGTTAGTTATAGATTCAGAGTCCTGGGAGAGGCCTTCGTACATTACAGATGTGTTTACATATCCTCTTCCATATTTTAGCCACGGGGGCTTTTTGTATTCAACTCAATAATGTTGATCAACTTCAATCTTTTTAAAGCCTTCTCCTTGTCCCTTCCTCTCATATAGACAGGAATTGCATCTGTTACAAAATATTCAAGCCCCTTGGCATAACTCTGATGCTGCTCTTCAAAATGTCTAGTGACAGAGTATGCCTTGTCCTTATTTTTAGTGGCTCATAAATGTTGTACGATTCTCTTATGGACAGGGAGTACGGTACTGCCTATATAAAATAGGCCACAGGGGCACTGTAGAACATAAATAGCATAGTTTGTTTTGCAGTATTAATTGCATGTAATCTTTTTCTTTGTCTGCATGAGGGGCGATCTGTAGGTTGTAGTGTTTACATCATACCTAAAGGCTTTACATCTGCCACATTTTCTAACGCCTGGGTTTTGGTTCAACCAAGTTTTGTTGGCAGCAGTACTGACCTCAGGGCTACTCGTAACAAGAGTTTCTCTCATAGATCTTGCCTTCCTAAAAGTTACACCTGGTTAGCGGGGCACTGTCATACCTACCACTGGATCGCTTTTAATAAGATGCCATTGTCTTTGTAATATAGATCTCACAGTTCCTTATTGCTTATTAAAAGTAGTAATGAATCTGGACTGTGGATCTATTTTATCTGTCTTGCCCTTCTTACTCCCAAAGAGTAGTTTGTCTTTTGTTTTTGATTGAGCTCTTCTTTGTGCCCCTTCAATACAGCCTTTTCAGTAACCCCTTGCTAAAAATCTCTTGGATAGTTCATGTTATGCCTGGGTTTCATCCTCCTTTTCATTAGAATTACACTTAACTCGTAAGCTGTCTCCATAGGGGATGCTATTAATCATCTTGTGTGGATGGAAGCTTTGTGCGTGTAACAACGTAGTGCCTGAAGTTGGCTTCCTATATACCTTAGTCTCCAATATGTTATTCTTCACATACACAGTGAGATCTAGATAATTTACCTCTGTTGCATGGATAGTACTGGTGAACTGTAAGTTGTTCATTCTCACCAATTAGTTTTTTACAAATCTTTCAGTGCTTTCTCTGGTGCCATTCCATACCACAAAGAGGTCATCTATCTATCTACTCCAATGTACAGTGTGTTCACACCAATCCTGGTGATATTCAACTTGGATCACCAGCTCCTCCCACCAACCCATATGCAAATTTGCATAGCTGGGGGCAAAGCAGGTGCCCATCGCCATCCCCATATTTGGTGGAACCGCTTTATAGAATAGTTAGAAGTTACTCTCTAAACACCATTGAATCATTTTTAATAACATTTGAGTATGTTTTCACAGATTTAGTGGTTACCACTCAAAACGTGCTGCACGGTTTTTATACCATCAACATGCTGTATACTCGTGTATAATGTCACATCTATTTACATTAGGAGGTAGTCTTCCTCCCAAATTAAGTCATAGATCTTCTTGAGAAATGCTAATGTGTCTTGTATGTAGGAAGGTAGTTCACTGACAAAATCATGTAAAACGTGGCCAACATACTTTGAAGTATTATCAGAGGCCCTACCAAGGGCTGAGTTGATTGGACGCCCTAGAGGGTTATCTCTGTCCTTGTGAACTTTCAGTATCAAACATAAAACAGGAGTTCTGGGATGGTCAATTTTCAGAAACTGATACTAGTCATAGGAGATGAGGCCTTGGTTTAGCTCCTGGTTATATTCTGAATGTATTTCTTTCATTCTTTAGCTTGTAGTTTTAACATAACATTGTTCATTGTTGAGCTGTTTATATGTTTGTCACATATTTTTCTTTAGACCACAGGACTAGATTTCCTCCCTTGTCGGAATTTCAAATAATGCAGTTTGGTTGTGATTTCAGTCTCTCCATCAATGCATAATACCAGTATGGGTCGAAGTTCTTGGATTTTTTCTTGCTTAGATCGATATATAATTGTTTCAAATCTTGAATCACCAAGTCAGTGTAGATATCAACTGCATCTCTTGGCATAACCAGTACAAACTGCGACTTCAATTCTGAATTCCGGGGGTGCATCTTCATAAATGTCAATACCTTGGTCAGTGCTGACTGTATCTGTTCTCACTGGCACATCAATGCCCAAAATGTAATTTTCCAGTTCCTGCAATGTTGTTAATAGAGGCATATTGGCTACCTTTAATAGATGCTTGCTGCTTTATATCCCTTGCCTCACCATGTATGGATGTTTTTTTGGTTGCATTATAAAGTATTTCTTTAATTTAATGCCTCTGGTGAATTTGAACCAATCTATTCTCGTTTGGGTGTAGTCCATATTATCAGCTGTGCAATAGCATAATCCAAGTTTAAGGATATCCTCATCTTCTTTGGTTAAAGTTAAATCAGTTAAATTGATTATTGCTTTGTTATCATCGCCTTCCAAGCTTACAGCTTCTTGCCCCATTTCTGCGCTCTTCCTACAGGTGCTTTTCTTTGTCTGATGCAGCACCACCTTCTCTGCCTCTTTGTGACCTTTGCGATATATATATATATATATATATATATGTGTGTGTGTGTGCACGAATGCGTGGTAAAGGCTGCATGGCAAAGGCATGCGTGGTAATTGCATGCGTTGTAAGTTGTAAAGTCATACATTCCTTGACCCAATTACTTAGGACCAATAGTAGGTTGAGCTTCCGGGACATCAGGAGTAAAAAGTCTCAATCCCCACTATTTCCCTAGTATCTCCTGCTTGCCATGTGGTCTTCTGCAAGGGGTTCTGACAGAGTTATTACTTGGGAAGGACTCATATATCCTTCGCACCCAATAATCCATTTTCTTACAGACACTGTTTTTGGGTGTGTTTTTAATCATCTTAAAAATTGTTCCACTCTCCCGGTGGTCCTTTGGAAACTATTCTAATAGCAGTCAATGATAAGTAGCAGCAGGAATGAGAACTAATGTACAGGTATGCACTAAACACTCTTAATAACAACGCGTTCTATGGAGAACTCCTGGGTAAAATACTCAATGAAATGAAGCACTTAGCCTCAGCTACAGCACTTCCCACCATTCTCTTGCTCCAACAATAACGCCAACGATGGTTCAGCCACTGCAATTCTCTTTCTAAATTATCCTGTTCTAGGATCACAAAGCATCAGCATACTTTTTTTTTTATAGGAAACTAGATTTATTGACATGACTTTGTTACATTTCTGCCCAAGCCAACCCTCATGTTGGGTAGCAGCGGTTTCTTGAGCGTTCCTTTGCTGCACTGCTACGTGTGCGGTGGAACAGGGCAGGTGGCAGTACTACTGTACCGCTGTCTGAGTTTAGCCGCAGGCCCCATGTGGCCACCAGCAGTGTAACCCGGTAAGATGGAGTGCTCCAGGAAGAAGTACCGATGGGTCATCTGGCTTAGGGAAGCTATCAGGCCAGGGGCAAAGTGCAAGTCCAGGACTGATGGGAAGGGGTTTAAGTTGATTTTCTTCACTGGGAGGTTGATGTAGCGTCCAAATCCAGAGAGGAGGTTCTGCTGGGGTATTGGTGGGAGGTAGAAATCTGTAAAGGGCACAATAAAAGAAATATAATGGGTTAGTTAAATGTAGTATTGTGAGTGATGTTATACAAAACAGGAAGGTAGAGCATTGTGTCCAACCCACTGTGGTCAGTGAGATACAATCACTAGTGCATGTGTCGCACTCATTCCTCTACTACCTGTACCATCAATATACAAAGGCACTAGGATGCTCTGCTATCGCTTACACCCCATTGTGGACTCTTGCATCTAGACTCTATTGTGGACCACTGCTCCAACCCCCTATTTTGGACTGACTGGGCTGTCGCTTCCAACCCATAATGTGAAGCCCCTAGAACTTTGCTTCTAACCGTAAGAAGGAATTTTTGGACCAGCGCATCCAACCCCTACTTTGGATCCCTAGAGTCTCACTTCTAAGCCCATACAGGGGTCACTGGAGCATCACTTTCAAAACCCTGCTGTGAAAACCCTAGACTCACGCGTCCAACCTCTGCTGAGGTCCATTACTTTCAGCTCCTGTTGTGGGCGACTGCTTCAAGGCACTTCTGTGGATCCACTGGGCCATCTTTTCTAATGCCAGCTGTAAATTCTCCTCCCCCTGCCCACTACTTCAAATCCTTGCTGTGGTTCCTTTCGACCATCACTTCCAAATCCTGCCGTGGACCCCCTCTGTAATAGCTTCCAAGCCTCTTCTGTGGAGACCCTACACCACTGCTTTAAAGCCCCTCCTTTAGATTCCCTGCCCCTTCTGTGGCTCTCCTGAGTGTTCATCAACCCCTTGGGTGGACCTACTATATCATCGCCTCACATCCCTGCTGGGGACCTCCTCCATCATCACTTTCAAGCCCCTGCTCTGGACCCTCCACCGGTCATTGGATGAGTATCATCATTGCACTGGAACCACTGCCGTATGTCACTAAAGCTGTGGAGGTCATGTTGTCCAACCCCAGCTGCAGCACAGGAGTCCTCACTGTAATAATGAGCTAGCCAGCATGTGGCCTATTGTGTTTCTCTGCTTGGGACACCATTTCCACTACTGTGGTACAGGACCCCTTGCTCGTTGCAGTAATAGCTTAGGATTACATCAGTCATTTGGTTTGTTCCTGTGCTGTAGCACATGAACCATGACTGTACTAATGGTCTGTGGTCTTTTGGTTCATCATGTTTGGTACTCTGCGGCAGCACTACTGTTCTAGAACCGGCTAGATCATTGTGTTGATTTCTCTGCTACGGTATAGAAACCCTGGCTATACCCATGTTCTAGGGCTGCTTCACTATTTGTGTTAATTCCTCTGATGCTGCACAAGAACACTTGCCTGGACCACTGGACTCATGTCAAGGCAGACAACACTATAGAGTGGAGATCTGTGTCAGCCCATATCAGACTTTGGGTCTCATATAAAGTTTGTCGGACGGGCTACTCTGTCTCTGGTGTTGCCACAATGTTGTCTAGAAGCATCTAGTTTACATTACAGGAAGAACTCACATGACAGCTCACGAGCATTGTACTCTCATACAGGTCTGCTCTTTGTCTGAGCTGTCCTCACTGCTCTCACCTCACACGCTGGACTTCTCCTGCAGCATACTGCCTCTCGCTTCACCATTAGGTGATAACCATACTTTTCTTGGTGCTACTGCTGTTCCTGCACAGTAGTGTATAGTTTTCAATACAAAAACTTTTTTGTTGTGCCTAGCATCCACCTCTTCATGTGGCAGCTTGAGACTGGTGTGCACCATGGTTCATCCAACTGCCGTATTGAACTGCCTGGCTTTAAGATGGCAGACAGTCCTCCAGCTTTGTATACAAAGCTGCCCAGGTGCAGGGATTGACCAGCATTAGTGCTGCATAGCCCGTATCTGCAGATGGAAACCTCCCTGCATTGAGACACTGCGGAGATTGCAGCTGCCACACGTAGGAGGCTGGCGTGGTTTGTAGTGGGTATAAAAGGTACTTACACCTTATACCAGGTCCAGTTATCCCTTATTGGTGAAACGTAGTCTGGGCCATATTTATACTTTTTGACGCAAAACTGCGCTAACGCAGTTTTGCGTCAAAAAATTTAGCGCCGTCTAAAGCCATTCTGAGGCGCCATGCGGGCGCCGTATTTATAGAATGGCGTTAGCCGGCGTTAGCCGACCGGCGCTGCCTGGTGTGCGTGAAAAAAAACGACGTACACCAGGCAGCGCCGGCGTAGGGGAAAATGGCGTATGGGCGTCTAAAAATGGGGCAAGTCAGGTCGAGGCAAAAAAATCGTCTTAACCCGATTTGCGCCATTTTTTTACGACGCCCATCCCCCATCAACATGACTCCTGTCTTAGCAAAGACAGGAGTCATGCCCCCTTGCCCAATGGCCATGCCCAGGGGACTTATGTCCCCTGGGCATGGTCAGTGGGCATAGTGGCATGTAGGGGGGCACAAATCAGGCCCCCCTATGCCACGAAAAAAAATAAAAAAAAATACTTACCACAACTTACCTTTTCTTCCCTGGGATGGGTCCCTCCATCCTTGGGTGTCCTCCTGGGGTGGGCAAGGGTGGCAGGGGGTGTCCCTGGGGGCAGGGGAGGGCACCTCTGGGCTCCTTCAGAGCCCACAGGTCCCTTAACGCCTGCCCTGACCCAGGCGTTAAAATCCGGCGCAAATGCGGGTTTTTTTGCCCCGCCCACTCCCGGGCGTCATTTTTGCCCTGGAGTATAAATACCACGCACATGCCTCGGAGTCATTTTTTAAGACGGGAACGCCTCCCTTGCATATCATTAACGCAAGGGAGGTGTTCATGCCAAAAAATTACGCTAACTCCATGAACTTTGGCGCTAGACGCGTCTAACGCCAAAGTATAAATATGGAGTTAGTTTTGCGTCGAATTTGCGTCGAAAAAAATGACGCAAATTTGGCGCAAACGGAGTATAAATATGCCCCTCAGTGTCTAGAAGCCAGGCTCTCTAGGGGTAGCTGTAGCTGAGCAGCCAAGGCTGAACTAGGAGACATGCAAAGCTCTTGCAATACCACTGTAGTCACACAGTACTTACACACATGAATGAAAATACACAGCGTTCTCAAACTAAAGGTACATTATTTTTAGTGACACAATGCCAAAAATACCATAGAGACTATACTCCCTTAGGAGGTAAGTAACATACCCAATATATACACTCGTATCCAAAAACAGGTAAGTAAACAGCGAGAAAACAGTGCAAATAGTGAAAATCACAATAGGTTGCAATGGGCCTGGGGGAACACAAACCATACACTAAAATAGTGGAATGCAAAAGTCTGTTTCCCACCTAGGCAAGTGTAGTGTGTAGAGGGGCGCCAGGAGTGTAAGAAAACACCAAAGGTAAGTAATAGAACCCACCCCAGACCCCAGGAAAACAGGAGTAAATCACAGAACGTTTCCTAAAACACACAAGAAGTCGTGATAGAAGATTATGCAAGAACCAGAAGAGGCTGCAAGACACCAATAATGGATTCCTGGACCTGAAGACCTGTGGAAGAAGGGGACCAAGTCTAAAGAAGCACTGAAGATTCCAGGGAAAACAGGAGCCCCTGCTAACCCGGTGAAGGTGCAAAAGAAGAACCACCGGTGAGAAGGCAAAGTCAGTCATGCAGCCAGGAAGACAGATTCAGGTTTCTGGTTGGTGGAGAAGATATCCCACGCCAGATGGATGATTCCAGCCTGGTTTGTGTCACTGGATTCCGCCAACAAGCCTTGGCATACACAAAGCTCGCGGTTGGAGGAAAATGGCATTGCCCAGGACCAGGAGGAACCTGGTGGCCTCTACCCAGGAGGAGGAGACAGAGGGGGCTCTCAGCAGCTCAAGAGATGCCTCAGAAGACCAGGCAGCACGCACCGGAGACTCACAGCACAGGGACAAAAAAGGTGCAAATGGAGGCCCACGCAGTACAACACAAAAGGATTCCACACGGCCGGAGAACCACTCAGGAAGCTGTACGTCGCAGGATGGAGTGCTGGGGGCCTAAGCTGTGCTGTGCATGAAGAACTTCTTGGAAAGGTCGCACACAAGCCTTGGCAACTACAAGTCACGCGGTGCACGGGGGTACTGTCTTGATTGGGGAGGCAAGCTCTTACCTCCACCAAAGTTGGACACCTGGACCTTGGGTCTGTCGGGGTCACGTTAGTCCACCACCAGTGTTGCTGGATCCACGCTTGTGGTCTGGAGAGGGGACCCACGCCACCGGTCATTGCTGCAGAGAGGTGCCTGCTGAAGCAGGGAAGTGACTCTGTCACTTCACATGAGATTCCTTCGGTTCTTCTGGTGCAGGCTGAAGACAGGAAGTCCTCGGAGGATGCACGACCTGGAAACTGTTGCCATTGCTGGCAGGAGCGGAAGATACAATGTTGCAGAAGTCGTCTTTGCTTCTTTGTTGAAGTTTGTAGAGTTCCTGGAGGGTTCAGCTGTGGTTCCATGGGTATGGATGAAGTAAAGGATGCAGAGGATTCCTGCTGGAGTCTTGCAATCTGAATCTGAAGAAACACCCAGGGGAGAGACCTTAAATAGCCCTGAAAGGGGGATTGGTCACCTAACCAGGTAAGCACATATCTGACTTTCCTTTGTTCTCTAATCTCTACTGATGAAGGGCTAAACCCAGAAACACGTGTCTAGAGATATACAGCAATGTCTGCACCAACTTTGTTGAAAAACTACAGATAATTTCCAACTAAGAACTAACTGTGAACTGCATTTACCAGGATGCAAAGGGGCGAACTGTGCTGGGATGTGAGACAGTC
This sequence comes from Pleurodeles waltl, assembly GCF_031143425.1. Classification (NCBI taxonomy): domain Eukaryota; kingdom Metazoa; phylum Chordata; class Amphibia; order Caudata; family Salamandridae; genus Pleurodeles; species Pleurodeles waltl. Next base: position 1,142,273,407 of record NC_090439.1, read on the forward strand.
AATCAATCAATCAATCAGAGAATTTATAGAGCGCACTATGTACCCGTCAGGGTTTCGAGGCGCTGGGGGGGGGGGGAGGGGGGGAGGGGTGGTGGGGGGTTGCTAGCGTTTGAAGAGCCAAGTCTTGAGGAGTTTCCTGAAGGTGAGGAGGTCCTGGGTCTGGCGTAGAGAGGTGGGGAGCGAGTTCCAGGTCTTGGCGGCGAGGAAGGAAAAAGATCTGCCGCCAGCGGTCTTGCGCTGGATTCGGGGGACGATGGCGAGGGCGAGGTTGGCGGAGCGGAGTTGACGTGTGGGGACGTAAAAATTGAGTCTGGTGTTGAGGTAGGTGGGTCCGGTGTTGTGTAGAGCCTTGTGAGCGTGGGTGAGGAGTTTGAAGGTGATCCTTTTTTCCACGGGGAGCCAGTGGAGGTCCTTCAGGTGGGGGGAGATGTGACATCGGCGGGGTATGTCGAGGGTCAGGCGGGCGGATGCATTCTGGATGCGCTGGAGTCGTTTGATGTCTTTTGTTGGGATGCCTGTGTAGAGTGCGTTGCCGTAGTCAAGTCTGCTATTGACGAGGGCTTGAGTCACTGTCTTTCTGGTTCCTGTTGGAATCCACTTGAAAATTCTGCGGAGCATTCGGAGGGTGTTGAAACAAGAAGAGGAGACGGCGTTGACCTGTTTGGACATGGTGAGAGCGGAGTCCAGGATGAAGCCGAGGTTTTTTGCGTGTTTGGCCGGGGTGGGTGGGGGTCCGAGGGTGGTGGGCCACCAAGAGTCGTTCCAGGCCGAGGGGGTGCGTCCGAGGATGAGGACTTCCGTCTTGTCAGAGTTGAGCTTCAGGCGGCTGTTGTTCATCCACTCGGCGATGGATTTTAGTCCCTTGTGGAGGTTGGTTTTGGCAGTGAGTGGGTCTTTGGTCAGGGAGAGGACGAGCTGGGTGTCGTCGGCGTAGGAGATGATGCTGAGGTGGTGTTGGCGGGCCAGTTTAGCGAGGGGGGCCATGTAGATGTTGAACAACGTTGGGCTGAGGGAGGAGCCTTGGGGGACTCCACAGATGAGGTTGGTGGCTTTGGAGCGGAAGGGGGAGAGTCGGACTCTCTGGGTTCTGTCGGATAGGAAGGATGAGATCCAGTTGAGGGCTTTGTCTTGGATGCCGGCTTCATGGAGGCGGGCCAGTAGGGTGCGGTGGCAGACTGTGTCGAAAGCGGCTGATAGGTCGAGGAGGATGAGGGCTGAGGTTTCGCCGTTGTCCATTTGTTGTCTGATGTCATCTGTGGCGGCGAGGAGAGCAGTCTCGGTGCTGTGGTTTCGTCTGAATCCAGATTGAGAGGGGTCTAGGATGGAGTTGTCTTCAAGGAAGTGGGCGAGCTGTGCGTTGACGATCTTCTCGATGACTTTCGCTGGGAAAGGGAGGAGAGAGATCGGTCGGAAGTTTTTGAGATCGTTGGGGTCAGCCTTGGGTTTCTTGAGGAGGGGTTGGATTTCTGCGTGTTTCCAACTGTCCGGGAAGATGGCGGTGTTGAAGGAGAGGTTGATGATTTTACGGAGTTTGGGGGCGATGGTGGCGTCGGCTTTGTTGAAAACGTGATGTGGGCACGGGTCCGTGGGAGAGCCTGAGTGGATGGTATTCATGGTTGTTAGAGTTTCGGCGTCGTCCGCGTGGGTCCAGGTGGTGAGGCGGCAGTCGTGGGCGGAGTCATCTGGGGTGGGGTCTGGCGGAGGTGCGATGTTGAAGCTGTCGTGGATGGCTGCGATTTTCTGGTGGAAGAAGGTGGAGAGGTCGTCGCAAAGTTTCTGGGAAGGTGGGACGTCGTTGATGTTGGCGTTGGGATTGGAGAGTTCCTTCACGATGCTGAAGAGTTCTTTGCAGTCGCGGGTGTTGTTGTTGAGGCGTTCTGTGAAGTGGGCGCTCTTGGCGATACGGATCCGTTGGTGGTGATCACGGTTGGCGTTTTTGAGGGTGGCAAGGTTGTCGGGTGTGCGCTCGAGGATCCATTTCTTTTTGAGCTTCTGGCAGGTGCTTTTGGAGGCGGTCAGTTCGTCTGTGAACCAGGCTGGTTTCTTCTTTCCTTGAGAGACAGTGAGGGTCATTCTGACCCTGGCGGCCGGTGGCCGCCAGGGCCACCGACCACGGGAGCACCGCCAACAGGCTGGCGGTGCTCCAACGAGCATTCTGACCGCGGCGGTTCAGCCGCGGTCAGAAGCGGAAAGTCAGCGGTCTCCCGCCGACTTTCCGCTGCTCGTGTGAATCCTCCATGGCTGCGGAGCGCGCTCCGCAGCCATGAGGATTCCGACCCCCCCTACCGCCATCCTGTTCATGGCAGGAAAGCCGCCATGAACAGGATGGCGGTAGGGGGGGTTGCGGGGCCCCTGGGGGCCCCTGCCGTGCCCATGCCAATGGCATGGGCACGGCAGGGGCCCCCGTAAGAGGGCCCCGCAAAGTATTTCAGTGTCTGCCTTGCAGACACTGAAATACGCGACGGGTGCCACTGCACCCGTCGCACCTTCCCACTCCGCCGGCTCGATTACGAGCCGGCATCCTCGTGGGAAGGTCGTTTTCCCCTGGGCTGGCGGGCGGTTTTTCAGCAACCGCCCGCCAGCCCAGGGGAAAACTTGTAATACCCGCCGCGGTCTTTTGACCGCGGCGCGGTATTTCGGAGGGGGGAATTCTGGCGGGCGGCCTCCGCCGCCCGCCAACATTGGAATGATCCCCAGTGTGCCTCCAACCCCCTTCCTGTTTAAATGGCTCCCTTGAGCAACTGAGCTGACGAGTTTTGGAGATGCATCTGTGTGCCTGTGAGTGGTACTTGACCTGAGAGGATTTTGGCAGCATTTCCAGCAACCCCACATGAATTTTCTTTATTCTCTACTCTCTACTGATGAAGGGCAAAACTCAGAAACACGTGTCTAGAGATATACAGCAATGTCTGCACCAACTTTGGTGAAAAACTACAGATAATTTCCAAGTAAGAGCTAACTGTGAACTGCATTTACCAGGATGCAAAAGGGTGAACTGGGCTGTGATGTGGAGAAGTGTGCCCCCAACCCCCCCATCCCATATCAGGGGAGGGCTCTCATATCACCTGCTGGCACTGTCCACTCAGATGCTCCCAGAGTGCCCCACCACCGTGGAATCCAAGATGGCAAAACCCAGAGACACTCTGGAGGAGCTCTGGGCACCACCCCTAGGGTGATGATGGACAGGGGAGTGGTTGTAGGAGGCTGGCCTGGCTTGTAGTGGGTACCAAGGGGTACTTACACTCTGTACCATGTCCAGTTATCCCTTATTAGTGTAGAAGAGGTGTTTCTAGATGCTTAGGCTGATAGAAGGTAGCTATAGCAGAGCAGCTTCGGCTGAACTAGGAGACATGCAAAGCTCCTACTATACCACTGGTGTCATATGCACAATATCATAAGAAAACACAATACACAGATATACTAAAAATAAAGGTACTTTATTTTTATGACAATATGCCAAAAGTATCTCAGTGAGTACCCTCAGTATGAGGATGCCAAATATACACAAGATATATGTACACAATACCAAAAATATGCAGTAATAGCAAAAGGAAGTAATGCAAGCAATGTAAAGTTACAGTAGATTGCAATAGGAGCACATAGGTATAGGGGCAACACAAACCATATACTCCAAAAGTGGAATGCGAACCACGAATGGACTCCAAACCTACGTGAGCTTGTAGAGGGTCGCTGGGACTGTAAGAAAACAGTGAGGGTTGGAAAAATAGCCCACCCCAAGACCCTGAAAAGTAGGTGTAAAGTGCACCTATAACCCCCAGAGAGCACAGAAGTCGTGATAGGGGGTTTCTGCAAGGAAGACCAACACCAGCAAAGCAACAACAGTGGATTTCCGGACCTGAGTACCTGTGAAACAAGGGGACCAAGTCCAAGAGTCACGACAATGTCGAGAGTGGGCAGATGCCCAGGAAATGCCAGCTGTGGGTGCAAAGAAGCTGCCACCGGATGGTAGAAGCTGTGGATTCTGCAAGAACGAAGAGGGCTAGAACCTTCCCCTTTGGAGGATGGATGTCCCACGTCGTGGAGAAGCTTGCAGAGGTGTTCCCATGCAGAAAGACCGCAAACAAGCCTTGCTAGGGTCTTTAGATGCTGTTGTGGCCCAGGAGGGACCAGGATGTCGCCACTTGGACGAGGAGACAGAGGGGGCGCCCAGAATGTCAGGGAGCTCTCACAGAAGCAGGCAGCACCTGCAGAAGTACCGGAACAGGCACTTAGAAGAGGAGTGAACCAGAGTCCACCCGAAGACACAAAAGGGAGTCCCACGACGCCGGAGGACAACTCAGAAGGTTGTGCACTGCAGGTTACAGTGTCGGGGACCCAGGCTTGGCTGTGCACGAAGGAAATCCTGGAAGAATGCAAAGGAGCCGGAGCAGCTGCAAATCACGCGGTACCCAGCAATGCAGTCTAGCGTGGGGAGGCAAGGACTTACCTCCACCAAACTTGGACTGAAGAGTCACTGGACTGTGGGAGTCACTTGGACAGAGTTGCTGAGTTCCAGGGACCACGCTCGTCGTGCTGAGAGGGGACCCAGAGGACCGGTAATGCAGTCTTTTGTTGCCTTCGGTTGCAGGGGGAAGATTCCGTCGTCCCACAGGAGATTTCTTCAGAGCTCCTGGTGCAAGAAGGAGGCAGGCTACCCCCAGAGCATGCACCACCAGGAAACAGGCGAGAAAGTGGCAGGATCAGCGATACAAGGTTGCAGTAGTCGTCTTTGCTACTTTGTTGCGGTTTTGCAGGCGTCTTGAGCAGTCAGCAGTCGATCCTTTGGCAGAAGGTGAAGAGAGAAGTGCAGAGGAACTCTGGTGAGCTCTTGCATTCGGTATCTGAAGAATTCCCCAAAGCAGAGACCCTAAATAGCCAGAAAAGGAGGTTTGGCTACCTAGGAAGGAGGATAGGCTAGTAACACAGGTAAGAGCCTATCCGAAGGAGTCTCTGACGTCACCTGCTGGTCCTGGCCACTCAGAGCAGTCCAGTGTGCCAGCACACCTCTGAATCCAAGATGGCAGAGGTCTGGGGCACGCTGGAGGAGCTCTGGGCACCTCCCCTGGGAGGTGCAGGTCAGGGGAGTGGTCACTCCCCTTTCCTTTGTCCAGTTTCGTGCCAGAGCAGGGCTGGGGGATCCCTGAACTGGAGTAGACTGGCTTATGCAGAGATGAACACCATCTGTGCCCATCAAAGCATTTCCAGAGGCTGGGGGAGGCTACTCCTCCCCAGCCCTGACACCTATTTCCAAAGGGAGAGGGTGTAACACCCTCTCTCTGAGGAAGTCCTTTGTTCTGCCTTCCTGGGCCAGGCCTGGCTGGATCCCAGGAGGGCAGAAACCTGTCTGAGGGGTTGGCAGCAGCAGCTGCAGTGAAACCCCGGGAAAGGCAGTTTGGCAGTACACGGGTTCTGTGCTAGAGACCCGGGGGATCATGGAATTGTCCCCCCAATGCCAGAATGGCATTGGGGGGACAATTCCATGATCCTGGACATATTACATGGCCATGTTCGGAGTTACCATTGTGACGCTGTACATAGGTAGAGACCTATGTACAGTGCACGCATGTAATGGTATCCCCGCACTCACAAAGTCCAGGGAATTTGCCCTGAACGATGTGGGGGCACCTTGGCTAGTGCCAGGGTGCCCACACACTAAGTAACTTTGCACCCAACCTTCACCAGGTGAAGGTTAGACATATAGGTGACTTATAAGTTACTTAAGTGCAGTGGTAAATGGCTGTGAAATAACATGGACATTATTTCACTCAGGCTGCACTGGCAGGCCTGTGTAAGAATTGTCAGATCTCCCTATGGGTGGCAAAAGAAATGCTGCAGCCCATAAGGATCTCCTGGGACCCCAATACCCTGGGTACCTCAGTACCATATACTAGGGAATTATAAGGGTGTTCCAGTATGCCAACGTGAATTGGTGAAATTGGTCACTAGCCTGTTTGTGACAATTTAGAAAGTAGAGAGAGCATAACCACTGAGGTTCTGGTTAGCAGAGCCTCAGTGAGACAGTTAGTCATCAGACAGGGAACACATACAGGGCACACTTATGAGCACTGGGGCCCTGGCTGGCAGGGTCCCAGTGACACATACACTAAAACAACATATATCCAGTGAAATATGGGGGTAACATGCCAGGCAAGATGGTACCTTCCTACAGTGGTCACTCCCCCTTCCTTAGTCCAGTTCCGCGCCAGAGCAGGGACTGAGGGTCCCTGAACCGGTGTAGACTGGAAATGCAAGGAGGGTACCGTCAGTGTCCTTCAAAGCATTTCCAGAGGCTCTGGGAGGCTACCCCGCCCAAGCCTGTAACACCTATTTCCAAAGGGAGAGGGTGTAACACCGCTCTTCTAAAGGAAATGCTTTGTTCTGCCTTTCTGGGCTTGAGCTGCTCAAGCAACAGGAGGGCAGAAACCTGTCTGTGAGATGGCAGCAGCTGGGGCTGCCTGGAAAAGCTTAGACGGCTGGTACGGGAGTACTGGGGGTCCACTGTGGAGCCCCCAGAGTGCATGGGATTTTACAATCAATACTAGAATCCGTATTGGGGTACAATTCCCAGTTGTTAGACACCTTACTTGGCCATATTCAGAGTTACGATTGTGAAGCTGGACATAGGTTTTGACCTATGGCCAGTGCCAGCGTAAAATGGCGTCCCCACACTCACGAAGGCTGGGAAAATGGTCCTAGATGACTTGGGGGCACCTCTGCTAGTGTAGGGGTGCCCTCACACACAGGTACTCTGCACCCTGCCTTCAGGGGTGGAAGGCCTGCAATAGGGGTGACTTATAAGTGACCTGGTGCAGTGAAAATGGCTGTGAAATAGTGCATGCACCCTTTCACGCAGGCTGCAATGGCAGTCCTGTAGAAGCATTTGCATGGGCTCTCTGTGGGTGGCAAAAGTAATGCTGCAGCCCATAGTGATCCCCTGTGACCCTAATGCCCTGGGTACCTAAGTACCATATACTAGGGAATTATAAGGGGTGACCAGTATGCCAATTTGGGATGAAATACTGGGTTATCAGTATGTAGTGACAAATTTGGGAACAGAGAGAGCATAAGCACTGGGGTCCTGGTTAGCAGGACTCCAGTCACACAGTCAAGCATAGTTTCAAAAACAGTGAAACATATTGACAAGCAGGCCACAAACCAGAAGCACTGGGGTCCTGACTAGTAGGATCCCAGTGACACAGTCAAAACACACGGACACACAGGCCAAAAATGGGGGTAACCATGCTAGAAAGAGGCTACTTTCTTGCACTACAGAAAACACTCTTTAGACATCTGCAGTGCATAGCAGCGCTATTTACTGCTACGCACTGAGCAGCAAGCTGCTACGTCCAGGTAACCCATGGAGTCACTTTGGATGCAGCAATAAGTACAGAGTCCAGAGTGGGAATGGACACCCAGGTGGTACTGAGGTGCCTAAGATGAGGTCACAGCACCCTCAGATGCACAAGTGCCACCTTCTCGCCTGGTCACTTCCCCCCTCCTGCTGCCCTTCATTAAACTCCTCTATCCCAGGTCACTTAGCTGTGAGCTGCCCTGTTCTGTGCTCTTTGGGGAAGTTCCGCTTGGCCCTTCTCGCGAGTCCCCTGCCGGCCCAGCCGCACACATTGCTCCAGCCATAGCACCAGGCCTCCCGCCTCAGCCATGAGCTGTGACTACATATCCCTGCAGCTTGGCCTTGAGGCACTACATGTGAGTGCAATGATAAAACTGCCGAAGCGCGCTGCCTTCAGGGCCCCCTCGAGCATCCTGTACTGTTGCATCTGTGAGGCCTCCATTCGTTTTAAAAAAAACATTTTTTAAGCGCACATACAGCAAACAGGCCCAGCAGGGAATCGTATCTGTTCTGCCGCTTCTTGGTTTGGGCATGTCGGACAGGGACCAGGTTGGAAAAGTAATAGTCACAAAACATTTCTGTCAGGCCCTGGCAGAGGAGCGCTCCATCTAGAGACATCCCATTTATCGCTAGATAGTAACAAGGGTGTTGTGTTCACAGTCATTTTAACACCTCCGTGGGCTGCATCTTTAATCTGGTATCACATGGATGTCGCTTACCAGGAGCTGCCCCAATTAAGAAGAGAGTGTAATCAGTAGTTACTTTTTGCACTGCCATCGAGCGAAACAAGCACCAGCTTTTAAGAGCCAATGTATGCAAGTACAGAGCGCATTAAAGCCAAACCTGTTTGATTTGCCAGTGCTTGTTTGGTTTGGAGTAAATAAACTGAAATACCGCATTCGTGACAACAAGCCATGCTGGTCCAGCCACAAGAAGAAAGGTAAGTGTTTATCTTATCAGCTAACGGCCTTGTCACTATCTGTGTCAACAAGTACAAGGACGCAAGATACTCGCAAAGACGCGCAGGCCAGTGTTAGATAAAACACTGCGGCCCATATTTATACTTTTTGACGCAAAACTGCGCCAACGCAGTTTTGCGTCAAAAAAATTAGCGCCGGCTAACGCCATTCTGAAGCACCATGCGGGCGCCGTATTTATTGAATGACGTTAGCCGGCGTTAGCCGCAGGCGCTGTCTGGTGTGCGTTAGAAAAAACCACGTACACCAGGCAGCGCCGGTGTAGGGGGAAAATGGCGTATGGGCGTCCACAAATGGTGCAAGTCAGGCTGAGGCAAAAAAATCGCCTCAACCTGATTTGCGCCATTTTTTTTTCACTCCCAACCCCCATTGAAATGACTCCTTTCTTAGCAAAGACAGGAGTCAAGCCCCCTTGCCCAATGGCCATGCCCAGGGGACTTCTGTCCCCTGGGCATGGTCATTGGGCATAGTGGCATGTAGGGGGGCACAAATCAGGCCCCCCTATGCCACAATTTTATTTTAAAAAAAATACTTACCTGAACTTACCTTAATGTCCCTGGGATGGGTCCCTCCTGCCTTGGGTGTCCTCCTGGGGTGGGCATGGGTGACAGGGGGTGTCCCTGGGGGCATGGGGGGGGGGCACCTCTGGGCTCATTCTGAGCCCACAGGTCCCTTAACGCCTGCCCTGACCCAGGCGTTAAAATCCGGCGCTAATGCGGGTTTTTTAGACCCGCCCACTCCCGGGCGTGATTTTTGCCCGGGAGTATAAATCCCACGCATATGCATCGAAGTCATTTTTTAAGACGGGAACACCTACCTTGCATATCATTAACGCAAGGAAGGTGTTCACGCAAAAAAATGACGCTAACTCCATGAACTTTGGCGCTAGACGCGTCTAACGCCAAAGTATAAATATGGAGTTAGTTTTGCGTCGAATTTGCGTCGAAAAAAACGACACAAATTCGGCGCAAACGGAGTATAAATATGCCCCTGCAGGGGCCCCCAAAGAACTGCAGGCGCCCCCCGAAGAACTGCTACGAAGAGAATGACCAGCACTGAAGAGGAGAACACAATTCAGCCTCCAGCTCAAAAGTGGATTGCAAACAATGACGTGCTTAAACAAGACGTGTAAATTAATGGTATTTATTTAGCGGTTGTGTGTAGTGCCCAGACGTCCCCTCGCTGCTCCTTCGCAGCACGGAGTCCGTAACAGTGATGGATGAATCGTGTGTCTTGTTTAAATGTGCATTTCTCCTTTACAGGCAGAGGGGTTTCTGGTGCTTGTCAACGCCGCACTCCTGACCGTCTGCCGCACGGTGGGGCTGTCTGTCTGATTTAGAAATGAGCGCAAGAGATGGTCCTTTGGCCCATATTTATACTTTTTGACACAAAACTGCGCTAACGCAGTTTTGCGTCAAAAAAATTTGCGCCGGCTAACGCCATTCTGAAGCGCCATGCGGGCGCCGTATTTATTGAATGACGTTAGCCGACGTTAGCCACCGGCGCCTTCTGGTGTGTGTTAAAAAAAACGACGTACACCAGGCAGCGCCGGCGTAGGGGGATATGGGGCTTGGGCGTCAAGAAATGGGGCAAGTCAGGTTGAGGCAATTTTTTCGCCTCAACCCGATTTGCGCCATTTTTTTTCACTCCCAACCCCCATAGAAATGACTCCTGTCTTAGCAAAGACAGGAGTCATGCCCCCTTGCCCAATGGCCATGCCCAGGGGACTTCTGTCCCCTGGGCATGGTCATTGGGCATAGTGGCATGTAGGGGGGCACAAATCAGGCCCCCCTATGCCACAAAAAAATAGTTTTTATAAACTTACCTGAACTTACCTTAATGTCCCTGGGATGGGTCCCTCCAGCCTTGGGTGTCCTCCTGGGGTGGGCAAGGGTGACAGGGGGTGTCCCTGGGGGCATGGGAGGGCACCTCTGGGCTCCTTCAGAGCCCACAGGTACCTTAACGCCTGCCTTTTGCAGGTGCTAAAAAACGGCGCAAAAGCGGCTGTACGTCATTTTTTTTGACCCGCCCATTCCAGGGCGTGAATTTTGCCCGGGAGTATAAATCTGACGCACATGCCTCGGAGTCGATTTTTTAGACGGGAACGCCTACCTTGCATATAATTAACGCAAAGTAGGTGTCCACGCTAAAAAATTACGCAAACTCCATGGACTTTGGCGCTAGACCCGTCTAACGCCAAAGTATAAATATGGAGTTAGTTTTGCGTCGGAATTGCGTCAAAAAAAACGACGCAATTCCGGCGCAAACGGAGTATAAATATGCCCCTTTATTCATTCTGTATTCATTAGAATGAATGGTCCCCTTCGCCCACCCATTCCCACAGCTTCTGGACCTGGACGATTCCGGATTGTCCCCCTCGCAGGCGTTTGGTGGTCAGCAGTTGTGCCGGGACTGGCTCTGGCAGGGGTGATGGGTGCTGCGGCCACAGTGGTCTCCTGACCCCCCCCCCCGGCACTTTATTTATGGCACAAAGTGAGCAGCGCCGCTGGTGCATCTTAGCTCCTGTGTAACGTGGTTGCGCTGCAGCGGGAGTGTTCAGTCTCAGCTAGACTGAAGAGTCATCCATACACATCTGGGGTCTAGGTGTCTGTGGTGGGATCAGCTCGGGTCACAGGCAGCGGTAGCGGCTGGAAGCCCCCGCGGCCTCCACGTGATCCCACACGGAGGCGGTGGGAGACCTGCTTCTGGGCGCTGGCTGAGGCCGCCTCAAAGGAGCACATCCATGCCAGGGACGCGTCTCTAACCCCCGCCTGCCTCGTTCCCGCGGATCTCGTGATCCAGAGTGGAGTTTGGGGAACACCCTGGGGCGGCCTTCAGGCCGAGGAGCGGAGCCACAGTCACCCGGGCCCCACAGCATCCATCCCCTGTGCAGCGGCCTGAAGTCTACTCATCCGGGACAATCCCGTGACGCCACAAGCCTCGCTATATTCTGCTTTCAAACCCGGTTTTTGCCGCGTTGTGGTCTGAGAGTGGCCCACAGAGCTCACGATAAACTCAATAGTCTAATTATTTGGTCAGGACCACCTTGTGGCTTCAGATTTTTATAATCACGTGCCCCCGGCTCTCTGCTGCTTTTTACTGTTTGGGGAAATTTATCCTGGTGCGTATGTTTTAAATATTTTCCTGATGGGGTGGGATTTGAATGCTGCTAATGACTTTTACTCTTGTTCACAGAACCATTCTCGAGCGGGAGGAGTCGAGTGCTGCCAATGATTGGTAAATTCTTGTTTTTATTGGTATTTACGCTTTGTAATGTATTAAAGGGATTGTGAATATTGATTTTGATCTCACATTTATGGCGGAATGCTGAAATAAAGTATTATAAGTGAAGATTACTAAACACCTTCATAAAAGTCAAGGCCCTTCCCATGTTTGGCGGTGGCCAAAGGGCTGTTTTCTCTTCTGGCAGTGGGTTGTGCAAACCCTCAGTGTCAAGTTCCTTTGTTGTCCTTCCTGGGTTGTAAATGAGGAGGAGTCCTGGTTGGGTACTAGTGGTAGGATGAAATTCACAAGGGCAGGATTGAAATGCCTGTGGTGACCCTTGACCTGCTATTCCGTGCTGCTTCCAGACACACACAGGCCCCTTGGCCATTGTTGTGCATGAGTGCCAAGAAGGGACGGAAAGGCTGAAACAATAGGATTATAATTAACAAAACCTTGCAAGTCACGGAGCCCCTCTTGGCAGCGGCACAATCGAAGAGCAGCGAGGTGAGTAAAGAGATGGATCATAACTAAACTTACCGCCTCTGTACGGAAGGGCTCTGCTGCAGAGGCTTGTGAAGCATCCTCCGTTCTTTGAAAGATTCAGTTCACCGGATTCTTTTAATGCCACTACCCGTGCCTGACAGTAGAGTACCACACCGGGCTGTGTGCTAGAAGAAAGTGTGATGTCATCGTGGTGTGCAACCTTATCTTCTGCTGTGTGAGGCGATTCTTGCAGAATTACACCGATAGAAAGGGGACAGGGCCTGTAGACATGGAAACAAACGAGAGAGGAGACCCAAGCACTGAAAGAGAAAAGGGCAGGATGGGTAAAGAACAGTGCGAGAAAAGATGAAGGCCCATATTTATACTTTTTTAGTGCTGCATTTGCGTCATTTTTTGACGCAAAAGCGGCGCAAACCAAGGGCCATATTTATACTTTTCGACGCACAACTGCGCCAACGCAGTTGTGCGTCAAAAAAGTTAACGACGGCTAACGCCATTCTGAAGCGCCATGCAGGCGCCATATTTATACAATGACGTTAGCCGGCGGCGCTGCCTGGTGTGCGTGAAAAAAAATGACGTACACCAGGCAGCGCCGGCGTAGGGGAATATGGAGCTTGGGCGCCGAAAAATGGGGCAAGTCAGGCTGAGGCAAAATTATCGCCTCAACACGATTTGTGCCATTTTTTTTGACTCCCAACCCCCATTGAAATGACTCCTGTCTTAGCAAAGACAGGAGTCATGCCCCCTTGCCCACTGGCCATGCCCAGGGGACTTCTGTTCCCTGGGCATGGTCATTGGGCATAGTGGCATGTAGGGGGGCACAAATCAGGCCCCCCTATGCCACAAAAAAATTTAAAACAAATACTTACCTGAACTTACCTTAATGTCCCTGGGATGGGTCCCTCCATCCTTGGGTGTCCTCCTGGGGTGGGCAAGGGTGGCAGGGGGTGTCCCTGGGGGCATGGGAGGGCACCTCTGGGCTCCTTCCGAGCCCACAGGTCCCTTAACGCCTGCCCTGACCAGGCGCAAAAAAACGGCGCAAAAGCGGCTGGACGTCATTTTTTTGGACCCGCCCACTCCCGGGCGTGAATTTTGCCCTGGAGTGTAAATACGGCGCACATGCCTCGGAGTCAATTTTTTAGACGGGAACGCCTACCTTGCATATCATTAACGCAAAGTAGGTGTCCACGCTAAAAAGCGACGCAAACTCCATGGACTTTGGCGCTAGACGCGTCTAACGCCAGAGTATAAATATGGAGTTAGTTTTGCGTCGAATTTGCATAAAAAAAACGACGCAATTCCGGCGCAAACGGAGTATAAATATGCCCCAATTGTATTTTGTAAGTTTGCGCCGCTTTTGAGTCAAAAAGCAGCGCAAATGCAGTGCTAAAAAAGTATAAATATGGTTTGAAAGCAGAATATAGCGAGGCTTGTGACGTCACGGGATTGTCCCGGATGAGTAGACTTCAGGCCGCTGCACAGGGGATGGATGCTGTGGGGCCCGGGTGACTGTGGCTCTGCTCCTCGGCCTGAAGGCAGCCCCAGGGTGTTCTCCAAACTCCACTCTGGATCACGAGATCCGCGGGAACGAGTTTAGGAGACAGGCGGGGGTTAGAGATGCGTCCCTGGCATGGATGTGCTCCTTTGAGGCGGCCTCAGCCAGCGCCCAGAAGCAGGTCTCCCACCGCCTCCGCGTGGGATCACGTGGAGGTCGCGGGGGCTTCCAGCCGCTACCGCTGCCTGTGACCCGAGCTGATCCCACCACAGACACCTAGACCCCAGATGTGTATGGATGACTCTTCAGTCTACCCGAGACTGGACACTCCCGCTGCAGCGCAACCACGTTACACAGGAGCTAAGATGCACCAGCGGCGCTGCTTACTTTGTGTCATAAATAAAGTGTCCGGGGGGGGGGGCTCAGGAGACCACTGTGGCCGCAGCACCCATTGCCCCAGCCAGAGCCAGTCCCGGCACAACTGCTGACCACCACACACCTGCGAGGGGGACAATCCGGACTCGTCCAGGTGCAGAAGCTGTGGGAATGGGTGGGCGAAGGGGACCATTCATTCTACTGAGTACAGAATGAATAAAGGACCATCTCTTGCGCTCATTTCTAAATCAGACGGACAGCGCCACCGTGCGGCAGACGGTCATGAGTGCGGCGTTGACAAGAACCAGAAACCCCTCTGCCTGTAAAGGAGAAATGCACGTTTAAACAAGACACAAGATTCATCCAGCACTGTTACGGACTCCGTGCTGCAAAGGAGCAGCGAGGGGACGTCTGGGCACTACACACAACCGCTAAATAAATAAATGAATACCATTAATTTACATGTCTTGTTTAAGCACACCATTGTTTACAATCCACTTTTGAGCTGGAGGCTGATTTTTGTTCACCTTTTCAGTGCTGGTCATTCTCTTCGAAGCAGTTCTTCGGGGGGTGCCTGCAGTTCTTTGGGGGCGCCTGCAGTGTTTTATCTAACGCTGGCCTGCGCGTCTTTGCGAGTATCTTGCATCCTCGTAGTTGTTGACACAGAGGAGCCCTTTACCGGATAAGATAATAAACACTGAGGGGCATATTTATACTCCGTTTGCGCCGGAATTGCGTCGTTTTTTTTGACGCAATTTCGACGCAAAACTAACTCCATATTTATACTTTGTCGTTAGACGCGTCTAGCGCCAAAGTCCATGGAGTTAGCGTCATTTTTTAGCGTGGACGCAAATCCGGCGCAAACGGAGTATAAATATGCCCCTTACATCATACAATTGTATTTTGTAAGTTTGCGCCGATTTTGCGTGAAAAAACTACGGAAATGCGGCGCTAAAAAAAGGATAAATATTGCCCGAAGTGTCCTAGAGGCAGATAGTAGAGAGAAGCACAGGGTATGTGATGGAGAAAGTGTGTGTGTGGAAGACAGAGAGTTGGAGAGAAGAGACAGGGGTTTGTTTGTTGAAAGACTACATTTAATATTCACAGAGGGAGCAAATACCCCCCAAAAAGTGTCCTGGGGCTAACCTAAGTGCAGCTGCTTATACTTCGGCACAGGCGTGGCAGCTTAGTGCCTGGGCATATCAGAGAAGTGAGCTTTGAGAAGTTTGTGAGATCTAGTTGGTTCAGATGTAGTACACAGAGACATAGGCAACGAGTTACAATTTTAAGTTGAGATTGCTGAAAAGGTAGGCTTCTTCTTTGTAATCAGGAAACAATCACTAAATTGGTTGCCTGGCCTGGCAGTGAAGACATCTGGTAGGAGCGTAGCCTTCAAGGTGCTGAGGCTACAGCCAAGTCTCATTCCATATAAGGCTTTAGGACAAAATAACAGGGCATCGACAAGGCATCTTTTGCAAATTGGTGGACAATTTAATGAAGGTTGAGATGCAAGCTCTCTGATTAAGGCCAAGAATCAGCCGGGCTGCAGCGATTTGAATCGGCTGAAGCTAAGCGCTAAGACAGACAGGTAAAGTATGACGACTTGCAGTAGTCCATATACAACAGAAAGCAACTACACAACCATCTTCCAATGACTGGCAGAAGGAGACATCATCATACTGATGACACAAGTTAAAGGCCACTGTAAGAGAAGACAAACGGGCATAGTTATGAGCCGGTTTGAATCACTCTTACTCCATGCAACGTGGTGTAAGCGACACAAACCTTAAATGCGGTCTATGAAGCCATGCAAGGCCACTTTGTGTGGCTCTGAGCGGCTACATACATTTGGAGTAACGCAACTCAAATCAGTGCGTTGCTTACTCTGCCCTGGGAAGGTGCTCCATGGGTGTTGCGCAGGCGTTTCAGTGCACCTCCAATGACCAGAAGTGGTAGACCCTGGAATACGTCACAAAGATACGCCTTCTCAAGGGAGGTGTAACGTGGAGAAATGCTTTTATTTCTCCTCGTAACTTCCTTTTCCTACGTGTGCTGTATTCTGCAGCACACACAGAGAGATAAATATGCCGCTGAGGATTGTTTTTGTGCAGGAAGGTGTCCCTTTCTGCACAAAAGCAATCCTGCATGCAACACAGGCACCCTTGCACCACGGCGCTAGGGTGTCTGCTGGTGCGCAGTGGGCTGCTTAGCGCCAACACCAAGGGGAAAAGGCAGGAATGTGGCGTATTGCCTTAATTACAGTGCATTGTTGCCCTGTCACACAGCGCAGCGTGGGGACTTGCTGTGCTGCGCGCCGTAACATCCAAGGTTAACTGGGTGCAGAAGAGAGTGTGCTGAGTACTAGAGCGGAGAGAAGGGCGAGTATAAATACAGTGAGAGAAAGCCAAGTGTCCCAGGGGTGGAGGGAGCAGGGATGAAAGAAGGAAGGGACGGGGAGTGGAGAGGTGAGTTTGTGTAATGATCAGTGAAGATAGAATACAAAGCGTCCTAAAGGTTAATGGAGGAGAGGGCCACCAGGATTACAAGGCAGGAGGGAGAGGGAAGGGGTTTTGTATCAGACACATGCCACTGTGCAATACTCACGTTCACTCTTTCTTGTTCTAAACATGCTATGGGTCTCTCCGAGCCTCAGGATGGCATCTCTCCTGTCAACAAAGAGGAATGTGGTCAGACTATGTAATAAGTGCAAGTCAATTATCCATCAGTTAATCACATACAGCCACTGTCTTTACTTTCTACTGCAGTCCATTTTTTGGGGTCTGGCCAATACCTTTTGATTTGTGGGGGAAGGTGGGTGTATATATATATATATACACACACACACATACAGTATACTTATTTAAAGTGGCATCCAGCCACCTTCCTTCATCCATTGGTCTGTTGGTGAGTCATTCATGTTTTGCTTCTGCCGACTACAGCAGGGGAAAGCCCACGCCACCCACTGAATAACTTCACTGTGAGTGACTGCATATTACTCTTTCAGAAGGAGCACATCCACACACAAGCTAGTTCCGTTTGTTAGTGTTTTTTTCATTTTATTTTTTACAATGGTGTTGCCTTTCTGTTTAGAGACTGATTTGACATCAGGACGCTACATAAGATGTGAGCACAAACCACATTCTACACTATATCCGTTCCTGTCTCTTACCAAATGTGTTGTAAATTCTTTCTGGCGTGTCCTTTGTTTACTGTTTAGCTGCTTGTATTCCACAGCATAGCAGATAGCGCCCATTTGAAACTGTTCTGTAGTAAGCTATTGAAAGCTCCAATGTTATACATGTGAATTCATAAGCAGCCAGTGCTTCAGAACATGCTTATTCTGGACTCAATTTCACCAATGATTCTTTAGTAAACTTTGCTGAGGAAGAAAACTAGACTATCGTGTTTAACTTGCAGCAATTGTAATAGTTCTTGTTATTGCCTTCTTTTGTTCCTTCTTTGTTTCCTTCTTTCTTCCCTTTATCTTCCTTTTCCTCTTTCTTGCTTACCTTTCATTTCTTCGATTTTTTTACTTCATTCATTGTTTTTTCCCTGATTCATATTTTCCTTTCTTGCTTTTTTTGTTCCTTTCCTTCCATATTTGTTTTCTTGCTTTCCTCTTTTCTTTAATTCTTTCTTTCTTGCTTTCCTTTTTGTGTTATCGCTTATTTCCTTTTTTCTGTCATTCTTTCAGTCCTTCATTCTTTCTTTCCTTCCTCCCCTATTTCCTCCCTTCTCTTTCTTTCTTCCTTCTTGCTCCTTCCCTTTCTCCCGCCCTCTCTTTCTTTCTCTCCTTTCATTCAATTGTTCCTTCATTATTGCTGTAATTTTTTCTTTCCTTCTTCCTTGCTTTCTCAGTCAATCAATCAATCATTTATAGAGCGCAATGAATCACCTGTGAGGTTCTCGAGGCGCCTGACCTGTATGCTGCTGCATAGATGTGGAGGGATGTCCGGACAGTGGGAGGATGAGCTGTGTGTTGGCGTCGGAGATGATGTAGAGTCCATGTGATCTGACGGCGATGGCCAGGGGGGTCATGTAGGTGTTGAAGACAGTCGGGCTCAGGGATGACCCTTAGGGGACTCCAGAAATGATCTTCTGGGGCTTTGAGGTGAGCAGTGCGAGACAGGTCTCCTGGGTCCCCGGTGAGGTACGAGGCAATCCATTTGAGGACATTTCCTTGAATCTGTCCTTCTTTCCTTCTTTCTGTCTGTCTGTCTTTCTATCCTTTCTTTCCTTCCTTCTTGCGTTCTTCCTTGTCTTCCAACTTTCCTGCCTTCTTTCTTTCCCTATATCTTGCCTTCTTTCTTTCCAGCCGTTCTTTGTTTCTTTTCTTCTTTATTTCTGTCCTTCATTCTTTCTTTCCCAACGGCGAGTCATCCAATAGCACAACAATTGGCTTGTTTAGGTCTGTGCAATCCAAGACCTTTGGATTTTACTAAAAATATGTGTATGACATAGTTACTTATAGGGGTTTTCTGGGAAACTTCACACATTTGTCTGCGGTGGTGTCATTCACACTTTTCTCCAACCGACTTCAGTATGCACCAAGGGGCAACATGTCACCCCACTTCAGCTATTGGCTGACTTCACTATCAATCTTTATTCAATGTGTTTTTTTTTTATTGACATACTCCCGGCAGCTCCCCAAACAATAAAGTTTTGCAAAAGCCATTACAAAATAAGAATTGCCAAAAGTGGTAGACAAAGCCAGACCTGTTGGCTTTACCAGTGCTTGTTTTCTATTGGTTTGCACTGACACGAAGCATCACAAACTTGAAGCATATTACATTTTGAAACTTAGGGGCATATTTATACCCCATTTGCGCCAAATTTGCGTCTGTTTTTTTGACACAAATTTGGCACAAAACGAACTCCATATTTATATTTTGACGTTCGACCCGTCCAACGTCAAAATATTGGAGTTTGCACCATTTTTTCGATGCGTCAATGAGATGCAAAGTAGGCGTTCCCATCTAAAAAATTGTGCTAACCCCATAGACTCATATTTATCCCCTGTGCTAAAATGACGCACAGGTGGGAGGAGGGGCTAAATAATGATGCAAAGCTTGCTTTGCACCTTTATTTAACATCTGGGTCAGACCAGGCGTGAAGGGACCTGTGTACCCATTTCCATGGTTAAACACCATGGAATGGGTCCACAGGTGCCCTCCTCAAGCCCTAGGAACACCCCCACCCACACCAGAGGGACACTGGAGGATGGGGGACCCCATCCCAGGTAAGTAGGGTAAGTTTAGTTAAGTAATTCTTTTTTTTTTCTTTTTTTTAAAATTAAAGTGCCATCGGGGGCCCAACTTGGGGCCCCCTGCATGGTACAGGGTGCAGTGGCCATGCCCAAAGGACACTGGTCCCCTGTGCTGGCCATTGGGGTGGTGGGCATGAATCCTGTCTTTTCTAAGACAGGAGTCATGTGGTATGGATGGTTTTGCATCAGAAAATGGTGCTAGGCTGGTTAGAGTAATCTTTTTTCACTCTAACCAGCCTAACGTCATTTTTTGGTGCAAAACCCCCTTGTCCCACACTACCAGCCCAACCCAGCTAACGTCATTTATTTTTTTGTACGTTAGCCCACCCTTTGCACTGGCTTGCGCCATTTCATCAATATGGCGCCCCGCTGGTGCTTGGGAATGGTGCACACCGGGATTAAAATATTTGGTGCAAAACTGCGTTAGTGCAGTTTTGCACCAAAAAGTATAAATATGCCCCTTAGCGGCACCTAAACTGGTGTGATGATTGCCAGATTAGTAACCACTGATCTACATTAGAGTCCAAAACTTTCTTGTTGGAGTCATTACCCATAAGAATTCACCCAGGTGACAAAAAATGCACTTGTCCCCTTTTTACCTGCCATAAATAAGCGTACTTATTTCCGGTCATGCCGACTGTCATATAGAAAAGCAACAAAGGACCGTCGCTTCTTTCTGTCTTGGGCAAGTTTCTGTACGGTGCCCCAGCTGTGGTTCAGGGTCTTCATTTCTGTTCCCACAGTTCATCTCCAGGTGGTCTTTGGCCAGCCTGTCTTCCGTTTGCCTTTGGGGTCTATTAGAGAGCTGTTCTTGTGATGGAGCTTTGTTCTTTTCTGATCGTTTGTCCTATCCATCCCTATCTATTCCTCATAATGATGGTGTCTGTGCTCTCTTATTTGCATGTGGTGAGCAGTTCCTGGTAGCAGATGGTTCACACCCAGAAAATGCACACAGTTATTCTCCGGTTACTGGTGTGAGAGGCTGACAGTTTGGTGAGGTTGCTCTTCATCATCTGCTAGTATTCATAGCCATACAAGATTGTGGATAGTCGCAGCTCTGGTACAGCCTCAGCTTGGTATTGGTGCTGTAATGAAATGACCTGCACAGATTGTCCAGCACCCTGAAGGCATTCCTGGCCTTATTCTATCTGCTCTTGATGTCACTGCCTGTCCTTCCATCATGTCTGATAGTACTGCCTCAGTAGGTGAACTCTTCAGTCATGCATTGGTCCTCTCCATCCACCTTGATTGGTGAGGCATTGGGATGCATTTATGTATCTTCCGTCCCATTTGCTGTGCATAGATGTTGAAGCGAGACATCTTTTCCTGCACATGCTGGTGTGTGAGGGAGCAAGGCTAGGTTATAGTCCCTAGGTTATTGCCCCTAGGTTATAGTCAAGGCCCTCAAGTGTACAGAATAAGGTCCATGTGATGCTTCTGGTTTGGCCTTCTGTTGTGTGTCGCATCAGGCAGTTGACGACTAGATTGAAAAGCAACAGTGACATCAAGCATTCCTGTCTCACACCACTCAGTATCTCCCACCTTCCAGGTAAAATTATCATAGAAGCGCTTGATGAGGAGAACTATCTGCTGCGGTATACCATAGTTTCTACTTTGACAGCCTCTGGGGTGTAGCGAGTGCCTGTCACAGGCTTTCTCTAAATCAATAAAGTTATGTACAATTGTCTCTGCCTCTCCTTGCACTGATCTGTGATGTTGCATAGAGTAAGGACCTGATCAACACACCCTCTGCCCATACAGGACCCAAGGTATTTGGACAGAATATTGGAAGCAAAAACCTTGTGTGGCAAACTATTGTGTCAAGAATATTGAGGACAACAATATTGTGAAGGTAAGTTTCTATAGGTAAGCAAAGGTTTACTATACATAAATGCACATATCTGAACCTTGACGATGAGTGTGTATATATATATATATATATATATATATATATATACACATACACACATATCTTTAGGGTACCTAGGTGTGGAGTTAAGAATAGTAAATCTATAATTACAAATTTGTACTTACCTTCTCAACATTGTGGCCCTCGATATTTTTGACACGATATTCTGTCTGCACAATATTTTTGTTTCTAATATTCTCTCAGTGATCCGAACCCAGCCTGTTCTTCTCTTAACTAATTGTCCAAGGCATCAGAAATGCGCTATTTATTGCTTTTCACCAGTATTTTACTTGAAAATGACAGAAGGCTGATTCCAGGCCAGTTGCCATAGTTGGTTCGTTCTCCCTTCTTTGGACAATAGACGATGATGCCTTGGTTCCAGTCATCCAGTATTTTCTTTCCCTCCCAAAACAATGTAAACAGTGGTTGGAGGCTTTTGGTTAACGTTTCAGGGTCTGCCCTAAACAATCCTGCATTCAGGTTGTCTTGGCCAGGAGCTTTTTCTGTTCTTGAAAGATCAGATGGCAGTGATGATTTCTTCCTTCTGTGGTGGGGGAGAGTTCACATCCATGTCTGTCTCTGCTTCTTGGATGCCAGCTTTGCTTGTTGGTACTGGTCTGTTCAAGACTTCTCTAAAGTGCTTGGCCTAGCATCCTTCCTGCTCTTTGGCTCTTGTGAGTAGTCTGCCTTGCTTGTCCATGACAGGGGTGCTGTGTGTTGCACAAGATTTAAAACTGACCATCGTTGTGATCTTGAATTCCTTCCCCTGTTCTCTTCTACTGGCTGCCTCCTCTGTTTGGCTTGCAAGGTTATCCATGTATGGCCGCTTGTCTGCTCCTGTCATTCTTTTGACTGCTCTGTTTGCATCTATGTACTGTTTGTTGTACTTCTCCCGCAAACTCTCGGATTTGGCCTCCAAGAGTGTCTTTTTTGCTGCCCTCCTGTCTTCAATGGTTTGCCATATGGCTGGCCTTATCCTTTCATCCTCTTCCATTTCTTGGTCCCAAGGCATGTTTCAGTGCTTTCCACATACATTGTAGAGGTCCTGACCTGTTCCTGTTTCTTCTTCACTGTGTCTGCAACTGGCTCAGAGTGCACTTATGTGTCTGCCAGAAGTTGAAACCTGTTTCAACCTGTTGAAGCCATTTTAGTTTTGGCCGTCCTGTATTTTTTCCACATTGAAGTGCTCTCACCCTATTGTTTTGCAACCCCTGGTCGTGACATATATCCACCATATCACAGGCCGGCCTCCTATGGACAAGCAACTTCAAATGCGTGCAGAAAGCAAATTTTTTTTGCTCTCGTCCACAGCAGGGCCACACTCACACCTGTGAATCTGGAGTCTATCCTTGATGCTGCTCTGACTGCTGCTTTCAAGGGGTTATGTTACATGGAGGGTCCCTGGGGTGTAACAGGTGTGTGCACCCATTTTCTGCACCCCTGCAGCACTGTAATATTATAGAAGAGGATATATACATATATATAGCAGATAATTGTGCTGCCCCTTCTGTGATATAGATACTGCCAGCCAAAATATATCACTGGCGGTATCTTAAAGAGGTGATCCCTCATTTGCATGGAGGTGTGGCCCCATGCAAATGAGGTTAGCACTTTGCCTCTGAACGTGCTTTCTATTATGGATGTAGACGCACAGGCAAAGAAACTGTCAGGAGGCACAGTGTGCACCACCGAGAGGTGGTGCACTGTCAGATCATCCCTGAGGACACCTCTGAAAGGGGGGCCCATCACATAATTCACTGCACCCTCCTGCAGGGGCACCTCTGGCCTCGCCTTTGAACTGCAGGCTGGTTGTCGCCTGCGTCAAACAGGTGCTCCACCTTTTACTAATATACTTTATAATGCACCTGACACACTCCCTTAAAGGTGTGCCGTAGGACAGACAGGGAGAGTGCACCCTAAGCGTAATACAACCACAAGAGGTAAGTTACACAGTGCACTCAAGTGATTCAGGTCCTGTCTCTAGATTCTTTTGATCTCTTGGTGGCTCTTGATAGTTCACAACAAGACAGTGATCAACATTTCATCCAGCCAAAGAGTGTTAGAGAGGGCAGACCTTAGAGTAGTCTATATGACACATGTGGGTGGGCGATTGCAGACTGTCTGGTATGGGTTCATCTACATCAGAGCTTGTCTGTAAAATGTTTGGGTTGCTCTGAGGATCTATTTTATCCCCCAAATCTTCAAGACATTACTTGAACACCCAGTGACTAGGACAGGACTGGGAATGATGCCTCATTCTAACAGTACACAAACCCCAAATTTATCTGCAAATGTCATCGCTGAAAGAGGTGCACCATCTTAGGGGAGGTCTCAAATGTGATAGAAGAACAATAGTGATTAAAACAGAGAACTCCTTGGAAAAAAAACATAAAACATGGGATAAGATGGTGTTTGCACCCCTTGATAGTGTTCCCCTTGCATCTTTTCTTGTGCATAGGATCGGAAGCTTCCAATATTAAAGACAGTATTTAAGTAGTAATCCCAGCTCGGGTTTACTCCTTTTGTGCCAGTTGCAGATGCTGTAATCAGATGGGAGGAACTACTTTTGGGAAATGTACACAAGTGTTGCCATCTTCACAAGCAGTAGGTACCCAGGATGAAAGAGAATGCAAGAGCTGCATTCATTCCTGCTGACGTTTTAAGGAGCAGTGGCCCAAACCTAGAAACGCATCAGTCAGTCGGAACCACTTGTAATTCCACTCAGTCCGTCATTTGTGATTCGTGTGTCAGTTTTCAGCTTTCTGGATTTCAGAGAGGGATAAACCCTTTGTATGTTGGATTCGGCCCTGCCCTATAAAGGGCAAACCAGCTTGCGCTGATGGACCACATCATCGCTGGGTGGCGTCACATGCAGCCACAGAAATGTTTTGGCCTTGTTGGGCCTCATCAGTGCAGTGCAGAATGAGGTCCATGTCGAGGCAAACTCCCAGGAATGAAGGTCACTCACCAGTAGAAGTTACTGGCATCTCTGTGGGACTCCGTGTCCTCTCTGAACGGTCAGTGAGACCCAGGTCTATGTGTAGTTCCACATTGTGGTATCGTCTTTATTTTCACTATCTTTAGAATAACTATTCCAGATTAGGGAGATTTCAGAAATTACTTGAGGGCAGTATTAATTATTAATCCAATTTCTTTTTAAATACTTAGGATTTATTTCTCATTTATAACATTTTACAGCATTCAAACAACTTTTGAATCTCCCCCCACCTTCCATGGAATATTACACTTCTATTCAACCTAACTCTAAACTTTCGGGTCTCCGTGGAGAGATGGAGTGCAGGTTGGGGTTCTGACATGGGTTACTGCTCCCTTCACACTAGTCCTATGAATAAATCTCTTATTTTGGGATAGCAGGTTCCTCTCATGTGTTTTTCGTACGTCAAAATTCTCTTGTACTGGTTGTTGACGGGGGAGTTCTGTGTGCACTCTTGTTAAGTGCCTTCTGAATTCTTTCCGGCTGCTGCTTCATGCATTGTGTTTTCCCCTTTTAGACTCCATATGCACTAATGGGCTTTCATATTCCCATTAGTGCAGATGGAGTCTATTCACTTCTTTTTTCCACATAGTAAGATTGTGCCCCCTTAGTGATTTTCAGCTCATTGCTATTTGGTGCTTGGCCACCACAAGCTCTAAGTCTGAACATTTGCCAATGACCTACTGTAGGCAAATGCCACTGTTGGCATGGTCACCCTCCACTTTTTGCCTAGTGTTGATGCCAGCTTTGATTTGAAGTGTGCTGGGATCCTGCTAACCAGGCCCCAGCACCAGTGTTCCTTCCCTAAAACTGTACCTTTGTTACCAAAATTGGCACAGCCCTGGCACACAGTTCAGTCCCTTGTAAAAATTACCTCTGGTACCAAGGTCCAGGGAAGGCCCCTAAGGGCTGCAGCATGTATTATGCCACCCTAAGGGACCCCTCAATCTGTACATGCACACTGCCTTGCAGCTTGTGTGTGCTGGTGGGGAGAAAAGACAAAGTCGGCATGGCACTCTCCTCAGAGTGCCATGCCAACCAACCACTGCCTGTGGCTTAGGTAAGTCACCCCTCTTACAGCCCTAAGGCAGGGTGCACTATACCACAGGTGAGGGCATAGCTGCATGAGCACTATGCCCCTACAGTGTATACGCCAATTCTTAGACATTGTAAGTGCAGGGTAGCCATACTGAGTATATCGTCTGGGAGTTTGTCATTACGAACTCCACAGCACCATAATGGCTACACTGAATACTGGGACGTTTGGTATCAAACTTCTCAGCACAATAAATGCACACTGATGCCAGTGTGGGATTTATTGAAAAATGCACACAGAGGGCATCTTAGAGATGCCCCCTGTATGTCAGCCAGCCTGGTAGTGTAGGACTGACCGGTCTGTGCCAGCCTGCCACTTCCAAATGAGTTTCTGACCACATGGGGTGAGAGCCTTTGTCACTCTGTGGTCAGGAACAAAGCCTGTCCTGGATGGGGGTACTTCACACCTCCCCCTGCAGGAACTGTAACACCTGGCGGTGAGCCTCAAAGGCTCGAGCCTAGTGTTACACTGCCTCAGGGCACTCCAGCTAGTGGAGATGCCCGCACCCCAGAAGAGCCCACACGTTTGGTGGCAAGACCTGGAAAGATAATGAGAAAAACAAGGAGGAGACACCCCCTCAGCCAGGACCACCCCTAAGGTGTCCAGAGCTGAAGTGACCCCCTCTTTGAGAAATCCCCCAACTTGCTTTGGAGGATTAGGCCCAATAGGAATAGGGATGTGCCCCCCTCTCCAAAGGGAGTAGGCATAAGGATGGTGTAGCCACCCTCAGGGATAGTAGCCATTGGCTACTGCCCTCTAGCTCTAACACACCACTAAATATAGTATTTAAGGGTGACCCTGAATCCAGCTCTTCATATTTCCTGATGACCTCAAGAAAAAAGAAGGACTGCTGAGCTGAAAACCCAGCAGAGAAAAGAAGGAGATACCAACTGACTCGGCCCCAGCCCTACCGGCCCGTCTCCTTCTTCGAAAAGCTGCAAGACAAGAAGCAACACGTCTTGCAGGACCAGCGACCACTGAAAAGCCTCCAGGGGACTGCCTGCATCACCGAGGACCAAGAAACTCCTGTGGACAGCGGACCTGCCCAAAGAAAAGACAAAGAAACCAACTTTGAAGGGACTCCCACCTCACTCAAGAAGCGTGAGTCCCCACTGCTCTGCACCCGACGCCCTTGGCCCTTGTGCGGAGAAACCAACTAGCCAGAGAGGATCCCCAGGCGATTCCGACGACG
Source organism: Pleurodeles waltl (assembly GCF_031143425.1). Lineage (NCBI taxonomy): Eukaryota > Metazoa > Chordata > Amphibia > Caudata > Salamandridae > Pleurodeles > Pleurodeles waltl. The sequence goes on from NC_090439.1 coordinate 1,142,299,792, forward strand.
TGTCCACCCTAGGCTGACCTCTCTAGACCCCCCACGATGCCGCCTGCAGAGGCAATCCTGAGGACCGCCCTGAACGCGACTGCCCGGGATGAAGAAATCTGTCGCCTGGAGAAGCACTGCACCCGCAGCCCCCAGGCCCGTGAGAAACCGACCACCAGTGCAGCAACGACCAGCAGGCACCCCTCACCTTTGCCCAGTCAGTGGCTTGCCAGAGAAGCCCCTCTGTGCCCTGCCTGCAGCACCTAAGTGACACCCGGGTCCCTCTATTGAGTTCTGTTAAGAGCCTGACGCCCTGTTTGCACACCGCACCCAGCCGCCCAAGTGCCACTAAGGATGTGGTTTTCGTGCTCGTGCCTACTTGGGGCCCCTCCAGTGCTCTACCAAACCCCCTGGTCTGCCCTCCGACAATGCGGGTACTTACCTGCAAGCAGACCGGAACCGGAGCACCCCCTGTCTCCATAGGCGCCCATGTTATTTTGGCTCCTGTGTTGCTGGTGCTGGGTTTTGGGGTTGACTTGAACCCCCAACAGTGGGCTACCTATGCCCCAGAGACTGAACCTGTAAGTGTGGTACTTACCTCTGAAACTGTACTGTACTTACCTCCCCCAGGAACTGTTGAAAATTGCACTGTCCACTCTTATAATAGCTTATTCAATATTGAATCTATTCAAAGTCTCAACTATTACTATGCAAAGTACCTTTCATTTAATGTACTTACCTGCTAAATAAATCTTGTGGTTCTTAAAATACTTTAACAAAAGATTATTTTTCTATATAAAAACCTATTGGTATGGAGTTGTCATTGAGAGTGTGTTTTCACTTATTGCTTGTGTGTGTATAGCAAATGCTTAACACTACCCTCTGATAAACCTAACTGCTCGACCACACTACCACAAATAGAGCATTAGTATTATCTATTTTTTGCCTCTGTTAAGCCTCTGGGGAACTCCTGGGCTCTGTGCACACTATATCTCATTTTGATATAGTATATACAGAGCCAGCTTCCTACACCTACCGATCTTTAGACCGGGGACAATGACTCAGCGGGAAAATGTTGGATGCAAAGTTTTTGTCAATTACTTCATTGATAGTCTCCATCACTTTTTCTCAGAAGATGCTTAGCTTGTTACAGCTCTAGGGGATATGTGGTAAGGAGGTCAGTTCTACCCACAGAAGACCAGGGAAAACCCCATGTAATTGACAGTGCAAAGTAGGTTCAAGCTCATGCAGTCTTGGGGCTGAAAGCATTTTAGACGGGGTCAGGAAAGGTCAATAGGAGAAAGCCTGCATAGGGTCAGTTTGTGTGGCTTGGGGCGCACTTCTTGGTGGTGAACAAGTGGGGACGCCATGTTGGTACAAACAGGTGATGGCAGTATCCTACTGGTTATCAACAGAAGAGAGGGAACATAAGTATATGTTTAGGGGCCTGTTTCAGAAGGGACTGCAGTTTTAAAACTTATGGTCGGTGGCAGATTATTTAGCATGCAGTTCTTTATTTGGGTATAGAGGTGGGATGTCTTTGCACAGAATTGTTCTCTGGTTCACAAATGTATTATCACACTGGCTTTGTCAGCCAACAATCATGCCAAGCAGATTTGACAGGCTGGGGTGCAACACATTTGACTTTTAATTGTATTTCATAATTTACGTATACGATTATGATTGAAAGATCAAGAAACAACACAATCCCAATATAAAAGTTACTAACTCATGAAGGGGGCTAGTAGGTAAGAGGTAATTGTTGGTATCAAACAGCATATGGCAAAAGATACATGCAGGTGCCTGACGATTCAACTACAAGAACTGAGATACAAGTATTTAAAGGTCACCGATGATCTCCAACAGTGTGAACAAATGCAAAAATGGAAAGAGGTTACTTTCAAGAGAACAAACATTGTGACACACCATAGCAAGAATTCACAATGCGATATCTTGCTATCACCAGTTTAATAACTGGACCATGGAAAGACATTCTCACCTGTCTATCGGGGGCAAGGCGACCACTGTGTCTTTCCCATCTTCTGTATTGGGTTCGTGCTCTAGCCTCAAGGCCTGCAATTCGTTCTGATTTTGCACTTCACAGAAATAGTTGATGGCCTCCATGGGCGACAGATCAAGGCAAGGGTCAGGTTGACCTGCAGGCCTGACATCCAGCTTGCTTGTCTTATCCTGGAACACAGGAAATAGTAGCCACATGTAGCACTCATGCTTCCAAATACTGGATTCATTCCATAGATTACCAACTAGAAGAGAAAGCCCAGTGCCAACAATCACCTTACGCAATGGCAGCAGCGACAGTATCCGGACACAGAGGGACTGATTTAGATGTTGCTGGAGGAGTTACTCTGTCACAACAGTGACGGATATCCCGTACGTCAAAATATAAATCCCATAGGATAAAATGGGATTTATATTTAGGCGGACGGGATATCCATCAACGTTGTGACGGAGTAACTCGTCCTCCAAGATCTAACTCAGGCCCCAAGTCCTCCTTCATGTTATCTTAGATCCGCGGCATTACTGTCTCTACCTCCACAGAATTCAATTTAAAAGGACAGTATAGAGTCTATGGATTTCCACATCTCTGATATTGCTTCACCATACACTTTCCAGAATAGGGGAGCCCTATGTTTTTTCATTTTAAATAAAGCTGCTACAGGGGGATGAAGGACAACAGCAATAGTTTGAGGATGAGCATCTTCATTTGAGCTGTGCTATGTGTTAGGAAGATAAGAACTGGTCACAGCCTTCAACAGAGGTCTATCGTACTCTGGCTGCGGAGACATGCACACGTTGTTAAAAATGGGGTGGCACTGACAGCAGAGAACAATGTTGAGCTTTGTGTATTATTATAAGCGTTAGGCTTATGTTCCCACAAACTGGGGGTGTATGGTTATGTTTGGGAGGGGAGGTGTAGGGTGAAGTCCAGGGTGGTAGGTGGTATATTTGGTATAAATGATTGGCCGAATCTGAATCCAGCACCTTGCAATGGCAGCAGGCGTATGACCCACTGCAGTATCATTGAGAAACACGTGACCACGTAAACCTACTGGGTGCCCCTCCAAACCTGTGCAGGCGCCTGAAGAGGGTCATTTTTACTGGGACAAAATAGGGTAAAGATAACCATTTTAAGCTGTTGAGACTGCAACTCTCCCATCACCTTTTGTGTGTTTGATGGTTCCTACTGTACCGATGGATTCTGGGAAAACATTGGTGTGTTCTTTTTTTATTTTATTTTATTACGGCTCAGATGGCTGATAAATACAGGACAATAACCTGTGTTTCTTACTTCAGGCACAGTTCCACCGCTGCGAGTACCTACCAGGAGACATCTGGGATGGGGCACGTCTTACCTTCCTGCTCTGCAGAGGTTGGCTGCTGCTACTTTCTTCCAGCGGTGTGCTCTCTGGTTCAGGTTTCGTATCGTGGTCCTGTAGGAGTCAAAAGTATCCTCTTAGTATCAGCATTCACACCTAAAAACTTAGGATTGTCATTCCAGATGTCAAAGCAGTTACGGAGCTAAACGCTACCAATGAACAACAGAAAGAAGCAATCCATACTGCTACGGATATATTAGCCCCACTGGAGCCAAACCGAGTTACACTGTTCCAGAAAACCCATTCACTTGGAGAAGACACCTTCTCTGGATCTTTAATAACAGGCGACATCACTCCTTTTCTGGAACAGGCAAAATGTAACAGTTATCAAACTGTCACAGACCTCCCTTGGTTGGGTGAGTGTGAAAATACTTCTCGGAGCACCTCAACTCCTTCACCTAAAACAATAAACTACTAGCACCTTAATCTCTTTTCCGCAAAGGATGCAGCATGAAAACAGTAACCTTCAAAATACTTCACAAGATGCGCTCTGTATTGAGTAAGGGTGACAAATGTAGCCTCAATCTTCTGGACATCTTGGTGATAGAATGGATCTTGAAAGCATTCTACACATTCTGGAAGCATTCGAGGGTTCAAGGGCAGTGTTCCGGGGTTGCTTACCTCATTGTTAACCAACCTCAAACAGCTAGTTAGAAAGGAGAACTACTCATCTGACTAGTTACTGGTAACTGGTGGCATCTCCCAGGGTTCCATCCTAGTGGCTACAATATTTATCATATATTTGTAACCCAAGGGAGTCTTGATGAAATGATCTGGAGTCTCCATTCACCAAAATACTGACAGTATTAAAATGTACTTAAAAATCTTCTCCACTGATGAAATCCATACCTTGAGAGACTGCATAAGAAATTAAAAAACTAGAGGGCATCAAATATTCTTAGTCTCAATCTAGAAAAGGCTGGATTTGTACTTTAATCCAGGCAATCCAAAAGGTGTGCTATGCAGGCATCTAAGTTCAAAGGGCCATATTTATACTCCGTTTGCGCCGAAATTGCGTCGTTTTTTTTGACGCAATTTCGACGCAAAACTAACGCCAACTAACGCCATATTTATACTATGGCGTTAGAGGCGAATAGCGCCAAAGTTCCCGGAATGTGCGTCATTTTTTTGCGTGAACCCCTTCCTTGCGTTAATGATATGCAAGGGAGGCGTTCCCGTCTAAAAAATGACTCCCAGGACTTTACGTGGTATTTATACTCCCGGGCAAAAGAGACGCCCGGGAGTTGGCGTGGCTAAAAACGGCGCATTTGCGCCACTTTTTAACGCCTGCTCAGAGCAGGCGTTAAGGGGCCTGTGGGCTCAAAATGAGCCCACAGGTGCCCTCCCATGCCCCCAGGGACCCCCCCTGCCACCCTTGCCCACCCCAGGAGGACCCCCAAGGATGGAGGGACCCACCCCAGGGACATTCAGGTAAGTTCAGGTAAGTATAATTTCTTATTTTTTATATATTTTTTTGGTGGCATAGGGGGGCCTTATTTGTGCCCCCCTACATGCCACTATGCCCAATGACCATGCCCAGGGGACAGAAGTCCCCTGGGCATGGCCATTGGGCAAGGGGGCATGACTCCTATCTTTACAATGATAGGAGTCATGTTGATGGGGGATGGGCGTCGAAAATAAATGGCGCAAGTCGGGTTAAGACGATTTTTTCGACGTAACCTGACTTGCCCCATTTTAAGACGCCCATGCGCCATTTTCCCCCTACGCCGGCGCTGTCTGGTCTACGTGGTTTTTTCCCACGCAAACCAGGCAGCGCCGGTCTGATTGCGCCGTCTAACGCCATTCCATAAATACGGCGCCCGCATGGCGCTTCAGAATGGCGTTAGACGGCGCAAAACTTTTTGACGCTAAACTGCGTTAGCGCAGTTTAGCGTCAAAAAGTATAAATATGGGCCAAAGTCTGAACAGTTTTGGATTGCATTGTCAGGAGGCTACTCAAACTAAAATCCTCTGTGGAAAATCACATTTAGAATTTTGTGTTTTTGAGTTGCAACACACTCTAGAGCAGGAAGGGTATAGTGGTAGAGGTTACAACCATTAAGAAACCCTCCAGAACAAGACATAATCAATAAATATTTTGAGAGTAAAATTATAGCCTGACAGGTAGTGTGTTTATACACACACTTGTGTTGCACCATAATGACCCTGCTAAGCACTCATGCTCAGATCTAGTATCGATGACTCTGTTTAGCAATAGTGCTCAAATCTAGAACTAATGACCCTGTTTAGCACTATTTTTTTCAGGTTAGTACTAATGATCATGTGATCCACTTTAGCAGTAATGCTACCTTCGATGATCCTGTTCAGAGGCCATGCTTCCATCAAGCACTGATGATCCCGTTTAGCATTAATGTTCCTGTTTACTAAAGATTGTTTAGGCACAGTACACCCATATAGTGCACCCATCTAGTTGTAAAGATTGATTAGTATTAATACTCCAGACTAGAGCTAATTATCCTGCTTAGCATTAATTCTGCCTGTATGCATTAATAAAAACTGTTTAGCATTAATGTTCCTTTCTAGTGCTAATGATCATAATTAGTATGAATGCTGTTCAGCCACAATGCTTCCAAATAGCACTAACGTATCTGTATAGCACCAATTCTTCCATCTGGCAGTGATGATTCTGTTTAGCAATAATGCTACCATCTGCTTCCAATTATTCTATTCAGCAACCATACTTCCTTCAAGCACTGATGATCCTAAGTACTAGTGCTCCTGTCTAGTACTGAAGTGTTTAGCACTATGTTATGACGTTATTTAGCAGTAAAGCCCACATATGGTACTAATGTCCCTGTTTAGTATTAATGCTATCCCCATAAACCTAGGGCACAACCCTGGGGGCTATTAAGCACTAAAGTTCCCATCTGGCACCAGTGGTTCCTGCTTAGAATCAATGCCTCCCCCATCAACCCCAGGCACTGTTCACCACGAAAGCCCCACCTCGCACCAATAATTCCTGCATAGCATGAATGCTACCCCCATCATCCCCAGATGCTGTTAAGCACTAAAGTCCCCATCTGGCATCAGTGGTTCCTGCTTAGCATGAATGCTGTCCCCATTAACCTGGGGGTGCTGTTTTAGCACTAAAGCCTCACCTGGCACCAGTAATTCCTGCTTAGCATGAATGCGACCCCCACCAACCCAGGTCACGGTTAAGCACTAAAGCCCCCATCTGGCAACAGTAGTTCCTGATTAGCATAAATGTTGTGCCCATCAACCCGGGGGCGCTGCTAAGCACTAACTCCCCCATCTGGCACCAGTGATTTCTGTTTAGCATGAATTTCGCCCCATCAACCCGCGGCACCTTTAAGCACTAAAGCCCCCATCTGACACAATGATTCCTGCTTAGCATAAATGCTGCCCACATCAACCCAGGGATGCTGTTTAGCCCTAAAGACCCCATCTGGCACCATATATTCCTACTTAGCATGAATGCCAGCCCCATCAACCTAGGGATGCTGTTTAGCCCTAAAGCCCCCATCTGGCACCATATATTCCTACTTAGCATGAATGCCAGCCCCATCAACCTAGGGCATTGTTAAGCACTAAAACCTCCATATGGCACCAGTGATTCCTGCTTAGCATGAATGCCTCTCCCATCAACCCAGGGGGCGGTTAAGCACTAAAGCCCCCACCTGGCACCAGTGATTTCTGCTTTGCATGCATGCCACCCCATCAACCCGGGGTGCTGTTAAGCACTAAAGCCCCCATTTGGCACCAGTGATTCCTGCTTAGCATGAATGCCCGCCCCATCAACCAGGGGCGCTGTTCAGCAATAAAGTCCCCACCTCGCACCAGTGATTCTATGAATGCCGCTCCCATCAAACCGAGGGGCTGTTAAGCACTAAAGTCCCCATATGGCACCAGTGATTCCTGCCTAGCATGAATGCCGCTCCCATCAATCCGGAGCGCTGTTAAGCACTTAAGCCCCCATCTGGCACCAGTAATTCCTGCTCAGCATGAATGCCCGCCCCATCAACCCGTGGGGCTCTTCAGCAATAAACCCCCCACCTAGCACCAGTGATTCCTGCTGAGCATGCATGCATGCCGCCGCCATCAACAAGGGGTGCTGTTAAGCACTAAATCCCCCATCTGGCACCAGGGATTCCTGCTTAGCATGAATACTTCCCCCATTAATCCCAGGCATTGTGTAGCACTAAAGCCCCCATCTGGCACCAGTGGTTCCTGCTTAGCATGCATGCCGCCCCCATCAACCCTGCATGCTGGTTAGCACTAAAGCCCCCATCTGGCACCAGTGATTTCTACTTAGCACGAATGTTGCTCCCATCAGCCCCGGGCACTCTTTAGCACTAAAGCCTCCATCTGGCACCAGTGGTTCCTGCTTAGCATGAATGCTGCCCACATCATCCCAGGGGCACTGTTATGCACTAAACCCGCCATCTGGCACCAGTGATTCCTGCTTAGTACTAATGCTGTTACCGTCAACTCCAGGCACAGTTAAGCACTAAAGCCCTCACCTAGCACAAGTGGTTCCTGCTTAGCATGAAGGCCGCCTCCATCAACCGGGGGCGCTGTTAACCGCAAAAGCCCCCATCTGGCACCAGTGGTTTTTGCTTAGCACGAATGCCGCCCCCATCAACCCAGGGCGTGGTTAAGCACTACAGCCCCCACCTGGCACCAGTGATCCTGTTTAGTATCAAAGCCACCCCACAGTCCCAGGGCACTAGTTTGCACTTAAGCCCCCATATGGCACCAATGATCCTGTTTAGCATTAAGGCCGCCCCTATTAAGCCGGGGCACTGTTGAGCACTAAAGCCCCAATCTGGCACCAGTGATCCTGTTTAGCATTAATGCCCCATTGGGCACTAAAGATCATGCTTACCATTAATACCACCCTCACAAACCCAGGGCATGAATGCTTAGTATAAGCGATGCTATTACTAATGAACCTGTTTATTTTAATGGATGCTGCTTACCAGCAATGTTCCCACTTATATTGATAATCCTATTTAACATGCGTACTCTCGTCTAGTACTAATGATACTCTTTAGCACTAGTATATGGATCTGTACGCATGTGGCATTTCCATAGACTAAACCTAGCCAGGAGGCAGATGTGCACTGGTTGGTGTAAAAGACAAGCATAAAGTCAACTAGCGATAGGAAAGGTAGTTGGTTTGTGGATGGTTTATGCATTGAGATGTAGTGTTCTTTACAGAGGTGAAACGTTACCTCTTTCCTAAGTTGAAGCAGCGCTGAGACGGTCCTGACGGCTACACAGATATTGTTGCAGATCCCGAGTGCCTCGATGGAAAAGACCTGCAGCCTTGGTTATCCCTTTTTACACTTCTTAGTCTGCAGTCTGATGGTGTCCTGGCTGCGGGTGTGCAAAGAACCACCTCTGATGGTGCACTTATCTGCAAGATAATTGGGGTGCTGGTCACCCTGGCTTTATGATATGGGGCTGGCCGGCAAGGGGAGCCAGTGGAGTTCCATCTGGATAGGGATGTTGTGATCATATTTCTTCAGGGCCTGGATAAGATATGGTGTGGCTTGTAGGATGCCCTTAAGTGGTATCCAGTATTAATGTTCCTCTACACTACTAATGGTCACCTGTAGTGCTAACAGTGTTGTTTATCACTAGTCTCCCAGTAACAATACTGACTGTTTAGGAGTGACTCTCCTCTCTAGTACTAATGATCTTGATTAGTACTATTCTCCCAGTAATGATACTGACTGTTTAGAAGGGACTCTCCTCTCTAGTACTAATGATCTTGATTAGCACGAGTCTCCCAGTAATAATGCTGACTGTTTCGAAGGGACTCTCCTCTCTAGTACTAATGATCTTGATTAGCACTAGTCTCCCAGTAATAATACTGATAATTTAAAAGTGACTATCCTCTCTAGTAATAATGGTGTTGTTAATTGCTATAGATTCCCTTTAACAGCAATGCTCCAACCTAGTGTAGTAAGGATGCTGCTGTCTGGTATTACTCGTTTTGTGTAGCACTTACGCTCTTGTCTTATACCACGGATCTGCTTTGGCACAAATGATGATTTTGTCTTTACTGATACCATCCTGCACTAATGCTCACTCTGGTTTGGCACTCCTGAACCTGCTAGTGCTTAATGACCAGCGTGCATACTAACACCACTGGCTGCTTAGAGCTTACATTGACCTTTAAGACTTGAAATTCAGTTCAAAGCATTTGCTTCAGTCTAGAATTAACTATCATGTTTAGCATTATTTACTCCTTCAGGTATTATTCTGCCACTTTAGTACTAATGATCCGCTTTACCACTAATATTTCCATCTAGCACTTGAATACTCCTCACTTCGTCAGTGCCAGGATACCCTCCCAGGTGCGGTGTGCTCTATACAAATACACATAACTACTGTTTTGCACAAATGAGTCCGCACTATTAATTGTCTCCTTCTAGTACTAATGTTTTGGTTTAGCAGTAGTCCTCCTACCTAGCACTGCAGGTCTCTTGTCGAGCTAATAAACAAATAAAACATGAATGATGCTCCTGTAAAGCACTAGTTCTCCCAACTACCGCTGATCCTATTCAGTAGAATGATCCCATAGGTACTAATACTACTTTTTAGCACTAGTCCTGCCACCTAATACTAGTACTGACATGTAACACTGATGATACTCTTTCGCATGAATGATCCAGTTTAGCATTAAAGCTCCCATCTACACTAATATTGCGCTCAAGCACTGATGTCCCTATTTAGTTTAATGATCCTGTTTAGTACTAATGGTGCTTTTTGCACTAGCAATCTAGCACTAATGCTGACATATAACACTAATGATCCCTTGTAACATTAATGATGTAGTATTAATGATACTTTTAGCACAGCGCTGGGGATCTAGCATTAATGCTGTCATAGCACTAATGATTCCTTCTAGCATTAATGATTCTGTTTAGTACTAATGATACTTTTAGCACTAGCACTGATGACCTAGCATTAATGCTGCTATATAGCACTAATGCTGCACCAATGATTCCTTTTAGCATTAATGATCCTGTTTAGTATGAATGATACTGTTTTGCACTTGCGCTGGTGACCTAGCATTTATGCTGCCATATAGCACTAATGCTGCACCAATGATCCCTTCTAGCATTAATGATCCTGTTTTTTCCATACTGGGGATCATATAGAACAAATGCTGCCACGAAGCATTAATGATCCTGTTCTGCACTAATGAAATCACATCAGCCCCATGCCTTCCTGGCCTCCTGTGCTAGCGGCTGTAAGAGCAGACGTTTATTGATAGTGCTACTAGTTACTGCATGATAGTTGAATCACCTGCCCCTTGGATCCTGAGAAGAAAAAACTGTGCATTACCTTGTGATTGTCTGGAAACGGACTGATGGTCCCAGTTAGAGACATATCCTGAGTCTGGATCTTGTGACTGTCTGAAAACTGGCTGATGGTCCCCGTTAGAGCCGTATCCTGAGTCTGGATCTTTTGACTGTCCAGAAACTGACTGATGGTCCCTGTTAGAGGTGTACCCTGAGTCTGGATCTTCTGACTGTCTGGAAACTGGCTGATGGTCCCCGTTGGAGATGTACCCTGAGCCTGGATCTTGTGACTATCCGGAAACTGGCTGATGGTCCCTGTTAGAGGCGTACCCTGAGTCTGGACCTTGGGCACACGACCCTGAAGGAAAAGTAAACAATGAGATACAAATATTTATTTCATGCAATCCGTGCAAAACAACCCACAGAGAGGTGGGATAATAGATAGGCAAAATTGTGTTCCTTTGAAGCAAATATAATGCAGCATTTTGGGAATGGAAATGATGTTGTGTACATTTAAATATTGCACACTACTATGGGTGTGGGGTGGTGCAAAAAGACCATTGTGCCACAGAAGTGGATCTACCTCAAAGCGTTGACATTTGGGGAGAGCATATCTTACACAACATTTCTATTGCTTGTCAAATTCAGCATCTCTTAGAAGTACTCTACTGACTCTCAGTCAGAACCATGCTGAAGCTGAAAGTTATGCACCATAAGATTTGGCCCAGGTTACGCGCACTAGCTGCCCCCAGGTGTGGAATGACCTCAAGTCATCCATTATAAAGCAGATTAGTCATCTATCACTAGGAACCTTTTGAAAAACAAACTACAATAAGTTTAAGACTGAGAACTGCAAACGCTCTGTAGTGAGTAACTCCAGTCAGCCAGATAACTGGCCTGCAATTCCTATGGTCCACTATTTCCTGTTGTGTGGAGGCCCTTCAACACATACTTGAATGCCCTAATGCCTTCTCAATTTAGACAACCCAAAATACTCTTTATACAGGAAACATTGTGAAATATCAGAACTACAAATAAAAAAATACAATTTCTATAAGATGCACATGGGATATACATGCATATCAGAGAAGGAGTACCGTTCTTAATCGCAAACACCAATGAAAACATGCAGGCAATAAAATGACCTTATTTTGCTTCCCGTAGACTTACATGGCGAGAGCACTGGATTCTGTGAGAGACAGGTCTGGTGTCATGTTCCTCCAGTCATAGCAGTCTGCTTCCCATCGGCAGCAGAAAATAAAAACATGTCCACAATCACTCATCATTAGGGCGGGTTCTAGGGTAAGGCAGCCATTCGTGGTGTCACCAGCAGGGATTCTTCTACCAACAGCAACATAGCTCATTGTTCGGGGACAGTGTTATGGTGCCTACGAAGGGAGAAAGCCAAGCCCTGGCTGCGCACCAAATGGCTGAATCACAACAATTTTGATATTTCCTAATTTCAAACCAGGAGACTAGGACATCTGGTTGCATTCACTTCTATAACCTCCTGTAGTCTCAAAGCAGGCAGTATTCTCTCCGAAAAGCTCTGAGACTCAGGTGTTAGGTACTGCCTAACAGTCAACGGTAGTGGATTCACAAAGCCTTACTAAATGAACAGCACAGCAAGATGGATGTAGAGTCCTGGAAAAACAGGTCTGTGAGGTCCACAGATGGCCACAAAAATACAGCAAGCTATGGAGAATGTGGAGTACTGAGGCACTCTTGCTTAGGAAGTTCCCTATTATATGAATTCCATGTTTTTATACTTGTTGAAACTATTCTAACTGTTCACTGTATACAGATGAATAACACTCAATTCCTACTTGTAAGTTTGATCAGAATGCACCACTGTGATGCCTGTGTAGGCTTTGTATTGCTTCAATGATTATTCTAATGTCAATTAAATGGTTTAATTGAAAAACTCAGGTTTGCCTTACCTTCTTACGCGGCAGTAGTCGGCGACCAGCTCGAACACGCTGCGGTTTTTGAGGCAGGGACTGCAAGATTCTAGCAACATGGGCCTGTGGGCGACAAAGGTTACAGATTAGCTCAAATGATGGCATTTTAGAAGCTTCTCAAATGATGCAGTTTTGAGGACGATGAGCAATAAATGTGTTAATTTTACACATAATGCTTAGAAGACTTTTGTTTTGGCTAAGTGGTCACCTTGTAATGCACCAGCTTGCATTTATCACAATTCCTACTGGTCTGCGTTGGCATTCCAGACCCAAGACAAAGTGATTGGAGCATAACCCAGTTATCTGTGTCCGCATCATTATCCTGATGTTACCAAGAGCAGTAGAGAAGAGCGGTCATATCTGCCCACCCCAAAGGTCCTGGTGCAGGTGCACTGTGCCTGCAGAGACTCAAACCTCATGGGTCTCAGGGGGTTCCACAGCTTTATTAGGATTTACTTACTCACATTTTATAAATCTTCACAGTTGATCTTGCTTACTTATATAGTAGTCAACCTTAGGTTTATGCATTTACGATATTTTTGTGACTCATTCAATGGCCTATAACGTCATATAGTGTGGTTCAGAACAGAAGAACGCTACGTTGAATGAATAATGTGGGATCTTGTGTGACTCTGAGTCTGTCCTGCTGTAGTATGCGTGGAATGCTGGAACAGAAGGTAGTGTGTATTGAATGCTGGGTCAGATTGTCCAGCCCTAGTGTGCATGGAATGCTGGGATAGAATGTAGTGCGGATTGAATGCTGGGATAGAATGTTCAGCTCTAGCGTGGATGGAATGCTGGGATTGAATGCCCAGCTCTAATGTGCATGGAATGCAGAGATAGAATGTAGCGTGTACTGAATGCTGGGATAGAATGTCCAACTCTAGTGTGCATGGAATGATGGGATAGAATGTCCAGCTCTAATGAGCATGGAATGCTGGGATAGAATGTTCGGCTCTAATATGCATGGAATGCTGGGATAAAATATCCAGCTCTAGTGAACATGGAATGCTGGGATAGAATGTCCAGCTCTAGTAAGCATAGAATGCTTGGATAGAATGTAGTGAGTACTGAATGCTGGGATAGAATGTCCATGTTAGAAATGGGGTCTCTGGTTGGCAGTCAGTTTCCACTCTGTCCAAGCCGGGACTCTCACTCTAGTCAGGGCAATGGAGATAATTCCTGCTCCCCACCCCTTGGTAACTTGGCACAAGCAGTCAGGCTTATCTCAAAGGCAATGTGTAAAGTATTTGCACCAACACACTCAGTAATACAGTGAAGACACTACAAAATGGACACAACACCATTTTAGAAAAATAGCCAATATTGGTCTAAATCAAACAAGACCAAAACGACAAAAATCAAACTTACACAAGTAAAGTTATGAATTTTTAAATTAAAAAGAGTTTTACTCCATAGAAAACAATGGATGCGTTGATGTTACACAAGGTACCTGCTTTGCGTCAAAAATAAAGCCTTGCAGGCGAGTGTGCATCGGAAAAGTCAGCAATGCGTAAATTCCTTACTTGCAAGTGAGGCTGTGCGTCGTTTCTTCTCCGGTCGGGTAGGCAATGTGTTGTTTTTCTCTCCCGCAAGAGAGCGATGTGTCGATTTCCAGATGGCTAGTCTCGGGTTCGCACAGGTTCACTTCGATTTTGACGCACAGCAACGATGTGTGCAAAATCTTACCGCACAGTGATGAAGAGCCACGCTACATGGGTGATGCCTCGATTTTATCAGCCACAAGCGGACATTGCGTCATTTCTCCCGCTGCTATGCAGGTGGTGTGTCGATTTCCCAGCTGCGATGCAGGTGTCCGTCGATTTTTCAGTCGCGATGCAGGTGGTACATCGTTTTTACAGCCGCGTTTCAAGTGGTGCATCGATTTTTTTACTGCACAGCTCCTGTCTGTTGATTTCTGCCTTGGTTCCACCAGCTTCACCTTTAAAGGGCCGGGGGACTGGAGTTGGCACCACTTGGCAGGGTAGGAGTCTCAGCAGAGAGTCCAGGTGATGGCAGAGGAAGTCTTTGTTGGCCCTGAGACTTCAAAACAGGGGGCAAGCTCAGTCCAAGCCCTTGGAGACACTTCACAAGCAGGAAAACACAGCAAAATCTAGTCTTTGTCCTCTCTCAGGCAGAAGCAGCAACTGCAGGCCAACCCAGCAAAGCACACTCACAGGTAAAGGGGCTGTACTCCTCCAGCTCTTCAGCTCTTCCCTTTGGCAGAGGTTCCTGTTGAATCCAGGAGTAATCTAAAAATCGGGGGCTTTGGGGCCACTACTTATACCCATTTCTGCTTTTGAAGTAGGCAAACGTCAAAGGAAAGTCTCTGTTGTTCACAAGATTCTGCCTTGCTCAGGCCTGGCCCCCGACACACACCGGGGGTTGAAGACTGCATCGTAAGAGGGTAGCACAGCCCTTTCAGCTGTAAGTGTTAGCTCCTCCCTCCCCACTATAGCCCAGGAGACTCAACGGGATATGGAGGCTATACCCCAGCTCCTTTTGTGTCACTGTCTGGTGGAGATTCGCAAACAGCCCAACTGTCAGTCTGACTCAGACATGCAATATACAAGCAGGCAGAGGCACAGAATGGTTAAGCAAAAAAATGCCCACTTTCTAAAAGTGGCATTTTCAAACCGACAATCTAAAAACCAACTTTACCAAAAGATGTATTTTTAAATTGTGAGTTCAGAGACCCCCAACTCCATACCTCTATGTGCTCCCAATGGAAACTGCACTTGAAAGATATTTAAGGCAGCCCCCACGTTAACCTATGAGAGAGATAGGCCTTGCAACTGCGAAAAACTAATTTGGCTGTATTTCACTGTCAGGACATGTAAAACACATCAGTACATGTCCTACCTTTAACATACACTGCACCCTGCCCAGGGGACTACCTAGAGCCAAACTTAGGAGTGTCTTACATGTATAAAAAGAGAAGGTTTGGGCCTGGCAAGTGGGTACACTTGCCAGGTCGAATTGGCAATTTAAAACTGATCACACAGACACTGCAGCGGCAGGTCTGCGCCATGTTTACAGGGCTACTCATCTTGGTGGTACAATCAGTGCTGCCGGCTCACTAGTAGCATGTTATTTACAGGCCCTGGGCACCTCTAGTGCGCTTCACTAGGGACTTACTAATAAATCAAATATGCCGATCATGGAAAAGACAATTAAACATACAATTTACACAGAGAGCAAAACCAGCAAAAAACAAAGTCCAGCACACAGTCAAAAACACAGGAACAGAGGCAAAAAGACAGGAGAAACCATGCCAAGGATGTCAGGTCTAACAGTCCAGCTCTAGTGTGCATGGAATGCTGGAATAAATGTCCAGCTCTAGTGAGCATGGAATGCTGGGATAGAATGTAGTACATATTGAATGCTGGGCTAGAATGTTCAGCTCTAGACTGCATGGAATGCTGTGATAGAATGTCTAGCACTTGTGTGCATGGAACGCTGGGATAGCTCTAAATGCATCGAATTCTAGGAAGGAATGTCCAGCTCCAGAGTGCATGAATCGTGGGCTAGAATATCTAGCTGTAGAGTTCATGGAATGCTGGGCTAGAATGACCAGCTCTACATGCATGGAATGCGCAGGTCTAGTGTGCATGGAATGATAGGATAGAATTTCCAGCTCTAGTGTGCAAAGAATGCTGGCATAGAATGCCCAGCTCTAGTGTTCATGGAATGCTAGGACAGAATGTATTGTTCACTGAATGGTGGGATAGAATGTCCAACTCTAGCACACATGAAATGCAGGGACAGAATGTAGTGTGCACTGGATGCTCAGATAGAATTTAGTGTGTACTGAATGCTGGGACACAATGTAGTGTGTACTAAATGCTGGGGCAGAATGTATTGAATGCTGGGATAGAATGTATTGTGTATTGAATGCTGGGATAGAATGCAGTGTGCGTTGAATGCTGGGATAGAATGCAGTGTGCATTGAATGCTGGGATAGAATGTAGTGTGTGTTGAATGCTGGGACAGAATATAGCGTGTGTTGAATGCTGGGACAGAATGTAGCGTGTATTGAATGGTGGGATAGAATGTTGCGTGTATTGAATGTTGGGATAGAATGTAGCGTGTATTGAATGTTGGGATAGAATGTAGCGTGTATTGAATGCTGGGATAGAATGTAGTGTGTATTGAAGGCTGGGATAGAATGTAGTGTGTATTGAATGCTGGGATAGAATGTAGTATGTACTGAATGCTGGGATAGAATGTAGTGTGTGTTGAATGCTGGGATAGAATGCAGTGTGTGTTGAATGCTGGGATAGAATGCAGTGTGTGTTGAATGCTGGGATAGAATGTAGTTTGTGTTGAGTGCTGGGATAGAATGTAGTTTGTGTTGAGTGCTGGGATAGAACGTAGTGTGTATTGAGTGCTTGGGCAGAATGTTTTTGTATTGAACACTGGGATAGAATGTAGTGTGCATTGAACGCTGGGATAGAATGTAGTGTGTTTTGAATGCTGGGATAGAATGTAATGTGTGTTGAGTGCTGGGATAGAATGTAGTGTGTGTTGAGTGCTGCGATAGAATGTAGTGTGTATTGAGTGCTTGGGCAGAATGTATATGTATTGAACGCCGGGATAGAATTTAGTGTGTGTTGAATGCTGGGATAGAATGTAGTGTGTGTTGAATGCTGGGATAGAATGTAGTGTGTATTGAATTTTGGGACAGAATGTAGCTGAAAGAGCGTAGCTTATATAATCTATATTAACATGAAATGTTTATGAATTAATGTGTGATAATGCCGCCTAGAAACTTTAATAGTAATTTTGCTAAAATGTGCACCTGAAATGTGACCACGGAGAGTGGCCGCCAATGTATACGTAGACTAAAATGATGACTAAAATGTTTATATTATGTTTAAATAAATTATTACGTTATTAAATCTGTGCTTGGCTCTCATATTAAATGTATTTTTCTATCTTGCAGTGTGCTGACTCACAAAAGGACATGACCCCGTATGTTTTTTTCTTCAAACTAGAAGACGAATGTAACCATGCTACATCCGTTCCCACAACTTTTCCTTGTTTGCAGAATAATGATAAAACAAAATGAAACAGTGTAGATTAATATAATGTACAAAGTCATTCAAACTGGTGAAGACAATGGAGCTACTGACCAAAAGATGTGCACAGAATTATAGAAAGATGAAATCATACCGGACGTGCCACCTCTCAACACGGGTGACAGTTAGGTGACCTAATGTGTTTTCTGATAGGTTAAAGATAGTGGGGTATAACAAATGTCCAATAAAAGTTTGGGGGAATGTACAACCAAAATGGGATAAAAACCCATGTCACGGGGAGTCAATTAGGTGGGTTAGGGAATGCTATTGATTTTATCCAGAAACTCTGTCACTCTGTTTGGTGACTTGTTGGTTTACTTAAAACCATCCTCGCCCTTAGATTTGTCCATTTACACTTTACCTCCTTATGAGGGAAGTGCCCTTTTGCCCCGGAGCTGAGTTCTGACTGATGGCGAATTGACTGATGTCCTGAAGACGAAGACTGAACCTGTGCGCTGACCTAAACTTTGGAGGGTAATTATGACAATGCAATTGTGATTTGTCTGTTTGCTTTTCCTTTCTAGGTACCAACTGCTTACTTTGCACGGAGACCATAATTAGATGTGTTCCAAATTGGTGTTCTAAATTGTTTTGCAGGAAGCCCAACCTGCTAATGCTAATCAGTGGTTAGGACAGGTGTTCACTAAACTGACACAAATAGGCAAACGACCGAATCTATGCTTTGTTGAACTGACGCATTATTGACACTCTGCTAAATTGATCTATGTTCACGCCGTGTTATGTTCTGATGTTTGTGATTCTCGCTTTAATGAAATCTTATCAAAGTTGCCATTTCGTAACTATGCTATTATGTTTCTTCGTTTTGAGATTGTTCCACCTTCTATTAGATTTGTAAGCAATAGGGAATAAAACTCATAAAATTCTACTGAACCGGTGTGGTTATTCATGGCTGAAAGGTCATGGTAGCGTCTTGAATTGATTAATGACTTTGACTAAAGTGAAATGTATTGTCGTGATAAATACTGATGACATTATTGACGTATTGATTGACATGTTGATTAGCTATCTCATCCTAAGGTGTCTCTCAACTGGGTCAAAAGATTCATTGGCCTAAAACGAGTCCTGATGTGTAATAAATTATCATAAAGGGACGCGTTATCAATTCTGGTAGCAGAGCAACGGTTTGGCCCTTTGGGGCCCTAGGACGGAGAATTATTGTTTAGACTGTTTTTCTGAAATAATGCAAATTAGAGGTATGATGTGTTTCTAAATTCACCATAACTTTCCCGGGATCTCGGAGCCTGCCTAAGTGAGTTGGGGATGTTCTCGGCGTTTTAGCATGCGTGGTGTAGGATTTGCGCTTGCTCAGCTTATGCATTTTGCAGGTGATTTGTGAAGTTTGTGTGTATCTAGGCCAGGTAATGTTGTTTTAGTAGGAGTGGGCGTACTCCGCAGTATGAGAGTAGGGAAGTCGGCGTACTTCATATGAGTGTGGCGCTTTGTGCTCAAAATTATCCACGTGGGTGGTCGTTCATGTACGAACCGGTCGTGGTCTAAGACTCCGGAGTATATTGACAAGTGTAGGAGACACTTGAGGTTTCTGTTGTAATTTGTGCGGTTTAAATAGGTCAATCGGGCGTGGTTGACAAGTCGAGTTTGAGTCAAATTGTATGTGTGAAACCTTCGATGGAGATTTGGCAAGTTCTAAAGTGCACTAGAACAAACCATTGACAAGTCGAGAGTAGGATTTGCGGGTCGAATTCTGCTTGCGTATGTGGGAACTGAGAAGGAGAGAGTAGCGCCCGAGGCTTCAAGTGAAATCTCTGTAAAGTTCTGAAGGGAATGTGTTACCCTTCCTGTAGTAAACCGGCAAATTTGTGTTGTTGTTGTTAAGGTGCTCCCAGTAATTTTTTGCATTAGTTTGGTGTGAATCCAGTGAGGGGCAGACAAGCCGCAAGACTTTGTCAGCCGCAGTGTGTAAGTGTGACGTCAGTGGTGCCGCGCTGAGATAGGTTAGTTGTCGAGAGGGGTTGCGCACGGATTGGCTGCCGTCCGTGAGAGGCAATAGGTTGAGAAAGGTGGGTGAAGAGTGTCCTGGGAACTAAAGTCACTTCTTGATTAAATACAAACAAAAGAAAGACGTAAAGATGAACTTTGTCAAAGCTTTTAAGAGTGCTCTGAAAGGAGACACATACATTATGGCGAGTGAAGGGGAGCCTACACCGCCTGAGGGAACTCCAGCTTACATTGTCATGGAGGAAAAAGGTGTTGCGCCTTGTTTATGGATGAAACAGTGGTGCAAATTGACAGAAAAAGAGGGATGTTTGGCGTTCCTGGAGCACATGACGTTCAATACGAGAGTTCTAGAGAATTTAAGGTGGATGTTAAGTGTACAGAAGCCACCTCCGAGGCCAGCTCAGTATGAGGCAATTTGGGATTTAATGGCTCTTAAACAGAGACAAGAAAAGTTCCAAAGAAGGCTGAAAAGGGCAGAAAAGACTTTAGTGGAAGCTAGGTAGGATAATGAGAGCAAAATGTGGAGACGGGGAATAGTTGACGGATTAAAATTGTTCCCAGCAATAACACAGGGAGATGAGATGCAGGGGAAGAAAGCCACATGTAAAACAGACAAAGACTCTAGTAAGCCTAAAGAAACTAAGAGATCTTGGGAAGAAGAAGATGATTCAGATAACGAAGAATTTTTAAATCAGCTATTACATGATCGCCCGCCACCTTATGCGGTAAGCGACAATGTCTCGAGCACTAGTGCGGATCCTGGGAACCAGACGCAGGAGAAGGGAGTTACTGATACAGCACAGACTAGTGATATGGGTTCGATACAGAATAGTGTCAGTGTACCACTGTGCCAGACATGCAGATACAGTTGCAACCTCCACCGCAGATACAGAGAATCTATCCAGGTGTCCCAGTACTAGAGATTGCTACAAATCTGATAGTGCCGCCAGACCCAATATATACAAAATCGAGGTTAGTGCAGATTGAGCCAACTCCACAATTGCTGCCCCAGCCGCAGCCACAACTGATACCGGGATATAACCCAGCAGCAGGGCCTCCATTAATACCTGCCCCGGCTTCGCTGGATCAGACCTTTGGAGTCGCTGCTCCACGAGGTTTGGGACCAGGTCAGACACCAGCTGCCATATCATTGCCAATTACTGTTGGTCCGCCGGTACCATTGTATGCACAAGGTAAGCCTGGCATGTGTGATCAGGGGGTAATGACCCAAGATGTAATAAGAGGAGGGTCCATAGGAACTCCCCAGTTAATGGCCCCAGGAGAGCAAGCGGTCGAAAAACCGAGGTCTTTGTTAGACCTTAGCCCAGTTGAAACACCATTGAAAACAATGAGACAGACAGGGCTAGGTGTGCTGACCCCATAAACAATAAGTACGAATGCTTCACAGTCGCCAATGATGCATGCAGGGAACATTTCACTGCAAGGTTTCACGGTACAACAGTTAAATGAGTGGTTTGAGAAGACCTATGCTTCACAAAAGACTACAGCAACTGCAGTAGAGCCGGAAAGGTTGGGGAGAGATGAGTACCTGAACTTTGTGAGACTGGGTGTGGAAGCTGCTGAATTAGTGGAAGGAACGATGGGGGTAAACCGATTAGAGTCATACACAGAAGCAGAATTGAGATATCTGTGCCCAAAAATCACTAAAGAAGTAGGTAAAGTACATCAGAAATTAGCTAACCTGGCGGACAAATACAATATTGATATTGAGAATACTAAACATTTAAAAAGAAGTTACAGGTTAGACTTTGATTCAAAAGACTTCGAACATATGAGGTCTGCCGGAATGAAAGCGCATTTAAAAGAAATATTACAAAGTGCACAGATCTGGGGAGCTTTAGAAAAGTGGGAAGGCAGATGGGCAAAGAAAAGAGACAAGGAGAAAGGTGACAGTCCGGGATCGAGTAAAGCAAAAACTTCACCAGATACGGACTCAGTAAAGATGCTACCAATGAGAGAAACAGCTGGTGGGGTTCTAATTAATGTACCGTGGTCCAGGGGAGACATCCTATCTTTCACAAATGACTATCCCAGGTTGAGGGAGAAACCGATCGAGTGGTACCAACAAACAGATAGGTTTGTGAAGCTTGCAAAGTGTCTCTGGGAAGACTTGAATACCTTGTTTGAGATCATTGTTCCGCCCGATTTATGGCTTGAGTGCAAGAGAGGGGTAGACTTGCCGACGCAGGAGCCGGCAAGAGATAAGGTGACTGGAGCACCCTCTGAGGAGGTGATGAAGTATTATCACAAGGTAATTGAGTTTTTGAAGCAGAAAGTGTCACCGAAAGTGACTGATTGGCAGAAAATCGACCGGACCTCACAGGAGGTTAAAGAATCGATCCATGCTTATTATGAGAGGTTGTTAAAAGCGTTCAAACATTATAGTGGTACTGAAACTATTGAGCCGAAAGATATGAACCATCTCGTGTTCAGATTTGTTGAAGGGCTGAGACCAGAGGTTAGCCAGATGATTAAGAATCATTTGATCTGTAGGCAAGCTAAGCCGATTGATGAGGTGTTGCAGTACGCAAAGTACTGTAGTGACGAAATTCAGTTAAAGCAGAGAAAACTAAAGGAGAAAGTGATGGTGATGCAGATAAGGGCTGCCAGGCAGGAATGCAGGGAAATTGAATTCAGCAGATGATACAGCAGCAACCGCAAGGGAATGGTGTTTTTCAGGCACAACCAAGAGGTCAAGGTTTTGTAAATCGCGGTCCAGACTTGAATACTGTGGTGATTCAAAATAATGCACAAGGGATGAAAAAGATGTCTCCATGTCACGCGTGCGGGGGCGTGGGGCACTGGAAGTGGGAATGCCCAAATGTGGTGCAGGATGGTGTCGTTCAACAAAGCACTAATGTCGGTACATTGCAAAATATGAGAGGTCCAAAATTGAGAAATCAAAACCCGAACTTTCAAAAATAACATGGTTCAGATGCAAGGGTTACAGCCCATGAAGCAAATGCAAATGCAGCGTGCTCAACCAGCGCAAATGCAGCAAGTACAACAGCAGGTTCCCATGGTACCTAGACAGCAAATGAAACTACCAATGGCTCCAATGGGACAGCAACAGGTGATGCTTCCTCACAGGTCAAGTAATGAGCCAAAATAAAACAGTACAGCAATTCCCATTGCGTGGTGAAGATGGAATGAATGAGGAATGGTCGGATGACAGTTCAGACAGTGAAGAGTGCAGGCTTGCAGCGTCCCTAGAAGTAGATCAGAGGGGACCCTACAGTATGTAGAGGGAAAGGTAATGGGTCACAAGGTTTCATTCTTGGTTGATACTGGAGCTACACGCTCCACAGTCAGGAGTGCAGAGGTTCCGAAAATGCCACTTGCGGGGCGTACCATAAGAGTGGTCGGAGTAGCAAACCAGTACTTGACAAATCCAATTACAGATCCGGTGCAAGTTGAGATTGGCAACTTCCAGGGACTATATAAGTTTGTAGTCTGCGATTCGAGTCCTGTGTCCCTACTGGGAAGAGACTTACTGTGTAAGACGAAATGCTTGATTACTTGTTCCAATGATGGAATTGAGGTGCAGACAAACAGTGATGATGAAGGGGATGATGATCAGTTCTCAGAGTTAGAGACAGAGACCGCAAATGAGGATTACCCTTTGATAACCTTATTCCCGATGCTTACAGTGACTGACTTACCAGCTGAGTTACAGGGAACAGTGACAGAGAAAGTGTGGGACCTGACAGGAAAGGAAGTGGGACTGATAAAAGAAGTGGAACCAGTTAAAGTACAAGTAAAGCCAAATGTAGTGTTTACCCAGGTGCCGCAGTACCACATGGCACAAGATGTCCTTATTCAGGTGTCGCAAATAATTGCAGACTTTGTAAAACAAGGAGTCCTGAAGGAGGTATTGAGCAGTCCATGTAATTCACCGATAATGGGTTTGAAAAAGCCTTGTGGGAAGGTTTGAATTGTGCAGGACTTGAGAAAAATAAATGAGATTGTGGTGAAGTATTGCCCCATAGTGCCAAACCCAGCAGTGATCATGTTTCAGGTTCCGTGTGATGCTGAATGGTTCACCGTTGTAGACTTGTCACAAGCTTTCTTTTCAGTGCCTCTTCATGAGGACAGCCAGTTTTTATTCAGTTTCAAATTCTTGGGCAAGGTGTACAGTTGGTGCAGAATTCCTCAAGGGTTTTCCGAGTCACCGTCCATCTTCAATCAGATATTGAAAAAGGAATTAGAATCCTTAGTACTGCCTTTTAACTCGACTCTAGTACAGTACAATGACGACTTGCTGATTGCATCCAGGACAAGAGATGACTGTAAATATGACACAATTGCCTTACTGAATCATTTGGGAAAGAATGGACATAAAGTGTCGCCAAAGAAGCTGCAATACTGTCAGAAAGAGGTGAAATACTTGGGACACTTGATTGAAAGAGGGTCCAGGAGAATATCCAAGGAAAGGGTGACAGACATTTTGCAAATAAACCCCCCGACAACAAAGAGAGATGTCAGGATGTTTTTGGAAATGGTGGGCTACTGTCGTCAGTGAATACCCAACTTCTCAATTATCTCAAAACCATTGATAAAGCTGACAGGCAAAGAGATTAAGGATGAACCGTACACCATAACCCTATCCAAAGAGGAGCTTGAGTCATTCATGGAATTGAGAGAATGCATGTGCAGGGCACCAGCTTTGGGCATGCCTTATTATACGAAGCCTTTTCTACTGTTTTGTCATGAACGTGATGCTTGTTCTTTGTCCGTCTTAACATAGGTCCATGGAGGTGCAAACCGCCCTGTAACATATTTTTCAGCTACCTTGGACTCCGTCGCAGCAGCCTTACCGGGTTGATTGCGCGCAGTTGCAGCAGTTGGTCAAAGCCTCACGCAAAGTGAAGGCATAGTGATGGGACATCCCTTGACAGTAATGGTTCCACATTCAGTTGAAATTTTGTTGACTCGAACTAAAACCCAGCCCATGACAAATGCCGACTTACCCGATATGAGACAATCATTTTGGGGTCGCCTAATGTCTCACTGAAGCGATGTACTGTATTAAACCCGGCAACTCTACTTCCTGTTGAAAGTACCAAGATTATTAATGAAGAGCAAGTGGAGCATGACTGTCTTGAGGTAACGGAACTATGTACCAAGCCCCGACCTGATATTCAAGATACGCAGTTAAAGGAAAATGACTGCATTATGTTTGTCGATGGATCCGGTTTAAGAGACTCAGTCGGAATGCTGAGAGCTGGTTATGCTGTGTGTACCATGGCTGGTATCATTGAAGCTTCCTGGCTTGAGAGAGTGTATTCCGCACAAGTGGCAGAGTTAATTGCCCTTACTAAGGCATGCCATGCAGCTGAGAATCTGAGAGTCACTATCTATACTGACAGCAGATACGGATTTGGAATTGTACATGATTTTGGCCAATTGTGGTCACAGAGAGGTTTCATGACCTCTTCTGGTTCTCCTGTGAAAAATGGTGAGCAAATTAAGGATTTGCTACATGCGATTCAGTTACCTCTTGAAATTGCTGTGGTAAAATGTAATGCTCATGTTAAGTCACAAGACTTTGGCCCGTATTTATACTTTTTGACGCTAAACTGCGCTAACGCAGTTTAGCGTCAAAAAAATTAGCGCCGTCTAACGCCATTCTGAAGCGCCATGCAGGCGCCGTATTTATAGAATGGCGTTAGCCGACCGGCGCTGCCTGATGTGCGTGAAAAAAAAACACGTACACCAGGCAGCGCTGGCGTAGGGGAAAATGGCGTATGGGCGTCTCAAAATGGGGCAAGTCAGGTCGAGGCAAAAAAATCGCCTCAACCCGATTTGCGCCATTTTTTTATGTCGCCCATCCCCCATTAACATGACTCCTGTCTTAGCAAAGACAGGAGTCATGCCCCCTTGCCCAATGGCCATGCCCAGGGGACTCCTGTCCCCTGGGCATGGTCATTGGGCATAGTGGCATGTAGGGGGGCACAAATCAGGCCCCCCTATGCCACAAAAAAAAATAAAAAAAAATACTTACCTGAACTTACCTTAATGTCCCTGGGGTGGGTCCCTCCATCCTTGGGTGTCCTCCTGGGGTGGGCAAGGGTGGCAGGGGGTGTCCTTGGGGGCAGGGGAGGGCACCTCTGGGCTCATTCTGAGCCCACAGGTCCCTTAACGCCTGCCCTGACCCAGGCGTTAAATTCAGGCGCAAATGCGGGGTTTTTTGCCCCGCCCACTCCCGGGCGTCATTTTTGCCCGGGAGTATAAATACCACGCACATGCCTGGGAGTCATTTTTTTAGACGGAAACGCCTCCCTTGCATATCATTAACGCAAGGAAGGTGTTCACGCCAAAAAATTACGCTAACTCCATGAACTTTGGCGCTAGACGCGTCTAACGCCAAAGTATAAATATGGAGTTAGTTTTGCGTCGAATTTGCGTCGAAAAAAACGACGCAAATTCGGCGCAAACGGAGTATAAATATGCCCCTTTGTGTCCATGGGAAACGGTTATGCAGATCAAGTCGCAAGGTTTTGTGCATTGAACTGTATATCGTTCAAGGATCAGTGGGAATTGTTACCACAAACCGAAAATGACACGTTTGAACCTTGCATTAAGGGTGGTTGATACACTAGATGAGCTAAAAACACTACAGGGTCGTGCTAGCAAAGAGGAAAAACGCTCCTGGCAGAGAATGCAATGCGTACAAAGAGCTGATGACTTGTGGGTCTCAGAGGAAGGGAAACTGGTTTTGCCAAACAGTCTTCTGTCACAATTTGCGAGGCTTTATCATGGACAGGCACATCTTGGGAGAGACGCAATGATCAGGTCATTCAAGATTGACTGGTTTAACCAAAAATTCAGACATGCTGCAGAGGTTACTTGTCATAGGTACATCATCTGTCAACAGATGAATGCCGGAAAAGGGACTGTGGTAACTCTGAGCCACATAGGGAGAGCTGGCGGTCCATTTAGCAAGATGCAAATGGATTTCATTGAAATGCCTGTTTGTGGAGGATTGAAGTACGTGTTGGTGATTGTGTGTGTTTTCAGCCACTGGATTGAGGCTTACCCCACACGTAGAAACGACATTCTCACAGTTGCAAAGCTGCTGCTTAGGGAACTAATACCCAGGTTCGGGTTTCCGGTCTCTATAGAATCAGATAGGGGCAGACACTTTGACAATGAGGTGATTAAGCTCTTGTGTGCTGCATTAGATATTGAACAGAAACTGCATTGTAGCTACCGCCCTGAAGCATCAGGACTAGTAGAACAAATGAATGGTACTTTGAAGTCGAGAATGGTGAAGATGTGCGCAGCTACCAATATGAAATGGCCAGATGCATTGCCCTTAGTGCTGATGTAGATGAGGAACACCCCTGATAAGAAGACAGGACTATCACCCCCTGAGATCCTTATGGGTAGAGCTATGAGGCTACCCGCAGTGCCTGCAAATGCTCTTGTGAATATCACGGAGGATATGGTGTTGGACTACTGCAAAGGTTTGGCTGATGTGGTTCTCTCTTTTTCTCACCAGGTGGAAGCCAACACATTGCCACCGATCAGTGATCCAGGTCACACCCTGCAAGCCGGTGACAGGGTGGTTGTCAAGAAGCACGTGAGAAAGTCGTGTTTAGAGCCGCGCTGGAAGGGGCCATATCAAGTGATACTAACAACAACCACTGCTGTGAAATGTGCAGGCATTCCAAATTGGATACATGCCAGTCACACAAAGAAGGTAACGTGTCCAACTGATGAGGAACTTGAAGTTTCCGACTCAACAGTTCCAGAGAGGGAAGTCTCAGGGCCTGAAAATAGCCAAGAGGGAACTGAGACTGCAGGAGAGCCAACTGAGAACAGCCTAGTCCCTCAAACAGTGAACGGGTTCGAGAGAGGTGACAATGTGCCTATCTCAGTAGAGGCATCAGGAGAACTAAATCAAGGAGAGGTTCTCTCAGAAGCAGACGGATACGGGTTAGAGCTTGAACCCATTACAGATCCAGAAGAAGAAGAAGGGGAAATAGTAGAGAGAGATCAAAGCACACCGGCATCCCCTGAGCCAGTTGCAGGTCCATCAAGATAAAACACCATAGCACAAGAGGAGGGTGCTGTTCAGCATCCTGAAAAGACAAGCAGGAAGAAGACGCATAAG
The DNA here is from genome assembly GCF_031143425.1 of Pleurodeles waltl. Classification (NCBI taxonomy): domain Eukaryota; kingdom Metazoa; phylum Chordata; class Amphibia; order Caudata; family Salamandridae; genus Pleurodeles; species Pleurodeles waltl. The sequence continues at coordinate 1,142,327,626 of NC_090439.1, forward strand.
GGAGATAACTGGCCAGAAAAGCAGGCTGCGAAAGAAAGGGTTGTACCAGGTGAAACAATAACAGAAGAAACTGATACATCCCGAATAGAGGATCTAAGTGAAGGAGAATTGAAAGGCAAACGCAGATTGAAAAGGAAAAGAACCGCAAATAGAAGGTACGCAGGTCCTGAATGGGCATATGCAACAACATCTGAATGGCAACAAGAATTCTTAGCGTTCTGTTTTGATCGAGAAGTACCAGGTCAATATTACGGTACCTGAAATCAATTGAAGAAAGAGACTTTGTTCAAACTAAAATTTGAAATTAAAAACTGAGAAGCTGAGAAAAAGACTTATGAATTACCGGATGTAACACTGATAACCTGAATTGACTTTGAAAACCGGATTATGACAAGCTGCTAACCTGATTTGACAAAGGGGGTCCTGGAGTGAGTGAAACGCTGTAAATACACGCAGAGAGAAAGAGACTTTTGCATCAAGAAGAACAAAAAAAAAAAGAAAAAAGAAAAAGAGAGTTTTATATCATCCTCAAGTTGATTATTGTTCTGCTATCTGATTCTTTACAGACATGGCTTATAATAGAGGTAGTAACAAAAGGGGTAAGGTGTGTGGTTGGTTAAGTCTTATATTAGATATTGTGTGTGCAATAATAATTGTGGGTGTGATTGTGGGAATGCCGTGGTTGGATAAGAAAGCAACTAACAACGCTTCAAAACCTGTGACTACAACACTAACACCATGGGAAAAGTTTGAGCAGGGGGGAACTAACTCAAAAGGGGAACTTTCCACTAACGTCTTCTATCGCTTGCTGAATGAGTATGTTGAGACCATGGATGCGAAAAATTGTTATGTGTGCACAAAGATTCCTTCATCAGTACAAGAGGGGGTCACCTATCATAGCTTACCACTTACCTACGGGATAAGTTGTAGTTTGCTACTAACAAGATTCTATAATCAAGAGCATGTGCAATACTTCTATTCAAATTTGGATGTAGTGTTTTCTTTTGTGCCTGTGATTGAGTTTCTGAACAAGTTAGCTAAGGAGCATAGTATAAAATTAGTGAGAGGTTTCTTTGAACCGACACTTACATTTGGGACAGCTTATGCACACTGCAATAATCTGACTTGCTTATTGACACCTGTAGAGAAAAGCTTTTTAGATCACATGGATGATAGACGCAAAGCATTGAAAGAAAGATTAGAAAAGGGGCTAGAGAAATCACATATGGAAATGATTATGCTTACACTGCAATAAAGACGCAAGGCAAACTAGCTATAGATGCATTACATGTAGGAAGGCTTTGTATATATAGGCCGAAATCTGAACATGACACTTTATTTGTGGGAACGAGTGAATGCAGGCATGTGTTTTTGTTTCAGAGTAAATGGACATTCATGTTAAATGGACAGGATCCAGCGATCCCTGGGATCTATTATATCTGTGGACTTAATGCTTATTACCGTCTCCCTAAGGAATGGTATGGAACATGTTATTTGGGAATAGTTTTCCCAAAGATTTACCAGATTGATGACTTAAAGCAAATACCTAAAACGTCTGAATTACAACATGCTTGACAAAAACGAGAGACAGCGGCTACTGTCGTTGGAGACATATTTAGAGCCATAATCCCTTCAGTAGGGGTTATCTTAAACTCCATAAAGATTCGAAAGTTGTCTACTATTGTGGATAACATGCTGACAAATTTTATAGGGGCTATACTCCTGATGGATACTGAACTTGCTGCGGAAAGAGCTATGACTCTTCAAAATCGGCTTGCTTTAGACATTCTTTTAGCAAAAAGCAGCGGAGTCTGCAAGATCCTCAACGAGCGTCATTGTTGCTCATATATACCTGATAATAGTAAAAAGATTAGAAGTATGCTTACTAACCTAACTAAAGATAGTGCAGATTTGAAGGAACCTGGAGTGTGGGAGAAATTAGGAAAAGGAATTGCCAGAGTAGGGAGCTGGTTTAGCAATATTTGGAATGGGGTTCTTGCAAAAATATTAGGGGGTCTATTAAATGTTCTGGCCTGTCTAGGATTATGGGGAGCATGCAAAATAAATGACAAAATCAAAAGAAATTGGACAAAAAGAAATAAAAGGAACGAAGAAAGTGAAAGGAAGAAAATGTTTAATGAAATTTGGGAAAGTTCACACAAGGGACAAGATGTTGAAATGCGCATTATGCGTAAAGTGAAAAATTAAGTGAAAGGTCGAAAGGGAAAGGTTTGTGTGATGACGATCGTCATCAGAGAAGGGACTGAGAGAGCGTAGCTTATATAATCTATATTAACATGAAATGCTTATGAATTAATGTGTGATAATGCCGCCTAAAAACTGTAATTTTGCTTAAATGTGCACCTGAAATGTGACCACGGAGAGTGGCCGCCAATGTATACGTAGACTAAAATGATGACTGAAATGTTTATATTATGTTTAAATAAATTATTACGTTATTAAATCTGTGCTGAAATCCTCATAGGCCTTAAGTTAGCATGAGCCGGAGCTTAGCTGCTTGGCTCTCATATTAAATGTATTTTTCTATCTTGCAGTGTGCTGACTCACAAAAGTACATGACCCCGTATGTTTTTTTCTTCAAACTAGAAGACGAATGTAACCATGCTAGATCCGTTCCCACAACTTTTCCTTGTTTGCAGAATAATGTTAAAACAAAATGAAACAGTGTAGATTAATGTAATGTACAAGGTCATTCAAACCGGTGAAGACAATGGAGCTACTGACCAAAAGATGTGCAAAGAATTACAGAAAGATTAAATCATACCGGACGTGCCACCTCTGAAGACGTCAATTATGGAGACCAATAAAATGTCTGTAAAATAATATGGGGTGAAAGTTAGGTGACCAAATGTGTTTTCTAATAGGCTAAAGATAGTGGGGTATAACAAATGTCCAATAAAATTTTGGGGGAATGTACAACGAAAAAGGGATAAAAACCCATGTCACGAGGAGTCATTTAGGTGGGTTAGGGAATGCTATTGATTTTATCCAGAAACTCTGTCACTCTGTTTGGTGACTTGTTGGTTTACTTAAAACCATCCTCGCCCTTAGATTGTCCATTTACACTTTACCTCCTTATGAGGGAAGTGCCCTTTTGCCCCAAAGCTGAGTTCTGACTGATGGCGAATTGACTGATGTCCTGAAGACGAAGACTGAACCTGTGCGCTGACCTAAACTTTGGAGGGTAATTATGACACTGCAATTGTGATTTGTCTGTTTGCTTTTCCTTTCTAGGTACCAACTACTTACTTTTGACGGAGACCATAGTTAGATGTTTTCCAAATTGGTGTTCTAAATTGTTTTGCATGAAGCCCAACATGCTAATGCTAATCAGTGGTTAGGACAGGTGTTCACTAAACTGATGCAAATAGACAAACGACCGAATCTATGCTTTGTTGAACTGACGCGTAATTGACACCCGGCTAAGTTGATCTATGTTCACGCCGTGTTATGTTCTGATGTTTGTGATTCTAGCTTTAATGAAATCTTATCAAAGTTGCCATATCGTGACTATGCTATTATGTTTCTTGGTTTTGAGTTTGACGTACCTGCTATTAGATTTGTAAGCAATAGGGAACAAAACTCATAAAATTCTACTGAACCAGTGTGGTTATTCATGGCTGAAAGGTCATGGTAGCGTCTTGAATTGATTAATGACTTTGACTAAAGTGAAATGTATTGTCGTGATAAATATTGATGACATTATTGACGTATTGATTGACATATTGATTAGCTATCTCGTCCTAAGGTGTCTCTCAACTGGGTCAAAAGATTCATTGGCCTAAAACAAGTCCTGATGTGTAATAAATTATCATAAAGAGACGCGTTATCATAGTGTGTGTTGAATGCTGGGACAGAATGTAGTGTGTGTTGAATGCTGGGATAGAATGTAGCATGTGTTGAATGCTTGGACAGAATGTAGTGTGTATTGAATGCTGGGATAGAATGTAGTGTGTGTTGAATTCTGAGATAGAATGTATTGTTGTACTGCCATTTGATAAAGTTTGTTTTGACCAATGACTTTGTGTTTCACCACTGCGCATATTAGTTGCTCAATGTTCACCAGTAGCACATGGTATGTTTTGTTCAGTTTAGCCGCCTATGGGCTTTGACATTGCATTAGTCATTACATTCTGTATTCTGCCTATTGGCTTTGACATGCTGTATCCAGTCTAGCCGCCTATTGGCTTTGACATTGCATTCCTTTGACATTGCATTCCTATTGGCTTTGACATGATGTATTCAATTTAGCTGCCTATTGACTTTGACATGCTATTAGATATGCTGCCTATGGGCTTTGACATGATATTATATATTGCATTTTGTATTCAGCTTAACTGCCTATTGGCTTTGACATGATATTATACATTGCATTTTATATTCAGCTCCGCTGCCTATTGGCTTTGACATGATATTATACATTGCATTTTGTATTCAGCTCAGCTGCCTATGGGCTTTGACATGATATAAGACATTGCATTTTGTATTCAGCTTAGATGCTTATTGGCTTTGACATGACACTAGACATTGCATTTGATATTTAGGTTAGCTGCCCATTGCCTTTAACGTGGAGTTAGACATTGCAGTTGAGAATCCAAGCTGTAATTTTCCAAGCTGTGTTTTTGCACCAGAGAACCAAGATGTTTTTCTCACAGTAGACTAGACATGATAAGAGAGAGTACATGGGTGTTGTTTGTTCTCTCTGCTTGAGCTTGGGAACAGGAGTAGTCTTGGAGACCTGGCCAGTCTCCAAAAGGCTTGCTCAGTTTCCCAGGTCTGAGAGGAGGGGGCACACCTTTGTAACGAATGACACAGGCTACAGAGAGTCAGATTCGAATCTGCCGGACCTCGTGCTGGAGCTTGGCGCAGGCTGCCAGCAATCCCGTGTGGGTAGATGAATCTCTTTCCCGCGGCTGACAGGGGTCATCAGCTTGCAGACCTTAGAAAGATGAAGCTGTAGATAGTTCCCACACAGTGAAGTATTTGTTTTGCTTTGCATTCAATATCTTATAAATATAACCTGCTGTGTATATTGCAAACTGATATATTTTGTTTGATTAACGCGGACTTGAAAGCTACTAATTCGTCATACATAAATATTGTGGTTGGGGAAGAATTAACAACAATAAAAGTCTTCTTTGACCTCAGAAGTGCATTTCTGTTGTGTTATGTTAGTGCTTAGAAACTAGATAAGAGGAAAGCACTACAATTGGTACCAGGAGTCGTGGGGTCGGTCATTAAGAGGGTGTTGACGAGTTGGTAGATTTCTAAGTGCACACTTTAAAAGTGTAATTGTTTTTTGTTGTTTGGAGAATTACAGAAATTGTTTTCTGTTTGGGGAATCACAGTAGCACCGCAGACCATGTCTGAGAATGCATGTGTTGATAAACTGCCGGATGGTGCTAAGAAAAACTGTGAATTGTTTTCTGTTTGGGGAATTACAGAAGAAAATGCATGTGTAGCTAAAATGCCTGATAATGCTTTGAGAAATAATTCCTGTTGTACATATGTAGAAAACGTGTGTTTTGGAAGTAATGATGACAGAAAGGTCTGGATACCTTTATCTGCTTACAGAGAAATGCAGGAGAAATGTAGGAAGTTGGAACATGAAAATAGGAATTTACGTGAGCAAATTAGCCCGACTGAAAGTTATAAAAGGGCTGTTTTGGAAGAATCTTTCTTGTCCCATTCCAGTAATGAGGGGGTTAAGACAGCTCCGAGCTGCACTGAGTTTTCGTGTGAGCCAGGGTTTTTGGCAGTGGAAGCGCATTCCTTAACTGATAAGACGGACAAGAAAGACCAGAATGTGATTTACGAGTTACCGTTGCAAAATGCACAAGTAAAACGAAAGATTTTAGAGAAAGAGACACCGAGTTTCATTAGCTTGTTTGATTTTTGGAAAAAGAATAGCACTCATTTGAGAGAAATCCTAACACTTTTGTATATGGTCACTGTGAAAAATTATGTGCAGCTGCGCGCTTGTGATTTGGCAAATGAAATAATGCAGACTTTAGGTTTTTGCGCAGTGCAAGAAGGAAATACTTATGTACATTTAAATCATGAACAAGGAAAGAAAATAGTGCCCCTAGCTAGAATCATACAATGGATCTGGTACTTGCAAGACAGGGCTAGAGTACCACAGGTAAAAGAATTACCGGTGAAGATGTGTGCACCATTTGAATTCGTGTCTACTGAAGATAAAAAGCATGTTTGTTTTACTAATAATTCATTGACTGAAATGTTGTTTTCTGGCACAGGAGAAGGAACAGCGTTGTATAATGTGTGTCAGATTTTAAAGCAAGAGCTACGTGAGATGTGTCATTTTTACGCTGATTTTTGGTTCATTGCTAATGTTTTAGCACCTAACTGGTTCAATTACCTTGCAGATGTTAATGAGAAAAATTCAGAGAGAGAAGTGTTCACCCAGAATTCTGCCTTAGTGGGGATGGCTAAGTGGGTGCCCCAGAAATGTGAACAGCTGAGAGAAAAAGCCACTTACAGGTGGGCAGAGATGAGAGAGATGCATATTCCCCTAGATTTGATAAAAACTGTGCAGCACGCACAAAAGCAATCTGTCATGCAAGCAGTCACAGAGCAGTTGGGGAGAGGACCAGAACAGAAATGGCAAAGTGATCAGGTTTTAGGGAGAGTGATTGCTGCAGATTACCAAGGAAAAATCGAAATTATGCTGATACCTAGAAAAGAATCTGATTCATTCATACAAATTGGAGACAGAATGGCCCAAATTGACAAAAATGCAGTGAATGGAGGTTTGGTAAAGAAGGAGTCTGCCCCAGCCCTTCTGACAGTGCAAGAAAAGGGAAGCTGTGGCGCAGCAGATAAAAACCTCAGTGCTGATGTGTGGGCTGAAGCCCTAAGTGATCCTCCAGACCCTGCAGAAAATATAACAAAGGGCCTCAAAAACGTCCTGCTGATTATAATACAGGGAAAGAAAGAGGAAGGGTGCAGTTTAAATGAAAAATGTTATTTGCAAGAAAAGTCATACTTGTTTCTTTTGCAGATCCTACCACGTTTCGCCACTGTCCCTGAGTGTGCTGTGTGGTCCCCCTTCCGGTGTGTGCGTGTGGGGTCGGGGAAGGGACCGAATCCCCAACCTGAACCTGGCTGAGTAAAGTGCCAGCACCATGGATCCATTTTGCGCAAACTGCGCCTTTAGTTCAAGTTCAACTTGTTTGATTGCATTCTTCCACTGGAACTAAGCTGTGTTTTTTTTTTTTTTTTTTTTTCTTCTCGTATGGAACTCTGACTTTTGCTTATCTTCCAGCAAACCTTTCAGGTGGACCGTGCACCTTTACATGAGTAGAACTCATGCCACATCAAATTGCTAACACTGTTGAATTAGAGACTCATTCAGAGAAAAAAAATTGCTCAGTCTTTTCTATGTAGATGTATCTGATGTGAAAGGTTATGAAATCAATGTGTTAATTCACTTCTATTGCTTTACAGGGATTGCTTTGATCATTCAAATATAATGTTTTTTTGTGCTGATGTTTTTTTTTGTGTTTGTTTGAAACAAGAGATATGTGAAACAAAAATTCATTGGTCAAAGGGCGGAATGTACTGCCATTTGATAAAGTTTGTTTTGACCAATGACTTTGTGTTTCACCACTGCGCATATTAGTTGCTCAATGTTCACCAGTAGCACATGGTATGTTTTGTTCAGTTTAGCCGCCTATGGGCTTTGACATTGCATTAGTCATTACATTCTGTATTCTGCCTATTGGCTTTGACATGCTGTATCCAGTCTAGCCGCCTATTGGCTTTGACATTGCATTCCTTTGACATTGCATTCCTATTGGCTTTGACATGATGTATTCAATTTAGCTGCCTATTGACTTTGACATGCTATTAGATATGCTGCCTATGGTCTTTGACATGATATTATATATTGCATTTTGTATTCAGCTTAACTGCCTATTGGCTTTGACATGATATTATACATTGCATTTTATATTCAGCTCCGCTGCCTATTGGCTTTGACATGATATTATACATTGCATTTTGTATTCAGCTCAGCTGCCTATGGGCTTTGACATGATATAAGACATTGCATTTTGTATTCAGCTTAGATGCTTATTGGCTTTGACATGACACTAGACATTGCATTTGATATTTAGGTTAGCTGCCCATTGCCTTTAACGTGGAGTTAGACATTGCAGTTGAGAATCCAAGCTGTATTTTTCCAAGCTGTGTTTTTGCACCAGAGAACCAAGATGTTTTTCTCACAGTAGACTAGACATGATAAGAGAGAGTACATGGGTGTTGTTTTCTTCGCTTGAGCTTGGGAACAGGAGTAGTCTTGGAGACCTGGCCAGTCTCCAAAAGGCTTGCTCAGTTTCCCAGGTCTGAGAGGAGGGGGCACACCTTTGTAACGAATGACACAGGCTGCAGAGAGTCAGATTCGAATCTGCCGGACCTCGTGCTGGAGCTTGGTGCGAGCTGCCAGCAATCCCGTGTGGGTAGATGAATCTCTTTCCGCGGCTGACAGGGGTCATCAGCTTGCAGACCTTAGAAAGATGAAGCTGTAGATAGTTCCCACACGGTGAAGTATTTGTTTTGCTTTGCATTCAATATCTTATAAATATAAACTGCTGTGTATATTGCAAACTGATATATTTTGTTTGATTAACGCGGACTTGAAAGCTACTAATTCGTCATACATAAATATTGTGGTTGGGGAAGAATTAACAACAATAAAAGTCTTCTTTGACCTCAGAAGTGCATTTCTGTTGTGTTATGTTAGTGCTTAGAAACTAGATAAGAGGAAAGCACTACAATTGTGTATTGAATGTTGTGACAGAATGTAGTGTGTATTGAATGCTGGGACAGAATGTAGTGTGTATTGAATGCTGTGTCAGAATGTAGTGTGTATTGAATGCTGGGATAGAATGTAGTGTGTATTGAATGTTGGGACACAATGTAGTGTGTATTGAATGCTGGAACAGAATGTAGTGTGGATTGAATGCTGGGATAGAATGTAGTGTGTATTGAATGCTGGGATAGAATGTAGTGTGTATTGAATGTTGTGACAGAATGTAGGGGGTCATTCCTACCCTGGCGGTCCGAGACCGCCAGGGTAGGGGACCGCGGATGCACCGCCAACAGGCTGGCGGTGCATCCAGGCCCATTCTGACCGCGGCGGTAAACCGCGGTCAGAAAAGGGAAACCGGCGGTTTCCCGCCGGTTTTCCCCTGGGCTGCAGAATCCTCCATGGCGGCGCTGCAGGCAGCGCCGCCATGGGGATTCTGACCCCCTTCCCGCCAGCCTGGTTCTGGCGGTTTTGACCGCCAGAACCAGGCTGGCGGGAACGGGTGTCGTGGGGCCCCTGGGGGCCCCACTTAGAATTTCAGTGTCTGCTTAGCAGACACTGAAATTCGCGACGGGTGCTGGGATAGAATGTAGTGTGTATTGAATGCTGGGATAGAATGTAGTGTGTATTGAATGCTGGGATGGAATGTAGTGTGTGTTGAATTGTGGGATAGAATGCAGTGTGTGTTGAAGGCTGGGATAGAATGTAATGTGTGTTGAATGCTGGGATAGAATGTAGTGTGTGTTGAACGCTGGATACGATGTAGTGTGTATTGAACTCTGGGATAAAATGTAGTGTGTATTAAATTCTGGGATAAAATGTAGTGTGTATTGAATGCTGGGATAGAATGTAGTGTGTGTTGAATGCTGGGATAGAATGTAGTGTGTATTGAATGCTGGGACAGAATGTAGTGTGTGTTGAATTCTGGGACAGAATGTAGTGTGTGTTGAGTGCTGGGACAGAATGTAGTGTGTGTTGAATGCTGGGACATAATATAGTGTGTGTTGAATGCTGGGATAGAATGTAGGGTGTGTTGAATGCTGGGATAGAATGTAGTGTGTTTTGAAAGCTGGGACAGAATGTAATGTGTGTTGAATGCTGGGATAGAAAGCAGTGTGTGTTGAATTCTGGGATAGAATGCAGTGTGTATTGCATGCTGGGATAGAATGTAGTGTGTATTGAATGCTGGGACAGAATGTAGTGTGTGTTGAATGCTGGGATAGAATGCAGTGTGTGTTGAATTCTGGGATAGAATGCAGTGTGTATTGCATGCTGGGATAGAATGTAGTGTGTATTGAATGCTGGGACAGAATGTAGTGTGTGTTGAATTCTGGGATAGAATGTAGTGTGTGTTGAATGCTGGGATAGAATGCAGTGTGTGTTGAATTCTGGGATATAATGTAGTGTGCGTTGAATTCTGGGATAGAATGTAGTGTGCGTTGAATGCTGGGATAGAATGCAGTGTGTGTTGAATTCTGGGATAGAATGCAGTGTGTATTGAATTCTGGGATAGAATGTAGTGTGTGTGTTGAATTATGGGATAGAATGTAGTGTGTGTGTTGAATTCTGGGATAGAATGTAGTGTGTATTGAATTCTGGAATAGAATGTAGTGTGTGTAGAATGCTGGGATAGAATGTACTGTGTATTGAGTTCTGGGATAGAATGTAGTGTGTGTTGAATTCTGGGATAGAATGTAGTGTGTGTTGAATGCTGGGATAGAATGTAGTGTGTGTTGAATTCTGGGATAGAATGTAGTGTGTGTTGAGTTCTGGGCTAGAATGTAGTGTGTATTGAGTTCTGGGATAGAATGTAGTGTGTGTTGAATTCTGGGATAGAATGTAGTGTGTGTTGAATGCTGGGATAGAATGTAGTGTGTGTTGAATGCTGGAACAGAATGTAGTGTGTATTGAATGCTGGGATAGAATGTAGTGTGTATTGAATGTTGGGATAGAATGCAGTGTGTGTTGAATGCTGGGATAGAATGTAGTGTGTGTTGAATGTTGGGATAGAATTTAGAGTGTATTGAATTCTGGGATAGAATGTAGTGTGTGTTGAATGCTGGGATAGAATGTAGTGTGTATTGAATGCTGGGATAGAATGTAGTGTGTGTTGAATTCTGGGATAGAATGTAGTGTGTGTTGAATGCTGGGATAGAATGTAGTGTGTGTTGAATTCTGGGATAGAATGTAGTGTGTGTTGAACGCTGGGATAGAATGTAGGGTGTGTTGAACGCTGGATAGAATGTAGTGTGTATTGAATTCTGGGATAAAATTTAGTGTGTATTGAATGCTGGGATAGAATGTAGGGTGTGTTGAATGCTGGGATAGAATGTATTGTGTATTGCATGCTGGGATAGAATGTAGTGTGTATTGAATGCTGGGATAGAATAGAATGTCGTGTGTGTTGAATGCTGGGATAGAATGTAGTGTGTGTTGAATGCTGGGATAGAATGTAGTGTGTATTGAATGCTGGTACAGAATGTAGTGTGTGTTGAATGATGGGATAGAATGTAGTGTTTGTTGAATGTTGGGATAGAATGTAGTGTGTATTTAATTCTGGGATATAATTTAGTGTGTACTGAATTCTGGGATAGAATGCAGTGTGTGTTGAATTCTGGGATAGAACGCAGTGTGTGTTGGATGCTGGGATAGAATGCAGTGTGTGGTGGATGCTGGGATGAATGCAGTGTGTGGTGGATGCTGGGATAGAATGTAGTGTGTGTTGGATGCTGGGATAGGATGTAGTGTGTGTTGGATGCTGGGATAGGATGTAGTGTGTGTTGGATGCTGGGATAGGATGTAGTGTGTGTTGAATGCTGGGATAGAAGGTAATGTGTGTTGAATGCTGGGATAGGATGTAGTGTGTGTTAGATGCTGGGATAGGATGTAGTGTGTGTTGGATGCTGGGATAGAATGTAGTGTGTGTTGGATGCTGGGATGGAATGTAGAGTGTGTTGGATGCTGGGATAGGATGTAGTGTGTGTTGAATGCTGGGATAGAAGGTAATGTGTGTTGAATGCTGGGATAGGATGTTGTGTGTGTTGGATGCTGGGATAGGATGTAGTGTGTGTTGAATGCTGGGATAGAAGGTAATGTGTGTTGAATGCTGGGATAGGATGTTGTGTGTGTTGGATGCTGGGATAGGATGTAGTGTGTGTTGAATGCTGGGATAGAAGGTAATGTGTGTTGAATGCTGGGATAGGATGTTGTGTGTGTTGGATGCTGGGATAGGATGTAGTGTGTGTTGGATGCTGGGATAGAATGTAGTGTGTGTTGGATGCTGGGATAGGATGTAGTGTGTGTTGGATGCTGGGATAGAATGTAGTGTGTGTTGGATGCTGGGATAGAATGCTCAGCTGTAACTACTCTTTCTGACTGATTTTTGCACTTGGCTTTAGTTCTGCTCTTGGTTGTCAATGTCAATATTAAGCCATTTAATTTCCAGAATCTCAGGAATAACCCAAAACCTAGCGCATCGAGTCCATCTCTACCCGTCTCTCCCATGCCTTTACAACATGAAAGGTTGCGCAACACAACACAACACAACACTGGTCTCGGGGTTCTAAGAGCTGTGCGTGGTAGTGTCACGTGCTGGTCCTTCCTTTCTCTTTTGGTCCCTCTCCTGCATCACCATCCTACGACCGGTGGGTGACATGTGATCTTAGAACATGCCAGGCATTATATGAGCTCTTGAGGTCATACCATGGGACACAGGAGTGAATCACAGCAGAGAGGTAGATGGATCCCTCCTACCCTCAGTTAGTTACCTGGCTTTAGTTTTTGGAGGTAGGGCATAGGCGACTATTGAATGATTCGCACCTTCCCATTAGCTACACGGATGGACTGTTCCCCGAAGTTATGCAAATAGCAGTGCCAGGCAGCCTACGTGCTGCGACGAGACACACTGAGTTTTGCAACATTAACAATAATGTACAGATCCCTCTCACTCTCAAGAACTTCTAAAAGGCCAGTGAACAGATAGGCATATTCTACAGTTGCACCCTGCGGCGTAACGAATTTTGAGGCGCCCCCGCCCTCAAAATAGATGGAGGGGGTCCCTGAATCCAGACCCAGTTAGGAGCTCTCAGGCCAGGCGCCCACTCCCCATGCACAGTGCTGGAGGGGGGCCCTAGAGCTCGGGCGCCCGCACTGCAGGTGCTGTGGGGGCTATTGTTACACAACTGCCCTGCACAGCTTGGTGCCTTGTGTATCCTGAGTTGCACTTTGACCAGTCTGGCTGGTGCACTGGGTAAACCCAGGCCTCCTGCTCAGCATTGCCACCAACAAACCTTTGTTGTCCTTGAGATCTAGCCGCAAGTTCATGACCTCTCCCCAAAACAGCTTATGGGAGCAGAGTAAATGAGGGGTCCCAGGCATACCTGAAGCTTCTCCATCCACTCATCCAGCCATCTGTTGCAGAAGTCCTTCAGAGATGACTTGCTGCCATCGGTGTCCTTCCAGGTCTCCCAGGAGTCCATTTCTTTGTAGAAGTGGCCTTTGCGATCCTGCAGGCCCAGCTCTTCGAACAAAGCCATCAGAGGTGTCCTGGTGGCAAGACAGATGGTTTATCGGTCAGATTGTACAAATGTTTGAGCATCAAAAAGCAAAGGCGTAAACTAGCGACTCAGACTCTTGAAGAAACTGAGACAACCAGCAACTTTATATCTAAAGGCAACTGAGGATTTACCAGCAAAGACAACGAAATTGGTTTGGTGGCAGCCACGAGAGAGAAGTTCTCAGTTTTTGAGGGTCGGTTTCACGTGTTCAGCTACTTATCCTTGAGTGAGGGAAATTTAAGCATGTACTATCTACCATCCATGTACTTTACTACTCACTGCTAGATCTCAAAGTTGGAGCAGCGACAACGACAGCTAAAACGATTGCTCCTTGAGATGCGCTGGGACTAATCTGCTGACTAACAATGGGCCCAAATTAAAGATTCACAGTGGGCAGCGATTCCTTTTTCCTGGAATGAGGATCTTCAGAGGAACCCTCCCTTACAGGTTGACAACTACCTAGGAGAGGATCACACAAGCCCTGTTGATTTAAAACACAAAACTCACCAGGCCTGACAGCAGTGGACAGTTATTCTTAGTATAAATGGAGTAAATATGTCAAATTAAGTCTCCTCCTAATGACTGCCATATTCAGACCTTAAAGCCTGATCTACAAGGACATTTTCAGGTCGCAAACCCAGAGATGCTCAAAATCTCAGGGTTTATGACCAAAGAATGTTTGTTTGGTATGTGAACTTATTTTATGCATCCCCCACTGATATAATGGAATTTTCCCGACCCATACTGAATGACAATCAGAAAGGGGCGTGAAAGGGGAGTCCACTCCTAATTGCGATTTCGGGCCAATAAATTTGAGACCGCATTTGTGGTTGCAAACAGTTGTACACTTACTGACTCCTGAAAGCAGGTGGTAACTTGTTCGCAAAGGGGCATGTTCCCCATTGCACAGCTTCCCCTTTGGGACTGTGTCGGACAAGGGGCATGTTCCCCATTGGACAGCTTCCCCTTTGGGACTGTGTCGGACAAGGGGCATGTTCCCCATTGGAAAGCTTCCCCTTTGGGACTGTGTCGGACAAGGGGCATGTTCCCCATTGGACAGCTTCCCCTTTGGGACTGTGTCGGACAAGGGGCATGTTCCCCATTGGACAGCTTCCCCTTTGGGACTGTGTCGGACAAGGGGCATGTTCCCCATTGGAAAGCTTCCCCTTTGGGACTGTGTCGGACAAGGGGCATGTTCCCCATTGGAAAGCTTCCCCTTTGGGACTGTGTCGGACAAGGGGCATGTTCCCCATTGGACAGCTTCCCCTTTGGGACTGTGTCGGACAAGGGGCATGTTCCCCATTGGACAGCTTTCCCTTTGGGACTGTGTCGGACAACATTAGTTGGAACTGGCAGTGGTGCAGGGCTACTGCCCGCTCCCTCCAATCTGGATTTCTTTGTAAAGTAGAACTCGTTCCCATTGGTTTGGGAATGCAAATGCAGGGACGGTGTTCTCTGCGTGCCACCATACATGTAGTTGTTGCCAATCTAAGAGAGTCGCAAAGAGCGACCGGCACAATTCAAATTCATTAGGCAGGTCATTCTGTGCGCCCCTGTGACTTCAGATTTGCAATGCGACTGAAAGGTGATGGCAATGTGCAACCAGCCTTTTAATACATAAGGTTGTAAGTTAAGTTAAAACAATATACGGAATATTATTCATCACAGATACATTGCCCCCGCCTGACACAGCAGCTGCAAACCTTTTACAGTAAAACCATAATAAACTATGTTTATTATGGTTTTACTGTAAAAGGGGCGGGCCAAGGGAGGTGACAGGCATGACAGGGACAGAGGGGGAGTGCACAGCACTCCCCCTCAGTGCGCATGTGCGTTTGGCTATCTGTCTCGGGCCGGCCAAACACACATGCGCACTAGGCTTCCTCCAACCCGGCCCTGTGTTGCCTGGTGGGAGAGAGTAGGAAGAGACTCTCACTCTGCCTGCCAGCAGCATGAAAGCAGTGTTAGGATTGGATGCCTGCAGTGAAAGACCGGAACGGCGAGTAAGGTATGTTTTTTAAAATTATTATTATATTTTAATGTTGTTGTCCCCAACATCACCGCCTTGCGCTGACCCTTTTCCCTCCCGCGAGCCGTGACTGCACAGATATTTCTTTCATAATATGGGGAGTGTATGAAAATAGGTATTCAGCAAATTGAAACTAGCAAAGGTCCGCTGCTTTGTAAGGGAGTGGTGCTATCGACAGGTCAGAATGTGACATTTCGGTCCATAACCTGATAACTGCCCTTACGCAGGGCTCGCTCACCTGAGTTCAAGGGTTGCTTGTTGGAAGAAGGTCATCAGCTCAAGCGCGAGCTCCTTGCTATTGCAGTCTAAAGTCTTGAGTGCTCCCAGAGTGGCCAAGATGAAATTCCTTTGATCCTGCACCTGAAAGAAGGCAACAATGCAGTAGCAGAATTTTACTGTTTAAAAATTACTTCAGAACTGATTTACTAAAATGTTGTGTACCTAGGTGTCAGTGAAATGCACTAAATGTTGAATTTATTTGAGTTCAGACATTCCCAAATCCTCATTTATAGAAGCAGGATTTTAAAGTTTTTTTATCACAGATTTCACTTATTTCTTGAAAGGGACCATTCAGTGAATGATGTCATGATATATCTCAAACCCCAAGCAGGCAATCATTCTAAAATGTCAGTCATTGCTGATTGTGAGAGAGGCAGGGCGGGTAAAGAGAACTGTTTTGTTATTCTCTACACTGATGGCAGCTGTGAGGATAAAGGGGCTTGTTGCAACAGCAAGCCCAGAGAAGAAACTTGGAAAAAGAAGAATGGCGTGTTGGCGGAATCACCATCACTTCCGTGTTATGACGCATGGAAATCTACAAGGTCCATATTTTACAAAACCCTAACCCCTGAGAGTTTGTGAATCCGATCACATTAGTAAATGTCACTGAGTCATAAACCCACGGCAGTCTCAGGTGTGCGTGTATGTGGGTGCATTGTACCACATGACCACATGAACCACATGTACCACATTTAGCACATGAACCACATGAACCAAATGTACCACATGAACCACATACCACATGTACCACATGTAGCACATGAACCTAGGGACAAAGCAACAGAGCACCATGCAAGAGAGGGCAGCACTGGAGCAAGAAGGTGTGAAGGGGGTAGTTTTACCTAAACGCGCTTTATAAAAGTACGAAAAGTGGTTCAGTTAACTTCGTTTGGTTGCAGTAAAATAGACCACAAAAGTACAGTACAATAACATGTAACAAAACATAAAATAGTGCAAGTGCAACTACATATAACTGGATTAAACATACACTCATCTGTCAAATAAAATACTGCTACCAAATGCGGTACATACAGTGGTATCCGTGGGAAGGCCTGCTAGGAAGTTTCTAAAACGTATGGGTGAGGAAAGTACCATCTTGCCTGGCATGCTACCCCCATTTTCACTGTATGTATGTTTGTTCTTGCCTATGTGTCACTGGGATCCTGCCAGGCAGCACCCCAGTGCTCATACTGTATGCCCTGTATGTGTTCCCTGTGTGGTGCCTAACTGTATCACTGAGGCTCTGCTAACCAGAACCTCAGTGTTTATGCTCTCTCTGCTTTTAAAATTGTCACTGCAGGCTAGTGACTAATTTTACCAATTCTCATTGGCACACTGGAACACCCTTATAATTCCCTAGTATATGGTACATAGGCACCCAGGGTATTGGGGTTCCAGGAGATCCCTATGGGCTGCAGCATTTCTTTTGCCACCCATAGGGAGCTCAGACAATTCTTACACAGGACTGCCACTGCAGCCTGAGTGAAATAACGTCCACGTTATTTCACAGCCATTTTACACTGCACATAAGTAACTTATAAGTCACCTATATGTCTAACCCTCACTTGGTGAAGGTTAGGTGCCAAGTTACTTAGTGTGTGGGCACCCTGGCACTAGCCAAGGTGCCCCCACATTGTTCATTACAAATTCCCAAACTTTGTGAGTGCGGGGACACCATTACACGTGTGCACTATATATAGGTCACTACCTATATGTAGCATCACAATGGTAACTCTGAACATGGCCATGTAACATGTCTAGGATCATGGGATTGTCACCCTAATACCATTCTGGTATTGGGGGGACAATTCCATGCATCCCCGGGTCTCTAGCACAGAACCCGGGTACTGCCTTTCAGGGGTCTCCACGGCAGCTACTGCTGCTGCCGACCCCTCAGACACGGTTCTGCCCTCCTGGGGCCTGGGCAGCCTGGTCCCAGGAAGGCAGAACAAAGGACTTCCTCTGAAAGAGGGTGTTACACCCTCTCCCTTTGGAAATAGGTGTGAAGGGCTGGGGAGGAGTAGCCTCCCCCACCATCTGGAAATGCTTTGATGGGCACAGATGGTGCCCTCTCTGCATAAGCCAGTTTACACCGGTTCAGGGATCCCCCAGCCCTGTTCTGGTGGGAAACTGGACAAAGGAAAGGGGAGTGACTACTCCCCTGACCAGCACCTCCCAGGGGAGGTGCCCAGAGCTCCTCCAGTGTGTCCCAGACCTCTGCCGTCTTGGATGCAGAGATGTTGGGGCACAATGGACAGCTCTGAGTGGCCAGTGCCAGCAGGTGACGTCAGAGACCCCTCCTGATAGGTGCTTACCTTTCTCAGTAGCCAATCCTCCTTTCTGGGCTATTTAGGGTCTCTCCTCTGGGCTATTCCTCAGATAATGAATGCAACTCACCAGAGTTCCTCTGCACTTCCATCTTCGACTTCTGCCAAGGATCGACCGCTGACTGCTCCAGGACGCCTGCAAAACCGCAACAAAGTAGCAAGACGACTACCAGCAACATTGTGGCGCCTCATCCTGCTGGCTTTCTCGACTGTTTCCTGGTGGTGCATGCTCGGAGGGCTGTCTGCCTTCACCCTGCACCGGAAGCCAAGAAGAAATCTCCTGTGGGTCAACGGAATCTTCCCCCTGCTAACGCAGGCACCAAACTTCTGCATCACCGGTCCCCTGGGTCCCCTCTCATCCTGACGAGCGTGTTCCCTGGAACACAGGAGCTGCGTCCGAGTGTCTTCCACAGTCCAGTGGCCCTTCTGTCTAAATTTGGTGGAGGTAAGTCCTTGCCTCCCCACGCCAGACAGTAATCCTGTGTACTGCGTGATCTGCAGCTGCTACGGCTTCTGTGCACTTGTCCAAGGATTCCTTTGTGCACAGCCTAGCCTGGGTCCCCAGCACTCTGTCCTGCACTGCCCAACTCGCTGAGTTGGACTCCGACGTAGTGGGACCCTCCTTTGTGACTCTGAGTCGACCGCTGTCCTCAGATCTTCTAAGTGCCTGTTCCGGTACTTCTGCGGGTGCTGCCTGCTTTTGTGGGGGCTCTCTGAGTTGATGAGCGCCCCCTCTGTCTCCTCCTCTAAGGGGTGACTACCTCGTCCTTCCTGGTCCCCAGCAGCACTCAAAGGGGGTTATTACAACTTTGGAGGAGGTGTTAATCCGACCCAAAAGTGACGGTAAAGTGACGGATATACCACCAGCCGTATTACGAGTTCCATAGGATATAATGGACTCGTAATACGGCTGGTGGTATATCCGTCACTTTACCGTCACTTTTGGGACGGATTAACACCGCCTCCAAAGTTGTAATAACCCCCAAAATCCTCAACCGTGACTCTTGCAGCTAGCAAGACTTGTTTGCGGTATTTCTGCGTGAAAACACTCCTGCATCCTCCAGCACGCCGTGGGACATCTTCTGACCAAAGGAGAAGTTCCTGGCACCTTCCGTTGTTGCAGAATCTTTGGCTTCTTCCACCCGGAGGCAGCCCTTTTGCACCTTCATCTGGGGTTTAGTGGGCTCCTGCCCCCCTGGACACTTGCGTGACTCTTGGACTTGGTCACCTTCCTTTACAGGTACTCAGGTCCAGGAATCCACCTTCAGTGTTTTGCTGGCAGTTGTTGTTCTTGCAGAATCCCCTATCTTGACTTTACTGTCTTTCTGGGGTGGTAGGGTAAATTTACTCCTACGTTTCAGGGTCTTGGGGTGGGGTATCTTGGACACCCTTAGTGTTTTCTGACACTCCCAGCAACCCTCTACAACCTACACTAGGCCTGGGGTCCATTAGTGGTTTGCATTCCACTTTTGGAGTATATGGTTTGTGTTGCCCCTAGGCCTATTTCTACCTATTGCATTCTATTGGGATTCTACATTGTTTGTACTACTTTTCTAACTGTTAATTACCTAATTTTGGTTTGTGTAAATATAATTTGTGTATATTACTTACCTCCTAAGTGAGGGTATCCTCTGAGATACTTTTAGCATATTGTCACTAAAATAAAGTACCTCTGCTTTAGCTACCTCTATCTGCCTAAGCTGCTAGAAACACCTCTATTCTACTAATAAGGGATAACTGGACCTGGCACAAGGTGTAAGTACCACAAGGTACCCACTATAAGCCAGGCCAGCCTCCTACATTGGTGGTGCAGCGGTGGGATAAGTACTTGTAACTGCTTTACCACTTTGTCATTTGGTGCTTTTCAGAAGAAAAGCATAATTCCAAATATTTCAATATATGTACATTGAACCAAAACAGTTTACTTTTCTGCTCTAAAACGTTATACTAAGTTTCTGAAAAGTTCTGAAAACTTTTAAAAGT
Organism: Pleurodeles waltl; assembly: GCF_031143425.1. Taxonomy (NCBI): domain Eukaryota; kingdom Metazoa; phylum Chordata; class Amphibia; order Caudata; family Salamandridae; genus Pleurodeles; species Pleurodeles waltl. The sequence continues at coordinate 1,142,347,651 of NC_090439.1, forward strand.
TCTAAAACTTTTTCTCTCACTGTCCTTAAACCTTTTCTATCATGTCTTCAGTAGAGCTCACTCCCAAAGTTGTTCAGGCAACTTATGAGAGTTTAAACTACAAACGTTTGAGGGTTCTCTGCTTAGAAAGAGGTTTAGGTACTGGTAAGAATCCTACAAAAGAGTTTCCCTTTAACCTGCTCTTAGAAATTGACTAGAACCAGTCTGGCCCATCTCAGGAGAAAGAGGTAGGAGGGGAGGCTTCCCAGTCAGACTCAGAGGAGTTCTGTGAAGATGTTGGGGAGGGTTCTTACAAAGACCTGCCATCTAGCAGGCCACCTAGTGACACTGGTAGTGTTAGAGGGTCACACATTAGTAGGGCATCTTTCACTCCTAGAGGCCAGATTACTAGGGTCCAGCCAGTTAGGGACAGGTCTCTCTCTGCCAATTTCCAAATCTCCTCTGTGTCCAAACATTCCCAAGCCTCCCACCCTGAGGATAACTTAATGGAAAGGGAAGTCAGAAAGCTGAGGTTGGAAGAGATCAGACTGAAGCTTAAACAGCAACAGCTGGCCTTAGATGGGGAATCCCTGGATATAGACAGGGAAAGACAGAGATTGGGGTTAGTTCCCCATCGTGGCAGCAGCAGTGTTTCAGAAAGTAATCCTGTTAGAGAGCAAGATTCTAGAAACCTGCATAAGATAGTCTCCCCTTACAAGAAGGGGGATGACATTAATAAGTGGTTTGCTGCACTTGAGAGGGCCTGTATGGTACAGTTGGTCCCTCAAAGGCAGTGGGCTGCTATCTTGTGGCTATCATTCACTGGAAAGGGTAGGGATAGGCTCCTTACTGTCAGAGAAAGTGATGCCAATAACTACAAACTTTTGAAGGATGCACTCTTGGATGGATTTGGCTTAACCACTGAACAATACAGGATCAAGTTCAGAGACACCAGAAAAGAGCCCTCTCAAGACTGGACAGATTTTGTTGACTGTTCAGTGAAGGCCTTGGAGGGTTGGTTACATGGCAGTAAAGTTTCTGACTATGAAAGCATGTATAATCTGATCCTGAGAGAGCATATTCTTAACAATTGTGTGTCTGATTTGTTGCACCAGTACTTGGTAGACTCAGATCTGACCTCTCCCCAAGAATTGGGAAAGAAGGCAGACAAATGGGTCAGAACAAGAGTGAACAGAAAAGTTCATACATGGGGTGACAGGGATGGCAAGAATAAGGATGGTAAGTCTTCTGACAAGGGTGGGGACAAAAGTAAACATTCTGAGTCTTCATCAGGCCCACAAAAATCCTCTAGGGGTGGTGGGTCCAAATCCTCTTCAAAAAATCATAAAAAGCCTTGGTGTTATTTAAGTAAAGTAAAAGGCCATTGGCCAAGTGACTCTACTTGTCCAAAGAAAAACACCAAACCTCCCACCACCACAACCCCAACTGCAACCTCTAGTGCCCCTAGTAATAGCAGTGGTAGTGGGAAGTCTACTACAAATAGCCAATCCAAGGGTGTAGCTGGGCTCAATATTGGCATTGTAGTTGGGGTTGGTATTGTTAGGGAGACCACAGAGGCTGTTTTAGTCTCTGATGGTGGCATTGACTTTGCCACCTTGGTTGCTTGTCCCCTTAATATGGGTAAGTACAAGCAACTACCCCTAATTAATGGTGTTGAGGCCTACAGGGACACAGAAGCCAGTGTAACTATGGTGATAGAAACACTAGTCCACCCTGATCAACACCTACTTGGTCAGCAGTACCAAGTGACTGATGCTCATAACAACACTCTTAGCCACCCCATGGCTGTTGTGAATATCAACTGGGGGGGGAGGGGGGGGTACTGGTCCAAAGAAAGTTGAGGTAGCCACTGAATTACCTGTAGATTGCTTACTAGGCAATGATTTGGAAACATCAGCTTGGGCAGAAGTGGAGTTGGAGGCTCATGCAGCAATGCTGGGCATTCCTGGGCATATTTTTGCTTTGACAAGGGCTCAGGCCAAAAAGCAAAAAGCAAAAAGGACAGGGAAACTTGGATCCTGGAACAATGGACCAAGTGCTCCCAAAAGCTAGGGGTAGGAAGGGTAAATCCTTGCCCACTATCCCTTCCTCTCCAGAAGATTCCCCATTTGAGGAAGAAGAATCCTCTCCCTGTGCAGAACCTACACCAGAGGAGCTGGCAGCAGACACTGCTGAGCTTTTGGGTGGAGGGGGGCCTGCTAGCGAGGGGCTGACTGTGGCACAGCAGACCTGTCCCACACCAGAGGGATTAAGACAGCAAGCTGTGAAACAGCAGAATGGGGATGTCAGTGATAACCATAAGGTGTATTGGGAAGACAAGCTCTTGTACACTGAGTCAAGGGACCCTAAACCTGGAGCTGCCAGGAGATTGGTTATTCCCTTGCAGTACAGAGAATGTCTTCTTACCTTGGCACATGACAATCCTTTGGCTGGGCATTTGGGACAGACGAAAACTTGGGAGAGACTTGCCCCCCTATTTCACTGGCCTCATATGTCAGAGGACACAAAAGAGTTTTGTCGCTCTTGTGTGACCTGCCAAGCCAGTGGCAAGACTGGTGGCACTCCAAAGGCCCCCTTAATCCCACTTCCAGTGGTTGGGGTGCCCTTTGAAAGGTAGGGGTTGACATAGTTGGCCCCCTTGACCCTCCAACAGTTTCAGGCAATAGATTCATCCTTGTGGTAGTGGACCATGCCACTAGGCATCCTGAAGCCATCCCCTTAAGGACCACTACAGCTCCTGCAGTGGCAAAGGCCCTCCTGGGAATCTTTTCCAGAGTGGGTTTTCCTAAGGAAGTGGTATCAGACAGAGGTAGTAAATTCATGTCTGCATTCCTAAAAGCAATGTGGGAGGAGTGTTGTGTAACTTACAAGTTCACAACTCCTTATCATCCACAAACAAATGGTCTGGTTCAGAGGTTTAATAAAACTCTCAAAGGCATGATAATGGGACTCCCTGAAAAACTCAGGAGATGGGATGTCCTGTTACCTTGCCTCCTTTTTGCTTACAGGGAGGTACCCCAAAAAGGAGTGGGCTTCAGCCCCTTTGAACTCCTCTTTGGACACCCTGTAAGAGGTCCACTAACACTTGTGAAGGAGGGTTGGGAACAACCTTTAAAAGCTCCTAAACAGGACATTGTGGACTATGTACTTGGCCTAAGATCCAGAATGACTGAGTACATGAAAAAGGCCAGCAAAAACCTTCAGGCCAGCCAGGAGCTGCAAAAGCAATGGCATGACCAGAAGGCTGTTCTGATTCAGTACCAACCGGGACAGAAGGTGTGGGTATTGGAGCCTGTGACCCCAAGAGCACTCCAGGACAAATGGAGTGGACCCCATCTAATTGTTGGAAAAAAAGGGTGAGGTTACCTATTTGGTAGACCTGGGCACTGCCAGGAGTCCCCTTAGGGTGATTCATGTCAACCGCCTAAAACTCTACTATGACAGGGCTGATCTCACCCTGCTGATGGCAACAGATGAGGGACAGGAAGAAGAGAGTGACCCTCTCCCTGATCTCTTCTCCACCACTGAAGCTGATGGCTTAGTGGAGGGAGTGGTCTTAGCAGATTGTCTTACTGCTGAACAGAAAGACAACTGTGTCAATCTCTTAAGTCAGTTTTCTGAACTCTTTTCTCTTATACCAGGTACTACTACTTGGTGTGAACATACAATTGATACTGGAGACAGCTTGCCTGTCAAAAGTAAAATTTATAGGCAGCCTGACCATGTCAGGGACTGCATTAAACAAGAGGTACAGAAAATGTTGGACTTAGGGGTGATTGAGCTTTCAGAAAGCCCCTGGGCTAGCCCAGTTGTGCTTGTCCCAAAACCTCACACCAAAGATGGAAAAAGAGAGATGAGGTTTTGTGTGGATTATAGAGGGCTCAACCAAGTAACCAAAACAGATGCTCACCCTATACCCAGGGCAGATGAGCTCATAGATACACAGGCTTCTGCCAAGTATCTAAGCACTTTTGATCTAACTGCAGGGTATTGGCAGATTAGGTTATCAGAAGATGCTAAACCCAAAACTGCATTTTCAACCATTGTAGGGCACTACCAATTCACAGTAATGCCCTTTGGTCTGAAAAACGCACCTGCCACTTTTCAAAGGTTGGTGAATACAATCGTGCAAGGGTTAGAAGCTTTTAGTGCAGCATATCTAGATGATATTGCTGTCTTTAGCTCAACCTGGGATGATCACCTGGTCCACCTATGGAACGTTTTGGAGGCCCTGCAAAAGGCAGGCCTCACTATCAAGGCCTCAAAGTGCCAGATAGGGCAGGGGAAAGTGGTTTATCTGGAACACCTGGTAGGTGGAGAACAGATTGCACCACTACAGGGGAAGATCCAGACTATCATGGATTGGGCTCCCCCTACAACTCAAACCCTGGTGAGAGCCTTTTTAGGCCTCACAGAGTACTATACAAGATTCATCAAGAATTATGGCTCCATAGCAGCCCCTCTTAATGATCTCACTAGCAAGAAGATGCCTAAGAAGGTATTGTGGACAGCTAGCTGTCAGAAAGCTTTTGATGAGCTCAAACAGGCCATGTGCTCTGCACCTGTCCTAAAAAGCCCTTGTTACTCCAAAAAGTTAATTGTACAAACTGATGCTTCTGAATTAGGGGTTGGGGCAGTCTTATCACAACTGAATTCTGAGGGCCAGGATCAACCAGTTGCTTTTATCAGCAAAAGGTTGACCCCCTAGAGAAAAGCGTTGGTCTGCCATAGAGAGGGAGGCCTTTGCTGTGGTCTGGGCACTGAAAAAGTTGAGACCATACCTGTTTGGTACTCACTTTATTGTTCAGACAGACCACAAACCTCTACTTTGGCTAAAACAAATGAAAGGTGAAAACCCTAAATTGTTGAGGTGGTCCATAGCCCTAAAAGGAATGGACTATACAGTGGAACATAGACCTGGGAGTACCCACTCCAATGCAGATGGACTCTCCAGATATTTCTACTTAGACAATGAAGACTCATCTGGGCAAGGTTAGCCTTATTGTCCCTCGTTTGGGGGGGGGGGGGGGGGTGTAGGAAAGTACCATCTTGCCTGGTTCTCATTGGCACACTGGAACACCCTTATAATTCCCTAGTACATGCTACATAGGTACCCAGGGTATTGGGGTTCCAGGAGATCCCTATGGGCTGCAGCATTTCTTTTGCCACCCATTGGGAGCTCAGACAATTCTTATACAGGACTGCCACTGTAGCCTGAGTGAAATAACATCCACGTTATTTCACAGCCATTTTACACTGCACATAAGTAATTTATAAGTCACCTATATGTCTAACTCCACTTGGTGAAGGTTAGGTGCCAAGTTACTTAGTGTGTGGGCACCCTGGCACTAGCCAAGGTGCCCCCACATTGTTCAGGGCAAATTCCCCGAACTTTGTGAGTGCTGGGACACCATTACACTCGTGCACTACATATAGGTCACTACCTATATGTAGCGTCACAATGGTAACTCCGAACATGGCCATGTAACATGTCTAGGATCATGGAATTGTCATCCTAATACCATTCTGGTATTGGGGGGACAATTCCATGCATCCCCGGGTCTCTAGCACAGAACCCGGATACTGCCAAACTGCCTTTCAGGGGTCTCCACAGCAGCTACTGCTGCTGCCAACCCCTCAGACAGGTTTCTGCCCCCCGGGGCCTGGGCAGCCTGGTCCCAAGAAGGCAGAACAAAGGATTTCCTCTGAGAGAGGGTGTTACACCCTCTCCCTTTGGAAATAGGTGTGAAGGGCTGGGGAGGAGTAGCCTTCACCAGCCTCTGGAAATGCTTTGATGGGCACAGATGGTGCCCTCTCTGCATAAGCCAGTCTACACCGGTTCAGGGATCCCCCAGCCCTGCTCTGGCGCGAAACAGGACAAAGGAAAGGGGAGTGACCACTCCCCTGACCAGCACCTCCCAGGGAAGGTGCCCAGAGCTCCTCCAGTGTGTCCCAGACCTCTGCCATCTTGGATGCAGACGTGTTGGGGCACAAATGGACAGCCCTGAGTGGCCAGTGCCAGCAGGTGACATCAGAGACCCCTCCTGATAGGTGCTTACCTTTCTCAGTAGCCAATCCTCCTTTCTGGGCTATTTAGGTTCTCTCCTCTGGGCTATTCCTCAGATAACGAATGCAAGAGTTCCTCTGCACTCCCCTCTTTGAGTTCTGCCAAGGATCGACCACTGACTGCTCCAGGATGCCTGCAAAACCGCAACAAAGTAGCAAGACGACTATGAGCAACATTGTAGCGCCTCATCCTGCCGGCTTTCTCAACTGTTTCCTGGTGGTGCATGCTCTGAGGGCTGTCTGCCTTCACCCTGCACCGGAAGCCAAGAAGAAATCTCCTGTGGGTTGTCGGAATCTTACCCCTGCTAACACAGGCACCAAACTTCTGCATTACCAGTCATCTGGGTCCCCTCTCATCCTGACGAGCGTGGTCCCTGGAACACAGGAGCTGGGTCCAAGTGTATCCCACAGTCCAGTGGCCCTTCTGTCCAAATTTGGAGGAGGTAAGTCCTTGACTCTCCATGCCTGACAGTAATCCTGTGTACTGCGTGATCTGCAGCTGCTCCGGCTTCTGTGCACTTGTCCAAGGATTCCTTTCTGCACAGCCTAGCCTGGGTCCCCAGCACTCCGTCCTGCATTGCCCAACTCTCTGAGTTGGACTCCGACATCATGGGACCCTCCTTTGTGACTCTGAGTCGACCGCTGTCCTCAGATCTTCTAATTGCCTGTTCCGGTACTTCTGCGGGTGCTGCCTGCTTCTGTGGGGGCTCTCTGAGTTGATGAGTGCCCCCTCTGTCTCCTCCTCCAAGGGGCGACATCCTGGTCCTTCCTGGTCCCCAGCAGCACCCAAAATCCTCAACTGCAACTTTGGCAGCTAGCAAGGCTTGTTTGTGGTATTTCTGTGTGAAAACACTCCTGCATCCTCCAGCACGCTGTGGGACATCTTCTGACCGAAGGAGAAGTTCCTGGCACCTTCCGTTGTTGCAGAATCTTCAGCTTCTTCAACCCGGAGGCAGCCCTTTTGCACCTTCATCCGGGGTTTAGTGGGCTCCTGCCCCCCCGCACACTTGCGTGACTCTTGGCCTTGGTCCCCTTCCTTTACAGGTCCTCAGGTCCAGGAATCTGTCTTCAGTGTTTTGCTGGCAGTTGTTGTTCTTGCAGAATCCCCTATGTCGACTTTACTGTCTTTCTGGGGTACTAGGGTAACTTTACTCCTACTTTTCAGGGTCTTGGGGTGGGGTAAGTTGGACACCCTTAGTGTTTTCTGATACTCCCAGCGACCCTCTACAACGTACACTAGGCCTGGGGCCCATTCGTGGTTCGCAATCCACTTTTGGAGTATATGGTTTGTGTTGCCCCTAGGCCTATTTCTACCTATTGCATTCTATTATAATTCTACATTGTTTGCACTACTTTTCTTACTGTTACTTCCCTGATTTTGGTTTGTGTACATATAGGCCCATATTTATACTTTTTGACACAAAACTGCGCTAACGCAGTTTTGTGTCAAAAAAATTTGCGCCGGCTAACGCCATTCTGAAGCGCCATTCGGGCGCCGTATTTATTGAATGACATTAGCCGGCGTTAGCCGCCGGCGCCGTCTGGTGTGCGTTAAAAAAAACGACGTACACCAGGCAGCACCGGCGTAGGGGAAAATGGAGCTTGGGCGTCAAGAAATGGGGCAAGTCAGGTTGAGGCAATTTTTGCACCTCAACCCGATTTGCGCCATTTTTTTTTCACTCCCAACCCCCATAGAAATGACTCCTGTCTTAGCAAAGACAGGAGTCATGCCCCCTTGCCCAATGGCCATGCCCAGGGGACTTCTGTCCCCTGGGCATAGTGGCATGTAGGGGGGCACAAATCAGGCCCCCCTACGCCACAAAAAAAAAAAAAAAAATACTTACCTGAACTTACCTCAATGTCCCTGGGATGGGTCCCTTCAGCCTTGGGTGTCCTCCTGGGGTGGGCAAGGGTGACGGGGGGGTCCCTGGGGGCATGGGAGGGCACCTCTGGGCTCCTTCAGAGCCCATAGGTCCCTTAACGCCTGCCTTTTGCAGGCGCTAAAAAACGGTGCAAAAGCGGGCGTACGTCATTTTTTTTGACCCGCCCACTCCCGGGCGTGATTTTTGCCCGGGAGTATAAATCCGACGCACTTGCCTCGGAGTCGATTTTTTAGACGTGAACGCCTACCTTGCATCTCATTAACGCAAACTAGGTGTCCATGCTAAAAAATGACGCTAACTCCATGGACTTTGGCGCTAGACGCGTCTACCGACAAAGTATAAATATGGAGTTAGTTTTGCGTCGAAATTGCGCAAAAAAAAACGACGCAATTCAGGCGCAAACAGAGTATAAATATGCCCCATAATTTGTGTATATTACTTACCTCCTAAGTGAGGGTATCCTCTGAGATACTTTTGGCATATTGTCACTAAAAGAAAGTACCTTTATTTTTAGTAACTCTGAGTATTGTGTTTTCTTATGATATAGTGCTATATGATATAAGTGGTATAGTAGGAGCTTTGCATGTCTCCTAGTTCAGCCTAAGCTGCTCTGCTATAGCTACCTCTATCAGCCTAAGCTGCTAGAAAAACCTCTATTCTACTAATAAGGGATAACTGGACCTGGCACAAGGTGTAAGTACCACAGGGTACCCACTATAAGCCAGGCCAGCCTCCTACAATGCGTGAGTCAGAAAAACATAATCAAGGTCATTTTTGCTTCGCTCAATATAAGCGTAATCTTGGCCGCCATCATATTCCGTTTTTATATCAGGTTTGCGTTTAACAAGGTACACCACAGCCCTATCACAATGTCGGCTCTTCATACATAGCACGTTAAATCAAACATACGGAGGGGCGTCACCAAATTATTAACCTACCCAAGCAGTGTCCTCGCCCTTAACACCAACTGAAGGAGGTGCATACCGTAGACATGAGCTCCGGCTGATGGCAGGCAGCGCGGGCATGAGTGCTTCAGCAATAAGGGCTTTAAACTCGAAGAGCTATACAGGGGATAACAAGGGCGGAAGCACGTGACGTGAAGTGCGCTGTGCAGATTGCTGGTTGCATGTGCAAGGTGACAGGTCGTGTGACTAGTCATTACATTCAGGGACGGCGACTAATCTATGAAAAAGACTTAACCGGAAACCTGAGAATCACAGTGGAGAGTGGTGATACCACTGCCCACCTCTCCTCCTCCCTTCGGGCATAGCACCTGGCTCTAAGGCCCATAATTATACTTTATTTGTGCCGCATTTGCGTCACTTTTTCACGCAAAAGCGGCGCAAATTTACGCAATACAATTATATTTTGGAAGTTTGCGCCGCATTTGTGTCAAAAAAGGACGCAAATGCGACGCAAAAAAAGTATAAATATGGGCCTAAGTGTTTTTTAGTCTCTCATAGGCAGGGATCGTTGAGGGCCCATGACCAGATCCTGGCTGCCCAGAGCCCTAGCCGGGTCCCTACGGTCCCCCAGCCACGGAATCTTTCATCCTCGGGCCAGGATCAGGCAACCCTCAGTTAACAATCTATTAATGAGGAGGGGCTCGGTAGTCCAGACCCTGCACCATATAAGGGGTTCTGGGGATATCTTCAATATGCAGAAGCCCTAGTGCCCTATGGGTAATAAAAAGGCGATAGATGGCGAGAGGGCAAGTAAGCGTCACGTAAATTGATTTTCTGTTCCCTGTGTGCCCCAGATCCCTGCCCTATATGTTGCTATGGCAACACATTTTGCCAGGTATATGGCAGGCATAGGGGCAAGTGATCTATTACCTAGCTCAGCTGAAAAGCAAAACGCAGCATTAATACTCCTTGCTGGCTGGTTGTTCCTAATGTCCAGCAGTGGCTGCCAAGAGCCCCCGCAGTTACACGTGGCCCCTAAGTACCTAAGGTTGTCCACCTGCCTAACAGCAGTAGAGTGGATCAGAAAAGTAGGTTTCGGTGCTTTCCTGTATCCGCAGGACATTACGAAAGATTTGCTGAAGAAAAGTAAACTATGATCAATATTCTCTGATTTATAAAATGGCAAAGTCAGCCATGACCATATTGGTATTATAAACAAAGTGGCATTCTTCTGTATCTTTATAAAATACTTGTCACGACTGCCAACTTCAACAACAATCTCACAGTGGGAGGAGGGGGCGGGGCCTTGGGGGGCGTGGCCTCACACAGAGAAGCACCTAAGAGGCCCTTTTGCCTCCACCTAAGCTTCAAACCCCCTCCTTAAAAAACAAAAGCTTGCCGAGGCTGCTGCCGATGTCCAGGGGTTTTCACACCCATTAATGGACATTAGTAGTTAAAAGCCTCTGAGAACGAGCTGAAGAGGGTTTTCAGCTCATTTTCCCTGCCACTGTATGATATCGGCTGCTCACCGGATGACCGTGTGATGGGAGCCAATATCGTGTGTCACACGGTCTCACCGTGTGATGTCACAGGTCTTTTTAGCACTACTAATTTCGGCTCCATCTAACGATTCTGCATGAATTTTTGCTAAAGAAGTATAAATGCACACAATTGATTGTGTAAAAGTTATAAAGGGTGACCAAAGCTTCCCATTTAGACTACCAGAGCGACGTTCACTCAACAACACAGCAAACAATACTCGACGGATAGCGCTTCGTCCAACCTAAAATGCAAGCCAGGTTACGGTGATTTAGAATATTCCCAAAATAATAAACGGAGATATTGTGACAACCCGCTTCATGAACTGAAATTTGAATGTAGTTGGAACTTTGCCATTTCCTGGCTTTTGAAGACTTTTGGGTGCCCCACCGCACCCAGACACATGCTGGGTGTGGTGGGGCAAGGGGATCACACAGCCCAGTGTATAAGTGATGTCACCTCCAGGCACTGTATAAACCAAAAAATTGCACACAACTATGCTCGTTGTGGTTCCGGGGAACGTTCCGGGGAACCACAACGAGCATAGGTTCACAGTTGGCATTGCAACCTTAGAAAAACCACAGAGGATTTTTTGCATCTCGATGTTTGTCCCCCGATGAGGCCCTGCATTTAGTATTTGGAGGGTTCTGCTTCTCCTAGTATGGGCAGCCCAAATGTTTGAAGGATTAGGTACGTCTTTGAGGTCCTGACGAATCGCATAGCGAGAAACATGTTGACCTGTGATGTGGAGTAGCACAGGGGATCCTGTGTTCACCTCATTTCATTTTTTCACCACTCTCTAGTATAAGGGTTGGTGGCTATAGTTAGCATTTTTTTGCGTTTTATGGGGAGTGTAGACATTACTTTACTATATCCCTATTCTTTGTTTTTAATCTTGCCAGAGGTACTAACATTCAATTAAAGATACGAACGGTTTGTACCTCTAGACATTTTTAACCTTTGCTACTCCAATCCTTGATTCCTACTTTTGACCGGTGTGCATTTCGCTCTAAAAGATCTCCGGCAAAGAGCCCCCGTGTGGGGCCCGTCAGGCATTGCAGCGCCGGCCTGACAAGGAGCACAGCCCTATGATGAAGCATGTCACCGAAAGGTGAGTGAGGGCTCGTGCTTACAACCTTTTGGTTTCCATGATGTGCAGAACCGGTAGATACAATTCTCCGCCTTTTGGAACCGTGTGTGCAATTTTTTGGTTTATACAGTATTGGGAGCTTCACACACTGGACTAGGAGTCTATCCTCCAAATATCCCACACTCCGCCCCCCCAGTTGTTGTTTTTTGATGACATCCAGGCACTGCCTGCAGATGAGGCAGAACTACAAATGCAGTGCCTGCCTCCCCCGCTGCATCCTCACAGAGGCACACTATGCAAGATGGAGTGACCCATCTCACGTGCCCTGTGCGACTCTGCAAGGCTCTGTGTCTCTTCCGCAGCCGGATTAGCAGATCAGCCTTTCACTACCCCCTCCTCCCAGTGTGGTGAGGCACCTCCGTTAATGTCCCTCTTTATAGGCCTCCTGCGGGGCTAGTAGCAGTTACCAAGCCATGTGACAACGAGCATTTGCAAAGTAATCGGTCTCGCGTTTGCTCGAGTTGGAGCTATTAGCTTTAAAATTCATAACTGGACATTTCTTGCCACATAAATTGAAAATGAAAAGTAAAACAGTTGACATATGCAAGCCGATTCAAAGCGCCACGGCTGCCATGAGCGCGAAGGAGAGACACAAAAAGAAAAAGAAGTTTGCTCGCAGTTAAACTTATCAGCAAACATGCAATTATCCATGTAACAGGGTCGATGGCCAAGGCGGTAACAAAACTGCCCCAAGGAGGGACAAACGTAAAGCATTTACCATATATAATGATAAGGATTTTTGAAAGGCAAGCCCATGAACGAGTGATAGCGATGGGCGTGCGGTGGGCGTGGTTAAAAGGCCACAGATGATGACAACAGGCCAGACGCTTGCGTGCTTGACCTAAAAACACCTTAACAGTTTTTTGAAAAAGCTACAGAAGCTGGAAACATGGAACGTCCGCAATTACTGTTTACAACAGAAACATAATGTCGCCGCTCAATGGCCCCAGCCCCCTGTTCTTGGAAAAAGCTGTGCTTGGAGAAGAATGCGGCTCAAGGACTTGCCCAGTGTGTAGTGGGCACAGCACTGAGGGATACTGTTACTGGGCACACTGTTTGGCTCTGTGCCAGCAGATTAGCAACACAAAAGGATGTTGGACGGAGTGCTGACAATGCAAACACTCACCCCCAGTCACAGATCTGGGTTTAATCCATCGTTTTTTTGCTGTACATGCCATTCCAGTTTGGACCCAGCCATATGCAAATCAGTCTTGACCCTGTTCCCCATGGGAACAGTCCAGCCCGAACTGCTAGGCCAGGTCTTCCCTGGACTGGAAACAAGCATCCTGGGACCGGTTTCGGGGTTTCACCCCTCATCAGCCAGGCTAGCTTGAATCCAGTGGCATGGGAAGCACGGGACCCACGTCTGGGCATACCCTTCCCACTTAGGGCGAAATGCAAACACTCACCCCCAGTCACAGATCTGGGTTTAATCCATCGTTTTTTTGCTGCACATGCCATTCCAGTTTGGACCCAGCCATATGCAAATCAGTCTTGACCCTGTTCCCCATGGGAACAGTCCAGCCCGAACTGCTAGGCCAGGTCTTCCCTGGACTGGAAACAAGCATCCTGGGACCGGTTTCGGGGTTTCACCCCTCATCAGCCAGGCTAGCTTGAATCCAGTGGCATGGGAAGCATGGGACCCACGTCTGGGCATACCCTTCCCACTTAGGGCGACATTAGCAACACAAAAGGATGTTGGACGGAGTGCTGACAATGCAAACACTCACCCCCAGTCACAGATCTGGGTTTAATCCATCGTTTTTTTGCTGCACATGCCATTCCAGTTTGGACCCAGCCATATGCAAATCAGTCTTGACCCTGTTCCCCATGGGAACAGTCCAGCCCGAACTGCTAGGCCAGGTCTTCCCTGGACTGGAAACAAGCATCCTGGGACCGGTTTCGGGGTTTCACCCCTCATCAGCCAGGCTAGCTTGAATCCAGTGGCATGGGAAGCACGGGACCCACGTCTGGGCATACCCTTCCCACTTAGGGTGACATTAGCAACACAAAAGGATGTTGGACGGAGTGCTGACAATGCAAACACTCACCCCCAGTCACAGATCTGGGTTTAATCCATCGTTTTTTTGCTGCACATGCCATTCCAGTTTGGACCCAGCCATATGCAAATCAGTCTTGACCCTGTTCCCCATGGGAACAGTCCAGCCCGAACTGCTAGGCCAGGTCTTCCCTGGACTGGAAACAAGCATCCTGGGACCGGTTTCAGGGTTTCACCCCTCATCAGCCAGGCTAGCTTGAATCCAGTGGCATGGGAAGCACGGGACCCACGTCTGGGCATACCCTTCCCACTTAGGGCGACATTAGCAACACAAAAGGATGTTGGACGGAGTGCTGACAATGCAAACACTCACCCCCAGTCACAGATCTGGGTTTAATCCATCGTTTTTTTGCTGCACATGCCATTCCAGTTTGGACCCAGCCATATGCAAATCAGTCTTGACCCTGTTCCCCATGGGAACAGTCCAGCCCGAACTGCTAGGCCAGGTCTTCCCTGGACTGGAAACAAGCATCCTGGGACCGGTTTCGGGGTTTCACCCCTCATCAGCCAGGCTAGCTTGAATCCAGTGGCATGGGAAGCACGGGACCCACGTCTGGGCATACCCTTCCCACTTAGGGCGACATTAGCAACACAAAAGGATGTTGGACGGAGTACTGACAATGCAAACACTCACCCCCAGTCACAGATCTGGGTTTAATCCATCGTTTTTTTGCTGCACATGCCATTCCAGTTTGGACCCAGCCATATGCAAATCAGTCTTGACCCTGTTCCCCATGGGAACAGTCCAGCCCGAACTGCTAGGCCAGGTCTTCCCTGGACTGGAAACAAGCATCCTGGGACCGGTTTCGGGGTTTCACCCCTCATCAGCCAGGCTAGCTTGAATCCAGTGGCATGGGAAGCACGGGACCCACGTCTGGGCATACCCCGGAGTGCTGACAATGCAAACACTCACCCCCAGTCACATATCTGGGTTTAATCCATCGTTTTTTTGCTGCACATGCCATTCCAGTTTGGACCCAGCCATATGCAAATCAGTCTTGACCCTGTTCCCCATGGGAACAGTCCAGCCCGAACTGCTAGGCCAGGTCTTCCCTGGACTGGAAACAAGCATCCTGGGACCGGTTTCGGGGTTTCACCCCTCATCAGCCAGGCTAGCTTGAATCCAGTGGCATGGGAAGCACGGGACCCACGTCTGGGCATACCCTTCCCACTTAGGGCGACATTAGCAACACAAAAGGATGTTGGACGGAGTGCTGACAATGCAAACACTCACCCCCAGTCACAGATCTGGGTTTAATCCATCGTTTTTTTGCTGCACATGCCATTCCAGTTTGGACCCAGCCATATGCAAATCAGTCTTGACCCTGTTCCCCATGGGAACAGTCCAGCCCGAACTGCTAGGCCAGGTCTTCCCTGGACTGGAAACAAGCATCCTGGGACCGGTTTCGGGGTTTCACCCCTCATCAGCCAGGCTAGCTTGAATCCAGTGGCATGGGAAGCATGGGACCCACGTCTGGGCATACCCTTCCCACTTAGGGCGACATTAGCAACACAAAAGGATGTTGGACGGAGTGCTGACAATGCAAACACTCACCCCCAGTCACAGATCTGGGTTTAATCCATCCCAGGATGCTTGTTTCCGGTCCAGGGAGAACCTGGCCTGGCAGTTCGGGCTGGACTGTTCCCATGAGGAACAGGGTCAAGACTGATTTGCATATGGCTGGGTTCAAACTGGGGTGGCATGGTGAGCAAAATAATGGATGGATTAAACCCAGATCTGTGACTGGGGGTGAATGTTTGATTCGTTCCGCATTCCGTCCATCCAGTTACGCTATCCCACAGCGTTTGTGTTTTGCTTTGCTTCTGCCGCCCTAAGTGCGCCGGGTATGCCCAGACGTGGGTCCCGGGCTCACTGTGCCACTGGATTCAAGCTAGCCTGGCTGATGAGGGGTGAAACCCCGAAACTGGTCCCAGGATGCTTGGTTCCGGTCCAGGGAGAACCTGGCCTGGCAGTTCGGGCTGGACTGTTCCCATGAGGAACAGGGTCAAGACTGATTTGCATATGGCTGGGTTCAAACTGGGGTGGCATGGTGAGCAAAATAATGGATGGATTAAACCCAGATCTGTGACTGGGGGTGAATGTTTGATTCTTTCCGCATTCCGTCCATCCAGTTACGCTATCCCACAGCGTTTGTGTTTTTCTTTGCTTCTGCCGCCCTAAGTGCGCCGGGTATGCCCCAGACGTGGGTCCCGGGCTCACTGTGCCACTGGATTCAAGCTAGCCTGGCTGATGAGGGGTGAAACCCCGAAACTGGTCCCAGGATGCTTGTTTCCGGTCCAGGGAGAACCTGGCCTGGCAGTTCGGGCTGGACTGTTCCCATGAGGAACAGGGTCAAGACTGATTTGCATATGGCTGGGTTCAAACTGGGGTGGCATGGTGAGCAAAATAATGGATGGATTAAACCCAGATCTGTGACTGGGGGTGAATGTTTGATTCGTTCCGCATTCCGTCCATCCAGTTACGCTATCCCACAGCGTTTGTGTTTTGCTTTGCTTCTGCCGCCCTAAGTGCGCCGGGTATGCCCAGACGTGGGTCCCGGGCTCACTGTGCCACTGGATTCAAGCTAGCCTGGCTGATGAGGGGTGAAACCCCGAAACTGGTCCCAGGATGCTTGTTTCCGGTCCAGGGAGAACCTGGCCTGGCAGTTCGGGCTGGACTGTTCCCATGAGGAACAGGGTCAAGACTGATTTGCATATGGCTGGGTTCAAACTGGGGTGGCATGGTGAGCAAAATAATGGATGGATTAAACCCAGATCTGTGACTGGGGGTGAATGTTTGATTCGTTCCGCATTCCGTCCATCCAGTTACGCTATCCCACAGCGTTTGTGTTTTGCTTTGCTTCTGCCGCCCTAAGTGCGCCGGGTATGCCCAGACGTGGGTCCCGGGCTCACTGTGCCACTGGATTCAAGCTAGCCTGGCTGATGAGGGGTGAAACCCCGAAACTGGTCCCAGGATGCTTGTTTCCGGTCCAGGGAGAACCTGGCCTGGCAGTTCGGGCTGGACTGTTCCCATGAGGAACAGGGTCAAGACTGATTTGCATATGGCTGGGTTCAAACTGGGGTGGCATGGTGAGCAAAATAATGGATGGATTAAACCCAGATCTGTGACTGGGGGTGAATGTTTGATTCGTTCCGCATTCCGTCCATCCAGTTACGCTATCCCACAGCGTTTGTGTTTTGCTTTGCTTCTGCCGCCCTAAGTGCGCCGGGTATGCCCAGACGTGGGTCCCGGGCTCACTGTGCCACTGGATTCAAGCTAGCCTGGCTGGTGAGGGGTGAAACCCCGAAACTGGTCCCAGGATGCTTGTTTCCGGTCCAGGGAGAACCTGGCCTGGCAGTTCGGGCTGGACTGTTCCCATGAGGAACAGGGTCAAGACTGATTTGCATATGGCTGGGTTCAAACTGGGGTGGCATGGTGAGCAAAATAATGGATGGATTATACCCAGATCTGTGACTGGGGGTGAATGTTTGATTCGTTCCGCATTCCGTCCATCCAGTTACGCTATCCCACAGCGTTTGTGTTTTGCTTTGTCTGTGCCAGCAGATACCTGGGTACACAGCAGGGCTAAAGACAATACTTTTATTCCTAATCTGGACTAAGCCCTATATATTCCTCTGACATTCTCAGACTGGGGTCTACATTCTGGAATTTACCCTTTTTATCTCATATCTTTTGAACAGCTTTAAACCCAATCATACCTGGTGCGTGGTGGGCCCACTGCCAGTCAGGCCCACTGGACAGTGTGCATAGGCGGCATGACATATCACTAAACCTGAAAATGGCCCAGAAAAAATCTTCATTAAAAGTTTGTTATGGTTGGCTACTAACTAAAATTTTATTATAAACCAGGATTACCTCAAAACCCTCAGGTGAATGGAAGTTATGAGTAAGGAAAACACCTAAAACCCACTGAAATACCCCGTTTATGGTTAGATAGACAAAGATGATGCCCCCAAAGTACTGATGACCTCACTAGTAACATTGCATATGATCTGACCAATAACATTATTTTGTGCAAAGTTATGGCATGCACTTGAATGGTCAGACATCTACTGAAAGCTAATTGATGTTGTCACTGCCCCCTTGTCCCAAATATAGGATGGTCAGCGGCAACCAATCGTAATTGAGGAGCACAGGATTTTTAACTCAACTCTTTGACAGGAGAGGGTCAACCAGTTACTTCCCTGTAAACTTTCCAAGCTATCATAATTGAAAGTTTCAATTCTATTGAGGACACGGAGGTGAGGATTATGCTGTTCTTTCTTTATGTTTTTTTCATACGCTTTTATTTAGTTTTCATAAGGAAACAAACAATGCTGCCATAATACAAAAGGAGAGAACGTGCTCATCACACCCAAAGGTGAACAGTACATTCCATGGTACATATGTGACGTCAATATCAGTAAATACACCTGCAGCATTCATGAAAGGATTAGGGAAATTAAATTAAAAATGGAGGAGGAGGAGGCGTAGTGGGGGGCTGGTGATTAAATCAGCAGCACCACAGTAGTGTCCAGAGACAGAAGATAAGTTCGGAGAGCTGGCCAAATGTCTTTAGGCCCGGAGGTTGGAGCGAAGCGTATCACAGTACTGCACATCTTTCAGCCAATCCGAGGTGGTGCAAGGCGCAAAGGGCTATACGTCGTTTAGCTAAGAGCCGGGTCATGGCGGTGAATCTCTAAGGCTCAAAGGGTAACATACCATTGGAGAGCGGTTAGAGGATCTGGATCTACGATGTGTTTCTAGGATTGTGGAAATCAAAGTAAATATGGCTGTCCAGTAGGTCAGAACACTGTTGCAGTTCCATGTGAGGTGCACAAGATCGGCATGGTCAGCCACATGATGGGGTCATTGATACGAGTGTGCAGTCATAGCAGGATAGGGCTTTGGGGGTGGTGTACACTCTGTGTGGGTATTTATAATGCAGGAGTTTATGCCTTCTATTTGGGGATACTCGCTTAGTTTGTGTACAACAGTTGGCCCATGTTTTATCAGGGATGGAGTAACCTAGAACGTGCTCCCATGCCACGCGACAGAAGTGTATGGACTGGCTTAAGAGCAAGATAGGAGTGTTACAGAGGGGACACTAATCTGGAGCTGTCAGCAGAGAAGATCACCATGGTGAGAGGAGGGAACGTAGCTGGTTCTTTCAGGTAAGTTGGGAGTTTCTCGTTCAGAGTACTATGGAGGTGTAGGAAAGTACCATCTTGCCTGGCATGTTACCCCCATTTTTCACTGTATATATGTTGTTTTAGTTGTATGTGTCACTGGGACCCTGTCAGCCAGGGCCCCAGTGCTCATAAGTGTGCCTGAATGTGTTACCTGTGTAGTGACTAACTGTCTCACTGAGGCTCTGCTAATCAGAACCTCAGTGGTTATGCTCTCTCATTTCTTTCAAATTGTCACTAACAGGCTAGTGACCAATTTTACCAATTTACATTGGCTTACTGGAACACCCTTATAATTCCCTAGTATATGGTACTGAGGTACCCAGGGTATTGGGGTTCCAGGAGATCCCTATGGGCTGCAGCATTTCTTTTGCCACCCATAGGGAGCTCTGACAATTCTTACACAGGCCTGCCACTGCAGCCTGAGTGAAATAACGTCCACGTTATTTCACAGCCATTTTACACTGCACTTAAGTAACTTATAAGTCACCTATATGTCTAACCTTTACCTGTTAAAGGTTAGGTGCAAAGTTACTTAGTGTGAGGGCACCCTGGCACTAGCCAAGGTGCCCCCACATTGTTCAGGGCCAATTCCCCGGACTTTGTGAGTGCGGGGACACCATTACACGCGTGCACTATATAGGTCACTACCTATATGTAGCTTCACAATGGTAACTCCGAATATGGCCATGTAACATGTCTATGATCATGGAATTGCCCCCTCTATGCCATCCTGGCATAGTTGGCACAATCCCATGATCCCAGTGGTCTGTAGCACAGACCCTGGTACTGCCAAACTGCCTTTTCAGGGGTTTCACTGCAGCTGCTGCTGCTGCCAACCCCTCAGACAGGTTTCTGCCCCCCTGGGGTCCAGCCAGGCTTGTCCCAGGATGGCAGAACAAAGGACTTCCTCTGAGAGAGGGTGTTGCACCCTCTCCCTTTGGAAAATGGTGTGAAGGCAGGGGAGGAGTAGCCTCCCCCAGCCTCTGGAAATGCTTTCATGGGCACATTTGGTGCCCATTTCTGCATAAGCCAGTCTACACCAGTTCAGGGACCCCTCAGCCCTGCTCTGGCGCGAAACTGGACAAAGGAAAGAGGAGTGACCACTCCCCTGACCTGCACCTCCCCTGGGAGGTGTCCAGAGCTCCTCCAGTGTGCTCCAGACCTCTGCCATCTTGGAAACAGAGGTGCTGCTGGCACACTGGACTGCTCTGAGTGGCCAGTGCCACCAGGTGACGTCAGAGACTCCTTCTGATAGGCTCCTTCAGGTGTTGCTAGCCTATCCTCTCTTCTAGGTAGCCAAACCCTCTTTTCTGGCTATTTAGGGTCTCTGTCTCTGGGGATTCCTTAGATAACGACTGCAAGAGCTCATCCGAGTTCCTCTGCATCTCTCTCTTCACCTTCTGCCAAGGAATCGACTGCTGACCGCGCTGGAAGCCTGCAAAACTGCAACATAGTAGCAAAGACGACTACTGCAACTCTGTAACGCTGATCCTGCCGCCTTCTCGACTGTTTTCCTGGTGGTGCATGCTGTGGGGGTAGTCTGCCTCCTCTCTGCACTAGAAGCTCCGAAGAAATCTCCCGTAGGTCGACGGAATCGTCCCCCTGCAACCGCAGGCACCAAAGAACTGCATCACCGGTACCTTGGGTCTCCTCTCAGCACGACGAGCGAGGTCCCTTGAATCCAGCAACTCTGTCCAAGTGACTCCCACAGTCCAGTGACTCTTCAGTCCAAGTTTGGTGGAGGTAAGTCCTAGCCTCCCCACGCCAGACTGCATTGCTGGGAACCACGACTTTTGCAGCTACTCCGGCCTCCGTGCACTTCCGGCGGAAATCCTTTGTGCACAGTCCAGCCTGGGTCCACGGCACTCTAACCTGCATTGCACGACCTCCTAAGTTGTTCTCCGGCGACGTGGGACTCCTTTGTGCGACTTCGGGTGAGCACCGTTTCACGCATCCTCGTAGTGCCTGTTTCTGGCACTTCTCCGGGTGCTACCTGCTGCTGAGAGGGCTCCTTGTCTTGCTCGACGCCCCCTCTGTCCTCTGACGCAATTGGCAACATCCTGGTCCCTCCTGGGCCACAGCAGCATCCAAAAACACTAACCGCACGATTTGCAGCTAGCAAGGCTTGTTGGTGGTCTTTCGGCGGGAAAACACTTCTGCACGACTCTCCACGGTGTGAGGGATCCGTCCTCCAAAGGGGAAGTCTCTAGCCCTTGTCGTTCCTGCAGAAACCTAAGCTTCTACTGTCCAGTGGCAGCTTCTTTGCACCCACAGCTGGCATTTCCTGGGCACCTGCCCATCTCCGACTTGCTTGTAACTTTTGGACTTGGTCCCCTTGTCCCACAGGTACCCTCGACTGGAAATCCATTGTTGTTGCATTGCTGGTTTGTGTCTTTCCTGCAGAATTCCCCTATCACGACTTCTATGTCCTTTGGGGAACCTTAGTGCACTTTGCACTCACTTTTCAGGGTCTTGGGGTGGGCTATTTTTCTAACCCTTACTATTTTCTAATAGTCCCAGCGACCCTCTACAAGGTCACATAGGTTTGGGGTCCATTCGTGGTTCGCATTCCACTTTTGGAGTATATGGTTTGTGTTGCCCCTATCCCTATGTGTCCCCATTGAATCCTATTGTAACTATACATTGTTTGCACTGTTTTCTAAGACTATACTGCATATTTTTGGTATTGTGTACATATATCTTGTGTATATTTGCTATCCTCTTACTGAGGGTACACTCTGAGATACTTTGGCATATTGTAATAAAAATAAAGTACCTTTATTTTTAGTATATCTGTGTATTGTGTTTTCTTATGATATTGTGCAAGTGACACTAGTGATACTGTAGGAGCTTCACTCGTCTCCTAGTTCAGCCTAAGCTGCTCTGCTAAGCTACCATTATCTATCAGCCTATGCTGCTAGACACCCTATACACTAATAAGGGATAACTGGGCCTGGTGCAAAGTGCAAGTACCCCTTGGTACTCACTACAAGCCAGTCCAGCCTCCTACATTGGTTGTTCAGCGGTGGGATAAGTGCTTTGAGACTACTTACCACTCTTGTCATTGTACTTTTCATAAGAGAACAATATACAAAACAAGTTCAGTGTGTGTACACATAACTAAAAAGTTTTGCATTTCCTCTATTCACTCTTTTCTAAGTGCTGAAAAGTACTTCTAAACTTTCTAAAAGTTCTTAAAAGTTTAAAAAGTTTTTTTCTGTCTTTCTCTTTCTAAAAATGTCTGGCACAGGCCAAACTGTTGATCTGTCCAAACTTGCATATGATCACCTTAGCTGGAAAGGAGCAAGGTGTCTCTGTGTAGAAAGAGGTTTGAGTGTAGGGAAGAATCCTTCCTTGGAATTGTTACTTAACATGCTTAGAGAACAAGATAAGGCCAAAAGGGCCCCATCTGTTGAAAAAGTAGCTAATGGTTCCCAATCTGATCCAGGGACACCCCTAGGAAAAGATTCAGGAAAGAAACTTCAGAGCCTGCCCATTACTAGACAGTCTAGCATAGTTGGTACTGATGTAGAGTCACACCATACAGATAGTGTTGTCTCACATCATAGCAAAAGCATTCATTCTCAATACAGTAGAAGTGATGTTTCTGTTAACCAAGCTGTTAGGGTGCCCTCTGTAAGGGACAGGTCTCCTTCTGTCCATTCTCACCATACTTCTGTTTCAAGGCATGTCCCTCCCACCCACTCTGATGACAGATTGTTAGAAAGGGAGCTCAATAGATTGAGAGTGGAACAAACCAGACTGAAGCTCAAGAAGCAACAGCTGGATTTGGATAGACATACTTTAGAAGTAGAGAAGGAGAGACAGAAACTGGGTTTAGAAACCCATGGTGGCAGCAGCAGTATTCCTCATAGTCATCCTGCAAAAGAGCATGATTCCAGGAATCTGCACAAGATAGTTCCCCCTTATAAGGAGGGGGATGACATTAACAAGTGGTTTGCTGCACTTGAGAGGGCCTGTGCTGCACAGGATGTCCCTCAAAGGCAGTGGGCTGCTATCCTATGGCTATCATTTAGTGGAAAAGGTAGGGATAGGCTCCTTACTGTGAAAGAAAGTGAAGATAATGATTACAAAGTTCTTAAGAATGCACTCCTGGATGGTTATGGCTTAACCACTGAACAATACAGGATAAAGTTCAGAGAGACCAAAAAGGAGTCTTCACAAGACTGGGTTGATTTCATTGACCATTCAGTGAAGGCCTTGGAGGGGTGGTTACATGGCAGTAAAGTTACTGATTATGACAGCCTGTATAACTTGATCCTGAGAGAGCATATTCTTAATAATTGTGTGTCTGATTTGTTGCACCAGTACTTGGTGGACTCTGATCTGACCTCTCCCCAAGAATTGGGAAAGAAGGCAGACAAATGGGTCAGAACAAGGGTGAACAGAAAAGTTCATACAGGGGGTGACAAAGATGGCAACAAGAAGAAGGATGGTAAGTCTTCTGACAAGGGTGGGGACAAATCTAAAAATGAGTCTTCATCAGGCCCACAAAATCACTCTGGTGGGGGTGGTGGGCCCAAATCCTCTTCTAATCAAAACAAAGAAAAGAAACCATGGTGCTATTTATGTAAAATAAAAGGCCATTGGACAACAGATCCCAGTTGTCCAAAGAAAAGCACCAAGCCTCCTACCACTACAACCCCTACTGCTACACCTAGTGTCCCTACTAATGGCAGTGGTGGTGGGAGCAAACCTACTAATAGCCAATCCAAGGGAGTAGCTGGGCTCACTTTTGGTAACTTAGTTGGGGTTGGTCTTGTTAGGGAGACCACAGAGGCTGTGTTAGTCTCTGAGGGGGCTATTGATTTAGCCACCTTAGTTGCTTGTCCCCTTAATATGGATAAGTACAAGCAGCTACCCCTAATAAATGGTGTTGAGGTTCAGGCCTACAGGGACACTGGTGCCAGTGTGACTATGGTCATAGAGAAACTGGTCCACCCTGAACAACACCTACTTGGTCACCAGTACCAAGTAACCGATGCTCACAACAACACACTTAGCCACCCCATGGCTGTTGTAAATCTCAACTGGGGGGGGGGGGAGGGGTTACTGGTCCAAAGAAAGTTGTGGTAGCCACAGATTTACCTGTAGACTGTCTACTAGGAAATGATTTGGAGACATCAGCTTGGTCAGATGTGGAGTTGGAGGCCCATGCAGCAATGCTGGGCATCCCAGGGCATATTTTTGCTTTAACCAGGGCTCAGGCCAAAAAGCAAAAAGGACAGGGAAACTTGGATCCTGGAACAATGGACCAAGTGCTCTCTAAAGCTAGGGCTAGTAGAAGTAAACCACTTCCTACTATCCCTCCCTCTACAGTGGATTCTACTTCTGAGGAAGAATAATTTCCACCCTGTGCAGAACCTACACCAGAGGAGCTGGAAGCAGACACTGCTGAGCTTTTGGGTGAAGGGGGGCCTGCCAGGGAGGAGCTGAGTGTGGCACAGCAAACCTGTCCCACACTAGAGGGTCTAAGACAGCAAGCTGTCAAACAGGCTAATGGGGATGTCAGTGACTCTCACAGAGTTTACTGGGAGGACAACCTCTTGTACACTGAAGCAAGGGATCCTAAACCTGGAACTGCCAGGAGGTTAGTGATTCCTCGGGAGTACAGAAAGTTCCTCCTACCTCTAGCCCACGACATTCCCCTAGCTGGACATCTGGGACAAATGAAAACATGGGACAGGCTTGTTCCCTTGTTTCATTGGCCTAGAATGTCTGAGGACACAAAAGAGTTTTGTAAGTCCTGTGAAACCTGTCAAGCCAGTGGCAAGACAGGTGGCACACCAAAGGCACCCCTTATTCCACTGCCTGTGGTTGGGGTTCCCTTTGAAAGGGTAGGGGTTGACATAGTTGGCCCCCTTGACCCTCCTACTGCTTCAGGCAATAGGTTTATCTTGGTGGTAGTGGACCATGCCACAAGATATCCTGAAGCAATTCCTTTAAGGACCACTACAGCACCTGCAGTGGCAAAGGCCCTCCTGGGAATATTTTCCAGGGTGGGCTTCCCAAAGGAAGTAGTATCAGACAGGGGAAGCAATTTCATGTCTGCATACTTAAAGGCCATGTGGAAAGAGTGTGGTGTGACTTACAAGTTCACTACACCCTATCATCCACAAATAAATGGACTGGTGGAGAGATTTAACAAAACTCTCAAAGGCATGATTATGGGGCTCCCTGAAAAACTCCACAGGAGATGGGATATCCTGTTACCATGCCTCCTTTTTGCCTACAGGGAGGTACCCCAGAAAGGAGTGGGCTTCAGCCCCTTTGAACTCCTCTTTGGACACCCTGTTAGGGGTCCACTAACACTTGTCAAGGAGGGTTGGGAACAACCTTTAAAAGCTCCAAAGCAAGATATTGTGGATTATGTACTTGGCCTCAGATCAAGGATGGCTGAGTATATGAAAAAGGCCAGTAAAAACCTTCAGGCCAGCCAAGAGCTCCAGAAGCAATGGCATGACCAGAAGGCTGTTTTGGTTCAGTACCAACCAGGGCAGAAAGTGTGGGTCTTGGAGCCTGTGGCCCCAAGAGCACTCCAAGATAAATGGAGTGGACCCCACACAATTGTTGAGAAAAAGGGTGAAGTCACCTACTTAGTTGACTTAGGCACTGCCAGGAGTCCCCTTAGGGTGCTCCATGTCAATAGCCTGAAACCCTACTATGACAGGGCTGATCTCACCCTGCTCATGGCAACTGATGAGGGACAGGAAGAAGACAGTGATCCTCTACCTGATCTCTTCTCTTCCACAGAACAAGATGCTCTAGTGGAAGGTGTAGTTTTGCCTGATTGTCTTACTGCTGAGCAGTAAGACCATTGCATAAATCTCCTGGGTCAGTTTTCTGAACTCTTCTCTACTGTGCCAGGTACCACTTCTTGGTGTGAGCACACTATAGATACTGGAGACAGCTTGCCTGTCAAAAGTAAGATCTATAGGCAGCCTGACCATGTCAGGGACTGCATAAAGCAAGAGGTGCAGAAAATGTTAGAACTGGGAGTGGTTGAGCACTCTGAAAGTCCATGGGCTTCTCCTGTGGTACTTGTACCAAAACCTCATTCCAAGGATGGAAAGAAAGAAATGCGGTTTTGTGTAGACTACAGAGGTCTCAACCAGGTAACCAAAACTGATGCTCACCCTATACCCAGGGCAGATGAGCTCATAGATACACTGGCATCTGCCAAGTATCTAAGCACTTTTGATTTGACTGCAGGGTATTGGCAGATCAAATTATCAGAAGATGCTAAACCTAAAACTGCATTTTCAACCATTGGAGGCCATTACCAATTTACAGTAATGCCTTTTGGATTGAAAAATGCACCTGCCACTTTTCAGAGGTTGGTGAACACAGTCCTGCAAGGGCTGGAAGCTTTTAGTGCAGCATATTTGGAGGATATAGCTGTCTTTAGCTCCAGCTGGGATGATCACCTGGTCCACCTATGGAAAGTTTTAGAAGCCCTGCAAAAGGCAGGCCTCACTATCAAGGCTTCAAAGTGCCAGATAGGGCAGGGAAAGGTGGTTTATCTGCGACACCTTGTTGGTGGGGAACAGATTGCACCACTACAGGGGAAAATCCAAACTATTATAGATTGGGTTCCCCCTACTACTCAGACTCAGGTGAGAGCCTTCCTAGGCCTCACTGGGTATTACAGGAGGTTCATTAAGAACTATGGCTCCATTGCAGCCCCTCTTAATGACCTCACATCCAAGAAAATGCCTAAAAAGGTATTATGGACAGCAAACTGTCAGAAAGCTTTTGAGGAGCTGAAGCAGGCCATGTGCTCTGCACCTGTCCTGAAAAGCCCTTGTTACTCTAAAAAATTCTATGTCCAAACTGATGCATCTGAATTAGGAGTAGGGGCAGTCCTATCACAACTTAATTCTGAGAGCCAGGATCAACCTGTTGCTTTTATTAGTAGAAGGTTGACCCCTAGAGAAAAGCGTTGGTCTACCATTGAGAGGGAGGCCTTTGCTGTGGTCTGGGCACTGAAGAAGATGAGGCCATACCTGTTTGGCACTCACTTCATTGTTCAGACAGACCACAAACCTCTACTTTGGCTAAAACAAATGAAAGGTGAAAATCCTAAATTGTTGAGGTAGTCCATATCCCTACAGGGAATGGACTATACAGTGGAACATAGACCTGGGAGTAGCCACTCCAATGCAGATGGACTCTCCAGATATTTCCACTTAGACAATGAAGACTCATCAGGTCATGGCTAGTCTTATTGTCCTTCGTTTGGGGGGGGGGGGGTTGTGTAGGAAAGTACCATCTTGCCTGGCATGTTACCCCCATTTTTCACTGTATATATGTTGTTTTAGTTGTATGTGTCACTGGAACCCTGTCAGCCAGGGCCCCAGTGGTCATAAGTGTGCCTGAATTTGTTACCTGTGTAGTGACTAACTGTCTCACTGAGGCTCTGCTAATCAGAACCTCAGTGGTTATGCTCTCTCATTTCTTTCAAATTGTCACTAACAAGCTAGTGACCAATTTTACCAATTTACATTGGCTTACTGGAACACCCTTATAATTCCCTAGTATATGGTACTGAGGTACCCAGGGTATTGGGGTTCCAGGAGATCCCTATGGGCTGCAGCATTTCTTTTGCCACCCATAGGAAGCTCTGACAATTCTTACACAGGCCTGCCACTGCAGCCTGAGTGAAATAACGTCCACGTTATTTCACAGCCATTTTACACTGCACTTAAGTAACTTATAAGTCACCTATATGTCTAACCTTTATCTGGTAAAGGTTAGGTGCAAAGTTACTTAGTGTGAGGGCACCCTGGCACTAGCCAAGGTGCCCCCACATTGTTCAGGGCCAATTCCCCGGACTCTGTGAGTGCGGGGACACCATTACACGTGTGCACTACATATAGGTCACTACCTATATGTAGCTTCACAATGGTAACTCCGAATATGGCCATGTAACATGTCTATGATCATGGAATTGCCCCCTCTATGCCATCCTGGCATAGTTGGCACAATCCCATGATCCCAGTGGTCTGTAGCACAGACCCTGGTACTGCCAAACTGCCTTTTCAGGGGTTTCACTGCAGCTGCTGCTGCTACCAACCTCTCAGACATGTTTTTGCCCTCCTGGGGTCCAGCCAGGCTTGTCCCAGGATGGCAGAACAAAGGGCTTCCTCTGAGAGAGGGTGTTACACCCTCTCCCTTTGGAAAATGGTGTGAAGTCAGGGGAGGAGTAGCCTCCCCCAGCCTCTGGAAATGCTTTCATGGGCACATTTGGTGCCCATTTCTGCATAAGCCAGTCTACACCGGTTCAGGGACCCCTCAGCCCTGCTCTGGTGTGAAACTGGACAAAGGAAAGGGGAGTGACCACTCCCCTGACCTGCACCTCCCCTGGGAGGTGTCCAGAGCTCCTCCAGTGTGCTCCAGACCTCTGCCATCTTGGAAACAGAGGTGCTGCTGGCACACTGGACTGCTCTGAGTGGCCAGTGCCACCAGGTGACGTCAGAGACTCCTTCTGATAGGCTCCTTCAGGTGTTGCTAGCCTATCCTCTCTCCTAGGTAGCCAAACCCTCTTTTCTGGCTATTTAGCGTCTCTGTCTCTGGGGATTCCTTAGATAACGAATGCAAGAGCTCATCCGAGTTCCTCTGCATCTCTCTCTTCACCTTCTGCCAAGGAATCGACTGCTGACCGCGCTGGAAGCCTGCAAAACTGCAACATAGTAGCAAAGACGACTACTGCAACTCTGTAACGCTGATCCTGCCGCCTTCTCGACTGTTTTCCTGGTGGTGCATGCTGTGGGGGTAGTCTGCCTCCTCTCTGCACTAGAAGCTCCGAAGAAATCTCCCGTGGGTCGACGGAATCGTCCCCCTGCAACCGCAGGCACCAAAGAACTGCATCTCCGGTACCTTGGGTCTCCTCTCAGCACGACGAGCGAGGTCCCTTGAATCCAGCAACTCTGTCCAAGTGACTCCCACAGTCCAGTGACTCTTCAGTCCAAGTTTGGTGGAGGTAAGTCCTTGCCTCCCCACGCCAGACTGCATTGCTGGGAACTGTGACTTTTGCAGCTACTCCGGCCTCCGTGCACTTCCGGCGGAAATCCTTTGTGCACAGTCCAGCCTGGGTCCACGACATTGCACGACCTCCTAAGTTGTTCTCCGGCGACGTGGGACTCCTTTGTGCGACTTCGGGTGAGCACCGTTTCACGCATCCTTGTAGTGCCTGTTTCTGGCACTTCTCCGGGTGCTACCTGCTGCTGAGAGGGCTCCTTGTCTTGCTCGATGCCCCCTCTGTCCCCTGACGCAATTGGCGACATCCTGGTCCCTCCTGGGCCACAGCAGCATCCAAAAACACTAACCGTACGATTTGCAGCTAGCAAGGCTTGTTGGCGGTCTTTTGGCGGGAAAACACTTCTGCACGACTCTCCACGGCGTGAGGGATCCGTCCTCCAAAGGGGAAGTCTCTAGCCCTTGTCGTTCCGGCAGAAACCTAAGCTTCTACTGTCCAGTGGCAGCTTCTTTTCACCCACAGCTGGCATTTCCTGGGCACCTGCCCATCTCCGACTTGCTTGTGACTTTTGGACTTGGTCCCCTTGTCCCACAGGTACCCTCGACTGGAAATCCATCGTTGTTGCATTGCTGGTTTGTGTCTTTCCTGCAGAATTCCCCTATCACGACTTCTATGTCCTTTGGGGAACTTTAGTGCACTTTGCACTCACTTTTCAGGGTCTTGGGGTGGGCTATTTTTCTAACCCCCACTATTTTCTAATAGTCCCAGCGGCCCTCTACAAGGTCACATAGGTTTGGGGTCCATTCGTGGTTCGCATTCCACTTTTGGAGTATATGGTTTGTGTTGCCCCTATCCCTATGTGTCCCCATTGCATCCTATTGTAACTACACATTGTTTGCACTGTTTTCTAAGACTATACTGCATATTTTTGGTATTGTGTACATATATTTTGTGTATATTTGCTATCCTCTTACTGAGGGTACACTCTGAGATACTTTGGCATATTGTCATAAAAATAAAGTACCTTTATTTTTAGTATATCTGTGTATTGTGTTTTCTTATGATATTGTGCAAGTGACACTAGTGGTACTGTAGGAGCTTCACTCGTCTCCTAGTTCAGCCTAAGCTGCTCTGCTAAGCTACCATTATCTATCAGCCTATGCTGCTAGACACCCTATACACTAATAAGGGATAACTGGGCCTGGTGCAAAGTGCAAGTACCCCTTGGTACTCACTACAAGCCAGTCCAGCCTCCTACAGGAGGCACAGGCTGATGAACCTATCAATGGAGGATGGGTTCCTGCAGACTCAAAGGTAGTGCATAGGTTGACCCCGCGATTTGTAAAGAGATCTCCCATGGAATGTAGTTGACAGGAAGAGAACGCGCCTTGCGCAAATGTCTCCTAGTGTAGTGAATCCTGTCTTGTTTTAATGGGAAGCAGGAGTTGGCTTAGCCTTGTGGATTGCAGACTTGTGCCTCTGTCACCCAGTGACATTTACCCTACTTGGCTTGCTCTGTTTCAGGGCAATTATTTAATTATATCTTTCCAAGATGGCTGCATTGTTTTTAGTTGGGACAATGTTTTAGTTTCATGTTATCAGTGCCCCTCTGCTAAGGCGTCACTATCAGCGCCAAAGATAGATAAGATGTAGGTGTTCACACTAGGTACTTTCCCACCTTGAGTATTCCAAAGAATTGTTTATGTAATTGCAGCCCCAAGCATGTCTTTTTACCTATTGTTTGGGAACAGACCTATGTCAAAGGTCCGGTCAGATCTGTATAAATGCAGCTTACACAGACAGATAGTCAGAGGGATTCCTACCAGATGCCATCGACGCTATCTATGCTACACGTCGCCTTAATGCTGACCCAGTCTTCGTGTCCCTACGGAGTCTGATCTAGAGACCTCAATCCAAGGTAACTCAGGTTAGGGGGCTCTTCTCATGGACATGGTACTGGCAGATTAGGTTTATAACACCTAGATCTCTTTAGGTTAGGGGTTAGGTTCATCATGTTAGGGTATTAGGACATATTTCATATCTCATGTCATTTCATGTTATTGCAAGATGGTGGGGGTCTTTGTATTCATGATTCTTGGTTTTACAATTCTATTTCTTGCACTGTTCATTATCCTTATCCTTGCAGCCCATGTAACTTATCGTAGATTGCAGTATTGTTAATAAAACCTATTCCAAACTCTACTGCATCTCTTTCATTGCCTGTGTTTGATTGAGACGTAGTTCATGTGAGAAATGGGTAATCTCCATTTAACCACAACACTCCCTGAGATGTAACACTTTTGAGTTCATGAGTAAAGGCTGCCACAAATCACCTTTTACTGCTTGGGTTTTTTGGTGAGGTACTGCTTGTGAGCCGGAGGTTTGGGACTACAGTTGCGACTTGTTGTAGGATAGGCATAGTCACCTACAAACATAAGTACTGTGTTGTGAAGAAGGTAGGAGACGATGCGAAGATTTACATAAGTTTATTTTCATGAAATCAAAGACCGCGGCTGTCACGTCCTCCGGCCTCGCAGCTTTCCAACCGTTTCTCTCGCGCTCGAGAGCACGGGAGAACGCGACAGCCGGCAAGACCGCAACATAGGTTCGGCACGCGGTAATGTTGCTGCGTGCCAAACAACACTGAACTCAACATACTGTCATCCTTAAACCAGCAGTCTTGTCTAGAGCAAGTGGGGGTGGCGGTCTGCCCAGATCAGGCAAGCCAGGAGGCTACACACTTCTTGGAAAAGAAGGAATTAGTCAAGGCAATCTGGATGTTTAGAAATAAATAAAGTGTAGAAGAACCACCATCTTGATGCCTGTTGTTTAGAGAACTGGGCCACCTCAGAGGGACTGTTGAAAAAATGTTGACGACCATTAGCTTCAACACGAAGATGTGTCAGGTAGAGCATGCTGTACTTCAAGCCTTGCTTACAGAGAGTGTTCTTGACATCACTGAATTTACGCCTGCCGTCCTGCACAGCCAGCCTAAAATCAGGAAAGAGATCCAAGGTGGAGCACTGATACTCAAGAGGAACGTGTTCGTGGGTCAGGCAGAGTGCCGTATCATGGTCCTGATAATAAAGGAGTCTGGCTATAATCGGGTGGGGAGTGGCTCCAATGGGAGGGGGGGTCCAAGGATCGATGGGCTCGCTCCATTACAAATGTGCCGTAAAGATCAGGTGGCCCAAAAGTTCAACCAGCAGCTTTTCAACAAAGAGATCCGGATAGCCCATGTTAATGGTCTCAGATACTCCCAAAATGTGTAGGTTGTTGCGTCAGGATCTGGTCTCCAGATCTTAATGCTTTGCCACAGTGGTCTTAAGAAGACACTCCACCCTCTCCAAGCAACTTGCAATGTTGGAGGCACTATCTTCCATGTCCGAAGTCCTTTGTACTGCTCTGTCTAAGTGGGTGGTATAGCAGTTGAGGCACTCCCCAATGCAGTTCAAGCAATCGTTAAGTGAGTTCACACCTGTGTCCATGGACTGGAAACTGGCCGGTAGAGGGCAATGTGGCAGGGTCCGAGTGGGGTGGATCTTCAGTGTTTAATGAGGAATGTTGATTGTGGAGGCCATACACTGGATCAAAAGTCAGTCTTTTTTGCTTGGGGCCACCTGAACCATGATTACAGAAGATGGCTCACCAGGTAGTATGGTATAAGCGTCAATTATGGTTGCACTGCAGGCAGGGCAGCAGCTGTAACTCAGTAGGATGGAGGAGCTTTTATCTGGATTCAGGAGGAACAGGATGACACTAGAGGGGAGAGCGAGCAATGCAGGAAACTAGGCACCCTGAGGATCCGGGCAATAGAGCAGGCTAACGTGGGTGTCAGTCCAGGGGGACTATAGTCATCCACTGTGCAGATGGGTAAGAAAGTGGTGTTGGTAGCTACTGTGGCAGGCAGAGAGCCTCTCAGTGGACAGCCAGTGGTTTCAGGGTCTCAGCACATGGCTGAATGCAGCCCATCAGAGACAATGGGTTCCCAGGAGAAGGCCCAGGGCTGCCGATGTCAGGTTAGGGTGGGGCCCTCTTCAGCGGGTACATAAAGAGTTGCAAGAGGGTGAGAGGGGTCACACCTAAACCCTTGTATGGTGAAGGACCCCCAAGCCAAGTACACAAGGGCACAATATTAGCCCCACCAGAGCAGAATCAGAAGGCAATCAGCCTCATTATATGTAGAGCTGGGACAGCATATTCCCTCAAGAGCCTCTGTAGATCTTCTTTCCCCCTCTTTCTTTATGCCACACCTACCAGTGAAGGTACACCTCAATCCTCTTTGAAAGACTCTGTCACTAGAAGAAAAATATGTCCTGATCATCGAACATCCAGTTTCCATATTAACTACACTTTCATTGTGTTGAATTTTAAGAGTCTGGCATAAGGGAGAAACATTTGAAAGTTTTAAATACAAGCTTTCGGGTGCATGAACAAAGCACAATCTATTGTAACCAAAGAAGATAAGAATTTACTTGCGTATAACTCAGTTGGTAATCAAACATGACCACCCCATCTGGGTGGGTTAGGGTCCAATAATCCTCACTTCCGTGTCCTTAATAGATTTGAAACTTTCTGTTACAATAGCTAAGACATTTTACATTCTATGTCAGGACCCGGAGGAGAGGATTATGCTAGTTCAATGTCTCTCCACCACCAGTGATGCAATATCATGGATAGGTTTAAAATAAAGCCACTTAAAAGTGGAGTTTGAAGACCAATCCACCACATTAAGAATGTCCCCGACGAGTGCTCTCAGGGTAAAAGCTTTGGAGATCATAGCCCCACACTGAATGCACTCCAAATTTGTGAATGTCAATCCCTGCTTCCTGCATGATCCTACCTATCTAGCAATGGTGGGTGAAGGAACTGCCCTCTGGGGCCTCGTCAGGGCAAAGAGGAGCTGGCACTCCCCTTGAGGGCTAATGTCTTCAGTCATGGACTCATAAATCTTGACGGCTTGTATCACACACAACTCAGTAACCTCAGAGAAGGTAGGATATGAAACCATATGAGAACCTGTTATGCAGAGGGCCCTAACATCTGAAACCCTCCTACACGAAATGAGGCATAACAAGGTAATCAGTTTTGCTGACACTTGTTTATGAGACAGATACATATTGGAAGGCCAGAAGAGGAACAAATTGAGGACTGTATTAACATTCCACAGAGAGGACTGCCTAGGTTCCGGAGGAATGGACAACCATATCCCTCTGAGAAGTTTGCGTACCAAAAGATGTTCTCCCGCCAGGTAGTCTTCAACCTGTACGTGACCAGCAGAAATTGCTGAACAGAAGGTATTAATGGAACTATAGGCCAAGCCTTCTGGGGCCAGGGATGCGAGGAAATTCAAAATATGGACAATGTCAGCCACCATGGGATCCAGATGTCGTTGACTACACCAACCCAGCCCTCTAGTCCAAGCCTATCGGTATTGTTTGATGGTGCTATCCGCCCATGCCTTGGAGAGCAAGTCTGCAGCTTGGCTCGAAAGCTCTGGGACTTTCCACAATTCCCTGTAATCCCACAGGCCAGGAGATTCAGAGAACCGTCCAAGACTAGATTGTGAGGAGGGCTGTAAGTAGGGGTAGACAGATTATAGAATCCCATACTTGAGACCTCCATATCGGGGAAATCACTACCATGTCTGCTCACTCTTGATAAACTTTGTTGGAGAATCTCATGATTATAGCAAACATAGAAAATGCATACCCCGTATCGCTCCCCCAGTCCTGAAGAAATGCGCCCGTTGCTGCTGCATTGGGGTGCGGCCTCAAGCTGAAATACCTTGCCATCTGGTGGTCCAGGCAGGAGGGGAAAAGACCCACCATGGAAGAACTCCACAGGGTCTGAATGCCTTGAAACATCCAGGGATCCAGCTTCCATGAACTTGAATTGTGCCAATGGCGGAAATGCCACTTGTTCCTACTGACCTGGGAGGTGTCCCACTGTCACTGAGATCTGATTCTCAAGGCAATATTGCCAAAATGTTTGGGCCAAGTCTGAAAGAGACCGCCACATTGTCCACCTTCAAGAGGACAGAGCATTCGATCTGTCCTTGGTCCTGCATTTTACTGCGAAGGACCCCAACATCCATTCCAGACAGTTTATGTGGAGCATCTTTTCTTCTGAATATTTTCCTCTTGTGGAAAACTCCCAACAACGTGCTCCCCATCCAGTGGCGCTGGCGTTGGATTTGATGACTATATAGGGCTCTGAAGGACTCCATATGCGATATCCACCACCTCAGCTCCTCTCTGGACTCCTCTGACTGCAGAACCTACTGCGCATAGGTGAGGCCACTCCTGAGGTGAAAGGCCTTCAGACGTAGTATGGCCCAGTAGTGCAAGGGGCTTGGGAATATGGCCTGTATGGATGAGGAAAGGAGACCCACAATCCTGGAGATATGTCGCGGGATGTGAAGGGCTTGTCTATTGTTCGTCTGAGCCCATGCTAGACTTTTGTCAACTTCCGAGAGAGAAGACTGATAGTCATGTTGACCACATCCACCAGAAAACTCAGGAAAACCAGTGAGGGGGTTGGTGAAATAACTGAATGCCTTTGTTGATGACAAACCCCAGGGACTCCAGGAGGTTTAGCGTCGTCTGCAGTTTCAATGGACATTAACCCATTAAAAAGGATGTCATTGAGGTAGACAATGAGATGGATACCCCTTGCCCGAAGGAGTTCCAAGATTTTTGTGAAGCACCAGGGTGCAGAGGAAAGCCTGAATGGGAGTGCTGTGAATTCAAATGTCTAGCAAAGTCACTCGAACTGGAGAAAACGGCTATAAGGAGGGTAGATTGGGATCATGAGATACTCATCCTTCAGATTCAGGTGTACCTGCAGAAGATCCCTAAGACGATGGATCCCCTCCATCTTGAAGTGGCAAAAAAACAGCCACTCGTTGAATTCCCATAGATTGTTCACAGGAAGTTGGCCCCCTCTCTCTTGTCCACCAAGAAGAGTTGCTAAGGAAACCCACGGGGTGTCTCTGAGTGGGTACAA
This sequence comes from Pleurodeles waltl, assembly GCF_031143425.1. Taxonomy (NCBI): domain Eukaryota; kingdom Metazoa; phylum Chordata; class Amphibia; order Caudata; family Salamandridae; genus Pleurodeles; species Pleurodeles waltl. The sequence continues at coordinate 1,142,383,454 of NC_090439.1, forward strand.
TCACACCTTTTGTCAGGAGTTCCTCCAAGTCCACAAGGGCAGTCTGCGCAGCGGAGAAGGTGAGAGGGCACAGCTTGACGTGTTGACAGAGGGACCCGTAGAACTCTATGTGATAACCGTGAACAGACTGAAGGACCCACATGTCTGAAGAAAGAGCCTCCCAGTTGTGAGAAACTCTCTCAATCTGCCCCACAAATTTACAGTTGTGCGGGATGCACACTCACCTCGACAGGAGGCATGGGCGCTCCTGCCCCTAGATGCTCCGGGGGACCCCCGGCGGCGAGGTTGGTTTCTCGTGGGGTAGAAGGAGCCAAACTTGGAGGAGTCTGGCCGTTGTCCACAGAAAGAGGAACCCTTGGCGGAGGCTTGGAATGAAGCGCAGCCAGCTGAGCGTCCCCTGCCATGGCCAGCCTTAGGGAAACAAAAGAGTGTCAAGTTCTCTTGATCAGTGCCTAGGGTTTATCCAGGGAGTTAAAGGTTGCAACAAATTTACCCAGTTCTCTGACTGAAGGGTCTCTGAAAAGACTGCCTTGGGTGATTGGGCCAGTCTCCGAGGTCACCAGATCTTCACTAGATCACCAGATTAGAAGGGAGCTGCAGTGCTCGGCGGAGTTCGCATTTCCCAAAAAATATGACCGCTTGTTGAGGCATGCTTTGGCGTCTTCAGCCATGTCCAGGTCAGACACTGGGGCCCGGCCACATCTAGAAGCTTATTCTGGCATGAGCGCTAGGGCCGGTCTATGCCTTTTTAAGGTTCTCTAATGTACGTACTTAGGAAGTTGGCCATCTGTGGATCAATTTCTGGCGTCAACGCTACTTTGCCCTCAAGGGAAGGATGAGGGCATTTTGTCAATTAGCTTTCCTAAGCACCCCCGCCATGTAGGTAGTCCTTTAGGCGCACGTGTCCATTCCGCCAAACTCAGATGTGGAAAATCCTCAGGGTCTAACATGTCAGATCCGGCGTCTTGAGGGTCAGCATCTTCCATTGCATCGCCCTCAGTGAGGGCGGCAGTGGAGGAGCGACGCCAAGGCCTGTCAGGGTCCCCTTCGTCATCCGAAGCATTTGGGGAATCATTCACAAGCAGATCCTGGGGTGGGAAATACGTTGGGCGTATGGGTAGGATGTTCCTCCGAGGGGCCGGGTTGGGCAGGATCAAGAGAGTCAAAGAACCAAGATGGAGGCTAGTTGAGGTAGGCTTTTTCAGCCCCTCAAAGGCATCCAGATCAATGCCAAAGTTATCTGTGCATTTTCTTTTCCCTTCTTTGGGTGACGGGGTAGGTTGCTCTAGAGGTAGGGGTACTAAAGGTCGTAGTGGATCTTCCCTCTTGGAGCGGGGTTGTTGGGACTGAGTTGCCATGCATAAGAGCTTCTTCTCTAGGGGCTCTACCACCACTGAAACTGCCTGGTGGATGGTGGCATCCATTTTGCCCCAAAAATGTTCATCTATAGAGAGATAAATTATGCTATCCTCCTCTAGGTAGGAAGCTGCAATATCTTCGATGGTGAGGACTGATTAATTACTGGGAGAAACCAGATATAATATGGGCAGAGATATAACCATGCAGCAACACAGATCATGTTCTAGATGCCCAAAACACCCAACTAGATCTACAGGGCCAGAGAAAACTCACCTGGGTCGGCGTCTGCTACTTCAGTGAGCTGTGCAGCATGAGAAAGCAATTCAAGACCCCAGAAGGACATTGTGACTTCAGGCGACAGCTTTATCAAAGCAGCAATAAATTTGGAAAAGCCAAGAACACCAGCATGGAGACTGGTGGCCGGCTGCGCTTCTTGATTAAATGTTCGCGGAGCATGCCATTCAACGACAGGGTACAAGACTCACTAGGCACGAGGTCACCTAGTGTGGCGTCCTCATGCGGTAAGGCGACAGCTCCACCCAGGAGCCTGAGCACGCCTCACGTGGAGGCAAAAGTCCTGATTGCACCATCAGGAACTCTGAGGTGTGACTGCGAAGGAGCGACTGAGTGTTCTCACGGCCGCAGTACTCTGAAAGAACAAGCATTTGCAATGCAATAGGTCTTGCATTTGCTTGAGTTAGAGCTATTGGCATTGTAAATTCATAACTGGACTTTTTTTTTGACACATGAATAGGTCAACCCTGCCTCATAATTACGTCTTTTCCTGCCATATAATTCCAGTGTCCCTGCATATAACTAAAGCACTTCCAGAAGGGGAAAGGAAGGATGAGAAGAGAAGGACAGGAATGATGAGAAGAGGAATGATGAGTAGAAGAGGAAAGGAATGATGAGAAGAGGGAAGGAAGGATGATGAGAGGAGGAAAGGAAGGATGAGAAGAGGGAAGGAAGGATGAGAAGAGGGGATAAGGAATGATGAGAAGAGGACAGGAATGATGATAAGAGGAAAGGAAGGATAAGAAGAGGAAAGGAAGGATGAGAAAAGGAAAGGAAGGATGAGAAGAGGAGGACAGGAATGATGAGAAGAGGAATGATAAGAAGAAGAGGAAAGGAATGATGAGAAGAAGACGAAAGGAATGATGAGAAGAGGGAAGGATGAGAAGAGGAACGGAATGATGAGAAGAGGAAGAAAGGAATGATGAGAAGAGGAAAGGAAATATGAAAGGGATAATGAGAAGAGGAAAGGAATGATGAGAAGAGGGAAGGAAGGGTGAGAGGAGGAGGAAAGGAAGGATTAGAAAAGGAGGTAAGGAATGATGAGAAGAGGAAGAAAGGAATGATGAGAAGAGGAGGAATGATGAGAAGAGGAGGAATGGAATGATGAGAAGAGAAGGAATGAAGAGAAGAGGAGGAAAGGAAGGATGAGAAGAGGAGGAATGATGAGAAGAGGAGGAAAGGAAGGATGAGAAGAGGAGGAAAGGAAGGATGAGAAGAGGAGGAATGGAATGATGAGAAGAGGTGGAAGAGGAGAAAGGAGAGACAGACTAGAAGAGAATAAGAAACTAAGGAAGAGAAAGGAGAATGAGGTAAAGCTTAAGAGAAAGTGAGAAATGGAGTGAGAAATGGCCAGTTATGTGAGTTTGATGACACGTAGGAGGGAAGAGTTAAAGAGAAGGGAAAGGGAGTGAGAATCGTGAGAGGAAGAAGCGTGAGGTAAATGAGGGGGAGAGCAAAATGGAGACAGAGGAGAGAAAAAAAAGAGTAAGGAAGGATAGAGAAACAAACATTCAGCAAGAGGAGTGTTGATAGTCCTGTAGCAAGTAAAGAGCTTAAGATAAACACCCCCCACCAGCCTGGGGGGTGGGGGTGGCAGCAGGATATACAGTAAATGGGAATCAGAAACCTGCTGAGGTTAAAAATACAGAGCAGAAAGTAGTAACTACAGACATAGTGAAACATAAACCAAAAGCTGGTCCTGAAGGTATTCCTTCACAGGTACCGCCCCTTGACATGGTGAGCCCTTTACAAAGAATGCTAATTATGGATAAAAGACTTTGGTGAAAAAATAATTGGTAATTTATTTCCAAAAATAAAGGGACTCCATGAATCTGCCAGGAACCACCTGAGAAGCAGTTAGTTTAGAACGGAGAACTTTGACTCCACAAACGCACCACAGCCAGAGGCAAAATATACTGAAGTGTGCCGAGAGACACCTCAAGACCATAAAACTAGTCCAAATACTACAAAGAAAGCAAGAAAGGACTCAAGGGGCAGTTGTGGGAAAGTACACAGCACTCTCACCGATAAAGATTGCACGTCTTTTGAAACACCGAAGAACCTATTTACGAACACACTATGTAACAGTTGTATGGCTTAGCTGCTCCCAGAACATTTCACATGACGCCAGTAAGGAGCATGCCCAGAAAGTGTGTATTTGTCCAGAAATCAGTCTTAAAAACCAATGGAAACTTTTCAGCAAAAAACGAGATTAAGAGAGAGAGAGGGGAGGAAGAGAAGGGAAGAAGGTTAGAGACTGGACAGATAAATAACGAACAAAGGAGGGCGCGATATGACAAGCAGGCAAAATGAGGAGAGAGGGACAGAGCAATGAAGGTAGAGAGAGAAAGAGATATGATGGAAGGAGAAGAGAAAGGGAGAGAGAGACCAAAGTAAACAGAACTCACTCTTAGATATAGTCCTAAGGAGTCCGGGTGCGGGGGGAGATGCTCGCAAGCCACGTTATCTGCAGTGTTATGGAAAAGGAAAACGGAGCGCCATTTCAACAAATACTTAATCCAGGTTGAGTGGATTGTGGCCGACACCTTTGAATGGTTGTGCTGCCAATTTCCCTGCACTGCATTATCATTACAAGAGTACGTAAACAAAGCATTTGTTACCATTACAAATTTAATCAGTAACTAAACAAAACATAATACAACTAGGTGTGCAGGGGAACAGATGTGAAAATAACACGAATGAGTGAGGGGGGTAACAAATGCAAAAGCAACACCGGAGGAAGAGGAAAACAGACGCAAAATCAAACTTGGAGGGGGAACAAATGCGAAAACAACACAAGGGAGTCCGGGAGCAATGGGGAAAAAACACAGAGGGCAGAGGAGGGGAAGGCAATGAGGAGAAGCATACGAGCAAACACAACAAGAAGGTGACAGACAGCAACAAAGTGAGAGAAGCACATAAGATGGTTCGAAAACACATGCACTCTTAAGGACACAACACAAAAGAAACAAGCAATAGAGAACAAAAGAAACGGCGTTGTTATGACGTAAATTACGTAATCGCGCATGACGTGTGTCGGCCATTTTGAATTGGGGGAATATACTTTAATTATTGTAATGGTAGCGATTTTATCTACGCATCGGCAGTGCGCAAGAAAATCAATTGTCTTTGCACCGGGGAGGCAGGAGGCATAAATAGGCACCCTCATAAAACAGCCTCTAACATTTGACCTCAGTCTTTAAATGCACAGCACATGTAACCAGAGAAGAACTTGATTTAGAGTCCTGTTAGCAAAAACAGAATGGAGCCACTGGAAACATCCAGAGCTCTGGTCAAATGCTATTAGCCTCAGAAAAAGTAATCCCTAAGCACATGCTACATTGGCACAAGTGGAAGGGTACAAGTACTAGGGCCATGCTCCAGAGGAGTGTACAACTGTGGAAAAGGTGGAACAAAGAGCAAGGATTGGCCACTAGCAAGCAAGGAATTTTTAAGGACACTGAAACAAACCAATGAAAAAGCAGAGAGCCCACAAAGAAGTATAAAAGTATATGCTAAAGTATGTACAAGAGGTCTCGAATGCTCGACCTAAAAAAAACAGTTAGCACAGAAATCAACACAAAGCAAAGGCACACTGCAGATAAGCAACGCAATCGCGTTGCAGCAGTACAGTCACAAATATTAAAGTAAGTACAAACAAATACAGCCAAAGAACAAGTACGAATTAGAAGTACCCAACTGCTGGCTGATGGAGCAGAGGGGGAAAGACGGTCTACAGAGCCTCTTGAGGGAATATGCTAGACACTGATTAGATGGGTTGTTGCTGATGTTGTTTCTCTTCCTTTCCATAAGCCTCATGAATGCTGCAGCCAAGCCCTGAGAATATTGGGCATGGGGTATGGCAGTTGGCCCCCCAGCAAAGGACCACCATAGATGAGGTTTGGCCATGCACTTATAGAGTACCACCACCCTCCGAACTCACACTGTGCCCCCCTGACGCAAGCGCTCTTGTTCTGGAAAAGCTCCTTTGCAGGGCACCTTTTCTATTTTTGAGTGTCTAGTTCTAAAGCTGGGTCATCATTGAGTATGATGTATGTGTGGGTTCCTCAGCACTTAGAGGGGGTCTCTTCTGAGCATTTGGTTTACTCCAGGGCATGACATGGGACACTGGAGATTTGATGCCAAGTTTCCCTCCATTAATACTAGGGGTGTGTTCTGTGACTGCCATTCTCCATGGTATTGCCTGGAGAGGATGTGTATCTTGTAAGACAGTTGTGCATTGTACAGCTAGAGCAGCTCTTGAAAGGGTGGATATGTGGCCAGCTCTGCATGCATTAGTGTATGGTGAGTATCTGCATCTGCAGGTTTTCTATCACTCTGACGACTAGATGATTGCTTACCTTGAATCTGTGCTTCTGAGGCCATGCAGTGTTATGTATTATTTTGGTGTCACAGGCTTGTATTTACCTGCAGGTTAAGTGGTATTTCGAGGTTTAGGGCAGAGATCAGTGCATCGTGGACTTCTCGGACATTCGGGAAACCTTCCTGTTCATGGAGCAAGAGGATTGCATCGATGATTCCAACTTTCATTGGGAAGTTGACGAGTTTCAAGCCTTGCAGAAGCTGGGACACAAACTCAGCCACTGTAATGGTCTTTGAGAAAGTCTTAAGAAAACAGAGAATAATGTAAACATCAGTCAGTGGAGACAATGTCTAACTCACCTGCAACAAGGTGACAGATCATTCACATACTACCTGATATGCACATGACGCACAACAATATCCTTTTTTGGGTGTTAATGATCATGTCTAACATTCATGCACTGTACATATATATAATGATATGATTATTGCCTGAAGAAATAGAAAGCTAGCAAATAAATGACTTTGTTAGCCTAATTATTGTATCATTTCTTTACTCTCTTCAGATGAATGAGTTATCTTCTCTTCAGCCGACATGGTACACAGAACCTGAACACTATATAAAGAGGGCCTACATGGAGATATGGATGGTTGTAGAAAAGTACCCTCTTTCTTGGCATGGTTACCCCCATTTTCTGCCTTTTGTCAGTATGTTTGACTGTGTCTACTGGGTTCCTGCTAACCCTCTAAATTGTACCCTTTTCTTCCCACAATTGGCATACTGGTCCCCCCACGTACGTTCCTAGTATATGGTACCTAGGTACCCAGGGCATAGGGCGTCCAGGGGATTCCTATGGGATGCAGCAGTTATTCTGCCACCCACAGGGAGCCCATTTAAAGGGTTCTGCAGGCCTGCCATTGCGGTTCACTACAGGTCACTGCACCAAGTCACCCCTATAGCAGGCCCTAGGTACCTGTGTGTGAGGGCACCCTTGCATTTGCAGAGGTGCCCCCTCGAACTCGGCCCCATTTTATTGGACTTCGTGAATGCGGGTATGCCATTTTACCTGTGTCCAGCTACATAATGGTAACTCTGAACCTGGGCATGTTTGGTATCAAACAGTCTTACCGGGTTTTCCAGGCAGCCCAACTGCTGCCACCCTTCAGACAGGTTTCTGCCCTCCTGCTGCTTGATCTGATCAAGACCAGGAAGGCAGAACAAAGGATTTCCTTTGGGAGAGGGCGGTAACACCTTTGGAAATAGGTGTAACTGGCTTGGGAGGGGTTGCCTCCCCAGGCACTGTTTTTGCTTTGAAGGGCACATTTGGTGCCCTCCATGCATAAACCAGTCCACACCAGTTCAGAAACCTGATCTGGCACGAAATTGGACAATGGAAAGGGGAGTGACCACTCCCCTGTTCATCACCACCTCAGGGGTGGTGCCCAGAGATCCTCCAGGGGCTCACTGGGTTCTGGCATCTTGATCCCAAGGTTGGCAGGGACCTCTGGGAGCATCTGAGTGTCCAGATCAGGCAGGTGAAGTCAGAAGCACCCTCTAATAGGTAGTTACCTGGTTAGGTGACCAACCCTCCTCTTTGGGCTAGAGAGGGTCTTCCTCTGGGTTGGGTCCTCAGATTTGGCTTGCAAGACTCCAGCAGGACTCCTCTGCAACCACCACTTCGACTTCTGGCTACAGGAACCGTGTCTGGACCCTCCAGGAACCAACATCGCTGCTAACTTGGAAGAAGACTCTTATGCAATTTTGTTTCTCCAGCTCCTGCCAGGTTTGCAACATTTCCCTGGCCGTGCATCCTCAGAAGGCTGCAACTCTTCAGCCTGCACAAGAATAAGAAGGAATCTCCCTTGGGGTGAAGGCATCACTCCCCTGCATCTGCAGGTACCTGGCTGCAACAATTACTTGCTGTGTAGGTCTCCCCTCCTCTTGAGTGGCATGGATACTGCATCGTGGGTGGCGGTCCAGACTGGTCCCCTTGGTCCTCTCTACCAGCTGTCACACTGTGATGGTGGTAAGTCCTTTGCACTCCACGCAAGACAGTACCCCCGTACACCGCATCCTTTGCAGCTAGCAAGGCTTGGTTGCTCTACCTCCAAGGGGATCTTCCGGCGACATGTAGCTCCAGCCCCAGCACTCCCTCCTGTTATTCTTGGGCCTCTGTGTGGTCCTCCTGCGACGTAGGTGCATCTTCTGTGGTGCTGCGTGGGCTACTTTAGCGACTTCTGTGTCCCTTTTCTGTGGAACACTGGTGGGTGCTACCTCTGCTCCTGTGGGCCTTCTGCGACGCGGAGGGTCCCCTGTGACTCCACCTCCTGGGTAGAGTCCTCCTGAACCTAGCTGGTCCCCTGCAGCACCTCTTTTCCTCCAGCCGGGAGTTTCCCTTTGCCAAGGCTTTTTGGTGGAAATTCTTCACCGACACCCGTCTGCAATTCAGCTTCCAGCTGCAATTCTCCTGGCTTCTGGGTTGCAGTGCTGACTTGTCTTCCTTCTTCGTCAACCAACTTCAATAAGTACCTCTGGGTGGTTAGTATCTCCTACTCCCCCTGGACCCCACAGACACTTCTGGACTTAGTCCCCTCTCTCCACAGGTCTCCCTCTTCAAAAGTCCACTGCTGGATTCTTGCAGTCTGTTCTATGTGTCATTTTCTTCTTTTCATCCTTTGGGGTTGCTTTGGTGAAATCCAGTGTTTTACTCCTGCATTCCTGGTCGCTGGGGGGTACTGCATTACTTACGTGTGTGGTTTCCTAGTACTCCTAGCTCCCCTCTACATGATTTACTTACCTAGGTGGGGGCCCTGTGTTCGCATTCCACTTTCTTAGTATAAGGTTTGGGTTCCCCCTATGACTACTATTGCATATTGTTCTTTTTCACTGTTTTCTAACCTTTGTATGCCTCTTGCTGCTTATTAGTGTGTGTGTCTATATATATATATATATATATATATATAGTATATTTACTTACCTCCTATTGGAGGGTTGCTTCTCTTGTATTTTCTGATACTGTGTTCCAAAAATAAAGTGCCTTTATTTTTGTACAACCAAGTGTTTTCTTTGTTGTGTGTAAGTAATGTGTGACTGTAGTGGTATTGCGCGAGCTTTGCATGTATCTTAGATAAGCCTTGGCTGCTCATCCACAGCTACCTCTAGAGAGCCTGGCTTCTTGGCATTGCTTACACTTCACTAAGAGGGGTTATCTGGACCTGGTATAAGGTGTAAGTACCATAGGTACCCACCACACACCAGGCCAGCTTCCTACAATGGTGCAGCTGAGCTCTCTAAAGATGGCGTAAATCTAGGTGGCATACAGAGGCCAGATGTCTCTTGGGACCATTCCTTGAGTTAATAAGGTTGGCAGATGGGTAGGGTTCGGTCTTATCTTCAGACCTAGATGATGGTAACATGATTGCAAAGCTTTGGTGAAGAGAGTCAGCCCAAAGTGCATGTGACTACAGATCACATGTGGCACGGACCAGTCATCAGTATGTGACCTAATCCACATGCTTTTACAGGAGTCAACCTGCATGAAAACACATATTTTGCACCTGTATTTTTTTGTTATCTCAGGCTGCTGCACTGACAGAAAAATACCCACTCATATCAATTTGTTTCTCACATTTAGTAGCCTTGTTTTCTCTGTTGCGTTTCTGGAATACTCTCTGGAATAGTCCAAAGTAATCTCTACCATGAATGGACCACTTTTTCATGGTTGCCTTCGTTATGATTGTCTCTTTCTTTGGATATTTTGAAATCAATGCATTTTCTTCCAAATTCAGGACTGTTTCTTTCCCTCGCCCCTCCCGCTCTCTCCTTTCTGATTCTTTGTATCATTGAATTTCTCTCTCAGTAACAAGGCTAGCCATACGTTTGTAACTGCCTAAACTTGTAATGCTCTAGATAATGTATGGGTATGTTTCACAGCAGAAATTAATATATCCTTTTATTTTTTAAATGTAAAAATGTTTTAGTGACACCCTTATTAAATATTCATCTTCTGGACATGTAAAACCTACCTGTTTAGCGTTACTGATACAAATCCAAAATATGCCTCAGTGATTGGAGTACAGCATGTTGTCTGAAGTGTGCATGTTTTATGCTCTCCTTGTATCCAGCCACTTGTGTTCATGCCCAAGCATGATTCAGTGGACCGGTGCTTCTGCATGGTCTCTTGGAGCCTCAGCATGTTTACCAAGATATATGCTTATCCAATCCCTTGTGCTGATAAGCTAAAGGACAAGTCACTTTTTATTTGACCTGTAACTGCGTACAAAGTTATGGTTATGCATGTTGGTCGAAAGAATGTCCCGGCTATTTTCTAGAGGTTTCTGTGGTCCGTTGGCTGGACTATCCGAGTTGACTATTTGGATGATATGGCGGTTTTTACCTGAAGCTGGAAAGAGCATGCAGAACAACTCTAAAAGGTGTTGGCAGCATTACAGAGAGTCATATTGGCAGTTAATGCAGCTATGTGCCACACTGAACACCCCACAGTGTTATATCTTGGGCACTCTAGGGGAATTGGCAGGATTCAACATCTGTGAAGTTTCCACCACACAAACCAAAGTGAGGGCCTTCCTATATCGCACAGGTCACCACTGGAACTTTGTGTTTAACTGTGGGGTCCTAGTTTCCTATTTCCACCCTTTAATGTCATGATTTCAAGGAAGCAACACCAAAGAATGCTATATGTGGCCCACCATTTGAAACCACCCTGGCTCAATGCAGCCAGAAGGCTAAGGAGCAGCTGGTCAATTTAATCAGCCATAGATTACTGTTCAGAGAGTATGACTGGCTTCCACTTGAGAAGACTTGCTACTGCACTGTGTGAACCATACTTGTTGTGGAGTAGGTTTAAGGTCCAGTCAGACCACCAACCACTCAAGGGACTGGTGTCTATGAAAGGCAATAACTCTAAAGGTCAAACTTGTTTCATTTTCCTACAAGACATTTTTATGGTACAACAGAGAATCTAACAGCAAGGTGTAACTTTGTAGTAGTTACAATAAGAGGCAAGCTGTGCTGCTCAGCCCTACACATTGTTTTCAGGCCTGCTTTGTGCATTTCCTCTGACGAAATTAACAATCTGGGAGTCCATTAGGGTGTCCATGTTTTACTGGGCAGTGGATCATTAGAATGAACTGCCAAGGAAAAACAACCATATATTCACCTCTCCCACCAAAAGACCACTTCAAGGTATGTGGCAGCAACCGCTGGGAAAGTGTCGGACTTTGGAGGGTTTTAATTTACTATTTATACTCCAGTCTAAGCAACAGTTGGGAATGTGTTGGACTTTGGAGGGAATACATTTACTATTCTCACTCGTCTAAGCAACAGCAGGAAAGTGTTTGACATAAAAAGGATTACATACATGAATACAGATCCTATGAAGTTAGTAAAAAATGTGATCACTTGCTAAAACAATATTAAATAACAACAAACAGAAATGAATATATACATTTATTTAAAAATGTTGACATCCAAATTAAAAAAGAAAGAAAGAAAGAAAAATTAAATATAATAATATCAACTTCCCTAACTACAAAATAACACAATTACATCATTACTTATTTATTTAATTTCAATACATAAAAAAAAAAAAATTTTTAAGTAACAAATAGAATCTCAGAAATAAATTTTCAGAAACACCATTAAATAAAATATGTTTTAATAATAAATATAAAACATGTATAATTTCAAATTAATTACACATAAATATAATTCAATATAGCATATTTGTCTTAGAAACCTACTCACTTAAATTAATACTAGCATTAAAAGTACATGTTCAATAATAATTTATAAACGAAAATACATATTAATACAAATAGAACATTACAACGACACAATAATTAATAAATTAAGTAAACTACATAAGTAATAATCAAATAAAAAATATTGTTTACAAAAAGAAAAAGTTACTTATCTTCGGTAATGCATTATCTGGTAGAGGCTCTATCTAGCTGCAGATTCCTTACTTTAGAATTTCCAGGCGTCAGCTATGAATCCAGAACTTTTTGCTGAGCAAAACCCCTGTGCGCTGTTGGGTGGCCCCGTAGGCTTCGAGTGGCGTCGTCGTTGGAGCCGTCTATGACGTCACCTACAAAGGCACCACCCAGGCCCACGTACATCAGTTAATTTTCCACAAACTTCCATGCCAAAAGCGCAGAGCCATGGAAGAAACTCACAAGGTTTGTCTGTGCCAACACTAGGGCCCTGAAAGAGACAACCCCAGCAAATGAGTCCGCAGAGCAGGGCGGCATGGGTGGGTGTGAGGAATCTGCAGCTAGATAGAGTCTCTACCAGTTAATTCGTTAACAAAGGTAAATAACTTGTTCATCTTATAGCGACTCCTAGCTGCCCTTATTAGAATGGACACTGTTGGACCTGCCCCTTTTTGCAGGGTCATCCGCAGACTTTTTGCCTTCTTCCTCCTATTTTTTCTGACCTATTTTTGTTGGCTTTAGGACTCTGGGCACTTTACCACTGCTGACCAGTGCTAAAGTGCAAGTGCTCCCTGTCTAAATTGGATTGGTATTGGTTTATTCCTGGTTGGCATATTTAATGTACTGGTAAATCCCTAGTAAAGTGCACTATGTGTGCCCAGGGCCTGTAAATAAAATGCTACTAGTGAGCCTGCAGCACTGACTGTGCCACCCACGAGTAGCCATGTAAACTTGTCACAGACCTGCCACTGCAGTGTCTTTGTGTGCGTTTTTGTTCCTGCCAGTTCGACCTGGCAAGTGTACCCACATATAAGTCATCCCTAAGGTAGGCTCAAGGCAGCCCCACGGGCAGGGTGCAGTGTATTTAACAGGTAGGACATGTACTGGTGTTTTACATGTCCTGATACGGAAATACTGCTATATTCGCTTTTCATTATTGCAAGGCCTATCTCTCCCATAGGTTAACATGGAAATTGCCTTTAAATACCCTTTAAGCTCACTTTTCCATTGGGAGCAGGTAGAGATATGGAGTTAGGGGGTCTCTAAACTCCCAATTTAAAAATATATCTTTTGGTAAAGTTGGTTTTTAGATTGTCTGTTTGAAAATGCCACATTCTATACCTCTGCTTGGCTGTGGAATCCATATCTGGGTCAGACTGACAGTTAGGCTGTTTGTGAATTCACTCTAGAGCGTGGCACACAGGGGGCTGAGGTGTGTCTTGCTTATTCTGATGAGTCCTTCTGGGCTAGAATGGGAGGGAGGAGCTGACACCTGCACTTCAAAAGGGATGTGCCTGACCTCACACAATACATTCTCCAACACCCTAGAGTGTGGCTGGGGACAGGGTCTTGTACAATACAAAGACTTTTCTTTGAAGTTTGCCTACTTGAAAGGCAGAACACTATAACAAAGGCTTAAACACCTACTTTCAGCTAAAACTTTCAGCTAAAAGAAAAACTTTTTAAAATTGTACCTTGCATCAAGTGTTCTATTAAACCCAGTGGGCACATTACATTAAAAAAATCCCTAACTTTATTTGAAAAATACATGTTGCAGGAAGTAAAGACTGCTATAGACTGTTCTGTTTTAGGTATCACTTCCAGCACTTTTTAAAATATTATTGCCTTCATTATCAGTAAAATAATAACAACAATAATAACAGTACTTAAGTTAAATATCACTCAGTGCTGCACTTCTGCCACTTCTATGCACTGGAAGGCAGGAAGCCTGAGTTAGCCTTGCAAGAGTTTTAAGTCCTAGCCAGATGATCACACCAGATCACCCTTGAATGACTCCTCAGAATGTTACCCTGAGTTTACTCCTCCAATCCTTGTGCAGAGTTTGGAGTTTGAACAAATGTAACTGGTATTAAAAGTAAAAGGTAGTAGGATTCAACACGGCATCTCAACCAGTGCTTAATGTGTAAAAAAAAAAAATGCGCTGGTGCCCAAAGCTGTCCTCTGAAACACGCGACCGTTGAAATTAAATGTGCGAGGATATAATATTGAGGCAGCATCACCCTGAAACCATCGCTGGCCTCTTTAATCCATTTACAGCCACTCCTTGCCCCTTCAGCACACTATTGCAGCTTTCTGCTTTCTCCTGTGGTGACGCTTTTTTCTTTCTCTCTTCCTCCATCTTTCCCATGTGTGTCTTTTGCTCGCAGTAGGTGCTTGAGGCAGAAAAATAAGTGCAGGTGCCCCACACCGGAAACCACCGGCTCAAATTAAGCACTGATCTCAACCAAATAGTACCTTTCATTTTTTATGTGAATTTGTAATATTTAAAAAAAGAAAACGTGCTGGGAAAGAAGGTCCTTTTTCTCAATACTGAAGCCAAACTCACCTCAGGGCCAAAATCAGGGAAGAGCACTTGAAACCAGTCTTTGTGCTGGAACTGGAGTATGAAACCTGGCGTAGGACTTGGTGGAGGTAAGGTTGGTGATGGTGGAGGTGGAGGTGGACTTTCAGCTTTGATTTCGACAGTACTGCTGGGCTGTTTTGATGGCAGTGGTGGTAAAGAGACTTTGAAATCCTATGAAGGAAACCAATATGGGTTAGTTCTGCCGGAACCTCTACAGAGTCCTCCTTTAGTCAGTGAGTGGAGTCTCTGTTCTGTGACACTGTGTTCTATCTCTGGAATTGTCAAACTATAAAGTGCTTGGGGATATACTGGAGAAACCGCTAGAGAGTACATATAAGAAAAGGAAAATGGATGACCATAAGAGAAATAAATAAATCCTTCTCTTCCCCTTATGAGGCTCAGACAAGACAATTGCATTGCTATTCATGGCCCCTCGGCTGCATTCCATTTAGGGATCAGGGCTTGTTCACTGGCTCATGCACTTTCACATTGTTGCCTAGATTCCACTTATTAAGGTTGTGACCAACAGTGGAGTAGTCAAAGCTTCACTGCTGTACTGATTTAGATACTACAATTGAGTTGGAAGACTAAGCTCACGCTGTGGCTTTTCCTATACATTACCACTTAGGGTACGTTTCATGCAACCACCTCCGAGATCGTCCACACAGCCATGTAGGTATCTTCCAAACAGACACAAGGGCCCATATTTATACTTTTTGACGCAAAACTGCGCTAACGCAGTTTTGCGTCAAAAAAATTAGCGCCGGCTAACGCCATTCTGAAGCGCCATGCGGGCGCCGTATTTATTGAATGACGTTAGCCGGCGCCGTCTGGTGTGCGTTAAAAAAAATGACGTACACCATGCAGCGCCGGCATAGGGGGATATGGTGCTTGGGCGTCAAGAAATGGGGCAAGTCAGGCTGAGGCAAATTTTTCGCCTCAACCCGATTTGCGCCATTTTTTTTCACTCCCAACCCCCATAGAAATGACTCCTGTCTTAGCAAAGACAGGAGTCATGCCCCCTTGCCCAATGGCCATGCCCAGGGGACTTCTGTCCCCTGGGCATGGTCATTGGGCATAGTGGCATGTAGGGGGGCACAAATCAGGCCCCCCTATGCCACAAAAAAAAAAAAAAAAAAACACTTACCTGAACTTACCTTAATGTCCCTGGGATGGGTCCCTCCAGCCTTGGGTGTCCTCCTGGGGTGGGCAAGGGTGACAGGGGGTGTCCCTGGGGGCATGGGAGGGCACCTCTGGGCTCCTTCAGAGCCCACAGGTCCCTTAACGCCTGCCTTTTGCAGGCGCTAAAAAACGGCGCAAAAGCGGCTGTACGTCATTTTTTTTGACCCGCCCACTCCCGGGCGTGAATTTTGCCCGGGAGTATACATCCGACGCACATGCCTCGGAGTCGATTTTTTAGCCGGGAACGCCTACCTTGCATATAATTAACGCAAAGTAGGTGTCCACGCTAAAAAATTACGCAAACTCCATGGACTTTGGCGCTAGACGCGTCTAACGCCAAAGTATAAATATGGAGTTAGTTTTGCGTCGGAATTGCGTCAAAAAAAACAACGCAATTCCGGCGCAAACGGAGTACAAATATGCCCCAAGAGATCTCCAATACAGCCAGAGAGGAGATCTTTAGTTCAGCCATGCTGGAGAGCTCCTATACCTCAATTCATGGAATCATCCAAACAGGCATACTGGAGATCTTCATAGTAGCCACAGAGGAGATATTTTATACGATTGAACAGGAGAACATCCAAACATCTCCTACACAACCGCACAAGGGGTATTCTCTGTAGCCATGCAAGAGATCTTCCACGTAGCCAAGCAGAAACGTTTCTGCACAGTCGTGCAGGAGACATTCCTCAAATGCATACAGATCTTCCATAGATCCACACCGGAGATCTTTCACACATCCACTCAGGTGATCTTACATGTAGCATGTACAAGATCTTCTACCAAGTCCTGTAGATCACCTACACATCAACACCCTAGAGGGCCACCCTGACACTGTGAACACACAAAGCATTCAAAAATATTAAAAGCTGAGAGAAAAATTGCTATAGAAAAGCAGGGCTTATAAGAAGAACCTTGCGCCGATTATAGATGAACTTCTATCTGAGAACACTGAGGGGCATATTTACAATCTTTTGATGCAGGGCAGTGCCGCAAGCCTTCGTGCTGCGCTGCTGTGCATCAAAAGAAAAGGGCAGGAATGTGCCATATCTATAAGATACGGCCTATTCCTGTCCTTTTCCCCTGCGCTGGCGCACAGTGGGTTGCCATGCGCCAACACCGGCACCTTTGTACCATGGTGCAAGGGTTTCTGCGTTGCAGGGATGATTATTTGTTTTTGTGCAGGAAGGTACACCTTCCTGCACAAAAACAATCACAAGAGGCATTTTCCTCTTGTATGTGTGCTGCATAATGCAGCACACATAGAAAAAGAACAAATGAGGAGAAATAAAGGTATTTCTCCTTATTGTGTCTCCCTTATGCCTCCCCTGGGGTGGCATAGGCTTTTGACACAATCCCAGGTTTACGAAATCTCATAAATCTGGGAATGTGGTAAATGTCATGGGTGTTACGTGGGGACACCCACCGTAACACCCAGGGCATGTCTCCCTGTAAAAGGGTGAGTCAACGCAGCGACTTGGTCCATATTGACAAGGCCATGAAAAGTCGAGCAGGGTGTGTTATGTGTCCTTGTACATCTCTCCCTGCAGTGTGCGCTGCAGGAGCGTCACTAAAAGTGACGTTCCGGCGGAGCAAAGGGGCTTGTAAATGTGCCCCAAAATGTCCCTAAATTGGTGATCACTGGTTGCACAAAACATGGAGATCCAGAGAAATGCAGTAAGCAAATGCCCAGATTAATGAAGGGTCCTTGAGTCTTTTGAGTTAGAAAGAATGAGTCCAGAGAGTGGAGGGCTGGGTGCAGGAGGGCTGCGGAAACAAGTAGGCAGCAGTACTGCCCCATAAAAATATCCATCTTATGGGTAGGTCCCCGAAATGAGCCAGATAGGTAGGAGTCCCCACTGGCGACCAGAAACTCCAAAGATACAGTGGCCAGAGATTAAGACAGAGTTGTTCTCAGCGCCGGCTAACAAAGAAGGCCTTTTGGGGGCCACCCACCCATTATTTGTCAAATGCTTAGGCCCCTGATTTGTGGGGACAGCTTGAGCATTTCACAAAAGTCTCAAAAGTAGCAATGTGTGGGTCACTAGTGAACGGAAAGAAACTGAGCGTGTCTTAAATGTAAAACACGGAAATTAACAAATACTGTCAGTCATCACAAGCCAACCTAGGAAGTGATGCAAGTGAAAGCCAGGAAGAAGAAAGCCATGTGGGAGGCAGGGTGGGCTGCCCAAGTCAGTGATGCAGGAATATTGGCCCTCATTACAACCCTGGCGGTCAAAGACAAAGCCTCTCCCGCCCGCCAAGGTTGTAATGAGGGCCATAGTGTATCTATGTCAACGATTTTGTTAATGAAGGGGCACGTACAGAAGGAAATGGGGTTGCCCCCAATGAATGGATAACATATTAGATCTTTGTACGTCAGTGATGAATCCATCGCTGCTTTGATCCCCCAAAGTTTAAAGTGTGACATGCTATTAGACGTTTCAATCACCAGGATTAGCAGAACCCTTTCCACGATGTGCACAAAGGGTGCTCCAGCGACCTTCCAGCAGCAATATATAAAACCAAGATTAATCTCTGGTCAAGCTGGTTACCTCCGCCACATGCACACTGCATTCAGTCCAGCATTGTTCCACAAAGTAGCAAGCTTCCTTTTTAAATCCCATTAAAAAAAAACGGTTTGTATATTTTTCCCGCCACTGACGCCTCTTTGCTCTCCGTGATATTGACAGAAAATAATAAGCCAAAATAGTGCTCCAAGAATTGGAGACACAAGGCAGAGGATAAGAAACTCAGGGCCTCATCTACGAGGCCCTAGCGGTTCACTGCGCCACCGGAGCGTCATTTTGTTTGGACCACTCCGGTGGCGCCGTGTGCCGGCCCATATTTACAAGTCCACACAAAGCCACCTTGTGGCTTTTCATGGCCTTGTAAATATGGACCTCTTACACGCATAACAGTGCCTGAGAGCGGCGTTCCATGGGTGTTGCTGGGGTGCTCCACGCAACACCCATGGAACGCTAAGGAATCTGACGCATTCCCAGATTTACAAGTCTGGGAATGTGTCAGATTCCTACACCACCTCAGGGGTGGCGTAAGAATGATGCAACGGGGAGAAATATTTTATTTCTCCCCGTTTTTTTCTCTTTCTATGTGTGCTGCAATCTGAAGCACAAATAGAAAGAGGAAAACACCTCTTGTGATTGTTTTTGTACTGGAAGGTGTCCCTTCCTGCACAAAAACAATAATTCCCACAATGCAGGCACTGTTGCACCCTGGTGCAAGGATGCCTGTGTTGGCACTAGGCAGCAATTTGTGCACCAGCGCAGGGGGAGAGGACAGAAATGCGCTGAATCTTGTAGATACTGTGCATTTCTGTCCCTTGCAGGTGGCGCAGCAAGGCACTTACTGCGTCCCCCTTCAACACGGGCCTCGTAAATGCGGCCCTCAATTGTTTCCAAAAAGGGCACGGATTGAAGACAATCTCCTAGCACTTTCAGCTTGGATTCACACCAATGAATCAGCAATCTATGTAGCCTTTATAGATTTTAAAACTGCATTTGATACTGTTGATCACAGTTTATTATGGTAAATACTTGGCAGACAGGGAGTCCACACTCTGCTACTGAAGTCAATAACCTCTCTGTACACAAAGACCTGGGATGGAGTCAAATTGGGTCTAACATTAATCTTTATGGACAAAGACCTAAAGCAAGGTTTGTCTCGGTCCCCTCCTATCTATGTAGCCGATCTCAAGCCAAACTACTTTAGATAAGTTCACTTTCCCCAAATTTGGCAACTTTCCTCTTCCTTCCGTACAGTTTGCTGAGGACACTGTGACATACGAGCAAGCAGCCACCGGCCACCAAAGAGATCTTCTGGCATTGAAAACTTTCTGTTTAGCAAATAACAACACTGAAAAAGCAAAAATTGATGTATGTGGCAGGAAAGTTGTGAAGAAGGCTCAATGGTTATTGGGTGGCGGTGACCCCAGTAAACAAGTATCTTGGTATTTGGTTTAAATCACTGATACTCAAAGTACGGCCCCGGGCCCCCAACTCAGCACTAGCATACAAAGTTGCCACATAAACAGGCAATCATTTAGTTAAAGGTTAATGAAGTAAAAGAAAGGAACACCTTCATTTTAAGGACATCATGCAGCAAAAATCACTTAAAAATTCAAAACTTGTCCTTTTATTTACAAGCAGAACCGTTTCACCTTAGTACATCGGGTTATATATATGCATTCAGAAGTATTTCTTTTTTAAAGTGATAGTTTTAAAAATGGATTTAGGAGCAATAACCCCCCACAATAAGACCCGTGAACAAAGACGCAAGCCAGTTGTTACGTGCACTCTTTGGGTGGCCTGGGTTCTTATTATACATGAACACCATTATAATTTATTAAACCAAACACAGGACAACGTTTTGTATGGTGCGTCGTGTATTTTAAGGCCCTCTTATATGTGAAAATGAAGAAAAAGAAGGGCTATAGAAATAAAACAATTGACTAGAATCACACAATTTGGTTAAGTGGGGAAGCTGGAATTAATCCTAGGTTTTCTTGTTACACATTGTGCAGTTCAGCCCATAAATGCTTATGCTTTGCTTCCCCTACACTCTCCTTACCAACAACCCCCCTCTTCCTCCCACGCTGCCCCCCAAACCCCTCACTGCTGGTGTTAATGTGGCCCTTGCTCACATCGCAGACCAAAGATTTTGGCCCCTTGGAAAATGTTTGTGAGTACCCATGGTTTAACAATAAGATGGCGTGAAGCTTCACTGTGATGCGCTGAAATCAAAGGCTTTGCCCCTAAATGAAATTGGAGCTATGGGTCAACATAGCAAGGTGCCCATCCTACAGACTCTTGTGTGGTCTCTCCAGTGTCACGCCACGCCACAGGACAAGTGAGGCTCAAATTTAATCTGGATGCACAGATTAGAGAGAACAAAGGCCCATATTTATACTATTTTAGCGCCGCACTTGCGCCGCTTTTTGATGCAAAAACGGCGCAAACTTACAAAATACAATTGTATTTTGCAAGTTTGCGCCGATTTTGCGTCACAAAATGACGCAAATGCGGTGCTAAAAAAGTATAAATATGGGCCAAAGTCTCTCTCACTATCCTCTGCTTGGAGTTGTACTCATCCCCCACTAGAAGACCTCAGCTCATCAGGTCAGAGATGAAGAACAACCCCTGGAAGTCCTACCACTAAACCCTTGCAGCTAGCAGATCTCTGGAATGCTCAAACACCACTCTGCATGTTGAAGAAATAAAATTAGGATAATTATGGAGTTTGAAAGAAAAAAAAGTAAAAATTAGTATTTGTTCTCAAGTATTTAAATATGTCACTTCAGCAGAAACATAAACTAATTGGACTTTGATGTTGTCATTATCTACTATTGGAGTTTATGAGAAAAGAGGAATGTAAAGAGGAATGTAAAGAGGAATGTAACATGCCACATCTGTAAGACTGAAAAGAGACCATAGTCCACATTTTATGTCTCTGCCAAGGATTAAATATTCCATGTATGACCCCAGGCATTAGGAGCTACACACTGACGACTTGATGATGGTGGGCCCCCTGGTTCATAGGTTGTTTTTCCAAATTTGTGGACATTGCTCTTCCCAAATGGAACTAATTTTACCCTGCAAATATTATATGATGTGAACTTGTTACCTTGTGCATACTACTGTATTTCCATTTGCACATCTTTTAACTTGTGAATTGTATGATGTTTTTATTTTGGTCATTCACATTATTCAAAGAAATGTTTCGGCTTAACCCTGCCACGTCATGCCCATGCCCCCATTTTTAATCTTTCTCTTTGCGCCCTCACAAAACATTGGGATGGTCTTTCCCTTTCTTTCTGTTCTGTCACCGCTTTACATTTATTTCAGCCTTTTCTTAAGGAATGTCTGCAGTCGTCCATGTATAGACCTCTTGGAGTGAACAATAACGCCTCACATATATCACTGTTGTCTTATTGTAGATCAAGTTATAATGTTGCAGTACCACTGACTGCAACTAGGTGTCCTCACCGCAATTTTACATTCAGAGCAAAACCTAGTATTTGCAAGGACACTGGAATTATGCAAGTCTGCGGGCTCCACATTTGCAACATAAATATACATTTACCCACTTGCCACATAATCCATTTGTTCCATAATTTGCTGAGTTTTACAAAAACTGTCCCTAGCACAAGCAGATCAAAAAATACTACATTAAAGTGCCAAACCTGCTTCTGTGCAGTTGCAGACCATTGCCACATGTTAACCAGTCACCTTTTGGTTGCTGGTTTCTGCATTCAAGTGCTAATGAGGTGAAACATTTGATTAAATAGTAGTAATGTTGGTCAAAATGATAACATGGCAAAATAATGATGCCGCAGTGTATGCCACATTATGCCGCAAGGTTTTCCGGTTCCTAATGCCTAGTTTAGTTAACCCTGTTGCATAATTTGGTCCTCCATTGTCACATAATTCCAATGGCCCTGACTATAACAGTTATATGAATGTTAATGAGTGGCATCATGTAGAATATGTTGAGGGAAAGGAATGTAATTTCACAAAATATATAATCATAAATATTCTTATTAATTCTCGGACAGCATAGTTAAACGGTTATGCTGTTTAATATAAAATGGCATAATTCCTAATGGTAAATTTAGGATGAAAATTAGCAATATTGCTCACTTTTAAATATTAGGGCACAAGGGACCACAATTTTTGTTTTTATTTAAGGCACTTTTGGAGAAAATACATATTTGTTGGTATGCACAAGACCATTCAAGTCTTGTAATGACTGTCCCTTCCTTAATAATACCTGCAAAGAAACCTTGCAGTAGTCAGTGGTCCTTCCACCATGATCCTCTATCTAAAACCCACAAGACATCTGACAACAGCCTGGATTCTGCTGTCTTCCTTCTGTACATGTCAAAATAAAGGTGTGACATGTACTGAAGACATCAATTTGCAATGTATAATTCCACATATTGATGAGTAGTGTACTTATAGGTCTTTTATCTGTGTCAGTCGTCTTGAGGGATGCTTGTCTTTTATCCTTACCACTTATTTACAGGTAATTTAATAATATTTTCTCTTTCACCTTTTTTGACAACTCTATCTACTTTTGCCTCTCTAAAACCTCTTCACTTCTGTAGTCCCTGATGTTCACATCTTTTTTAGATCTACCTAGCCCTCAATCATCCATGTACCATTTGATTTTGTGATAATGAAACACGATCCTTCGCTTTTCTTCTCCACTCATTTGTATTTGTAGATGTCATTCCTTGAATCTTTGACACCTTTGCTTTTGCTTTCCATTGACTCTCTTTACACTTTCTCTATATCTTCATCCTTTCAAGCATCAACTATTGCAAGTCTCTTTCTTTGTTCTCCCAACATTTTCTGTTCACCCTCTCTACACTGTAAAAACTTGAGGGCTTTTAAAGAATTTTCTTTTACTGCTCATGCTTTCGTCCATGCACTAGATCCCTTGCCCTTAAATAATCTACTTCAAATATTTGCTCAAACTTATCAATGGCTTGTTTTTCCCTAATTTTCTTTACCTTTTGTATGTCCCCTCTGACCCTTATCCCAACTCCAAACCCCACCACTAAGGCTTTTCGGGTCCTGCTCTTTTGATATTCCTGCTCCTTGCCTCTGGCACACCTTCCCTTCAGCCGTACAGTCCGACATGGACAGGTCCCTCCTCAGTTTTATGTTAAAGCTGTATCTTACAAAGGCACAGAAGATTCTGACTCATAATAGTGAATTAATCCAAGCATGTGAATCTAGTAGAAAACAGATATAGCACATTTACTGTCTGCCTACAACTGTATCCTGCAACAATCAGGAGAGCATTTGAAAATGTTAGTCTTTCACACACTTATTAATCCAGCCAGGGGCTAGTTATATTTTGCCAACAAATGAGATTGGATGCATTTAGGGTTACTACCCTCTAACCAAAAGAGTTTCTGAAAATAACTCTGGATTGGTTGCCTCATAGTACAGAGCAAATATTCTTAAAGTCTGTAACTCATAAAATGCAGATCTACTTTGATAAAGAGGCAGGCTCTGAGGGGCACCATCCTTAGTGAAGATTGCAGCAATTACAATAGTTAGAAAATGGGCCTAAATTAAGACAATGTAAAAGGTTTACCAGGGACCGGAAATAGCAATGCAGTATATAGAGAAACATTTGTACAAGACTGAGGGGTTTGCCAAGACAAACAACACTTGAGATATTCTGAGCAAGCAAATGAGTAGAATCTGTCACTGCAAACAGTTGCAGCAAATAGAAAGGTTCCAGAAAACTGCCCAAGTAGATGAAAACTTTGTTACTGGTATTGAGGAAGGAGTCTTTACAAAGGGAGTCCAGAGTGTATATGGTATATACTACTGTCAGCCAATGAACAGAAGCAAAATTATAGTGATTCTGATCTGCCCTTAATATTTTTCTACTTTCAAACAACACTTCTAAAACTCCTCCTTAAAATAAGTGGGAAGTTGTCTCTTGTGGATACCTTTTGTACTTCTGTAAATCTACCACAGGTAGTCTTTTATGAAAGGTGGCTTAGCTTTAAGTCTGTCAAGGCCAACAGACATGGGGCCGTATTTATACTCTGGTTGCGCCGAATTTGCGTAGTTTTTTTCGACGCAAATTCGACGCTAAACTAACGCCAACTAACGCCATATTTATACTATGGCGTTAGACGCTTCGGGCGCCAAAGTGCCCGGAGTGTGCGTCATTTTTTAGCGTGAACCCCTTCCTTGCGTTAATGATATGCAAGGGAGGCGTTCCCGTCTTAAAAAATGACTCCCAGGCCTTTACGTGGTATTTATACTCCCGGGCAAAAATGACGCCCGGGAGTGGGCGTGGCCAAAAACGGCGCATTTGCGCCGCTTTTTAACGCCTGGGTCAGGCATGGCGTTAAGGGACAAGTGGGCTCAAAATGAGCCCAGAGTGCCCTCCCCTGCCCCCAGGGACCCCCCCTGCCACCCTTGCCCACCCCAGGAGGACACCCAAGGACGGAGGGACCCATCCCATGGACATTAAGGTAAGTTCAGGTAAGTATTTTATTTTTTATTTTTTGTGGCATAGGGGGGCCTGATTTGTGCCCCCCTACATGCCACTATGCCCAATGACCATGCCCAGGGGACATAAGTCCCCTGGGCATGGCCATTGGGCAAGGGGGCATGACTCCTATCTTTACAATGATAGGAGTCATGTTGATGGGGGATGGGCGTCGAAAAAAAATGGCGCAAGTCGGGTTACGACGATTTTTTAGCGTCAACCTGACTTGCGCCATTTTAAGACGCCCTAACGTCATTTTTTCCCAACGCCGGAGCTGCCTGGTCTACGTGGTTTTTTTCCACGCACACCAGGCAGCGCCGGTCTGATTGCGCCGTCTAACGCCATTCCATAAATACGGCGCCCGCATGGCGCTTCAGAATGGCGTTAGACGGCGCAAATTTTTTTGACGCTAAACTGCGTTAGCGCAGTTTAGCGTCAAAAAGTATAAATATGGGCCATGGTTTTCCAGCTATAGTTCTTGCAGAAAAGTCAGATGTGGGGATTCTGACTACATCCAAATCATCCACTTCTTTCTTCTGACACGTGACAGTCAAAGTGTCCCTGATGTTTACATAGTTCCCAACTATGGGCTTATTCCATTTGAATGGTTTCTGAAATTAATAGCCATTTCTTCTTTTGGTTTTGTCTTGTGCTTACCTGGCAGAGAAAATAACCACCGTCAATGGACAACTCCAATCTATTAGACAAGACACCGCTAGGGTAGACATTTATTTATGACTTTTATAGAGAGTGCAATTACTGGAAGGTGTACTGGTGCTAGCAAACTAATGCACTCCATACAGCAGCTTGCATACTCAATGACTCCAGGCAAAACCTATGTAAACAAATGGGTTTTTAGAGCCCTGTGAAATTTTAAGATATTTGGCTCTTGGCATAGCTCCAGCACCAGTATGTTCCATGCCTGAGCTCTAACCACAGAAAGAACCCATCCTCCCTATCCCAAACCAGGTGAAGGTCGAGCAAAGCAGTCTGGGAGGAATGTATTTTTTAAACATAAGGTAAGATTGGTTCCGGCGATGCCTCTAATTGGTGTAGGTTGGATTGCTGATAATATAAGCAGAATCTCTTCCATTTCAATCTGTAGAATTTATTAGTTGACTCCGCTCTTGCTTTTGTGAGGATGTCCCTGCATTCTTTGGAAATAGTCATATTCTGAAATTCATGAAATTCAGGAGTTATGCATATAATTGAAGAGCATCTAAATCCGGATGTAGAACTTGGCCCTGGTTCATCGTCAGCAATGTTTGCTTGGTCTGAAGACAAACAGGCTTGTACTCAGATAGGAGGAGAAGCTCAGTGAACCAGTATTGTGTGGGCTACTTGGATGCGATCAGACAGCACTTCTCCACTTTCATCTTGCTGAGAACTCTCAGGGCCGTATTTATACTTTTTGACGCAAAACTGCGCTAACGCAGTTTTGCGTCAAAAAAATTAGCGCCGGCTAACGCCATTCTGAAGCGCCATGCGGGCGCCGTATTTATTGAATGGCGTTAGCCGGCGCTAGCAGACCAGCGCTGCCTGGTGTGCGTGGAAAAAAACCACGTACACCAGACAGCGCCGGCGTAGGGGGAAAATGGCGTATGGGCGTCTTAAAATGGGGCAAGTCAGGTTGCGTCGAAAAAATCGTCGTAACCCGACTTGCGCCATTTTTTTTCGACGCCCATCCCCCATCAACATGACTCCTATCATTGTAAAGATAGGAGTCATGCCCCCTTGCCCAATGGCCATGCCCAGGGGACTTATGTCCCCTGGGCATGGTCATTGGGCATAGTGGCATGTAGGGGGGCACAAATCAGGCCCCCCTATGCCACAAAAAATAAAAATAAAAATACTTACCTGAACTTACCTTAATGTCCATGGGATGGGTCCCTCCGTCCTTGGGTGTCCTCCTGGGGTGGGCAAGGGTGGCAGGGGGGGTCCCTGGGGGCAGGGGAGGGCACTCTGGGCTCATTTTGAGCCCACTTGTCCCTTAACGCCATCCCTGACCCAGGCGTTAAAAAGCGGCGCAAATGCGCCGTTTTTGGCCACGCCCACTCCCGGGCATCTCTTTTGCCCGGGAGTATAAATACCACGTAAAGGCCTGGGAGTCATTTTTTAAGACGGGAACGCCTCCCTTGCATATCATTAACGCAAGGAAGGGGTTCACGCTAAAAAATGACGCACACTCCGGGCACTTTGGCGCCCGAAGCGTCTAACGCCAGAGTATAAATATGGCGTTAGTTGGCGTTAGTTCTGCGTCGAATTTGCGTCGAAAAAAACGACGCAAATTCGGCGCAGCCAGAGTATAAATATGGCCCTCAGGGCCGTATTTATACTTTTTGACGCAAAACTGCGCTAACGCAGTTTTGCGTCAAAAAAATTCGCGCCGGCTAACGCCATTCTGAAGCGCCATGCGGGCGCCGTATTTATTGAATGGCGTTAGCCGGCGCTAGCAGACCGGCGCTGCCTGGTGTGCGTGGAAAAAAACCACGTACACCAGACAGCGCCGGCGTAGGGGGAAAATGCCGTATGGGCGTCTTAAAATGGGGCAAGTCAGGTTGCGTCGAAAAAATCGTCGTAACCCGACTTGCGCCATTTTTTTTCGACGCCCATCCCCCATCAACATGACTCCTATCATTGTAAAGATAGGAGTCATGCCCCCTTGCCCAATGGCCATGCCCAGGGGACTTATGTCCCCTGGGCATGGTCATTGGGCATAGTGGCATGTAGGGGGGCACAAATCAGGCCCCCCTATGCCACAAAAAATAAATAAAAAAATACTTACCTGAACTTACCTTAATGTCCATGGGATGGGTCCCTCCGTCCTTGGGTGTCCTCCTGGGGTGGGCAAGGGTGGCAGGGGGGGTCCCTGGGGGCAGGGGAGGGCACTCTGGGCTCATTTTGAGCCCACTTGTCCCTTAACGCCATCCCTGACCCAGGCGTTAAAAAGCGGCGCAAATGCGCCGTTTTTGGCCACGCCCACTCCCGGGCGTCTCTTTTGCCCGGGAGTATAAATACCACGTAAAGGCCTGGGAGTCATTTTTTAAGACGGGAACGCCTCCCTTGCATATCATTAACGCAAGGAAGGGGTTCACGCTAAAAAATGACGCACACTCCGGGCACTTTGGCGCCCGAAGCGTCTAACGCCAGAGTATAAATATGGTGTTAGTTGGCGTTAGTTCTGCGTCGAATTTGCGTCGAAAAAAACGACGCAAATTCAGCGCAACCAGAGTATAAATATGGCCCTCAGTATCATGGGGATGGGGGTAAAGCGTATGCACATATCCTGAATCATCTTATCAAAAAGGCATTCCCCCACAACCGTGGGAGTGGGTGCTGTATAAAGCCGGACCAGTGTGTGGTGGACACCTATGCTGTTACACCTTATACTGAGTCTAGGCAAACACCAATTAGTTAGTGTTACAGTGTCTAGACAGCTAGGGCTCTCTAGGGTAGCTGTGGTGAGCAGCCAAGACATATACAGAATGCATGTGAAGCACTTGCAATACCACAGTAGTCACACAGTAACTTATCACAGATGAAAGGAACCACACAGTGTTGCAAACATAAAGGTACTTTATTATAGGCACTCCAAACTACACTACCATAGGTATACACCCCTGGAGGTAGGAACACACAAGAGATAAACAGGTAGGTAGTCAGGAAAAGCATAAATTAGCAAGGGCCCTATAGGGGGGGCAAACCATATATTAAAAAAATGGAATGCGAACAGCCCCCCTACCAGAGTGCATGGAGTAGTTAGACAAGCGCTGGCAAAGAATAGAACCCCAAAAGGTAAGTACCTAGAAGATTACCAGTAGCCGGGTGCAGAGAGGTAACTTACCCGGTTTTCCCATGGTGCCAGCTGGCCAGTTGAAGCCGCATTTGTTATCATTCGTGGTGAAGAGGTCCAATGCTGGTTTGCCCCAGAGCTATAAAATCCTGCTGAGTTCTGCCTGGTTCAGTTCCCATTCATGACAGCTCTCTGGGGATCTGCTGAGCATGTCTGTCAAGATGTTGTTTGCTCCAGCTACATGCTCCGCTTTCAGAGTGAGGTTGTGTGTTGCTAGTCACTGTCATAGCTCCAAGGCTTCCTGAGAGAGTGCCAGCGACTTTGTACCTCCTTGCTTGTTGATATAACCTGCTATGTGAGGTAAGAAAGCTTGGAGGATGAGGAAAATAGCCTGGAGTTCCAGGTGGTTTATATGCATAAACTCTTGGATGGTGGACCATTTCACTTGAATTTGCAGTTAATGTAGATGTCCGCCTGAGCCTTCCAGGGAGGGGTCCATTGTGATGATAAAGTCAGGTACTAGGGGCAAAAACGTGAGGCCCTTTGAGATATGAGGGCGTCTGCAACTGGCGCCAGTCATTTGGTTAAAATGTGGGCAGCTCCTTTGAGGCCGAATGGAAAGACTTTGAACTGGTAATGGGTGCTAGCTACAGTGAAGCAAAGGTATTTGTGATGTTTGGGGATGTGGAAACATGCATCCTGCAAGTTGAAAGTTGTCATATAACCTCCATGGTTCAGGAGATGAGAGTGACCATGCAGAACAATTGTTTCTGTAGAAATCTGTTGAGCTTTGTGAGGTCTAGGATGGGTCTTGACTCTCCTGATTTCTTCTTCACAAGACACAAATGGGAGTAGAAACCTGTGCCCTTCTGGGAAAAAGGAACTTGTTTGATTGCTCCCTAGGGGAGTGTAATGAGGGCTTCTTGCCGCAATAAGTGAAGATGAGGGGGATGCGATCCCCTTGGTGGCATGTATGATAGTCTTTGTATAAACTGCAGGGTATGACTATAGGTGACCAGATTCAGTACCCATCTGTCTGAAGTAATTCCCCGCCATTGATGAAGATGGTTTGAAATGTTCAGGGTGGCGAGAAGTGGGGGGTAGCTGGCACCTGACTGGGGTCACTTTTTACGGGTGACATCCCGGAACGGGACTGGGTGGGCTGCTTACATCGATCACTCTGTTTTGTATGTGCTGCTGATGGTGGCGGTCGGTATGGCTGCTGCTGGTAGGTAGACCTATACTGCGGTTGAGAGGGTTGGTATTGCTGGTAGCATTGGTAACCTCCTCTGTAGGTAGAGAAACCCCTACTGTGTGCTCCTTGAAAGGGAGGTTTGTGGAATTGCAATGTGCCCAATGACTTTGCGATGTCTGTATCAGTTTTATTGGCCAGCAAAACATCATCAATGTGCTTTCCAAAGAGTGTCTCTCCATCGTATGCCATGTCAAGTATTCTGGACTGTACTTCTGGCCTGAATGATGTGGATTTCAGCTAGCCTTGCTGATGTAAAACTGCTGCTCCTGCTGTCGGAAGCCAGTGGAGGCGATGTCCATCACACAGTCAATGATCTCAGAGGACATGCGTTTTCCTTCTTGAAAAATCTTTCTTGCTTCTGACTTCTTGTCTTCAGGCTCAAGATCTATCAAGGCACTGATGTGTGACCATATCTGCCTATCACAATGGCCTAACATGGCTAAATATTTGGTCTCACAAACTTTAATGGCAGACATAGTTGAGAATCGCTACCCAATATTATCTAAGCGCCTGCCTTCCCTGTTAGACAGAGCATAAATAGGAGTGAAAGGGTCTTTTGAATGCCATTGTGCTGCTTCCGAGAACAAGCAGTCTGCTTTAGAATGTCCTGTTATGCAAGCAGGGGAATCTTAAAGAGGTTTGTAGTTCTTGCCTATGTGCGGTACAACCACTGATACTGGATTCCACATAGGTTTGATACCCTCTTCCCATATGTAGTATATTATTGGGATGCAAAAATAGACTTACGGGTCTTAAAGCCATATAGGAAGGAGTCTGACTGCTTCTCTGTAATAGGTAAGTCAAATCTTGCTGCAGCCCGTTCCACTGAACTGTGAAAACCCCTAATGCCCTCTGCGGAGAGTCTGCAGGTTGCGTTGTTGGTGAGGATGGCATAGGTAGCAAGTAATCATCCCACTCATCACGGGGTGGATGGGTATCCAGAATCTCACCTTCTTCTCTGCCATCTTCTGAAGACAATAGATCCTCTCTTGGTGGCGCTGTGATATTGGAAGTGTCATTCTTGGCGTTATTTGTGTGGGGATAGGTCTTGGTGTTGCTGGATTATATGTTGCTGGTGAAGCTGCTGGTTAATCCTGCGGAGGTTCTGGGAACCTTCTATGGCAGTACTAGAGCATAGCCTGTAAGTCCTGTACAAGTGAGAGAGGTACTTGAACATCACTCTGGTAAGGTGGTGGAACAGGATAGTCATGATAGTATAGTAAATGTCTTTGTTTGGCCTGCAGATTGCAGTAGTTGCCATAATTCCTCCTCCTCTTCTTCACTGTCGAGGCAATGGTGGTAAAGGCCAGTGGCATGGTTGTCAACTATGGTATCATCATCAACAGTGACACTATCGACGTAATCTTCGTTGACAGAGTCTTCATCAACAGAGTCTTCGTCGACGATTAAATCTTCGACAGGATTGGTGCATCAATGGATGGTGTCATCATCATTCTCGCCATCCACAGTCTTGTTGACAAGACAGTGGTGACCATCGCTGTAGTGGTCATTGACGACAGCGCTGTCAACTGTGAAATGTTCCCAACAGTGCTTTTGAATGGATTTTAGGCTTCAGTGTTGAAGGGTGTGAAGACGAATTATGCAGGCGGTCTGAAGTCTTGGTACATGGCGTGCAAGGCAAAGGAGGCAGTTTTTTTAGGAGAATTTGGGCGTTTTCTCCTTTTTCTGCAGATCTTTTAGTGACCCATGATGGCTACCTTTTAGGCCCTTCTTGTTTTCCTTAGAGGTTCCCTGTTCACGGGACCTCTTGCAAGACCTATCAGAGGTGTCACTATCTTCCTCTGAAGATGTACGTTTCTGTGTCTTGGCCTTTTGTAACCATAAAAGAAGCCTCCCCTCCCTGTCCTTCAAGGTTTCTGATGAAAAGGTGCAGCATACCTTGCAATCCTTCACCTTGTGCTGAGGGTAGAGGCAGTCCTTATGTGGGTCGTACACATGCAGTCTGTTCTTCCCACAAGATTTGCAGGGTCTAAAGAGACCTTTCTTTGAGGTATCAGACATTATGAAGATTTCCAGAAGCTGGAATGAAGAAAACTGAGCAGAACTCAGGGAGACTCCCTTCATCGACATGCGGTCGAAAATCTGAGAGACTGGAGCTTCTGTGATGAGGGTTCTAAAGGGTGCTGTCACCTAATTGGCTAAACTTCGGGTCTTTTCAAATGATGTGATTAAGCTATGAAAGTGAATGCACTTTAACACTGCCTTATATGTAAAATTTCTCTATACTGCTATTTAATGATACTGTGGGACTCCCACTTTGACGACGGGGAATGGTTCAAGTATGTGGATCTTTGAAAGATCCAATACTGGAGAAATGCAAGAAACACACCCAAGATTGGAATATGTTGGACTTTTTTCCTTATGCAGGGTCATCCCCAATCTTTTTGCCTCCTGCCACCTATTTTTTCTGGCCTGTTTTTGTTGGCTTTTGAACTCTGAGCACTTTACCACTGCTAACCAGTGCTAAAGTGCATATGCTCTCGGTGTAAATTGTATTGCCGATTGGTTTATCCATGATTGGCATATTTGATTTACTGGTAAGTCCCTAGTACAGTGCACTAGAGGTGCCCAGGGCCTATAAATCAAATGCCACTAGTGGGCCTGCAGCACTGGTTGTGCCACCCACATGAGTAGCCCTGTAAACATGGCTCCTACCTGCCACAGCAGTGTCTGTGCGTGCAGTTTTAAACTGCCAATTCGACTTGGCAAGTGTACTCACTTGCCAGGCCTAAACCTTCCCTTTTCTTATATGTAAGAGACCCCTAAGGTAGGCCCTAGGTAGCCCCATGGGCAGGGTGCAGTGTATCGTTAAGGTAGGACATATAGTAATGTGTTTTATATGTCCTGACAGTGAAATACTGCCAAATTCGGTTTTCACTGTTGCAAGGCATATCTCTCTCATAGGTTAACATGTGGGCTGCCTTTAAATATGATTAAAGCGTAGATTCCCTTTGGGAGCAGATAGTCATGTGGAGTTTGGGGTCTCTGAGTTCACAGTAAAAATACATCTTTTAGTAAAGTTGGTTTTGAGATTGTGTTTTTAGAAAGTGGGCATTTTCTTGCTCAAACTATTCTGTGGCTCTGCCTGTTTGTGGATTCCTTGTCTAGGTCAGTTTGACAGTTGTGCTATTTGCACCTTTCTCTAGACAGTGACACAAAGGGAGCTGGGGTGTAGCCTGCATATCCTGATGAGCCATCTGTGCTAGGAGGGAGGGAAGGAGTGGTCACTTACACCTGAAAGGGCTGTACCTGCCCTCACACAATGCAGTCTCCAATCCCCTGGCGTTTGTCTGGGGCCTGGCCTGGGCAAGGAAGGATTTCACAAACGAAAGAGACTTTCCTTTGAAATAGGCCTACTTCAAAGGCCAAAATGGGTATAAGAAGAGCAGCGAAACCCCTGCAAAATTAGATCACTTTTGGACATCAAGAGGAACCTCTGCCTGGAAAAGAGCTGAAGAGCTGAGGAGAAGTGCTGCCCTGTCTGTGACTGTGCTTTGTGGAGGTATCCTGCAGTTGCTGCTTCTGCCTGTGTAAGGGGACAGAGACTGGACTTTGTTGTGCATTCCTGCTTGTGAAGAAATCTCCAATGGCTTGTTCTGAGCTTGCTGCCTGTTGTTGAAGTCTCAGGGACATCAAAGACTTCTCCTGCCAGCACCTGGACTCTCTGCTGAGACTCCTGCCCTGCCAAGTGGTGCCCTATCCAGTTCCTGGGGCATTGGAAGGTGAAGCTGGGAGACCAAGACTGAAAATCCATGCACAGACCGCCGTGCGGAGAAACGGATGCACCTTCCGAGACGAGGCTGAAAAACAACGCGCTGCCTGCTTCGTGGCAGAAATTGACGCTCCACTGGCATCGCGGCTGGAAGATCGATGCACGCCGCTGGAGAAACGACACGGAACACCCGCTGACAGAGGTTGATACCGTGTGGCAGGATTTTCGATGCAAATGTTGCCAGTGTGGAAAAATGATGCAATGCCTGCCCGGACCCGAGTGCTTGTCTGATCGATGCATCGCTCTCCTGCGGAGAGGAAAAATGACACACGCCAACCTGACGGGAGAAGGAGAAACGGCGCACTGTCTCTTTTGCGGGTGATAAATCGACGCATCGCTAACCTTTTTTAACGCACACTCACCCGAGCGTGTTATTTTGACGCTACCCAGGTACTTTTCAACGCTAACAGTGTTTTCACTGTTTTCTCAAGGATTTAAGACTCTTTTGCTTTTTAAATTAATAACTTGACTTGTGTATGTTGGATTTTTGTCGTTTTGGTCTTGTTTTGTCTAGATAAATATTTCCTATTTTTCTAAACCTGTGTTGGGCCATTTTGTAGTGTTTTCACTGGGTTACTGTGTGTGTTGGTGCAAATACTTTACACCTAGACTCTGAAGTTAAGCCTGCCTGCTCGTGCCAAGCTACAAAGGGGTTGAGCGGCGGTTAGCTGAGGGTGATTCTCCTTTACCCTGACTAGAGCGAGGGTCCTTGCTTGGACAGGGGGTAACCTGACTGCCAACCAAAGACCCCATTTCTAACAGAATAACATCTACATCAAATTCAGAATGTCTCCTACCCTTGTACACTTCAGAAAGGGTATGAAAACCTAGCTCATCAAAGAGTGCTACAATGTCATAAAATGAGAACCTACGCTCAACCTGACATGCGGTAAGTGAACATTATTTGCACCCTAGGTTTCATGCCTGCTTGTTCACCTTCCTATTGATCTATGCAAGTACCACTACTTGTATACCTACATGATTTATCATTCTTAACCAGTATGATCAATCAGGAAAGCTAGACAACAGTGAAATAATTATGGCCCATATGTACTAACACATTTTCCAATAGACACAGAATGGGTAAAACTGTTTCATGCATCTGGCCCTACATTTCTGGAATAAAATAGAGAGTAATGTAATCCACTTTAATGAAGAACAGGTTAATGTAATGAGTGGAACTTCAATGTATAATGCAGGTTAACTGAGTTAGAAGTAATAAAGGCATCGACAATAGCAACCACTTCCTTGATACCGCTCAATCTAGATTAAGGCTCAACCACAGTAGAGACCTCCTTTGTCGCCGCCACAGATGGCATTATCCCACTCGGCCATTCCAAAGCCTTCAACACAGTCTTCCACCCCATCTTTCTCCAACAACTGTACAAAGCTGGCATCCAAGAACCTGCACTTCACTGGATTTGCTCCTTCCTAACAAGAACCACCCAGTTGGTCAGCCTGGCCTTGTCCACCTGGGACACTGTCAACCTGCATCTGCCCCATGTTGTCCAGTGCCTATATGACTCCACTCGCCGGCATCATAACCTACATTGATGATGCACAGCTCGTACTTGCCTTCACCAACAAGACGCAAAACACCCAGCCCAATTTCTCCACCTGCATGACCGGAGTCGCCAGATGGATGAAACTGCCTCAAGCTCAACACAGCCAAGACAGAAGTAGTACTCTTTGGCAAAGACACCTTAATCTGGGACTCCACCTTGTAACCTGCCAAACCTTCACTCACACCCCTTCAGGCAACCCATACAAAGAACCACAGAATAGTAATTAACAACCAACTCACCATGACTGGCCAAGTGAATGCAGATTTTATCTTCTGGTTCCACACACTCATGGTGCCCAAGAAGATCTTCAAATGGCTCTGCCTAACACTTGAAGAACCTTCATTGAACCCTCAAGTACCAGCAAACTAGACTATGGCAACACACTGTATGCCAGAATCAATGCTTAACTGGCCAGGAAACTCCAGACCAAACAAAACTCTGCAGCAAGGCTCACTCTCAATCTCCCACCCCACACTCACCTCACTCCACACCTCAAAGAGTACCACATGGCCCTCAATCCACAAAGGAGCCCTCTTCAAACACCTCATGCATACATACAAAGCCTTACATAATATTAGCCATGCATACCTCAATAACTGCATAAACGTCCACAAACCTCACAGACAGCTATGCTCAGCCAGACTCCTATTCAGACCGCCCCCAAACATATTCAGAATCAGATCTGCAGACATGTCTTCTCCTACCTCACTGCAAAAGCCTAGAACGAACTGCCCCTGCACATCTGAGCAGTGTCCTCAGTTTGTGAATCCTGAAAGAAACTGAAGATCTGCTGTACACCTAGCCCTGACCCTGACTTGATCCGTACAACTCCTGCTTCAGCATCAGGATACCCTCCTGGGTGAGTCATGCTCGATGCTAATACACATAACAGGTACCTATAATAATGTCCTTCTGTAGTGTAACACAGGCTTAAATAATCAGAGTTTTCCTCTTTAGTCCAGAATATTCCAACATAGGTTAAAGTAATCTAAGAACTTTCCTATTCTTTAACAGAGAGCAAAGTATCAGTGTATTCACCTTTTTCTTACTGAAGCGTTTACCACTGCCAGTTGTCATGCATGTGCCTTGTATGTGCCCTTCATGGCAGCTCCACATGGCACTTGTGCTGTATATATGTGTGGAATAGTATAGCACTGCAGCACTGATGCACTTGGTCTGTGTATAAATGAAGCTTGCACTGCTCCTGCCTGTACTTATCTGTTCTGCATGTTAAGGAAAGTGCCTTGCTTGCCACCTACCCTACAGCTATTGTTGGTGAGAAAGAAACCATCACTTCTGACAGCCAAACAGAAGCATTTCTGTGTGACAGTGAATCCTGCACTGCCGCTGCACTGCTGTAGCTGTGCTGAGTGACTTAGTGAATCTTGAGAAAACTATTAACTATATTTAAGGAACTCTATTGGCCTTCCCATTGCTTGTCATGTTCTACTGCTCTGAGAAGTTGTGCACTAAAACTGGGAATTGGTACATATGGTTAGAGATACCAGTCTTCACTAATACATTTTTTGTCCTTACTGTGAAGATGCATAAATCTACTAGTTCTTCCATACATAGGCCCTCTTTTTTGACCCTGACCGCCACATTATGAGTGTGGTGGGTTGGCCCCTGCCAACCCGCCACATCTCCAGTCATACCGCCATGGCGGTTGGAACTGCCGGGCCGGAGATGATCATCTTGGACCTGGCAGTCCACAGAAGACCGCCAGTGGTTTTAGCAGCCAGCTTTCCACCATGGTTTCCGTGGTGGTAGCACTGCCACGAAAACCATGGCGGAAAGGCTACAGGTGACAGGGAATTTCTTCCCTGTCACCGGTAGATGACTCCCTCCACCCCAATCCCAGCAAGCACTAGACCCCCCTCTCCAGCCACAGCGTCCCCCACCCCTCACCCCCTCCAGACACAGCGACCCCTCATCATCTCCCCTTCCAGACACACTACCCCCAACCCCCATGCACACGCACCACACATACACTCATTTACCTAGACTTACATACATGCATTCATTCACACGCATTCATTTCAACATTCATACACACATACAACCACGCATACACACACCCATCCAAACATGCATACTCACACCAAGACAAACATGCATTAACCACAACACTCATACTTGCATACACACATGCATACACACTTACATGCATGCACACACTCACTTCAACATTCAGACACACATACAACCACGCATACACACATTCATGCACAAACGCAGACACGACACACTCATACGCGCACACACAACACTGCCCACCTTCCACCCCATCCCCTGTTGGACGATTACCTTACCTGGTCCGGGTAGAAGGTTGTCCGGCAGGGAACGGGAAGGGGCACTTCCACCGCCGACAGTGCCCCGCCGGCAGGACACCGCCA
The DNA here is from genome assembly GCF_031143425.1 of Pleurodeles waltl. Classification (NCBI taxonomy): domain Eukaryota; kingdom Metazoa; phylum Chordata; class Amphibia; order Caudata; family Salamandridae; genus Pleurodeles; species Pleurodeles waltl. Next base: position 1,142,420,776 of record NC_090439.1, read on the forward strand.
GGCCGTATTATTGCCCATAAGATGGCTGGTGTAGTCCTACTGGCGGGGCGGGGCCTGTTGTGGAACAGCCCATGCGCCTCCGCCCGCCAACATGACCACTTCTGGATTTCCGCCCAAAGTGTGGCAGAAATCCGGCAGTATCTATGATATGGTGGCCGGAAGACCTCCAGCACTGGCGGTCTTCTGGATCCCGCGGCTTTGGCGGTCTTTCGTGAAGACCACTAAGGTCGTAATGATGGCCATAAACTACAACAATACCACACTTTCAATTTTATTACACTCCCCGAAAGTACAAAGGAGGGGAAGCAGTACAGACTGTCCAAGAGGCGGGACTAAGGATGTTGGACTTTGCAATTATCATTTAAGAAACAGTGGACTTGATTGTCAGCGATTTACGCTTCTTTGCTATGATCACCACTCGCTTAGACAATGCCTAAAAAATAGACTTATTATGCACAACCTGTGGCAATAGAACAGAAAAATGTAATGCTGGAAGAATTATACCACAAACTATCTAGAACCCTTTCCATCCCACTTTCAAGGATATTACAAAATGTTTGCCAATTTTTAGCCCGAGCATATCTCATTCTAATAAAATTGCCACGTTTCTGAAATATTTTGCCAGCTTGTGTGTCTTGCTTGTGGTTGCTTTATATATCCATGGTCAATATAATAAAAATTGTTTAAAATAAGAAAATTAAAAGTCATTTACTGTTGGAAATGAAAAATAAGACTTAGTAAAAATTTAGTGAACAACATATTTACCGATATATAAAAAGTTCTGCCAACAGAAAAGCATAAAAAAGGTAAAATAATTGGAGGAGACTTATTATAAAGTGGAAGTTGACTATCCCCATGTTTAATCTTCTACCATTCAAGGGCTTCGGAAAATTCTTCCTGTGAGTCCAACAATTATATTGTTTCTTGGCAGTTGAGGACTTCCCTCTGATTGTTTCCAGCGGGCTTCCAGTTCTGCCCCAAAAATGTTTTTCCATCTGATCGACTAATAATTAATATTTCTTTAACTTCTGGCTTGGGACCAGATACTCTAACACAGGAATTAACAATTCATGCAGTTTCTCGTCATGCACTGTTGTGTTAGTAAGGCAGCTCAATTTTATCCGAACCAAGACAGTCACTCAGATATGTTCAAAGATGTCCACTCTACATGTGGAAAAGGTATATAGACATTTCTGTTTCACTGACTGGCTTGTGTTTTTACCAGAATTATGTACCCAGAATTACCTAAAAGGGTAATTCAAGTCTCTTCCAAAATCTTACAGAGTAGAAATTAAAAAGTTAGACCTCTGCAAATGATTATACAAGATAATGAATATGTAGATGTTCATGCATCCAGTGATAGAAAGTCGTTTGATAAAACCTGATCTGATTGGATCTGGAGGATCTTCTCATTGTGTTAGTGGCTCTACCAATCACGTAAAGAGATACTGAAAGCAGAAGCAAGGCTGCTCAAAGGATTTTTTAGAAAAGGTGCGAGAGGTTAATGCAGAGAATTCAGAGACTGACATGAAAGATCTATAATCACCACAAGAAAGAACAGAAAATTCCTACAGAGAAATTAGATTTGTTTTAGAAAAGTCAATTCCAAAGCAGCCAGAGATGACATGGTTTGCAAACAGATCCCAAAGCCCAGTCAGGAGATGGAGGTAGAAGTTGAGATGATATGTCTGTATGCAAGCAATACTCACCGGAGGCCTTGGAATTCGGGAATGCACTGGCCTGGTGCCCTTGAGGAGAGAGAGACACACAATTCTGGGATAAGACAGAGAACAATGTCTGTGAACCTGGGATCATTGTTCTAATCTTCAGCCTTCCAGGAGGCTGTGCAAGCTGGCCTTGCATTAGAGATGTCCACATTACACTATGTGTGGTTCATCAAAGTCCACAAGAAAGTTATAATCTGTCCGCCAGTTAATACATAATAATGATGTAACGCAGCAACAAGAGAACTGGTATAGGATCCTAGGTAAATTTCACTCACCTTTCTAAGCACTGCTCAGAATGAGGCACACATTTTAATGATCAGCATGTTAGAAGCTGAAGATGTTTTTTTTTTATTTTTATTATAGTCACACATGCATGGGAGGACTATTAACATTAATATTCACCCTACAAAAACCTACTTTTACATACATAAGGGAACTCTCTGTCACTCAATTTCTCACTTAAATTCACCTTCCAGGTGTCCAAATAAAAAACAGTATTTTTTAGCTGGAACACAGATGCCTCCCCAGCTCCTTCTTCGCTGTATGTGACCTCGTCACCTCACTGTGCCTTTCAGTTCTTGATATATCAAACAGAACCTTTGTGTGCTGCACTGATGCCTCTACCCCCCTGCATCCGTATTGCCGCCGTCTCTTCACTTCACAGCTTTCATTGTTCTCCCCTCTCCTTTCCTAGTGGAACCGACTGCATTGAAACAGAAATGCAACCTAATACACACCTTCCACTAAACATAAACACAGGCAGCCATTACTTAATGTGTAGTGGACTTAAAGTGGGCGCTGGGCAGTTTTGTGGAGTCTGTTTACCACTAATGCCCATGGCTGTTGGTGCTACTGCACTTCTGACTGTATCCCAAGTATTCTTTGAAATAAACTTGGATTAAAATGGATCCCAGAGACTGACCTTCTCCAAGGCTGAATTTAGAAAGCACAAGGAACACTTTATGGGGCAGTATGTGCAATAAATATCTGAGAATTAAGAGAACATGTGCTAATAAAAACCTAGATAAGGCATATTAGCCAGTGCTATGAACATGGTCTATGCTTACTAGCTTAAAGTCTCCCTCTATCCAGGCTTGGAAGACTCTCTTGTTCAAACTGAACATCCTCCTGTGTATCATAACAGTCACCATGTGGTTCAAGTTCAGGATCCTTGAGGGAAGCTACTGGGCCCCGGTTCCATTGGTAAACGCAGATACGCATGGAATCTCAGTACACACTGACGGCTCTCAGTGAGATCAGCTGGCGTCAGTGTCTTGACTACTTAAAATTGTATCAACTTCCCAGCTTAGAAGGCCACTAGATTCCACTAAACAATGCATCGGTATAGAGACAATGTTACTGGTTGCCTTCTTTTGTCACAACCCATTTCAGAAAGGGCCTGTGTTCTTCACTGACATTTAACCATACTCATCATCCTTACCTGAGATCACGCACATTATTGGAAAAAATGTTTTCTAGTACCTGGTGGGTAGACCATCTTGAAATAAAAGAGTCTGCACACCTCTTGTTTACTTTTGATTAGTGTGTAAGGGCAGTCAACCTGCAGGAGACCAACCTTGAGATTGCCCCAGGTCTCAGGCTGCATCCTTCATCCAACCAAAGTAGAAGTGTGAGCTGCTGCCACGGACAGACAGAGTGAAACAATTATACCACGGGATGGAGTAAGGATGTGGGAAAATAACCGAAGAGGAGATGAGGGGTGAAACCGGTCAGTGTACCAGGTTGTGTATGTGAGCTGAAAGCCCGTCCATATACTGAGGAGTTTCCTTCAATTATGACCTTTCTGGGAAGAAGTGTTTAACGGGGATTCCCATGGGAGCTTCCAATCACTCACCTAGGGGATTCTGTTGAGGGTATTCACCTACCCTAACTGACCAGTAGTACTGGCGGCAGTACCATTCTTATAGTTCCTAATGCTAATTGGGGAGAATTATGGAAAATGGATCTGGTTTGCATTAAACACACAAGTGAAAACAACCATCCAGTTTTAGATTCAGTCTTTGTATGAACTATGGGACAGCCAACAGTATCTGGATACCTGAGAGCTTAGGGAAAAGATGGAGTCAAACTTTGGAAAAAGTCAATAAAACATTTTGAAACAAAAGATGTGGTTGTATGTACAAAACACTGCATGCACAAAACATTAACAAAATTAAGCATCAACAAGAGGAATTTCTAGAGTTTCTATCCATCTTACTATGACAAGTGTTCTGTGGTTGGGCCTTTTGAAGGCGGAAGAGCTGAATTAGGTCACTATCTTGTAGCTCATGAGCTTGTAAATATTCAAGAATCTGTTGTGGAATTGAGCCCAAGACTGCGACATTCCAGAGAATAAGATGTGAGTCAATAATTAATAATGTGTTTATCACTTTGTGGGCTGACTCAGTATTTAGTTAAGTGTGACATACTGCTCTCCAGTTTTAGTGGTCATAATCCCCTGATAGCTAAATTTACTTTACCGATGGGCATTATCAGAGGTCTGATGCAAGTTGTGGTGCAACCATAACACGACAGACGCAGGCTAGCTTGGCATCTGCTCAAACAAATTACCTTTCTGGATAGTTTAACTAAAACAAACCTAGATATTTTTCTGACAACGTTTTCAGAGATACCTGTGGGGGAGAACCTATGCAATCAGTTTAAGGTCTTAGGTATCAATAAACAACTCATTACTTGAGCCAGTCTGTAGATCTATTACCCCCCCATGCGTTGGTTTGATAGATCCTGCTCAGGAGCGAATAGGAATTCGGGGACAACTCTGACTGCAGCTCCTAGAAATCCCATTGCAGTTGCTCAGGCTCGGACACTCTATAAAGAGGCCCTGCAAAAAAGAAAGTGTGCAGTCCAAAAGGATAAGTGGGATTATCTGACCATGGCAGCCTCGTTCAAAGATGTGTGTGAATTCTGGGGAGCAGCCAATGATTTGGAACACAAAGGTCAACACTCTCCCTAATGAGCATCCACAATATGGGTGACCAGTGGGTAACTCATTTCAGTAACATGTACTGTTGTACTCCTGACTGCAGTGATTCTGTTGACCTGTCTCACATAAGTCTCCCTTTTTCTGTAGAGGAGGTAACTATTGCTCTTAATGACAGCTCCTCCTCTCCTGGCCCCCTTGGGCAGGATGGGGTGCCTGCTGATATCTTTAAATGCAGAATAGAGTTTTGGGCACCTCTGCTTACTAATGTTTTTATTAACTTAGTCTTTAAGGATCTTCCCTTCTCATGGTCACATTCAACTATTGTCCCAGTTTTTAACAAAAAGGTAGTTGTACAGGGCCAAAATATTACAGGCCTGTATCTTTAATTGATTCCACTATTAAAATAATGTGAAGAATCATATTTACCAGACTAAGAGATTGGCGCAGTGATAGCAATGTTATATCCCCCTGTGAATATGTGTTCAGAGAAAGGTTAAGTATGATGGAACAATGCTTACATTTGATTTAATAATAGGCCAGTATACAGTATCTAAAAAGATTCCCGGTACCTTGACTTCATGGATCTGTCCTCTGCTTTCAGTAAGGTCAGTCGTACTAAGTTATGGGCTATCTTATTGGAGGTGGGCATAGACATGATTGTTTATTTTTTGGCATACTTGCATCAAAATCTGATCACTAGAGTCAGATTTGGTCCAAATGGCAAGTTATCTGACCCTTTTCGTTTGCACTAAGGTGTTAGGCAAGGTTGTGGTTCAGCCCTGTTGTTGTTTTATTGCATATTAACAAACTTAATGTTTTTTTAATGTGCTGTAACACAAGATGTTCCGTTTGCCATCTCTGTTCCTATACCCATACTATTGTACGCTGATGATGCCGTTCTTTTAGCACGAACTCCCAATGCCTTATGTGGCTTGGTACGCGCTTGTTCTGAATTCATGTTGGATTTCGATCTTACAACTAATTTCACTAAATCCCAAACCAAGGCATGTGATGCTAAACACTATCTGTTGGCACTTTATGTGTTAATGAAGATAGCCTAGAGTGTATTGCTAGATTTCCTTACTGAGGCCTTGTTTTTGATGCCAGTGAATGTTGGGTAGAAAACGTCAGGTACAGGTATTCAAAGCGTAAGCAAGCTACACGTTCATTATTCAATGTTTGTAGATCAGTGTGGGGCAAGCCCTTTTCTTCACTTATTGGAACACACCACAAACAATGTCTACATATCGCCAGTTATGGTAGTGGAATATGGGGTCATGGAGAATGTGGAGCAGGGCAGATAGAGGAGAACCCCTTCTGCAGGCGTCTTCTCTCACTTCCTATATCAACATCCACTCAATATGTAATATCCCCAGGACTTCTTTCAGTCACAATATAATTAAAGATTGTGTTCCGTGTCAAAGGGGTTTGCACACTCCCTGGCTTGAATACGGTAAGCTGAATTTTAACGCTTTGGGGCAAACTGCTCTATTTGAACATCACTTATCAGTGTGTAATACTGACAAATATTCTATGAAACGATTATTCACGGAAAGATGTTGTGTTATAAGGGATAGTTTGGAACTTAGAAAACAGTTAGTCAGGAATTACATCCCCCTAAAAAACAACCCTGTCCCAGAACCATATTTATTTCATGTGTCCAATAACTGGGAAAGAGCTTCATTGTTAAAATGTAGAGACATCACTATATGTTACATGCTGTACTTCCCGCATGGATATTTTGGGAATCCTGAAGGGGGGAAATGTATCAGTGATAATGTGTCTCCTAAGTCTTTATTGAACTTTGTGATATTTTGTAAGGTGTACAAACCTTTTAGAACCTAATATTTAGAGTTGCTCTCCATTTTTTACAATCACTACCTAGTACTGACGTATGTTTCAGAATGGGCAGTTTTCTTAAAACGTAAGAGCTGTAATTTTTAGATTATGATGTTTTTGTGTTAATTAATAATCATCACTATGGAGTATTTTATATGTGTTATCAATATGTATTCTGTATGCTATCTTTTATTATTGTCTTGGACATTTGAATAAAGTAACTGAACTGAACCATCCAGTTATTTGGTTCTGCCGGGGTTTGAGCTATGGTAGTCAATAGTACGGTGATACGGGAGAGTTTAGGGGAAAGATAGAGTCAAACTTTGTAAAAAGTGGATAAAATATTTTGAAACAAAAGAAGTGGTGGTATGTACAAAACATTTCATAATAAAGGATCAATAACAAGGATTTCTGAAACAGTTTCAAAAGGAGGCTAGGCAAGTCAAGAACATCTAGAAATTAGTAGAAATTAGTTCAACAACAGTCAAATCCCAAAATCTCTTTGTTCCCTGAAAATACACCTCAGATGAGAGTAGAGGAGGTATTACTGGTCCTACGGTGATGCCGCATGGTCTGTTGGCCATAAATTCCACGAAAATTACTGAATTAACTTTGATCCTCTAATAAGTACTCAAGAGTGAGATTGTGCTGGGAATAGTATCCAGAATGATCACCTCCCCTTGAACCCAGAATTCTGGAAAAATGGGCACTTAAGCAATAAATGGTTGTCCCTTTTCTGTACACAAGTCCACGTCGTTCAGTAACCTCAAGCTGGAGCACACATGAATCACTCATGCTCAAGCGTCCTTCGGGTTTTTCTTACCTTCATTTTGGTACGGTCTACTTTCTCCTCAGGTGAGGAAGGGGTAGGGAGTTCTTCAGGTTTAGGGGATAGGACAGGGGGTAGAAGGCTGGAGAGGTTCTCCTTGACCGGGACACTGTCAATCATTTTCATGAGGGCCCGCTTCCTTTCCTCTTTATTTTCCAATTTCTCCTCCTTCTCCTGCAACCTGTGGAGTTCCCGGTCATTCTCATGGTCCAGCATAAACCCTTCCCACAGGTCACTCTCCTTCTCCAGTTTAGCCTGCAGAGTACAAGAAAAGCCCACATGATGTAAAGACAGGCGTATTTTAATTAATTGAGTTCAGAAGCACATATTGATCCCAAGTATGTTAGATTGGCACTCAGGTAGCGTTTTACAACCCAATAATGTTGTACACAGAATCAATATGGACAGGCACATTGTGTTCTGAGAAGCACACAGCAACAAACAAAATAAATGCAGAGAATAATAATGAATACATTCGGAGGCTGAGTAAAATAGGCAATTTTGAATGAGCAACCATTCGGAATGACTGAGAGACACTACTAACAAGGGTGACAAGCCAATTTTTCATTAGTGCCTATGGAAAACCAAGGAGCCTGTGGGTTGTGATTTGATACAACCCTGCAATTTATTTATTCATTCATTTAGCAGCCATAACGTTTAGATCAGAGAACTACAAAGGAAACAATTAGACTTGCAGAAGAAAAATATACATCTTAATAGCAACATTGGGCAAGTGAGACAGACACCATGTAAGCCCTATCAAGTGCATATTTTGAAGTCTTAGAGAGATCACTTGCACAAATGTGGGGTGGCTGTGCATTTTATCTACTAGACCCTCAGCAGGGCAACAAAGAGCTTAGAAAAGTTGCAGGGCAGCTTGGGTGAGGCTAGGAATTATGTTTAGCAGAGCTTCGCTTCAGACTGGAGTGCAGCAGGATAGGCCGTAGATGGAGGGAGTGCCATTCACAGTTCTGAACATTGATGGGAATGGCTGAACTACTGTATGCTCGGTGGTGAGATATTATGAGAGGGGAGTGTACCTAGGCAGAAGGTAGAAGGTTCTACTGGTGAGTGGAGGCACTCTTCCAGTACGCACACTCTACCCCGCACAGCTGGGGGGTTGGGAGGTGAGTCCACGCAGGTTACTGGGTTCCATGGAATAGGATAGGCCTCTCAGTTGTTGCACACTGATGCTGTTCCCCAAACAATGCACAGTTTCCTAAAAACACTTGAACCATGAATAAATGGATTGTTCCATACCTTTGGTGTGTGCATGAACTTCATTTAAACAGTGTGGTACGGTCCTATCTTCGACACAGTTCATTCAAGCTCATTCTTACTACAGACCAACAAAATTAGACAACATAAATCAGCTACCAGCTATACTAATGTATTAAATCCATATCAACACCAAGTCCACTTACACACCTGCCCCATCACCACATGCGCACATACAGTACCCGCAAGACAGAAAGCTGAACAGGGCACCTGTTAATTCTTCCCTTGAAATTTTAAGTAAAGCCATTATTATAAGATCTGCTACGGAAACCAGAAATGTAAGAAGTAACCACGCACTGTTACCTGCAGCTCTGGGAGAACGAGCTCCCTATGCATCTTTTCTTCCATCACAAACTGTTCCTGCAGCATCTGCTGTGGCCACAGCAGCCGCACCAGCACTGAGTTGGGGATAAACCCATAGGGAGGGATTGGCAATTTCTCATTTTTGCCACCCTGAAAGAGCAAGAAATATTAATGATATGAAGCTCAGTGCACTCAGATAACAGGAGATGGGGGGGGGGGTGGGAGGGAACAACTAAATAAAAAAAAACTAAATGAAAAAGAGAACCTCAGACCAGATGAAGAAGCAGTGTGGAAGGAGAGACAACTACAAAATGTAATCCGGAACTGGGAAGAGGGAGCACTGCATGAGGTGAGGCAGGATTGGAGCATGAAACCTAGGATTGCTAAGGCTGGGAAGATGAAACAGAAACAAAGGGCCAGATTTAATAGAAAATGATGGTGCACGGCGCCAAATTGGGCAGCGTCATGCACTGTCATTTTCAAAACGCTGGGATGCGCTGTATTTACTAGAAAACGGTGCACCCGTCTGTTTCCCCATGCACCGGCGGTAAATATCCTGCTGCATGCCAACGCAGCCACCCTTGAGCCATAGTGCAAGGATGGCTGCGTTGAGGGGGAGATTGTTGTTGTGTGGGAAGGAACACCTTCCTGCACAAGGGCAATCTTAAATGGCGATTTGCTCTTTCTATATGTGCTGCAAAATGAGCAAAAAAGAGCAAGAAAATTAGGAGAATTTGTGCCCTGCTAACGCCACCCCTGGGGTGGCGCTCGATTTTGGTGCTGCCTCAGGTTTATGAAAACTCGTAAATATGGGGCAGAGCCAAAATACAATGGGTGTTGCTATGGCACGCCCACAGCAACATCCATTGCACGCCCCTTCCATGCAAAGTGCTGCGTGTGAATGGGGTGTATTTACAAGGTGGCGTTAAGCCAGAAAAGTGACTAACGCCACCCTGTAAATATGGTGCAGGCCATTGCACCACTGAAGCGTCACGAAAAGTGACACTCCAGTGGTGCTAGGGGCTCTTAAATATGCCCAAAGTGACAAAGAGAATGGGGGAACGGAAACAGAGGGATGTATAGTGGAAGACAAAACAAATAAAGCTTGACATTCCAGCACTCCAGAGAGGAAGCATTCTCGCTACCCCATGTCCTGCAATGCGCTCTACGTGCAGCAGTTCATTGAAACGCCCTGGGTCTGGAATCTACCCGTCTGCCTCACCCTCACGCTTCTGCCCGGCGAACACTGACACGCTGGAGAGGAAGCATCCTGGCTCCCCGGCTTCTTCTTCTGCATCATGCTCTATGTGCAGCGGTTCATTGAAATGCCTCGGGTCTGGAATTTTCTGCAGCCAACCTCGAGAGATACCCAGATCTATGGCTTTACTGCAATTATCGTTCTGCTCTGTTCAAGCAAGTTGGTATTTGATTTGTCTTGGTATGCACGCTCATCTTGCATGTGACGCCTACTCAACTTAGGATGTCCTGTCATTGTCAGTCCTGATGAGGCTCCTAGATCCTATTGTGGGCCGAGGCGACTACATGCAAGAGACAAACTTGCCTTGTGTATTTTTCCAACTAATTATACTATCAATTAATTTGACTAGCTGTCTGGTGCTCAACAGCATCTTCCTTCCTGTGCACCTGCTGTGTTTGTTATTGTTTTTGCTGTGCATTGACTATACATGTATGTTTACTAGATCTAGCAATTACTTTTGCTGGGCTCTAGGGCATTTATAAATTGCAAAATTGCGTGAAGAATAACTAAAAAACATTTTTGTCCTGCACTTCATGTCCTGTGCAATGATTTTGTGGTATATATCTATCTATCTATATATATATATATATATATATATATATATATATATATATATATATATATATATATATATATATGTGTGTGTGTGTGTGACAGTACCAGTGTGTGTGAGTATGTTGATCATTTCTTCCTTTGACATAACGGAGACGTTATTTTGCTCATATTCTTATTACAGTAACATATGTTTTTCAAAGGATTTCCTGTGAGAACTGTTGTAGCACAATATACCTACGCGAGGAACAGAAGGAAGAAAACCACTGGTAGCCAGAGGTAAACAGACAATAGGTTCTCAAGGTTGTTTCATGCTCTGAGATAGTAAAAGTGGCCTGCAAGTGGCAGATGAAGATGACCAAAAACAAAGCAGGAATGCAGTCGTCATCAGGGATAAGGGTAACATAACTGCACTTGTAGCTATGACTTCTGCACACTACAAATCATATTGCATCAAAAGTGGTCCATGGGGTATGATTCACATCCATTTAATGAAAATCCTTAGAAGGTGCTGGTTCACATGACTGTGGATACAGGTAGAATCTTAAAATCTGCATTAAAGTACCTAAGAAACAAAGTTGGTCAACCCTGACATAAGAGGCATTGTTTTAACCAAAGAATATAAGATTAAGAGAGAGAATTGGAATAAAGCAGGAAGTTAAACAAAGTAGAACAATGGGTGATGGAAATAAAGGTTCATTGAGGGTCTTCAGGGGCAAGTAGATTGAGGATAGCTGACTCCAGTCTCTTACCACTTGATACATTTGTGAAATTAAGCATTGATTCAAGGCTTCCAGAGGGTCAGGAAAGAATCCTTTCACCTTGACAGGATTATAGGGGTTCTCGTTGGGGGGAGACGGAGGAGGCCTCAGGAGATCATCAATGTCAAATGGGTCCACTTTAGGGATCTGCGAGGATATAAGACAAAGAAAGAAACATTCAAGTTCCTTGTGGCTTATTTACATATGAAGATATATCATCAATTACTCTTTATTAGCTTCAAGCTATCTGACTGGCTTTTGCACCAGTGCATTACATTTTTTATAAATTGAAGTACAGCATACCATAAGACAAATATATCATAAGACAAAAAACTCTGTGCCTATTAAAACAAAGTCAAAGCTGTTAACTTTCACAACAAATTTTAAACAATGTTGCTCACTTAGTAACCTTTTTAAATACTACTGTTTTGAATTCCTCCATGCTAATTCATTTTAATGATGCGTGTTATGTGTACATATAAATGTTTATAAGCAAATGCCAGTAACATTTCATGTAAATGATAACTGGACAAACCTTGTGCCTTTGAAGAGTTTTTATGGCCCTAAAATAAGGATTGGATAATATAAACAAGAAAGTGTGAAATTGTTACAATTTCCTAATAAAACATTTGAAGATGGTGTCTTTTGTCAATTAAAATTTTAGGACAGATGATATTTTATTTATATATGAAAGCAACACAATCTTTACCAATTCAGAATACCGCCATATAATGAGCTGCCCAAAACCCTACGGCGGAATACACTGCCACCGCCAGCAGTAATGCTGGCGGGGGCGGTGTATTCCAATCCGACAGGGCAGCGCTGCAAGCAGTGCTGCCCTCTGTATAATGATACCCATTCACCAGCCTTTTCCCAGCAGTTCACACCGCCAGGGACAGGCTGGCAGAATGGGTATCTTGGGGCGATTTGGGGGCCCCCGTAGGGGCCCCTGCACTGCCCATGTACTTGGCATGTGCAGTGCAGGGGCCCCTGTGCAATGCCCCATCGCGCAGGTCTTACGGGCAGTGATCTGCGCGACGTGCAGCTACACTCGCCGCACAACAACATTGGCGGCAGCTCCATTTGGAGCCGCTGTCAATGTTACGGCCCTTTTCCCTGCTGGGCCGGCGGGGAAAACATTATACGGCCGGCAGGGGGGTAGTTGTGCTGGCGGTCATCTATTCACCCCCAGCGCGGATCTCGGCGGTTTAAACCACGAGATCATAATGAGAGCCATAGTATGGATTTTGATACTTAAACCAGCTGCAGAAAACTGGAGGTATTCATTATCATATTGCCACAAGTGACTCGAGATAAATTTAAAATGTATTGAAAGTGTGTTTGTGTGTAAGGAGTTGATAGAACTCTCTCTCACAAATTGAGAATGGAAACAACAGGAGGACGGCATGATGTACCTTTCTAGAATCTAGCCAAAATTCAAGAAGGGGTCTCTTACATCCTCCTCCCACAATCTCCCAACCAGAATTCACCTCAATCCACAAAGACTTGGGAAATACACAGAAAAGATACAGTATAAAATGTCTACATTTGTAAATGTATTCAATTAAAGTTTTTCAATATCATTATTGTTGTGAGGACTTCTTAGACTAGGGCTACAGCTTCTAGGGTCTACGGCCAAGGCATGCGAGACAATATTTTGTAGTGTACAATCAGCATATTTATTTCAAAAGAAGGAACAAATACAACATAATTTGATTTCTTGAAGTTTATATGATTGTGAATTCAAGGATAGGTCGCTCCTCTTGATTCTGGTACACATAGGTTCTGTTCTCCACTATTCACCGCCTGCTGGTAATTGCCTGTGCCAAGGACAGGACTCAAAAAACTTGTTTAAAAGAAAGTGGTCACTTTAAGGAGGTTTTCTAACTCCTCTGGTGAATGTCTCTCACCACGGGGCACTTGTGCACCAGCACCAGTACCAGTTCCTATTGAATACCTACCTTGCTTCTCTACATGGCTTATTCTCTAAGGGGTAAGCTCGGTGGTCCTGAAAAAGCGAGACAACAAAGACTATAAGTGCCATCATGAAGGTGGATTTCCTAATTGAAAGCGGCATCATTTCAGGCAGATGAGTAGTGCTTTCTAAAAGCAAGTGGACTGTCCTAGGTTGTAGTTGAAATATCTGTCTGAACATCTATACCACAAGAGGCTGTTTATGGCAAAAGTAGCTTTAGTCATTTTATTGCACAGCGTGTGACCTAAGCGTGTTGACTGCAGGTCCACAAACATCACTATTATGCAGTGTTCTCTTAGCCAAGTAGGCATAGGGTCTTGGATAAAGGGCTAGATTTGGTAAAACGCTCATAGGATTAGGGTGAGCGGACACGACCCCATGTGAAGCACACAGAGTACTTCTATGCCCCAAGGGTTACTAGAGGTATTCTTACAAAGTCAGGCCTCGAACTGAGGTTTGTACTAACACAAAAGGCTATAATAGAGAAGAACATTTGATACTGGGTCTGGGCCTGCTATGCCTGACGCAAGCACTCACTGGAAAGACCCGCACCTTGTCACAATGCCCTGAGCCAGCCCGAAGCATCCTCCATCGGCTGATTCTGTGATGAGGGAAGCTGGACATATGCAGAAACAGAGCTGGGCTCCATAGAACATGCCCTGAGTGTTGGCTGCGAAATGTGAGAGCTGTAGTCCCTGACCGGAGTGACAAGTCGGATGAGGTGCTAGTCAGGTGGATGTGATGATGTAGGGCTCTGAGGCTGAAAGTGAGGAATCTGAGAAGTATTTAGCCTGCCCCAGGGTTGTGATGATGGGAACACCTGAACTTATGGCTGTGGTGGTGGCTCACAGAGCGTCAAACTGTGAGACCCTCTGAGACGTGCAGTTGTGCTGTTAGCCTGACGCCAGCCTTCAACCTGGTCTAAAGTAATACGGTGTGCTGTAACTGGCCTTGGAATGGAGGAGAGAGCCACAAGGTGAAGTGGCTCAGCGAGGGAAAGATACAAGTGTTGTGAAATAAAACGGTGAAAAATCTGGTCACATCAAGCACTGGTCACCATTATTGAGAAACTCAACTGATGACCAAACAACGGTTGTCAGGGTGGGGGCTACTGGACTCTGTCACCCGCTGGTGCCTGCATACTTTATCCCTCCCCGCCCCCCAGTAAGCAGAGGCAAATGGTGGATATCCCATCCGCCAAACTCTCTGTGACTGCAAGTATCTTCTGCATGGTCTGCATGTTTAGTGACTATTTAGGGATACTGTCTTGATAGAAGGACCTGAAGCCCTGGAAATGGCCAGGAGCTTCAGGTGATTGGTATGATTACTTTCATGAAACGTCCAGGGCCCACTGGGCTGATAGCTCTGCCAAATTACCCAGACATACCGAGATAAATTTGTGGTCATTGAAATTTGAGGTGTTACAGATTGAAATGGAAACATTTTTCAAAAGTTCACCTTCAGTAACCATGTTTGGCTTGACTGATACAGCTGGGAAGCAGAATCTTCCTTAATCGTGTTTCATCAGAAGTACCCTGGTCTAGAGCCACATGACGTAGAACACTCGCCCATAACAGTGCAAAGGAATGATGTAAATGCAGATGGCCATCAGAATTAAGTTGCAGGAATGCTAATTTCCTTCACTCAGGACGAAAATAGCAGTCACATTGACAAGTCTATTACTGCTCCAGGGACCTGAAGTCTCTGGGGTGGAATCAGAGTAGTCTCCATCTGTGTCCTGCAAACTAGGCTTAGGATTCCTTGGTAAGGCACTGGAGTTGTGCTTTCACTGGATAGGCATCTACAAAAGTGAACGTGCACGCTGAATGTGAGAATGGGTCACTACCTCTGAGAGTACCTGAGTGCAGGATCGAAGCTGAAAGGAAGGCATCCGTATTGGTAGTGGAAAGGTCTAATGGCAACTGTATATTATTGATGAGGCGACTTCTTGATTGGGTATGCCGAAGTAAGCATCTTGGAGATCACAGTATCATGTAGTCTTCTATCCACATGACCTCCAAGATTTGAGTTTGTACCGCAGTTGGGAGGAGACCACACGGAGGAAGTGGTCCTCTCTAGAAGCATTACGCAGTAGCAGATATCACTCTCTTCTTGAGGACAAGAAAGTACCTGGACGAAAAGGGTGTTTTGTTTTCTGGAGACAGTTTGAATGCTCTTATAAGAACTAGTTTTTAAATCGCTTCCATTAGCTTTGGGGATCAAATGCGCACAAAAAGTGATACCTTTGCATTCCAGCTAAGTTATTCATACTCTAGCGCTCACTGTACGGACCAGGGAAGGGCACAACCACAGTAAAGGAAGTGCAATGTGGTGACAAGCTAAGCGAGTGCAGGCGCCATACAACAAGTGGGAAGTTGCCAGGCCCCAAGGTCCTAGCTCGTGGCCTTCATGGTGACCAGGAGGTGATGTGCCTCCTCTACTGACCCAACCTGGACATGTCTCTTCTCAACGCTCAGCGTGTGCGCCAGCCACCAAGTCTGGAGGTGCACAGCTTCCAATCCCTCCTGGTCATTCATGGTATTTTAAAAACATACTGCACAGACTTGAACCTTTGTCTCTTTCCCAGGTTCTTCCTCATTGAGATCCTGGCAGTGGCCCCTTCACTGGCGATTTCAGGGGTCTGTATGCGTCTCACTATGCTCAGCTTGGCCTTGCCTAGTCAGCAATTCCCTTTTCTTTATAGTGGGCGAGCGCTCCTTGTGTCAGGAAACTGTGGCCCCACCTTCCCCTACACAACACCCGCTCAGGCCCACAGAAGGCTGACATTTCTGCGTTTTTGGATTTGGGCGTGAGTCAGTGTTCTCTCCAGGAGATTCAAGAATGTATGTGAGCTTTTAAATTACCAACATGAAGACAGCACACCAGTGATTGTGATTCTGTTGAAAGCTCACCTCCTGAAGGAGCAGGTCTAGGGCTCGGCCTTTGCAAGAACGTGTTATCATTAGTGCAGTTTACCAGGTCATTCAGATGCTCTGGCAAAAAACTTACACGACTTCTTCAGTTATTTACTTTGCCAAAGTGGTGGTATAATCATGTTAGAGCTCCTATTTTCCTAGATATTCAAGAGTCACAAAGACCCTTTGTAGAAGAAGCAGAAATGCTATATATAAAAGGTGCAGAATAACCTGTATTGACAGTGCTACGAAAATATTGAAAACCACAGCAGAGCACAGTAAACAACAAATGCTTTAAACTCCTCTAATTCTGAAATGCTGAGTGGCTCAGATGAGAGCAATGAAGGTTACACAAAGGGTACACAATTAAGTACTGTAGTAGAGACAGATGCCCTGTTAGATGCAGTTTTGGTACTCAGGTCATATAACACTGGCACAAGGACTGACTTCTGCAAATGGCTTTTTTGGTGTTTCATGTATGTTTTAACAGACAAAGCATCCCCCAAATTAACTTCTGGCACCCATTCTGGTACCAGACTAACTTTTAAAATCTCTAGAAGGTCAATTCGACATTTGCTCGAGGACTTCTCCCTGGCAGAGGGATGCCCACGCTAGTGAGAGACACCGGTCTGTATGACTAGATTTGTGGACACCAGGGCTCCTGGTCTTTCAATGATGTCCTTTCTTTCCAAGAGATACTCGAGGGTTCATGCGCTCGTCCAGTTCCCTCAAACAGGTAGTAGAGAACTTGCTGACTGTACTTCTAAGCGTAGCGGACTCATTGACATTACCCGATGATGAAACCCTGTCCCTGCAGATGCAAGGCCATGCATTATTGCCTGATAGGCAGTGGGGACTAGTGGGGGTCAGGCTTGGGCATGCATAACATTCTTAACGAGTCAGGATTCTTTCAGAGACGATGTTGCAGGGCTGCCTGTAGACATTTTACAACTAATTTGGAAGTAGTTAGGGCGGCACTACAGAGGGGCCCCTAATGCTAAGAGATTGCCTCACACTTGTTCAAAAGTTGAACTTTCAGAGCCTCTACCTGACTTTTGTCTCCAGAAACCTTATTACAAGACTCTTATGTGAGAACTACAGAAGCAGACACCTCTTTGCTCCAATCCAGGGTGTACTTTGCTTATTGACCCAACAGGATCGTGTTGAATCGCCAGAGTCTGCTGGTCCCACCTGTGAATCCGCTGTGTAGCGGACACCATTCACGTAAACGACAACACTGGGGGGCTCAATTACAAGCCCCTCTGTGCCGCTGGAACGTCACTTTAAGTGCACAATGCAGGACAATATTTACAAGGCCACACAAAGCCACTTTGCGCGGCTTTTCATGGCCTTGTAAATATGTACCAAGTCAAACGCAGCCCAAGTTGCTGCGTTGCCTCGCCCTGCGACAGAGGAGTGCCACGGGCGTTACAGTGGGCATTTGACACATTCCCAGATTTATGAGAGTTTGTAAAGCTGTGAATGTGTCACAATCCTACGCCTCCCCAAGGGAGGGGTAAGGGAGGCGCCACGAGGAGAAATACCTTCAGTTCTCCTTGTTTTTTGTTTCTCTATGTGTGATGCAGAATGCAGCACACATAGAAAGATAAAAACTCCTCTCATGATTGTTTCCGTGGCGGAAGGTGTCCTCAGACACCATTGCACCATGGTGCATGGGTGCCTGGATGCCTGGGATGGCGCATGGCAGCCCATTGTGCCCTGGACAGGAACGCGTTGTATCTTATAGATATGGCGCATTCCTGCCCTCTTCTTTTGACGCACGGCAGCGCAGCACGAAGGCTTGTGGCACTGCCCTGCGTCAAAGGTGACGGGGAGAGAGATTCAGTGTATATATGTGTGTGTAAAAGAGACAACAAGAGTCTATATGTGTATATGTGGGTGTAAAAGAAAGAGCAAGTGTCTGTGTGTACATGTGGGTGTGAAAGAGAGTCAGTGTGTATATGTGTGTGTGTGTATATATGTGTGTAAAAAATAAAGAGAGAGCTGGTGCGTATACATGTGTATGTAAAAGAGAATGAGAGAGTCGGTGTGTGTGTAAAAGAAGGAGCGGGCGAGACAGTCCAAGCTAAGGTCCAGCAGCATCCCCCCAAAGATGCACTTCCGGTACCTTGATGCGCGGCCGGTCACTGTAGAAGAGGCGCAGGTAGCGCTCGAAGGCCGCCTTCTCCGTCGCCTTTGTTCTTTTCGGTTTCTTGCTGCTGTGGAGCTTCCCTTCTTGGATGAGGAGCAACTCCTGGTCCCGGGCTGCGAAAGAGGCGTAAGTCTGGAAGACAGAAAGAGCTGTGTCTTTCTCCAATGTGAAGTAAATTTGTGATAATAATCTGAAGGATTCCTTGACTTGGGAAGGGATTAGTGACGGGAGGTTCTGTAAAACCACCTCTTTTTACAGATCTCCCCACCCCTTCCATGACCCAGGTGACAACTTCTAGCCACCCCGACTGTACCGCGCCTTCCACCACCTCCCCATTTCACCACATCTGCAAGAGCCCCCAGCCCAAAAGCAAGTCCAATGAGCCCCATTCAGAGGCCAGCATCTCCTGGCCTCCCCATCTCACATCTCTGATACTCGAATGGCTGAGTCTCGATCCCCTTCACAACATTGTAGTTTCATTTGTAAAAATTATTTGTTTAGAAACTCGGGGACCGGTGCTCACAAAACTTTTGAATCCCCCCCAAAATACGCCTCCTGGATTGCACGGAGACGGGGTACTGTGATATTGACCTGCAGATACATGTTGATGATAAAGGGTTGATGAAAATTGGCGGTTAGAGTGAGCGGAACAAGAATCATTATAAAAAATGAAGAATGTATTATCCAGGATGACAATCATGGTCACACATGCAAAGCTACTTGTTGTTTAAGATTATTTGAAAAACTCTCAATAAAAACAAACTTAAAAAAACAATAATTTGTCTAAACACTACCCACATAAGAAAAAAAAAAGGAAAACAACTGTAAAGTCATTCATTAATCAACAGTGATATGTATTGAAGGCATCTTCATAAAACATCAAGTGGCTCATTATTATAAAATCAGGGTATGACACAAAAAAATCTGGGCACAGGTATATAATCTGATCTGTCTAGAAATGCAGAAAATCCAGGTAAAAAATCATGCATTCAATTACATTTACCAGGGACTCTACATTTGCAGTTGTGCTTGTATCATAATCTCCCCCAGGTTGACGTAGTCCATAATGATAATTCATAATATAAGTGCAACAGTTCCTAAATCATAACCCAAAGGCTTCAAAGTAAAGTACATGGATTTTTTTTCCTGAATCATATCTCAAGTCTTGGGCAATATTGTGAGGTTTGGCAGTGTTTAGAAGTACAGGTTTAACAAGATTTATTGATTGCTGCTCATAAATATTACAAGAGGCATGAGGCCTTAAGGTTGGAAATATTCTTCTTAAAAGAGGAAGATTATACTTCCTCCCCATCAAGCAGCATTCGAGAACATACAGATTGTAGTGTTATCTAGTTTCCCATATTTACTAATGTATGGAGTAAAGATCAACTGAAAACTATATTTCACCTTAGTAACTTTAGTTCCAAGTAAGTGGTTTGAGTCAAAGAACTTTGGGAGACAGAAAGTTTTTTTTAAGTGTCCTTGATTTAATCAAACACCTGTTTACAATGTTGTCAATCGCCAGCATTTCAGACACAAAAAGCTCCAGATACAATTTTACCGATATAGGTTTTTATCGGTGATTAATCTGCCAGCTTGGGTGTTACACATCGAGAAATCTTGGAACATTGTGCCTATAGTACCACTGAGTTCCCAAAATTCAGCACCTGTGCGAAATAAAGGGCATATTTATACTCTGTTTGCGCCGAGTGTGCCAAAATTTTGACGCACATTCAGCGCAAACCTTGCACCATATTTATACTTTGACGCCGACCCCGCAGACGTCAAAAAACCTCAGTGTGCGTCATTTTTTGGATGCGGGAAACCGCCATGCGTTAATGACATGCAAGGTGGGCGTTCCCGTCCAAAAAATGACTTTAAGGCCTGTGCGCCTTATTTATACTCCTGCGCCATTTTGACACACAGGAGGGGGCGGGCCTTAAAAAATGGCGCACAGCCTGATGTGCGCCGTTTTTTAACGCCTTGGTGAGGGCAGGCGTAAAGGGACCTGTGGGCTCACTTCCATGGTCTCTGACCATGGAAGCAGTCCAGAGGTGCTCTTCCCTGCCCCCAGGGACACCCCCTGCCACCCTCGCCCACCCCAGAAGGACACCCATGGATGGGGGGACCCATCCCAGGTAAGTACAGGTAAGTTAAGGTAAGTATTTATTTTTACTTTTTAAAGTGGCATAGGGGGACCTAATTGCCTAATGGGGGGCCTAAGAGCCATGCCCAGGGGACAGAAGTCCCCTGGGCATGGCCTCTGGGCAAGGGGGCATGCCTTGAGTCATTTCAATGGGGGCTTGGGGGTTGTGCGTCAAAAAATGGCGCAAGTCCAGTTTGAGCCATGATTTTTGACTCAAACCTGACTTGCACCATTTTTTGATGCACAACCTCCCGGCTAACGTCAATCCTTAAATAAGGCGCCTGCATGGTGCGTAGGAAAAGCGTAAGCCGGCGGTAAATTTTTTGACGCAAACCAGCGCCGGCGCTGGTTTTCGTCAAAAAGTATAAATATGGGCCTAAGTGTGATAACCCCTCTCCCATCTTTGAGCACACTTTTTCAAAAGTAAAGTGACCACAGTAAAAGATCTACTGCAACGTAAATGGGTCCTGTCGTGAAGCAACCTCACCACTTGGCTGTGCTTAGACATCCAAGAATTAATAAAGTCATCCCCTTATTGTAGGTCAATACACACGCGGTATGTTCAAGCGCCCTGCATTGCGCGGCTTCAGTCACCATGATGAGACACAGTGAGGCTATCTGACCTCAGATAGCACTATCCCAACACCCTACATAACACCTTGAGGCACACGAGCAACATAACATGGTGTGTGCCAAATCCCACTCATGCCACTGGATAACGCGCAGTCCTAGAGCACCCCAAGGTTTTCAACAATGCTTTTGGCAAAGCTTTGGATACTTTTGTGGGGTAGCTAGAATCTTCTGCCTCATCTTGTCACATCTTCACTAAATTTGATGTTCAAGAAAGTTAAGATGCTAACTCCCCAAGTGATATTAGCATATTAGTACCACTCACTGGCAATGTTTACATTTGTAGAGGCAATTTACAAGATATCTGGGGTCCTATACTTGGTAGTGGCTAGTGGCTAGTTAATTCACAATAAAACTGACTGAAATTAAATGTACAGCTATACTGTGTTTATATTTACCAAGACCAAAAGAAAAGAAACAAAACAAGGATGCAGCTAGGTAGCTAACCCTAAACAGACAATATATAAGTCTATTAACCAGGCTGCCCAAGGATCCCACAAAGCTTTTTGGGACACTGAGTTGATCTTCCCCTAGCAGAAAAGGGTTCCATTGCCGTCTCTAGATACTGGTGTCCTGTGGGAGGCAGGTGGGTTGTTTATGAAGATCTAGCACTACAATCTAGGATCTAGGCACATGAACAGATGTGCTGAGATCCTAGAAAACATGATTAGAAACCAAAAAAAGATATCAATATATTACAAAGACTTGTTCTGTAAAAATACAAAAAAAACAGACCTACTGGAATGTCTGCTCTCTAGTCTGAGTCAAACCAGGCATGTCTGACAGACGTATGGACAGCCCTCCACGTTGTCGCTCTGCAAATCTTTGTAATGTACATACCACAGTGGCTGTTTTCCGTACGGTGGGATGAGTTATTGATCTGCTAGGAAAGATCATCTAACATGTAGAAGTAGAGGGCACTAATCAGCTGACTAGACAGATCTTCATCCGAGGATCACCTACACCGAACACTCTAAAGCTGCCTCAGAAAGAGTTGTTTGGCCTTTCTGATGTCTTTTCTTTTGTCCTTCACATCACATGAAAAGACCAAATTAGAAAGAGATCCTGGGTACGCATTTGCCTAGTCTACAGTTCTCCATTGAGAAAGGGACAATCTACAAGGAGTATAGGTCAGGCTGCAAAAGTCATGCTTCAGAGCACAACTGGTCTGCTTTCTGAAAGCTGCCATGCAAAACAGGAGACAAAGCATGTTCTGAGTTGCCCTCCACACAGGGGTAGGTTGTGCAAACCTGCAAACACTGGAGGCATCAATGATAGGAGGCAGATGGAGACTCCAGGGGTAGAGCCACTCTCACCTCATGCATTTGAATGCTTGTATCTGAGTACTCCCAGTGCACATCCAAACATATATAAAACATTACCTCCTTCTCCTCTGCGTTCACTCCCTCTTCTTCTGTGTTCTGCAACAAAGAGACTTGAGACCTGAGAATGAGAAGTTAATCACAGAAAGAATGAGTGTACAAAGAGACAAAAACAAACTTACTGGCTTGGAGAACTGATGGATCTTGCATGGATTTAGAATCTTGAGGTGGGACCTTACCAGCAATTGAATTTGACAGGTATCTGACACGTAGTGAAAGATACGTACTATACATCTCAGACCATTTTTAAGAGCTTAGTACAAATCAGCCCTAAGACCGTACCACCAGCAGATGCGGAACACCAAGTGCACAGTTCTTGCAGATTGCATCAATGCCAGTAAGGAAGTCTTTGCCATCATCAAAGAATTCACCACACCTCCTGCCACCTCCAGCAACACACCCCCTCACAAGACCTTTGCAACAATCTTATGGAATTCTTCTGTAACCAGAATCACCTTCAGTTCGGACCTCAACTGGACCCTGTTACTGTTGCAACTCAACTTCCTATCATGGCAGATGAACGAACCTGACCTCGTGGCCTGCCGTCACCACTGTCAAAATTGCTGCTACCATGAAGACCATCCACTCTGGGGCTCCATCTGACCCTTGCCCCCAACATGCCTTCAACAAAGGACTCAAACCAATCAGTGAAGCACTTACACCCATCCTCAATGCCTCCATTGACTAAGCCACATTCCCAGGCACCTAGAAACATGCCACCGTCATGCCCCTGCTCAAGAAACCATCCGCTGAACCAGCCACGCTTTCCAACTGCAGTCCCATTTCCCCCCTCCCAAATATGCAAATGTCTTAGAGAATGTCTTACAGAACTAATCAACTGACGTTTCACTGGCCACCTCAGCAACTACAACTTCTCTATGCCAAGCAGTCTGTATTCAGGCCCAACCACAGTACAGAAACAGCACTCATACCACCACAGATGACATCCACATAATCCTTGACAGAGGATTTACAGCAGCCCTCATTCTCCTAGACATCCTTGCAGAATCTGCAACAATCTCACACCCCATCCTCATCAGGTGCTGGCACGAGATTGTCATCCAAGAACCCATTCTCCCCTGGATCTGCTCCTTCTTAACAGATAGAACAGAAGCTGTCAGCTTGGCACCTTACTCCTCAGAAATCCCCAAACTAATCTGCGGAGTACCACAAGGGTCTTGACTCAGCCCCACACACTCTTTTCGATGCATCCGTGGTTCCTCTGGCCAATGTCATCCGCACTCACAATATCAACATCCTCTGCTATGTAGACAACAAGTATCCCATACTCCACCTTTTGGACAGGACTCCCAACACAAGAAACAAGCTCACTGCCTGCATGACCAAAGACGCTAACTGGATGTCTCAAGCTCAACACAAACAAGACTGAAGTAGTGATCTTCAGGAAGAACACTTTAACTTGGAACTTCAACTGGTGGCTTGCTGAACACGGACCCACACCCAGAATCCATGTCAGGAACCTCGGAATCATAATCAACAGCAAACTGGACATGACTGCAAAAGTCAATGGGCCACAGCATCCTGCTTCCACGCCCAGCTTTCATACCCTGAAGATGCTGAGGAAGATCTTCAAATGGAATCCAGGCAACACAAGAAAAACTGTTGCTCATGCCATGACAACTAGCAAGATGGACTATGGGAATACCCTCTATGCCACGATCACAAGCAACTCACTAAAAGACTGTAGATCATCCAGAACTCGTCAGCCAGACTCATCCAAATCCTCCCACACACAACTCACATTACAACACAGCTCAGGGAACTCCATTGCCTTCCAATCCACAGACACTCAATTCAAACTCCTCACACACAAGGCACTCCATAACTCAAGCCCCATGTACCTGAACAGTCGAATCTCCTTCACCAACCACCCAGACACCTCCTCTCCAGAGGATTCCTACTTGCCAACATCCCATGCATACACAGTGCCAGATCAGGACAAGCATTCTCTTACATCGCTCCTCAAGCATGGAATGACCTCCAATTTCAAATCAGAACCTCCTCCTCTCTTCTTGAATTACCCAAGAAGCTGAAGACCAAGCTTTTCGATTAACCACCCTTCCAGAGACAGGCCGAGGCGCAGAAGCCTGCTTAGCACCAGGGTACCCTCGCAGATGACAGTGCGCTTTACAAATATATATAACATGCAGCCGGTACAGTCATATTGGGTGCTGACCTGGAGGTGGGGCACTGACCTAAGAAGGAGGGGGGTTGTGTTTAGCAATAACGTACACTTTAAGAACACCTGCTGCAAAGTCCCTTGTGCATCCAGCTTTCAGGCAGCAATAAAAATGTCAAGATAACTCTTGAGATTTATGTTCCTGCTATAAAGTGAGGCCCAAGATCTTTCTAGTGGTAGTTTTGCCATAAAGTAGCACAGAGGGTTAATATGCCTGTTGCAGAGAACAGATCTGTATTTTATGGGGCTTATTTACAAGTCCCTTGCGCCGCTGGTGCGTCGCTTTTCCCATATAAAAAGTGACGCACCGGCGGCGCAAGGGGTTGTAAATAAGCCCCTATGTTTATAGTTCAGTGGATTAGTAAAGCTAGCCTTTACCAACGCTTTAAAACAAATGAAATGTACGTGAGAGAGGGCTATGGAGAGATGAGCGGCACATTTGCCAGGCAGTACTGAGGGAACTCAAGAAGGAGGTCATGGCGAGGCGCCAAAAAAGATTGTTGCGCCAGGAGCCACCAATGCTAAAGCCGACCCTGATTACACGCCTGCCATTGCACTGCTTCAGAGTGTTATTGATTAAGTCTATTAAGCGCCCTGTCTCTTGGCATTTTACGCAAGTAGTGGGAAAGGAACTGAGGGGCCTGCAGCTGTGTAGCAATGGATGTGCCTGGCATCATTAAACCTGCCGCTGCGAGGTCCACGAGCAGCCTCCTAAGCACCCATGATAAACAATGAATATGAGTACATTCAAGATGTAAATTTATAAACATCTGACAGGCCTCACATTGGAGTTAGAGGTTTAGAGTACCTGCTTTTCAATGATTTCCAGAAGGGACTGAATGTTTTGACTCCTTCTAGCTCTTCAGGAGCCAGATGTTTCAGACTAGCAATCTTTTACAATATCATGAACTAGGCTTTCTTACTGTCATAAGACATTTACTGAAAACAGAGTTCATAACTTCAAAAATAGTTCACACCTGGCACACACAACACACTTCAGTTTATGTCATTATTTGTATGTGGGTATTAGTAATTTGAAAGGAAAGCACGTGCCTCCTGTCCTTGACTCAGTACAGAAATATACATTTCAACCATTGTTCCATCAACTCAGCGGAAATCTCAAGGCACAACACATACCTTAGCGACATATCTGATGTCTGCCCACTACTAACCCCACACTTTCCCCAGCTGGGCCACACTTAACTCACTCTCCTTCGAGATGCTCTTGAGCAACATCTCCCCACTCAGAGGGTCTTCCTATGAGGAAGAAAGCTACTCTCTCTTGGAGCTGCCACCCCACTTCACCATCACCAACTCCTCATTCCCAACAGAGACTTTGCTCTCACATAACCAGTGTAATTTTCTTATTCCATAAGTAACTTCCGCTACACTCTGATGAGCTCCCAACCACTGTCCCATCAACCAGCTCCCATGTGTGCCAAATAATGGACATACCATGGTCACCGTTTGCCCCAGGCATATGAACTAGAGCTCTGTCCTCACGACAGCAGGTAAAGAAGGAGAGCTTTGTCTATTAGACTCTTTGACCTGTAAACAGAGCTTGAGACTAAAACTCAACAGACCCTCTTGCCCACCACACACCCAACATACCTTTCTCAACTAGCTCACTGGGCTTCTCCCAGAAACCCAAGGTCAACAACAATTCATACAAATAGAGACCTCAAGATCCCACCAATCCTCACTGTGATCTTAAACCTTTATAGGCAATTGTTGGGGGGGTCTCTAATGCAACTAGAGATGTCTGTCCACACATATCTACATTATCTACTAGTTTTGTCAGTCGATGATATCCAGCCATTGACATACGGCTTCAAAATTAGTTGTTGACGTGAAGGCAAAGTTGACAAAAAACTAAATTGTGCTCCTGTATTGCAGAACCATGTAACTCACTTCTAACAAGTAGGTTACCTATGCTTAACATGACCCCTGTAAGTGCTGCAATGTAGCGGACCATCCCTCAAAACCCTAATGCTATTCCTTTAACCAAAGTACAGATTTAGCATGTGGCCACATCCTACGGGCAGCAGTTTGCATACTAGTATTATTACAGTGACAGTAAACTAATAAAAATATCATATCTCAAAATTCAAAGTTTGCCAACAAGCCAGGACTGAATGACATGTGCAGAGAGGCAGTAAGGATTGTTGCTTGACAGTCAGCTGTGTAACCATTGCTGTGTAACCATTCTTGTTTCCAGTGTTGATACCTGCCACCTATTTGATTCACTGCAAGACATATTTTATGAATGTTAACACCTGGTTTTAGTCCCACATTGCTACGTACAGTAAACCTCTACATCGGATGAGACTGAGTTCTCTTCTACATAGCCTAAAAAAGTTTAAAACATAGTTGATGGTGTATTCTCCATTTTTATGGACAGAAGACCCATGGCTTCCTCTGGTGTGACATTAAGACCATGTGTGATTAGTATCAGTGTTGGAGGGTAACTTGCTTATATTCATTTACATATAACTCAGTAGAGCCTGGATACCATTCATGTAGCCAGCGTACATGCTACTGGCATAGTGGATGTGCAATCACCTCTGTGTGTCATTAGTGTCAGTGAGATTGGATCTTACACCAGGCAGTAAATGCTCAAATTCATCTATATATGACCCAGTGAAGTCTCAGTAGATCTTACTCCCGGCGTCCTTAGCCCAGTCAAGTTTGGGTATCATTCATGAAACCTGCTTACTTGCTATTGGCAGCGGGTGCATGGAGACCTCTCTCTAGCAGTGCTTAATTAGTGCTGGTGTTTTCCGGTGCTCGGCACCCACTCTTATTTGTAAACACCTGCACATAATTATGAGAAAGTACCACATGATGGCGCTGTGTGTGTATTTTTAAGCAAGGTTAATTAGTTCAGCGTTAAACTATTTTGTATAGCTTTAAACAAATGATAAACCTTGAAAGGAAATCTGCAGTTTAAAGTGACATGGGTTGTGCCAGATGCAGTGGATCAGAGTTTAATACTCCTGGCGCTTAATTGTTTGCAAACTAGGCACTGGTACCCAATAAGTAAATTAGCCAGGATATCATTCATTCAGGGCACTTACCTGATAATGCAGGAGTAGACGGCTGTGTCATCACCTCTGAGTGTGATCAGTGTTGGTGCATGAATAGAGAGTACTCCTGTCTGTCTTTAGCCCAGTTAAACCAGGGTACCATGAATGGAGCCGCTTACCTCATAATGGCAGAGTGAGGGTCTACGAGGCGCTTCTGGGAGTCCCTGGGAAGTGTCTGAAGGGAGATCTCAGGGATGGGCACTGGTGGATCAGGTACTGGGAGCCGGACTTCAATGCATGCCAACTACACAAGAGAGAGAGAACAACAGCCATGTGTCATGTTACCAGAACAGATGAAGCTGTAAAGCCCTGCATTGTACATGACATATGCGCCATTGATAAAAGGCTCAATCAGATAGGCTCACCAAGGAGTTATGCAAATAGTCATAAACAAATACAAATAAAGAGTTTGTCCCAACAGACTTAAAGTTACATATTTACATATCCTAGTTACCCTAATAAACACTTTTCATTGCACGCTTTTTGTGACTAACCTAACTACTTGCAATGGCATGTTTGAAAACTCCCAAAACAAGCTTCTACTGCCAAATGTCTGTCATCTCTTTCTGTCTGTTGTTCAGAGATCTAAAGGGAAAATTCTTCCTAAGGATGGGGGAGTCTGTCTTCATCTTTTGATTGACCTACAGCAATATTTAGGACTCCACCCAGGAGGAAGACCTGGACAACACTATCCTAATAACAGCAGAAAGTCTGCAAATCATTAGGTAGTAGATTATTATACAAGGAATAAACAGTACAAAGGCCCAGACAAGTTTACCTGTATTAGCCTCATTAGGCCTAATAAATCCCATAACATATAAAACAGTTGATTACAATGAAACGCATACCTAAGTAAATCATAGCTTTTCCCTTAGGTAAGAAAGATCTTTGAAAATGTGATAACAGATGTTAGATTTCATACATCCCCCATAAAGGAAAGTTTAGTTTCCTTGCACAAGACCTATAGCAGATGTACCTGATAGGAACTTAGTTGCCAACATTCAAATGCTAACATATAACAGGCTGTCCTGGGGCGCCCCACGTTCTTCAACTATGCTTTCGAAACAGCTTTGGCTAATCGTGTGGGTTAAATAGGATCTCCTGCCTCATCCTGTTTCAGGTTCACAGAATGTAATTTTCAAGAAATATACCAGATTTAAACGGTTGCACTAGGTATCCAGCACCTGGTAACCTAAAAAACAACAACAGCAAATATGCTTAGAAGAGTTGATTGTCCCAGAGTCCTACTCAAAGCTCAGGCTACATCTTTGCCATACACTGGCAGGCAACTACCTGCAAAAGACCTGGTCAAAGAACACATATCTTTGTCAAGAATTGTGGTTCAGAGCTTTAGACAAAGATGAAGAACATCAAATCCGTCCACTTAAATATGTTTTCCCCAAACTTATGAAAGAATGATCGGTCAGTTTCCATAGAGTTTCCGCAATATATATTTATTAACAAAGCAACCTTTCTAAAATCGTGTAAGAGTAAGTCATGTAAAGATGTTGTGAAATACAGAATGGGCAATACACAAGAATCTGCCAATTGTCTTTGCTATGTTTTTTAATAGAATTTTCTTTAAATTTAAGCCACAACTATAAACACCCCAAAATCTGGGGTTGATGTGAAACCCAACAGGCATCACTTAGGAATCCAACAGGCATCACTTAGGAATCCAACATGCATCACTTAGGAATCCAACATGCATCACTTAGGAATCCAACAGGCATCACTTAGGAATCCAACATGCATCACTTAGGAATCCAACAGGCATCACTTAGGAATCCAACAGGCATCACTTAGGAATCCAACATGCATCACTTAGGAATCCAACATGCATCACTTAGGAATCCAACAGGCATCACTTAGGAATCCAACATGCATCACTTAGGAATCCAACAGGCATCACTTAGGAATCCAACAGGCATCACTTAGGAATCCAACAGGCATCACTTAGGAATCCAACATGCATCACTTAGGAATCCAACATGCATCACTTAGGAATCCAACAGGCATCACTTAGGAATCCAACATGCATCACTTAGGAATCCAACAGGCATCACTTAGGAATCCAACAGGCATCACTTAGGAATCCAACAGGCATCACTTAGGAATCCAACAGGCATCACTTGGAAATCCAACAGGCATCACTTAGGAATCCAACATGCATCACTTAGGAATCCAACATGCATCACTTAGGAATCCAACAGGCATCACTTAGGAATCCAACAGGCATCACTTAGGAATCCAACAGGCATCACTTAGGAATCCAACAGGCATCACTTGGAAATCCAACAGGCATCACTTAGGAATCCAACAGGCATCACTTGGAAATCCAACAGGCATCACTTGGAAATCCAACAGGCATCACTTAGGAATCCAACATGCATCACTTAGGAATCCAACATGCATCACTTAGGAATCCAACAGGCATCACTTAGGAATCCAACAGGCATCACTTAGGAATCCAACAGGCATCACTTAGGAATCCAACAGGCATCACTTGGAAATCCAACAGGCATCACTTAGGAATCCAACATGCATCACTTGGAAATCCAACAGGCATTACTGATTAAGATAAATGTGTCCTTTAATTTACATTGAGCTCAGATTTTTGCACTTAGGTATCCAAAATATTGCAAGTACATTTACATTGAGGAATTAGATGTTCTTTAGGGACTGTCCATAGAATGAACACATTTACATTTCACCATATTGTACATCAACACAACCTGGAAACCCCTACAAAGATGCCATTCATTTTTTTAACAATATTAAGGACCTAATACTTATGCCAGATGATTCTCGCGCATACAATATTCGGACATGAAACTGACATTCATGAGGCTGGAGGTTTTCAGTCTGGCCAAGTGCAGACAGTGTAAAAAAACAGGCAAAATAGATATTGGCCTGATTTAGATCTTGGTGGAAGGGAATACTCCGTCACATATGTGACGGATGTCCCGTCCGCTGTATTACGATCCTTTTATATCCTATGGAGATCGTAATGCAGTGGATGGGATATTTGTGACGGAGTAGTCTATCCTCCAAGATCTAAACAAGGCCATTTGTCTCTTAATGCTGGCAGCATTCTAATGAAATCCAAAAATGTGGGTCCAAGAAGCAAAGATTAGAATAAAGAGCGTAGAAAGACTACCCTCTCCACCACCCAAGGTGCAGAGCCAGCTAAAGGGCGAAGCTGTCACTGCCAATGAGCACCATTTTAGTCCTAAAAGGAGCAATCCTGGATTAATTGTCAGAGTTAGGGGGCACTTTAATCACACTTTGCAAAGGGTGACATAAGTATTAGCTGGTTAGGAGCAATAAAAAGTGTTCAGATGTTTGGTGATGTTTTGTCGAGAGGCAGCTTGAAGGTAAAAGATTTTCAAAGCCAGCTATTCATTTTCACTGGAATGGGTAGTTGTATCCATCCTGCTGACCCTGAGGCAGATGGGTCCATGAGGGGCTTTCTTTATTAGGTTGTTTTGAGTCTGTACCAGGAACACCCACATTCTTGAGCTAGCGTTATCATGACAAACTTGTCATTCCCAGAACCACACAGTTCAGTGCAGAGACTTGTGACCCAATAGCGCGCTGCCTCTTTAATGACCCAGCATTAGATACTTTTGTTCCTCCAATAGTTAGGGGGTAAAATGGTAATTTCACTTGAACACACAAATTCTGCATCTTTGACTCGCCTGGGAAAATGTCTCGAACATAGAATAGTTGTATAATGCTAGAGGAACAGGACTCAACAATAACATATGGAAAACTCCACAAACAGAATTAAATCGGGATAAATTTTATGAAAAGGAGCACATTCCCAGTTTTTTGGGAAACATACAGTGAGAAACACACAGATGCAATGCTCAGTGCGATTCTGAAGAGGATCCTGGCTTGAGGAGCAAACAAAGGTTTTGAACATGAGGTAGCCTTGGGACATGCTAATATCAAAAAGCTGGACCATATTCCTTAGAATGCCTTTTGCAATATGACAATTTAAAATGCTGTTCCACCAAGCCTGACCTTCTGTCATCCATCTTTTCACTGCCTTCTGCATGCATCGGGCCTGTCACAGCATGGTTGTAGGCAGCCCAAGGGATGGCCATTACAATACTCCAGTCTGAGGGGGGATCTCAGACCCTACTAGCCAGCAATAGTTGGGTGTGGTAGGATCTCAACTCAACCCAAAAGTGGGCTGTGAAGGACAAATTCACAGTCTGGTAAAAATCAAGATATCTGAACAAACATCATAGGGATCAGAAGAGTGGGGGGCTGGTGTGGTTAGAACCAGACATGAAGTTCAAAGTGAGTGATCTGCACAAACCAGGGCTCCACTCCTGTTCCTCATGTAGCAGCAAGATATTGGGATGCATCCAATCCGCCGTTTCCTTTCGGCAGGGCATCTGTGACGGGATCTGACCAAACAATACGCAGTTGCATCTGCCCATCAGCCGCTAATAAAGTGGAGTAAAGCCCATTACGGAGATGAATCTACCCCAGGCGCCGACAAACGGGTTAAACAACGATGGTGTTGCCGCTCAAGGAGGTTGAGTAGACATCAGGACCGCTCAAACTTATTTTTCTTGCATAGCTCTGCTGTTCAATGGAAGAGGAAGAGAAAGGAGGTGTAGATGCACTTCACTAGTGAAGCTATGTGACGATATCAATACATAACATATAATTTTATTTCTCATGCATTATTAATTAAAAACAGTACATGTGATCGGAATTCATACAGACGTGAACAAGAGTAACAAACAGTTGCGATTAATATTAACTCATTCAGTTAAAAGCCACTACTAGTTTTCTAAAAACAGGTATAGATATACTGCCAACATTGAAAACACATGGAACATGAATACAACAGCCTCTTGACGCAGTTTGTCAACATATCACTTCGCTACCCTGGACTCTCCTACATAAAAAAGAGCAATTTCACAAGCCCAGGCAGCATTAAAGCTATAGTAAACACATATAAGGGGAAGTCATTGGCACAATTAGACACACATTGGGTTAACAGAACTAAGCCCAGACAGTTTGTGCCAAAACTGCAAAATCAAACCAACATCTGGTTGAGATCTCAAGTAGGTGAGCTGGCTGGTGAGTCATTGTCACGTGGACTGACCTAACTGGCGTCTGGCCTCCAGAGGCCAGAGATCATTACAAAGACAGCCCTAAGGGGTATATGTTATTTCAGTCAAAAAGTCCTTTCACTGATCAACAGTCAGATCTGCATGTGTTGACCACCTATGGTTTTTCGTGGGCTGATGGGACTGAAAGCCAGGTATGGTGAAATGTCTGACCAAGCAGGGGAAGACCCTAAAGTCAGCACTACGTAGTCCCTGTATTTTGTGATGCCATGCCCAGCTATTGTTTTTGCAGAAAAAAGACAAACAAGCTACACAGCTTGAACATTCTCAAAAAGAAAAAGGGGGAATAAGTTGAGAAAGAAAGCAAAATCAGATAAAAAGAAATCCCCACATCACAGGCACTTAATGGACAAAAAAACACAACGCAGCTGTTCCAGATAGTACTTGCATTAAGCAATCCACATACAACACAAACGGTGAAACAGGGGAGGAGATATCAGTCCACTTCCCCGTGCTCCACATCACAGTCTAATGTTAGGAGGTAGTCCCAAGCGGCTGCCATGTGTCCTTCGGTCTGGCGGTGGGCGACTGTAGTGAGGCTTAAAGTTCACTCGTGTTGTCACAATATGTCATGTTCCGGACTCAAGCAGCAATGGTTGCAGGCCTGCGACTGCCCCAGTGGAGAGCTACCTGTCCTTTAGCTAATAGTAGCACAATGACAGTAAAGCGCTGCCGGCCTGGGCATAAAGGTTTAACACACCCTAGCCGGGCCATTAAGGGGTCTGGGGCAAGTACCTGTTCAACCATGATGGATATTGTGTCCAAAGCCTTCTGAGTAGTATGAGCTCAGTGTAAATATTTACAATGTAACAGCTTGTATCGGTGGTTGTTAGGCACCAGTTTAGTTTGCATGTAGCAGTAATACCAGGTTTTATCCTGGATGGGGTGTCGCAAAACACATTCCCATGCAGATCTAGATTTCTCTGGGCCAGCAAGCCGCAGTTGCAGAGAGGTGTGATGAAGTCGGGACAATAACTTACCGCTATCTGGGGTGGATATTACTAATGTGAGTGGAGGAACATTTTTGGGTTCCTCAGGGGATGTAGGCAGAGTGTCCCACAGAGTGCTAAGCAATGGAAGACAAAACTCCATACTCCTCAGGTCTCCACCCTCTGCCAAAGCGGAAGTGGGCTTCAAGGTACCGCTGATAAACAGATCACCTACTACATGCAGCTGGTGTGTGGTAAATGAGCGCTGCATCATGCGCTCCTGGGTGTTGGAGAGGGGTATATGTGGAGAGTATAAAATCCCCCAGAGCCCAGGCCATCCTGTAGCTTGACCAAGCTTGGACCAAGCCCAACATGTGATGGAAAGGGTCTTCATGTCGGTGGGGTCCTGCAGAATTTCATGAGGGAGTAATGAGGAAAGGGGGAATTTAAGTGCTTGTGCCCTCTCGGGTTTAAGATATGGTAACCTGGCACCTGGGTGATACCATTAATAGGTGAAGTGGGACTGAGCCACTAGATAATATATATTTGGAGATCTGCAACCCAGAATCTGCCACGTTCATAGAGGGGGTGTCAATGTTTCCCTTTGGATGCAGGGTCATAGACCAGCCCAGATAAGTCATATTAGGAGTCTCTGCAATGTGGCAAACAAATCGTTAGTCAAAGCAATGGGAATATTTGTAAAAAAATATATAAAAACCGGGGAAGAACCACCATCTTAATGATGGCAATGCGCCCTAATGTAGACAGTGGAAGTTTAATCCACTGTTCCCCCTGAGTAGTGAGCTTGGCTATTGAGGGCCATAATTACGGCGTATAACTTCAGATTTGTCTCTATGCAGAAAGATACCCGGGTACTTGGGGGAATCAGTGCACCATTGCAGTCGGTATTCGAGATTAAGTGGTTCAGTGGCCTCTGTCAATTAACTTGAACAAGTCAGAACTCTTTCCACTGACAAACTAGAAAAGGTCCTAAAGCGCATCACTTCCCAGGTGGGAGAGGGAAGATTGATAGTTGGATCAGGGACAAACAGTAAGATATCATCCGCACATAAAGGAGCCAGCACGGGGCAATGATGGAATCGGAAGCCCCTGTGGAGGTGACGCTGCTGCAGGTGCCTAACAAGGAGGTCCATGGTGATGCTAAACAAGAGGGGAGAGAGAGGACAGCCCTGCTTTGTAAACCTAGTTATCGTAAAGGCTTCCAAGAGTGTGACATTTTCTTGAAGGCACGCCAAGGGGTCTTTCTAGAGCAGCATAACGAGACCTTGATGGTCATTGGTATTCCTGGCTTGACTAGTGTTGCACGTAGGAGTGACCATTCAAGCAAGTCAAATGCTTTTTCAGTATCTAATAAAGCAACTCCAGCGGGAGTGGTGGGGGAGATCTGGTTACACACTGCGAAAACAGTGTGAAGGTTGACTGAGGTGGAGCGATGTGGGACAAAACCAGACTGCATGGGAGAGATTATACGATCCATTAAAAGGAAAAGGCATGTGGCTATTATTATAGCTAATATTATATTATCATGATTCAAGGGTGATAGTGGTCTGTAGGTAGTGCACAGGTGGGCTGGATTGTTAGGTTTGGGCAGTAAGGTGATGACAGCTTCACGCAGATTAGGGGTAGTATGGCTACCTCAAGGGATTCAGCATAAACCGCTAAGAGGTAAGGGGCTAAAATGGGCTTGTATGCTTGGTAAAATATCCTGTGTGAAACCATCCAGTCCAGGGGCCTTAGAGCCGCTCAGATAATCAATAGCTTGTGATATTTCCTCACATGTAATAGGGGGAGTCAAAAATTGATGTTGATTAGGTTCAAGCCACACCATGGCGACCTTGGCTAAGTACTCAGCTAGTGCAGATTCATTCTCGCCCATGCGTGTTATGTACAATTGTCGGTAATAGGATGTAAACCTTTCAACAAAAGTGATATTGTCAGTAGTGGTCGTGCCATCGTCAGCCAGGAGAACCGACACGTATGTAGCATGATAAGGCCGGTGCAAGAGCCAAGTCAAGGTGTGGCTAGGTCGTTCACCCACGCAACACCTGCGTGCTCTAGCATATTTGCCTTGGTATGCTACCTGTCGCTCAGCCAGGTCATGGAACTCCTGCAAGAGTGTGGATCAGCTATATAGATGAGGCAAATGCATGTCAGAAATGTCCATTTTATCAATATTTTGCCGTTTTTTCTCCACCTTAGCCAGGTAGTTTCTTATGCTACAGAGTACTCCTGCATGTTTAGCGATACAAGCTCCCCTTATATAGGCCTTGAAGGCCTCATAGAGCACAAAGTGTCTCTCTACAGAGCCAGCATTATTTGTGAAATATTTGTTTATGGCATCTCAGATTTCCAGATGGAAAACCTTGTCATGTAGGGCAGTTCTAGGGAAAAACCATTGCCTGATGGAATAGCCTTGGCATGGAATGAGGAGCATTGCTTTTACAGGGGAATGGTCAGAAGAAGTGTGGGGTTTATGTGTGACATCAGTGATCCACAGCAGGGCTCGGTGAGAAATGTACGAGTGATTGATGTGGGTCCAGTGGTTTTGAGGGGCAGATTAGAAGGTGTAGTATTTTGTGCATGGGTTGCGAGACCACCATGCATCAGTGAGCTGGAAGGTGTCTAGGAGTTTGGTGTGCTCCTGCAGCAAGCGAGGCTGAACCAGTCGTGTCAAACAGGGGGTGGCATGTGATGTTAAAGTCACCACCCACTAAGATATAATCAGCCTGCGAACGACCCGTTAGTGCGGATATCTTGTGATAAAACTCCGCAGAGTCAGTGTTGTGCATGTATACATTCACAAGCAGCACTGCTCTGTTGAACAACACCCCTGATCCCACCAAACACCTGCCCTCAGAATCAGAAATACATTCTCAGCACACAAAGGGAATACTTTCATGAATAACAATACAAACCCAGTGGGAGTGGGAGCTGTGGTGGGCGAAGAAGCTGTTGGAGTCCCATGTTGCAGCATATATGCAGTCAGCATGTGGGGAGAAGTGGGTATCCTGTAAGAATGCTGATGTAACCCCAGGTCTGATTAAGTAGGAAAGAATTTGCTTCCCTTTTCTTTGGTTATTGAGTCTTCTGATATTCCATGTCATGCACAGGAGATCAGGTAATCGTTCTTTATCAATGTGTTTCACCACATAGTCTGGGATAAATAAGGTGCATGTGTAGAGTGACATGTCGGTGGAATGTCAAGTAAGATAGTATTGGTGTAGCAACCATAAGCAAACAATACAACCCCCTCCTCCCATCCACACCAGAAGAGACATCCTCTGGTGAACTCAACAGACCCAAAACAGATCAAGAAAACAAACATTACGGTACAGACCACAGAGGGTGGCAATGCTCAGGGGAACATCGCCCACCTGCATAGTGGGTATGTATGAAGAAAATAGCTGTCAAGCCAGGCAGTTTGCCTAACAAGTGTGCACAAAGGGAAAAATTTATAATACCGCGACCATAAGTGTCAACTCGAGATGAAGACAGGTTGGTCTTTGCATCCAAAGAAGGATTGTTCAAGGCAGTAGGTTGTGCTGAGATGTGGAGGAGGTAACAAATGGGGATCCACGTGGCGGAGTGTGTCCAGGCGAGGTCGCATCTGCAGAATTGAATGACATCAGCAGGGGTGATGCCGTCAATTCGTTTCTATGCACAAGGGAGTTGGGGATAACATACCATACTTGAGACCTCGTTTCTGTAGAGTAAGTTTGACATCTGTGAATTTGCTTTGAACCTCCTGGACCACTTGTGGAAAATCTGGAAAAAGGGACAGTGCCATGCCCTGATTTTGGAGGGGCCCCTTTTCACGGGCCAGGTGCAGTGCCGTGTCTTGGAAGTTTAGAAGCTGGGCAATGATAGGGCGCAGAGGTGCACCTGTTAAAGGACGTGGCCCAAGTGATCAATGTGCCCTTTCAACAACAAAGGTCTCAGTGAAGGCATGTCTACCAAACAATTCAAGTAGATTCTCCACAAATATGTCTGTCCACGCCATGTTGGTGGTTTCACTATCCCTGCAATGCGAAGATTATTATTGCACAAGCCCACTTCCAGGTCTTCAATCTTGGCAACTGTGGTTTTCAGCATGTGCTCTACCTTTTTAAGGCGCTTCAGGGCATCTACGTCCCATCTTCAATCTCAGATATCCTGAGCTGTTGTAACATAAAGGTCAAGGCGCTTGTACATTTGGTCCAGGCAGCTGGCCAGGGTGTCAAATCGTGTATCCATTCCTTGAAACCCAGCACACAGGTCAGCGTGAGGCCATCAAGGGAGGTGCTGGACGCCTCTCCTGGGGGGCTCTTCAATACCTGGAGGGGATTGTGACTGCCTTAAAGGACAGCTGTTTCTGCTTGCGGTTGCCGTGCCCCATCGTGCGGACAAAGTAGTGGCACTCAATATGCCAGGTGAGTTCACCAGGCCACCAGTGGAGTGAGGAAGTATGGCAGTGCCACCCTCCTGCAGCAGGAACGCAGGCAAGAGATAATTCACCTGTTACCCAGGGACAGACAATAATAAGCAATGTTATCAATCAGCCATGGCACAAGTTAAAGACTTATTGATGAAGGAGCTTGGACTCCAAACAGGCTCAAAGAAGTGCTGACACACCGTGCATTGGGTCATCAATTTGTGTAATAGGGAAGGGCACCACTGTGTTTCACGGCTTTCTAGACCAGCACGAGCAAAGTAGAAGTCATATCAGGGCCGGGCAACAGGCCCGCAAGAGGCACCAGTGCCCAGCGGCAGCCAGGCAGAGTGCCTCCATCATGCTAAAATCCATGTAAAGACTCATTGTCCAGGCTGCAAGTTGCAGGGTCAATTAGCAGAGATCTGTGCCCAGGATAGTATTGATGTGGCACAAGCGCCATCACAGGCATCTTTCCTCAGTGGCATGTGGGGGGGGGGGTATACATGTCTTTGAGGGGCGTTGGCTGCCAAAATCAAGGCCGCAGCACACAGCTGGGAGGGCCAGTAGGCCCCCACTAGCAGCGGCATGTGGTGGCAATCGGGCTCCAAATCAGGCCAGACGGCAGCCACATGATCCCCCAGAGGCACCATCAGGTCAGGAAGGGTGCCAAAGTATACATAACCAGGTCTCAGAGCCGCCAGGATTCCGATACAGGGCGTGGATGCTGCAGACCCGCCCTTGGGCTCACACATGGACCCTGTTTCCTTGGATCTTCCAAGGACTGCGTCAGGCCCACCGATCCACCACTAAGCACAAATGTATCAGGGTCATAAAAGAGGCAGTATCGGCGAGCCGCTCCCTGTGTACCACAGGCTAAAGATTTTCCTGGAGCTTCAATTCCATGCTGACATCTTGGTTTCCAGCTTAGCCATGCCCATGCCCATGTATTTAACCAACTGAGGGTTCAGTATGGTGTGTCCTTGGGATGCAAGGTCTCAATAACAACAAGTCTGCATGAATGTATTCCTAGGTTGTTAAATTGGTGATGAAAGAGGGTCTTTCTTCCTTTCAGCAGAGCAAATGCTGACAGCGTGGATTACTGATTCCCTTTGGCTCCCACAAATTCTGAAGATCTTTCCTTTGCTCTTTCTCAGCCACTTAGGGATGTTTTCCAATATTGGAAAGTTCCAGAACATCAGTTACATGAACTTGTTCTTTGTGTGAACTGAAAAAGCGATTGGTCAGTAGCCCTCTGGTTTTTGATAATCATAGGAGTTGATAATTCAAGAATACGATTGCTGTGCCAAGAGCTTCTAGACAGGACAAGAGCTTTTGGCGTTTCTTAATGAATGTTTTCAATACATGCAACAAAATATGAAGTTTCAAAATTTCCAGTGGTAACAGTGGCCCTCATTCTAACCCCGGCGGTCTCAGACCGCCGGGGCCAGGGTCGGCGGGAGCACCGCCGACAGACCGGCGGTGCCCCGCAGGGCATTCTGACCGCGGCGGTTTGGCCGCGGTCAGAAAGGGTAAACCGGCGGTCTCCCGCCGGTTTACCGCTGCCCTTAGAATCCCCCATGGCGGCGCAGCTTGCTGCGCCGCCATGGGGGATTCTGACACCCCCTACCGCCATCCTGTTCCTGGCGGTTCGCCCGCCAGGAACAGGATGGCGGTAGGGGGTGCCGCGGGGCCCCTGGGGGCCCCTGCCGTGCCCATGCCAATGGCATGGGCACGGCAGGGGCCCCCGTAAGAGGGCCCCACAAAGTATTTCAGTGTCTGCCTAGCAGACACTGAAATACGCGACGGGTGCAACTGCACCCGTCGCACCTTCCCACTCCGCCGGCTCAATTCTGAGCCGGCATCTTAGTAGGAAGGTTGATTTGCCCTGGGCTGGCGGGCGGCCTTTTGGCGGCCGCCCGCCAGCCCAGGGCAAATCCCAAAATACCCTCAGCGGTCTTTCGACCGCGGAGCGGTATTTTGGTGGGGGAACTTCGGCGGGTGGCCTCCGCCGCCCGCCGAAGTTAGAATCACCCCCAGTATGTCTAGGGCCTCGTAGAGGTAGCACCCATGAGCTAAGTCATCTAGGGTATCTTTGCTCGTGGATCTCAACTTGTGGCACCATTTAAGATAACACCCCTCCCCCCATCTCGACCAGCAATTATATTTCCAGCCCAAATTCAAACCACCCCATGGAGGCTCATCTTGGTAACCTGAAAAATGCTGTAGAACATTTAGTGAGCAGCTTGTCTAGCAATAAGGAGTCAATATCAAAAACTCAACAGAGACCAATGTTCTTAAACAAGTATGCATTAAGGAGCTATCCACAATTGAAATGTATTTAAATATTTAGTAACTTACAACTAAGCCTACTGGCAATACAAGAGACACATCTCATAACAGTTCACCTTAGATCTTGTGTTTATTAATGACCGAGATTGTCATGGAAAAAGTTGCAATGAGGCAGAAATGCCTTTGTGGGGGTAAAGCTAAGAGTTGAAGACTAGAGTTAAAGTTAGATAGGGAGAATGAAGCAGTAATTTGGTTGTAGCTTGTGTACCGATGACCAGTTTGCTATTCCTGGGTTCACAAATTCTCAACATGACCATGGGTTCCCAACAATCACAGGAATCTCAGGAAGAATTAGAATGTATGTTAACCTTCAGAAAGATGGCGTCTTTGTTCCCAATGCTGCACCTAAAGAGAGTTCTGCAGCACAGCAACAAACTTTTTTTGAAGCAGTTTTTGGTCATAGGAAAATCAAGGCTCCAGCGTCCTCTCAGGTACACCTGCAAGGTAAGACTGAGAGGAACAGAGCCCACCCTTTGAAAATACATTGGGGTGCACTGAGTGTCTCCCACACCAGGAGGTCATGAGATGATGTGCCTTCAGTTTCCATGATCCACGGTTTGTAGTGTGTATTAGTTTGATTCAGTTCTATTTTATTAGGCAGTACTACCTGTCTCTGTGATCGAATTTATTGAAAATTGGAAGCCTTTCTCAAAAAGTGCTATTCATAGACAGAGTAGCTCTTCCCCGGATCAGCGCTGACTAGTGTGGAAAGATAAGAACTGATGTCTGACGCACCAAGGTCTTGTATATATAGGTGACTGCAATGTCATTTCCGGCACCAATGACGCCCCGTAGAACTAAACAAAGCCACCTGACGGTGCGCAAGGGGTACTGCTCACGCAAAAATCTTCTGGATCCAGTCTAACGACTAGGAAATTCAAAGGTAAAGAATCTGCAGCTATAAGTCTCTATCAGATATATATTTTTATGGTTACACATCAAAGAGTAGATTATATATATATATATATACACATTTGAGTAACAAGGGTGATTTAAAACATGAACAACATATTTACAAATGAATACCAATCTACTTGTTGAGGCTGAGCGATGCAGACGGTGAGATCATCTTATGTAACCAGACACAGTAAGGATTACAGTACTGTCACTTCATATTTTGCCTGGCATAAGGGGCAGATGCACTCTGGCCCTGAACAGTCATTGATAAATCATACAAGATCCAAACCCAAAGCAGCAGAGGTGTGCTGCACATAGTCACAACACTATAAGCCCAACAACCTTCAAGAAATGCTGTATATTGATTGCATGGGCCAAGAATTTCGTTATTTCTTATTATTGTGGCAGTAATATATTACAGACCTCACGCACAGTGCTTCACAGAAAAAAAGCAAATAATAGAACTACAGAGCATAGGTGTATATATTGATCAAGAACAACTACATGTGGAACTAAGCAAGAAAACAGATCTAGCATCAGAGGCAGCTACTGCAAATAAAAGGTGTTGGGGGAATAAAACACGCATTTACAATGCAATGGGTCTTGCATTTCTCCGAGTTAGAGCTATTAGCAGTTGTAAACTCCCAACCGGACTTTTCTTGCCACATTAAATGGAAAAAAAGAGCGCGATCGCGCTTTTACAGTTCACTCGTTGTGAAACCTCTAGGCAAAAGTGCAATTATCTATGTAACCGACAAAAGTGCAATTAACTATGTAACAGGATCGATGTCATGCAAAGCGCTCAACTTCTGCCAAGCGAGATCGTGCTGCAAAAAAAACATTAAAAGTAGTCCACAAACCGGACGTAAAACAGCGAGCCTTGCATGTTTTCAGTACTTGGTCGCTGCACTTGAGGAGGGCTAGCCACCGGAAAAAGCATGACATATGCATGCCTTCCACTAATGAAAGCAAGCAGATTTTAAAAGGCAAGCCCACGAACCAATGAAAGACACTGACGTGACATGGACGGGGCTCCAAGCCCTTTTCTAACTACTAAAGCGTCTAGCAAGCAATACGCCTGTGCAAGCGCGGGCGACGCAGGCTCGACCCTAAAAAAGGACTTACCTGCCGTTGACGCTGCTGGGTGCGTTGGTGCTCCTCTGCTCCTGCCAGTCCATGGGCCACACAGCACTGGCTCACAGAGTCCCCACCCAATCCAGGCCTGCTCTCAAGCTATCTCCAAACATGAGAGAGCTTTGGGATTGGCCTGAACGGGTTGGTTTGACACCCATTCACAGACAGGGAACCTGTGCCTTTCCTCAACTCAGCTGTGCAACACAGCTGGGTTGGAGACATATAAGTGCACATGTCTGTTTGGTCGGCCTAAGAGAGCCGGCCAAACTGACATGCGCACTTAATGTGCCCACCACTCCTCCTCACTGCCACTGTCCAAGCGGATGGCCCGCTCCACCACAGATAGATACTAAGAGAGGTTTACCCCTCTATCCAAACTTTTACCTCGTTTAACCAGACTGCTGCTATTATACTTGTACTGTTAACTATTGTTGATGCTTCAACTTGGTGTCAAAGAAACTCGAATGTCTGTCAAATCTATGTGCTGCACCTAAAGGTTGGACCCCTGGCATTTGCAGCACATTAAGGCCCTCATTCTGACCTTGGCGGTCGGCGGAGAGGCGGCGGTCGGACCGCGAACAGACCGGCGGTCAAAAAAATGGCATTCTGACCGCGGCGGTCACCGCCGCGATCGACCGCCACTTCCCCACTCCGACAGCCACGGCGGTCATGACCGACGGGCTGGAGTCTGCGCACTCCGGTCCGGCGGTCGACCCAAGACCACCAACGGTATCATGACCCTGCTTACCGCCGCGGTTTCTGGCGGTCGGGAACCACCATGCGAACCATGGCGGTAGGCACTATCGGGGCCAGGGAATTCCTTCCCTGGCACTGATAGGGGTCTCCCCCACCCCCCACTGCCCCCCCGAGTCCTCCCCCCACCCCCTCCACCCCCCTGCCACCCCCCAGAGGTGGTACGAACCCCCTCCCCACCCCCACCCCGACATGCACATACACGCACCCCAACATGCACACACCCCCAACATGCACAATTACACACCCCCTACACACACACATACACAACGGGGACACATACCCGCACACATACATGCCGACATGCGCACCCGCCGAACTACACACATTGCCCATAGGCACAGCAGCACTCCCCGCCCGCATGCACGCACTCACACACCCCCTCTACACACTCACACGCACACCCCCATGCACGCACACATCACACAACACCCCCCCACCCCCTCCCCTCACGGACGATCAACTTACCTTGTGCGTTGGTCCTCCGGGAGGCGACAGAAGCCATGGGGAGGTGACCGCCAACAGAGGACCGCCAACAGAAGACCGCCACACAGAAATGTGGGTCGTAATTCTGTGGGCGGTGTTCTGCTGGCGTGGCGGTGGAGGTTGACC
This sequence comes from Pleurodeles waltl, assembly GCF_031143425.1. Taxonomy (NCBI): domain Eukaryota; kingdom Metazoa; phylum Chordata; class Amphibia; order Caudata; family Salamandridae; genus Pleurodeles; species Pleurodeles waltl. The sequence goes on from NC_090439.1 coordinate 1,142,465,015, forward strand.
AGTCTCCACTTTCCCGCCGACCGCCAGTGTGGCTGCTGGCGGTTTTCCGGCGGAACGCTCCCAGCGGTCGGAATGCGCACAGCGGCATACCGCCGCGGTCGGCGGTCTTCACCGCGGCGGTAACTCGGCGGTCTTGCGAAAAGACCGCCAAGGTCAGAATGACCCCCTAAATATGTTAATAAATAAACAAATAAATAATGTGCACGACCACCTGTAATGTGAAGTTTGTTTTTTAGACAGAATGGCAGACAGAGGTGATGCGCCTTGTGTTGACCCAAGCTAATGCCGCCTAGCCATTCCAGATAGTATTTCACCCATTTGTAATCGACTCTCAGCTAGACGCAGTCTCTAAGAATGGGTGAAATGCTGTCTGATATTCTCCCTCCTTTAATCAGGCAATCAGCAGAATGTAAAATGCTTGTGAGAGGTACCATGGAGACTTTGGGATAGAACCAGGCCTTGTACCACTGTTCTGATGTCTGCTGGTGGGATGGTGGACTTGAGCTTCATGAGTAAGTACAGTTGGACCAAGCATTTGCAACAATAGGGTCTGGCATTTCTCCGAGTTACAGCTATTAGCAGTTGTAAACTCCCAACCGGACTTTCCTTGCCACATTAAATGGAAAAAAACAGCATGATCGCGCTGCTACAGTTCACTCGTATGGACAGTTGAAGATGGCATGCAGGTAGAAAAACAAAAAAGCAAAAAAAGAGCGCGATCGCGCTGCTACAGTTCACTCGTAGTGAAACCTATCGGCAAAAGTGCAATTATGTACGTAACCGGCAAAAGTGAAATTAACTATGTAACAGAGTCGATGTCATGCAAAGAGCTGGACTTCTGCCAAGTGAGATCGCGCTGCGAAAAACAGATAAAAAGTAGTCCACAAACCTGACGGGAAACAGTGAGCCTCGCATGTTTTCAGTACTTGGTCGCTGCGCTCGAGGAGGGCTAACCACCGGAAAAGGCATGACGTATGCGTGCCTTCCACTAATGAAAGCAAGCAGATTTTGAAAGGCAAGCCCACGAACCAATGAAAGACACTGACATAACATGGACGGGGCTCCGAGCCCTTCTCTATCTACTAAAGCATCTCGCAAGCGAAACGCATGCGCAAGCGCATGCGACGCAGGCTCGACCCTAAAAAGGTAGTTTTGTTCAGCTTTGATATGGGGTTGCAAAGTTGTTTTCTGCTCTACGGTAAATCTAAGTGATTTTGTAAGGGCACAAAAGAGGAGGCGATGCCTAGAGGGAGACAAATTTACATCATAAATGCATCTATGACTTGAAGAATCTTGCAGAGGGACATAGAACAATGAGAAAGTGACACCAAATGGGTGCATAATCTGTGTACTGGTCCATTATTTACGTCCTTATCTAGGTACTACTTATTTAGAGAGAATTAACTGTGTGAACTTGCAGCGAGGAACTGATCCACTAGGTATAATATGCATTAAGGGTCTAACAAGGTATGGATGGAGTCTACGAACAAATGCACAACACACTGAAATAATATGGTGAATACAGTAATAGAATAGAAGAGAAACTTAAGATATGGAAAGGCTTCGAAAGTAACATGCAGTACCTTCACTTGATAAAGGATGGGCAAGTTTTTGGCCAGGTCAATGCGATAAATATGTCTCTGGATTCCCACAAGCAGGTCAACTTGGTTACCACCAAACGCAAGACTTTCAGGAACCGCGCTCAAGTTGATGTGTCTGAAAACAAGAAGAAAAGTGGATGTTACCTTCTAGTCATCTTCTAGATGTTACCAGGGATGGGTCTTGATGGAGTGATTGCTTGATCTTCCAGTTCCCACTCACGCAATGCCATTTTTCTTCATAGAAATAAAGTCTAGGTTACCTAGCTTCAATTATTATTGTGAAGATTGTGTTGTTTTTTCTACTGCAGGTTAATCATGTTAAGATCCATAGCTAGATGCACTGGAGTAAGTTACAACTAAACAGCAAGAAAGGTGGTGGACAGCAGGTTCCACCAACTAAGCCCACTGGAGGTATTTCAATATTTTAAACCTTGGGCAACATAGTATTTAAGACATGCAAAATGTGTGGAAAAAAGAAGATTTATGTTGAGGATCCACATACAAAATCTTTATTCTGCTCCCTGAGCACAAGCCAGTGGATTGGAGTATTTGCCAGACTTTTTACACAACGACTTTAAAAGATCAGGGAAGGTGAGCGGCTCTTGCCACTTTACAGAAAGAAGTTAAAAAGGTAAATACATCTGAAAAGCAGGAGAAAGGACCCTCTGGCTCTGCTGGGAGGATTCAAGGTGAATCTATGAAAGATCAAATGCTGCAGAACTTGTAAACGATGGTCAGTGGGTGGAATGGTGACACTATGGGGCGGGACTCCCGCACTCTTCCTTGATTAAGGGCAGGGACTGGCTAAGATTTAATCCCACCACTGAGATCATCTCAGGCAGTAGAAAGTGCAAGTCTACTCCTGCTTGAATGGCGGGCTCTCACAAGGCACTGAAGAGTAAGAATTATTAACCTCCCTCCCAGTCTTACGCACAAAGTGACTGTCTCTTTGAACGTAGGAAATTCTTCTTTCATAAAACGAGATGGTTGAGAAAGATACTGTTATAAATTTGTCTTTACTGAGAGTCCTCTTTGTAAAACACATTGTCACAAAAATGTGCAATTTAAACTATGACAAATCTATCATAACCACTTTTTTTAGGCCAAACGTGCATTTCATCTGCTGTCACCCAAGTAGTTCTAATGCTGACCAATGTACCATCCTCAACTATACCATAATCCCAACTTTATTGGTGCCAAAGTCATACATTTGGCAAGCGCTGCCAAGTCAACCACACTCATCCCTCTGAACGGCAAAATACAGCTTAGAATCACTCAACTAAAGCTAGCTTAAGCATACCAATCACAATGCACAACACCACATCACTCTTTCATCACACCCATTCATATACACAACACACTACAAATATCTTTCACATGCGCAAACATATTCCACTTTCATGTAAAATAAACTACCAATAGACAAGGCTTTTAAGAAACAGAACTGTACTAAGCATGTCCAACCAAACTATACACAGCCAATCCATGGAAATCGCAGAACTGATAAGGGTGCCCATTTCAAGTAAAAGCTAGAAGGGCATTCTAATGGTTGAATGGGCTACAAGGATGCAGCTGGCATGCCCTAACCTCACCCCTATAGCGTTTCCCAAACCTAACTCATAATCATATATTGTTACCCAACTCATATTCAATATCTAAGTAAAAACCTAGCATTTATTTTCACACATACGTTGTAAATCACTCCCTAACTCGACTCCTTTCCCTATCATAGTCATCTTAAAAATAGTTTACATTTTTACACTGTGTCTACCAAAACATCTTCAGCAGAATTAGGTTAGAAAAGGAAACTGGTAAGACAAAATCGTGATCCAAGTGAAACTTAGCTAATATCTTCAGAACAAAGAAGGATCTGGACTTAAAATCATATGGTATGGAAAAAAACAACAAAGCAGAGCTCCCAGCTTGGCAATTCTATGATCTGATTTAATGGCAACCAAAACCAATAGTATGTCAAGAGAGGCAGAACAATAGACTCAGAAGGATCAAAATGTGCCTTGCAAAGTGCTGACAACACTTCTCAAGAAGGAAAATCAGGATAAGCAACCACTTGTTATCTTCAAACATCGGATTTGCCAATGAATCTACCAGAGAAAGATTCCGTACCTGCAAAACCATCAAACACTCCTTTGGTACACACAAGCTTAGCTGTGGAAATACCCTGTATGCCACAGTCAGCAAAACAACTCACTAGACGACTACAAACCATTCTGAACCCAGCAGCCAGGATGACACTCAACCTTCCACACCACATGCACATCACACCACACCCCAGGTTGCTCCACTGGATCCCAATATGTAAACAAGCCCAGTTCACACTCTTCACACACACCTACGAAGCACTCCACAACACGGGCCCAGCCAACCTCAGTAAACAAATCTCTTTTCACAAACTTATCAGACACCTCCACTCGGCTAGTCTCCCGCTGGTACACATCCCACGCATACACAGAAGGGGAAACTGTGGGTGGACCATTGCTTCTATAGCCTGGAACAATCTGGCACTACACTCCCAAGCCGCTTCTTCTATCCTAGAGTTTCGCAAGAATCGGAAGACCTAGGTCATCGAACAGACCCACTCCCCAGCCCTAGGCCAGCCTAGTATTCCACTGAGTTCACAGTTGGGAAACCCTCTCTGGAGCACTTTACAAATACACATAACATAAGCCATCCTAACCATGTTCCTCTGAACACTCTAATAGCTGCCCAATGACCTCTAAAAACCCAACATTTTAAAGGGAGTATATGCCCGAGCATGCACGTCTTGTGATACATGTCATCTAGAAAAATGTTCCCAATGTCTTTTTTAAACTCTGAGCGTTGCTGAATGTCTGTATCTTTGTATGTCCATAGCAACTTCATGGAGACACCCTTTGATCTGAAGACTCACCTGTTCAGTCTTCAGGCCCTCAGGTGAAGCCTTCACAAGGCAACCTCTGGCAGACTCTGGGGAAGGAGAGAAGCTCGATGAACTGAAGAATCCCAAGGAAGATCCACTGCCAACTGGCACAGCAGGGGAAACTATGGATGTTGAGGCCACCAGGCTGCAATCATTATTATTAAGACTTATTTTTTCTTCGATTTTGCTCTGATTTTTGCCAACAGTTGAAACGGGGGAAAGAGTAGAGAAGTTCAAGGCCAAATGAATGACATTGCATCCACTTTCTGAAGTCGGTCTAGTGGCTGAGCTGTGCAAAAAATTGGAAGCAGGGAGTCTTGCATGCTAACAAACAGATCTGTTATAGGACAATCTTGTTTCAATTTGAGCTTTGTGGAGAGAGAAGTGCACTGACCAGGGGAAGAGTTTGCTCAACCATGCATGTTCTCCATCCCCAGATATTAGGTGTCTGACAAAGCCTTTAGGTGTACCTTACACCACAGACTTTTGTCACAAGCAATCCTATAGAAATGGAAACCAAGGGCCTGATTTAGAACTCGGAGAATGGGTTACTCTGTCACACTGAAGGTAATGGGATTTAGATTTCGATGGACTAGATATCCGTCACCGCAAAGACATAGTACCCCGTCCGCCGAAGTCTAAATAAGGCCCCAAGCCTTTCTTTGCCTGTCCACATAACTCTTCGCCACCTGATGGCAGGTGTGAATCAGAACTCTCTTCACCTCCAGAAGGGTAGCAAAGTGAAAGAAAGTCTTGTAAATGTACTTCAGACCCCTCCAATCAGAGGATTAGTTTGCCTCGTGTTGACCCCTCTCCAGGTCAACATCTTCATCTAATAGAACACCATCTTATATGACTGAAGCTTGTTGTCAGAACCACTTGGAGCTTTGGGGCTGCGGCAATCCTTTTCTTGAAATGTTCCAGATCTGATCACTATGTCAAATCATGTCCAATGCATGGACTGATGGGACACAAATGTTTGCAATCCCCTTTTGATGGGGAGGTATTGCCTGTTGGATGATACAAAAGAAATCTCATAGCAACTTGAGCCCATAACCCTATGACTGATTATGGAAACTGAATGGTCCTCGAGGTGCAACATCTGTGAAGAGTTCAATAGAGTTCTCAGAATCACCTGCAACATGAATTAATTTCCGTTGTTCCACATCTGTTATGAAATGGGCACCCAAAACTGAAGATTATATACTGCTGATCAGTTTCATATGTGCCTATGACTTAGAAAAGGAGGAGGCCAGTTATCTACAGCTACAGCACATATCTTCTACCACTCCCAAGGACAACACCTGTCTTGTTCCTAAAGAAAGGAAAATCATAGAAGTGGATGGGGCAGACAGGTTTTACAGGAAGAGGAGGAACTATTAAAGGAGTAAATTAATTGTGGAAACAGGACTCAGGGAGGAATGTAAAGATAGATGAGGACATTTATAGATACGGGGCAAGTCAGAAAAGCCTCTCTTGGAGAATGAGGACGTTCATGCAGAAAGGACTGCTATGAGGAAGGCAGAAAAGGACGTACTGAGATTTTTTTTTATTATTAAAATTTCTTCATAGCTACAGCTTTCCTTTGGGACCGTGGTGAGGTAAGGTTTGCACTTTTCCACCTACAGGCTGAGTGAGCAACATCAATCATACTGCGGCCCTCTTTGGAAGGAAAGATTTACGTTACATCACTTCTCAGACCTCAGAGCCATGTGACACATATTTACTGAACCTGGTGCTGCCAGTGAGTGTCTGCAAGCATACAGTGCAGGGGAGGAGGCCTCTAGTTCCCAAGGTTTTCTGACTTATAAATACTGCATTTTTACTTCTCATGATTCCCGAACTTACGCACAACGTGGCTCGGGGTGGACTCTAGTTGTTATTTTATTGTTTCTATTTTTAGGGAGCTCCTTACACTTAATTCTGCAATGTTTCCTCTGACCATCCCTTTACTGCACTACTGTTCTGGTGTCAGACATCCCATGGGTCATCATTATATGTGCATTCCTTCTCGCCTTTAAACACAATCTTCAAGACGTTGATCTGGTATTTTGATTTCTTTAAAGAATGTGTTCATTGAACAAACGTCACTTCCAAGCCCAGTGGAGCTGTTTCAGGTGCTTTCACTCAGTTTCACAATACGAAATGTCTTCACTATGTGCCCATCGTGTGCAGTTGTTCCAGTATGTCAAACTGTATAATATGCTACATTGGAGTTTCCATATAATGTATCTATATATGTATGTACAGGTATTTGTATAGTGCTAACCTAGCGGTCAGCAATGGTGCACAGTAGGGTGGATGAAAGCCCATTAGGTCAATTCAGGATCATTTAGGGTTTTTGCGCTGGATTTGCGTAATTTTGTTTTACGCCAATCCTGCGCAAACGTAACTCCATATTTATATTTTGAATGCTAGACCCGCCTAGTGTCAAAATATTGGAGTTAACGTAATTTTTTGCCTGCAGAAAACTACCTTTTATCAATGAGATGCAAGGTAGGCATTCCCAGGCAAAAAAAGACTCTAAGGCCTTTGCGCCATATTTATCGTTCAGTGCAAAAATCACGCACAGAAGGAGAAGGCCTTAAGTAATGGCGCTACGCCTGGTTACCTGCCATTCTTTAACACCTGGGTCAGGGCAGGCGTTAGAGGACCTGTGGACCATTTTCCATGGTCAGAGGCCATGGAAAAAGCCCACAGGTGCCCATCCCGGCACCCAGGGACACTCCCCACCCACCCCCACACACACCTGGAGGACACTTAAGGATGGGGGTACCCATCCCAGGTAAGTCTGGGTAAGTTTAAAAAAAAAATTTTTTTTTAACTGCCATGGGGGGCCTAACTTGGGCCCCCCTACATGGCACTGTGCTCAATGGCCATGCCCAGGGAACATACGTCCCCTGGGCTTGGCCATTGGGCAGGGGGGCATGACTCCTGTCTTTACTAAGACAGGAGTCATGTCCATGGGGATTGTGTGTAAAACAAATGACGCTAGTCAGGTTAGAGTAATTTTTCTGACTCTAACCTGATTAGCGTCATTGTTTGACGCACATCCTCATGTTGCCTCTACACCTCCCCCACCCTGTTAACGTCATTTATTTTGAGGCTAACCAGGCCTTACTGCCGGCTAGTGTCATTCTTTAAATATGACGCCCAGCTGGCGTCCAGGATTTGCGCTAGCCGGTGGTAAACATTTTGATGCAAACCTGTGCTAAAGCAGGTTTGCGTCAAAAAGTATAAACCAGGGCCTTAGTTTACAAGCATGAGTAGGGGATTTCTCTTCAGACAGGTGCATCTTAAGTTTCTATGCTGTAGAAAGGTTTGAGCAGTTCTGGTACCAACAGGAAAGGTGTTCGAGATCCTTGATGCATAAATGATGAAGGCCTTCCTTGTGGGTTTTCCTTCTTTTTCACTTTTTCCTTTTTTCCCAGTATTACGCGATCCTGACTCCTGGTGTGATGGACGGCAATAACAAGGTATTTTCACTAATTACTTTGTCTCCCAACACATTTAAAATTTGAGAACTTGCTATGGTTTTCTGAAGTCACTTTCTGGAATGTAAAAGTCCACTTTCTTCAGGGTTGATAGATGGTATTATACTATTTTCGTTTTCCTTATGTTGTGTTCTTTGAAACTGTGGTCTTTTTCGAGGACAAATCCAAGTGACTTCTCTTTACCAGTCAGCTGGGGTGAAGCTGTCTAGGTTCATGAGAGCGAGGCTATCATTTCCGGTTGACTGCACTTGTAGGCAAACCACGGGAACTGCTTTCAATTGTGGATTAGCTCAAGGCAGATTTTATGTCAAGTAATGTCACAGGTTAAGGAGAGTTGGAGGTAGAGTGGAGTGTCTTTGGTCAATTGGTGGATATTCATGTTGTTGTCGTTGAGTCTAGTGATAAGGGGCTCCATGTAGAGGTTGACAATGGCAGAGAAGAGAATGGATCACTGGGGTACCCCCCAAGACATAGGGAGTTTCTGGGATCTTGTGGTGTCTAGCTTTACAATGTAGTTGTGGTAGGTGGGGTGAGAGGTGAACTATTGCAGACGTGTTCTGCAATGTCGGATTAATAAAACATTTTTTAAAAGTTTCTACGTGGTGGGATCTACACACACAAGAGCAAAGTACAAGGTACGTCTTGGTTCATTCAAGTTTCTCCTCACCTGACCAGCTGATTCTCATGGTTCCAGATTTTCACAGACCCATCTCTGCTGGAGGAGGCGAAGATCTTAAGGCGGGGACAGCAGCAAAGACCTATGGATAGCAGAAACGAAATGACAGAGATGTATTGCTAATAGGAGCATCACACCACCCTCCTCTTCCACTTAACCCATAATCACAGTCACTACCACGCTCCTCCTTCCACCGCCAGTGTTGATCACCTACTTCTGCTTTTTAGCACTACCTCAAACACCCGAAGAGGGATTTTGCTCTTGACGCTTACTCATCCCCTTCATAGAACACAGACTTCTACAGCAGATGATGGTTGATAGGTCCAACCCTTCAGTTAATACTCAGAAGACACTACTGATATATAGATTCTATATGTCCTGCTACTCTGCCCCTGTTTTCTCTAGATACTGGCCCTGTGTGTTATTGCCAGGACCCCAGTACAAGACTCTATTGCTTGTGTCTCCACCAGGTTGACTGCGAGCCATCAGCAGCTCACAGGCTTCTGCACACGAGCTTGTGCTACTCTGACCTGTCAATGCTTATGTGGCTGCACGCGTTGGATGTAGCTGTAAAACTCGCTATTCTATATGTTGATGACTGATTGTTGAATCTCATATCCCATGTGTCACAAAAGTAATTTTGGTGGCTGTGAACTTAATAATCTTCTGACTTTAAATACCACTGAATGTAGATCTTCAATGAATGGCAGTAATACAGTCTAAGGGTTATTAGGCATTGTGTAGGGATGCATTTTTTAAATTTTCATTACATTTAAATGTCTGTTCTCTTCTTTTCTTTCTTTCCTTTTTTCCTTAAGTTTTTCATGTTTCGATCTCTCGTTCTTTCGCCCCTTTCTTCCCTTCTCTCTTTGTATCATGGCATTCATTCCTTCTTTTTCTTCTTCCTTTCTCTTTCCTTCTCATTCTTCCTCACTTTCATTCTCCCACTCTTTCCTTCCTTACTGTTTTATTCCATTCTCTTTCTATTTTCTTTTCTTTGTTCCAGTCATTTGTTCCTCTCCTTCCACACCTTTTCTTTCATCCCACCCTCCCTTTCATTCTCTTTTTGTCTTCCTCTACTAACTAATTTCTATTTTCCTATATTTTCTTTATGTATTTCTCCTTTCCCTTCTTTAATCTTTTTCTTCAACACTTTTCATCATTTGTTTTATCTTTTGTTTTTTTCTTTCTCTTTTTCTTACTCTGTGTTCTCTTGTATTCTTGTTTCTATTTTCCTCTTCTTCTTTCTTCACATTCGTTCCCTTTTTTCTCTCCTTCCTTCCCAGCAGTGGAAACCTTGAACACTAAGGTGTGTATCGCTCAGACATTGCATTGCTAGGGATTTGTGCACGGGTACACAAGTCACTACTGCAGCAATGGTAAAGATTAACCAAGAGAATACCACAGGAAACATCTTTTTGGTTCTATGTTTTCACTTGATTTTGGAACCTCTTGCCTTCTATCAGTAAAGAGCCGTCCCATCTGCTTGGGTGTGGATCAGGCTGACGATGGTTAGGGGTAGAGGAGGTTAGCCCTGAACTTGTCCCCTTCACACTCGGCATTCGGTTTTGGGTCTCTGTGAAGTGAAGCCTTGCCTGTGGGAGGGCATCATTCCAGCTGTGTGAGCCTCTGAATGGTCTACCTGCTCAGCATGGGCATCAGATCAAGACATGGGAGATTAATGAGTTGTGCATGGAGAGATTGCAAATGTTCTGCAGTATAGAATGCCCATGACTACAAAAGTGGAGACTTTGTCTTCTTTTTCTGACCTGAATTGTGACGGTGCTCATGTCAAAAAAGATAATTGCACACAGCGGGGAACTTCTGAAGTCAGCTCGGTGCCCTGGGTACAAGTGTGATTTGCTCAATGCGAAGTAGTTTGATATATATATAGTAAACCACCTGGCAATCAATGCTGTATAGAAAAGTAAACAAGTACTTTGTCACCTTGTTCAATTTCTATGCATAGTCCGCATCAGTGTTCCCGGGTGTTTGTATCTACTCTTCCAAGTGTAGACCGGATTAAATCTCCTCAACTCTTCCAAGGCCTGACGAAATATGATCATATCAACCCCATCCTGGTAAAACTCCATTGGGGCCCCTTGCCGGCTCAGACCTAAACCAGCTGCATCATTTACAGCACCTGTGGTTATCTTGCAGACAGCTCAACATCCCTGGTGGCTCTCGGCACACCCACAGACAGGAAATTCTAAGGCTGCAAACTAAGAAGAGCTAAAAAGAAAGACAACACAGGGCACAGTCCTTTTCTAGCTAAGAAGCTAACAACTGGAACAACATCCCTGATCCATCAGCACCGGCCCAACGATGCTCCAATTTAGGAAAGAGCTGAAGACTCACATATTCAAAGAACACTACATCACAATGAATTAACTATCCACCACCCTGCTTCTTCTATCACTCGTTGACTCTCTATTTGTCTTTGACCCGGTCTAGTGCTCCACTATAGAAATATCATATTCATACATGCTAATGTGCTCGTCATCACTCCAGCTCCCAGTTTTTCATCTCAGCTACAACATGCTTCAATCTCTGCATGAGGATGTTTTCTAGCTCTATCCACTACCAAACCCAGATATGACATGTAACGTGGCCTCTGACCGGTGATATCGTCATGAGGGTCATCTCCTGGTCGGTGGTCGGCACGGGACATGCTGTGAAGGTTGTACTGAACGATGCTGTAGGTAGCAGTGGATGGGTCCTGGAAGGCAACAATCAGCAGGGATGCCATTGTGCACATGTGTACCACAGGATAGGAGCAGTAAAATGTATTTTCGAGGCTGAGGGACTCATCGGCATACGGGAAGACGCGCCACACCTTGATAGTGAGGTCTGAACCTGTGGAGGAAAGCACGTAGACGGTCAAAGGTGTGACACATGGGAGATGGGTGGGTTTGAAGGTAAGGATAGGTTGAGAAAGCAAAAGATGACTATATGCGGTGTTGAAAAGGTCTTTAAAAACCTTACAAATTAGGATTGCTTGTAAATTAAGTATGCATGTTATAGTAATACGGAGGATGGTATTACTGCATATCAGAGAAAGCAGAGTTCAATAGACAATGTCATATTTTGCATTTGAACAAAAACCAGATTATTGATTTTGTAAAAATATTTTTTTACAAGTGAAAATCATTTAAGCACTGTCATGAAAAGGCCAGCTGTGATCCATGTTCATATCTGTAGAAATGACAAATCCTATGTGATATTAGCTATGGCATGTTTATGATAATAGCAGTTACTGCATTCTGCCCTCTTCTACTATGCATAGTGCTGTATTTTAAATGCAATGCATATTCCTCCCTTGCATCCTCTCCTATCTCGTTGCCCACAGTCATGATCTAATCCCACACTTACTGTCCCGCGGCCAAGCAGAACTCACCAGCGGAGATGATGTAGTCGTTCTGGGGGCTGGAGATGATGCCAGTAACTCTCCCGAAGTTGTGGGCCTTGACCTGGCACTGTGTCTGCCACGAGTACCACTCAAGCACCCTCAGGGTTCCATCATCACACCCCACAATCAGCAGGTACCTGGTAGAAGGGAAATGTCAGTCATAATATCAGTAGAGCAGCAAAGGACAAGTGACCCCCAAGTATTTACTAATGAGTCAGTCTCACCCTAGCAGAGGGTACAGGGACTCTAGACTCGCAGAGTTAAATGAAACATATGCAGAAGCTTCAGGTTGACTACATTTGTTATGGCCCAGTTGGCAGGATACTCAGGGCCCGATTTAGGTCTTGGCGGAGGGGAATAAGGATATCCCGTCTGCCTTATTATGATCCCATTATTTCCTATGGAGATTGTGATACGGGAGATGGGCTACACGTCACGTTTGTGAGGGAGTATTCCCTTCGCCAAGACCTGAATCAGGCCCATAATCTTCAAGGCAAGATGAGAGTCTAACAAAGCATAACAAATAATATATCCTCCTTCAGATTCATTTGCATACAATAATGTTTTCGGATGCCTTAGTGAGTGCTAACAAAAGCCCCTCAAGTCAGTAAATGAGCGATGCATATTGCAGCAAAACAGGCTTATCGTATGGACTAAAACAACAACGAGAGAGAGGGAGTGAGAGAGGGAGAGAGAGAGAGAGAGAGGGGAGGTGGGGAAGTGATATTCTACTCATAAATCGTAGATGTATATGACTGCTACGATAAAAGCAAGCTAGTCCTTAAAGTATTTGAATTGTTCATTTCGCTTCTGGGCTCTCACTAGGCCTCGATGTCGTCCCATTCTGCACTGTGCCCTTAATGTGTGCACTTTTCCAGTCCTTCTGTGTGCCAACAGGGGGATGAATATTCCTTCCAGCGTTCTGTATCCCACCTTCGATGCACCTGGCTGGCAGCTCGGTGCCCTAGGTGCGAGTGCCTCCCACCTTCTGTGTCCTGAATAGCTGTGTCTGCCAGGCTGCTCTTTGCCCCTGATGTTTGCCTCCAGCTAGCTGCACCTTTGAGGTTATTATGTGCCCATCATGGCGGTGTATACCTGACTTCTGTTAGTCCAGAGTAGGGCACTCCCTTGGGTAACCAGGCACTCTAAAAGCTTCTTATTCATTCATTCTGTGCCCCACTAAGAAGGGTCTGACAGACTGCAGGTGCTCGTTGTACGTGCCATGCTGTTGTGACCATTTCCTGGCACATACTCAAGGTAGCTCTGTTGCAGATTTACTTATGAACAGATGTGTGTGCCCCTGGTTGGTTTGCATCACAGGAAGCTCTGCCCCAGCTAGGCATACATGGCAAGCTGCCGCATCTCTGCTGAACATGCAAACCTCATCACCATGCAACCACGGTGGTGCATTGTTGGCTATGCTACCCTTAATATGTGTTGATCTTTAAAAACAAACGACAGGTGACTGTGTCCACAGTGAAGTAGCCCTCCTTGATTTTCAAGCCATGCTGCTCTGCTCTTCTGTGTGTACATGCCAGGCGCCTGTGCCAGTTCTTGCCATGCATTCTAGGTCAGTGTACCCATTGCTAAGCACTCATTTAACTTTTCTCTTGCACAAGTGGGCCTGAATTGGGCTGCTACACCTGTTGGAAAAGCATCTGTTTCCACCCTAGACATGCATGATCGCCACTGTGCCCCTGCTGGGTGGGTAATCCAGGCTGCCATGTCCCTGCTAGGCAGGATGCCCATATACTGTCCTCCCTCCTCGCTTTTCATGGCACAAAGCTCCAACCAGCCTGGCTACTGTATTTGTGGGTCACCTGTCTGCCAGGGCACAGTGCAACCAGAGATAGGTTGAAATGGGTTCACTGTAGTTTGTGCCCCATAGGCTGCCCACAATGATATGTCCTGTGCACTTACATTTTTAGGAGTGGTTAGTGATATATTCATGTGTATATACCCTGCTTGCTTTGTGCAGCAAAGGACAACAGTAACTGGAAGGTTATATTTTAATTCAGACCTTGAGCAAGTAAAAACCATCTATCAAGCACTTAGGCCCATATTTAGAAGAAAATGACGAAGCGTAGCGCTGCAAACCAGCTAGCTGCGCCACTAGGAAAGTGCAGGGACGACTCATATTCACAGCAATACGATGCATCCCTGTAGTTTCCTATGCACTGGCACACAATTGGCTGCCTAGCGCCATCGCAGGCCCTTGCACCAAGATGCAAGGGTCCATGCGTTGCTTATGTGTGGGAAGACTCACCTTCTTGCACATAAATAATCATTAATGGCGTTAATGGCAAAACAAGGAGAAATAAAGTTACTCCTCGTTGTGCCACTTTTACGCCACCCCTGGGGAGGCGTAGGAATCTGACGCATTCCCAGGTTTATGACGCCTTCTAAATCTGGGAATGTGTCAGATTCCATGGGTGTTGCTTGGGAACACTCATAGCAACACCCATGAAATGCCCCTTTCACACAGTGTTATGCGTGTAAGGGGGCCATATTTACAAGGCCATGAAAAGCCACGCAAGTTGGCTTTTCGTGGCCTTGTAAAACTGTGCTGGCACACGGTGCCACCGAAGCGTCACAAAAGTGAAGCTCCAGAGGCATTATTGTGCCACAGGGGTGTTTTAATATGCCCATTAGATTTATACAAGCCTGCTTCACTGAGCTGCTGGCAGGACACAGAAGGGGAACCCAGGGTTCTTTCTGCTGAAAGCAGGCGTAAACAGACTATCCTCGTTTTGAACTCAAGTGCAAAAAAACTTTTCTCCGTAATTTTCCTCTGATTTGCTGGTTTTCTCACTAATTTGCTTTGCTTTTGTTTCTTTTTAGTTTCTTTTAATTATGTAGTTTGTAATTTTAAAACTTGCTGCTTCATTTTAATGATATTTCACACTTATGTGCCTGCAACTGTCGACCTGTATTTATCTCTGCTTCCTTTTATTCTTTTGAACTAATTTCTGTATTTTTTTTCCTCACTGCTTTTTAGGTCTGGCATGACAGCACACCTATCACCAAACGTAATGTGATCAACTTAAAACACAGGTTTCAGGAGCACTACAGAGAGAGGCTTTGGCTTTGCTACATTTGGGTGGCCAGGAGTGCATATTTTGATTGAGCAGATGTTGTGTGCCACCACAGAAATAACTGCAGAAATAAGGAGATAGATGGAATGCAAAAATTGAACTCAGCCAATGGCAATTGCTCGGGGCCAAACCTATCCATCATTTTTCGCCCACCATGTCACTTCAGTTTGGACCCACCCATATGCAAATCAGTCCAGCTCAAACTGCCAGGATAGGTTCTCCCTGAACCGGAACACAAGCAACCCAGGAACAGTTCTGCTGTTATTGGGTCTAATGACCCAGGTTTGCCTGAGTACCAGTGGCACAGGGAGCACTGGACATACATCTGGGCATACCTGTCGCACTAAGCATGTCAACTGCAACAACAACAACATGATGGAAGGAAAACTTGAATTAATCTCAGCCACTGGCAATTGAAAGGGTTGCATCCCTATCCATCATTTTTCGCCCAGCATGCTACCTCAGTTTGAACTTAGCCATATACAATCAGTCTATGCACTTTACCTCTGCTAACCAGTCCTAAAGTGCTTGGGCTCTCTTCATTAAACATTAGCTTACACCCGTGGTCTTTAAACGTTTTAATGCGGCTGCGCCCCCCCTGGGATCATTTGATGCCCCCTAGGGGGGCCCGCCCCCCAGTTTGAAAACCCCTGGCTTACACCCTATTGACACTGTTAATTTACTTTTAAGTCCCCAATAAAGTGGCACTACATGTACCCAAGGCCTGTGAATTAAATGCTACTAGTGGGCCTACAGCACTCATTGTGCCACCCACTAAAGTAGCACTGTAAGACATGTCTGGCCTGCTATCGCAACCTGTAATGCAGTTTCAAACTGCTAACTCAACATGAGAAAATAAACCTTTTGCCCGGCCTATACCTTCCTTTTTAATACAGTTTTGCAGGCCCACTGAAATTATGTGATTGTGCGGCTGTGGCGATTTCCACATAATTATACATTTGCCGCATTTGCCACATGATCTATCATTTAGCGCATAATGTGCAAATTCTGAACAAAAAGGTTCACAAGTTACTAAAAAATTCAGCAAAACGTGTTGCTTATTGCTACATTTGTGTGTTAAACAGGTACTAAGGAGGTGCAGCCAATGCCCAGACAGTGTTATCAAGTTTACAAAAATGACCAAATAATGAAGTACTACAATTACAAAATGTGCCACTTAATACCACTTAATTTGCATTCTCTTGTCACATAATTTACTTAACCCTGCCACATAATTTGGCCCTCTCTTACTGCATAATCCCAGTGGCCCTGCATATATGTCAATCCTACGGTAGGCTGTATATAGCCCACAGGGTAGGATGCGTTGCATTTAAAAAATAGGACGTGTTTTTAAGTTCTACATGTTCTGGTGGTGAAAATTCCTCAATTTGTTTGTAACTAGAAGGCCTACCTCTCCCAAAGGTTAACATTGGATTACCTTATTACATTTATTAAGTGCTAACTTTTGATTGGGAACTGGTAGATTTTCAACTTCCAAAAAAGTGACAGTCATAAGGTAGACATAAAAGCTTAACACAGTGCCTCTAAATTAAAACTGCTTTTGTGCAAAGCTAGCATAGAGTTAATCATAAGTTATATAGTGACTTTTGTGGGTCACCCGGCAAGACTTGTGGTTGTTGTTTGAGTATGGTTTTCATCCCCCTCCACCAATAACCCAGTTTCTTACAGTGGGTATGGCAGATTTGCATTATCAGAATCTTTGTCAGGCCCTCTTAGGAGAGACAGTATTTCGCTTTGCCAACTGTAATTCTGCATACTATGGGCATATTTACAAGCACCTTGTGCCAAACTAGATTCATTTGTTTTACGCTTAAGTTGACGTTAAGGATGCCATTTCCATGCGCCATATTTACAAAGTGGCGCAATGCATGCATTGCTCCACTTTATGCCTGTGTCAGGCATAAGGTATGCAAGGGGGGGGCGTTCCCCTGTGAGGAGGCCCATAAACATGGCACAGTGAAATTTACGAGATTTCACTGCACCATTTTTCCCATCATTTTTAACACCTTCATCTTGGATTGAAAAGCATATTCGTCTGAACTGAGCCCAAAGTCTGGACTTTATTTTACTGGTGCTACTTGCATGATTTTGATGAATTAAAGGATCTTGCTCTGGGTGGTTTCTTGTCGTTACTTATGTGAGAGATTTCTCCCAACTCACAGCAAATTGTTGATAGCACATCGCTGTCACCCGTGGAGCCTCAACATTACTTGTACTGTTATTACATTGCACACCATAAGGGTGGAGCGATTTCTTTTTTACCACTGCTACCATTTCTCCTTTTATAGTTCCCCTTTCATTTCCTAGATTCTCCAGTTTTTAATTTAATACTTCTTGAGAGTATAATACAGCTCTCCAGGGGATACTAAAAAGTGGCTTTGAGCTGCTCATTTTGTCCGCAGTGCTCCACATCCCTTGTGGCCACTTCCTGTAAGTCATTATGGAATGCTGTTGTACATAGTGTATCATTGTTTTACCGATACCAGATGGTCAATACATTGCTTCTAAATGTGGCAGCCATGCTAGAACTGTTTAGTTTTGTTATTGTACTCATATGTCCATGCTGTTTGGAATGCAGCATATTTTGTTTAATGTGTATTCTTTTCATTTTTCTTGCATATATTGTTTACTCTTTCTGTGTTTTATTGCAGTTGTATCAGAGGGTGAATGCAGAAATGAGTCATTTGATGGCTTAAGGGATGCATGAGTGCAAAGAGATGAGTGACAGAGTGCATGAGTGATGACTTATTGAGTGCCTAAACCCATGAATGACACAAAAAGCATGTACATTAATAAGCCAGAGCTATTGTTGTTATCAATGCTTGTTTCTCTATTTACACTCTTTGACTACTGATCTGTCATCGTTTGTTTTCTCTTGCAAGGTGGTCTATATCAAGGGATCATTCAAATTTAGAGAAGTCAGATCTCTTTTCCTCGGTGGCATATGATGACATATGCAATTAGAAAATATTTTGACATTAGAAACGTAAAAAGTATATAGAACCACTTCATTAATAAAACAACAATGCAAATGGTGCACCACATCTGTCAGATGTCCACTAACATTCACAAGTGTAACCCAGAGACTGCAAGACATCAAGGGCCGTATTTATACTCTGGTTGCGCCGAATTTGCGTTGTTTTTTTCGACGCAAATTCGACGCTAAACTAACGCCAACTAACGCCATATTTATACTATGGCGTTAGACGCTTCGGGCGCCAAAGTGCCCGGAGTGTGCGTCATTTTTTAGCGTGAACCCCTTCCTTGCGTTAATGATATGCAAGGGAGGCGTTCCCGTCTTAAAAAATGACTCCCAGGCCTTTACGTGGTATTTATACTCCGGGCAAAAATGACGCCCGGGAGTGGGCGTGGCCAAAAACGGCGCATTTGCGCCGCTTTTTAACGCCTGGGTCAGGCATGGCGTTAAGGGACAAGTGGGCTCAAAATGAGCCCAGAGTGCCCTCCCCTGCCCCCAGGGACCCTCCCTGCCACCCTTGCCCACCCCAGGAGGACACCCAAGGACGGAGGGACCCATCCCATGGACATTAAGGTAAGTTCAGGTAAGTATTTTTTTTTTTTTTTGTGGCATAGGGGGGCCTGATTTGTGCCCCCCTACATGCCACTATGCCCAATGACCATGCCCAGGGGACAGAAGTCCCCTGGGCATGGCCATTGGGCAAGGGGGCATGACTCCTATCTTTACAATGATAGGAGTCATGTTGATGGGGGATGGGCGTCGTTAAAAAATGGGGCAAGTCGGGTTAAGACGATTTTTTCGACGCAACCTGACTTGCCCCATTTTAAGACGCCCATACGCCATTTTCCCCCTACGCCGGCGCTGTCTGGTGTACGTGGTTTTTTTCCACGCACACCAGGCAGCGCCGGTCTGGTAGCGCCGGCTAACGCCATTCAATAAATACGGCGCCCGCATGGCGCTTCAGAAGGGCGTTAGACGGCGCAAAATTTTTTGACGCTAAACTGCGTTAGCGCAGTTTTGCGTCAAAAAGTATAAATATGGCCCCAAAAGTCTAGGATGGAAAAAACAAGTAATCTTAAGTTTTTATTCAATTTCCTTAAGGGGCCCTCTTTTCAGAGCACATTTAGCTGGATTTTCCAAACGATCTATGAGTTGTTAGTGTTTTGGGTAACCCAACAATTGGGAGCACAGCCTGTGCCACCTGTGTGACAGATCGCCGCCACATGTTGTCCCTTTGAAGTGCTAGAAATTATGGGGCTGATTTAAGAAAAGTGGCGCTTCAACCAGTGAAGCGCTCGTTCCTTGCGCCCCTTAGCGCAATGATAGGAGTATCATTACCCCCCCCTACCGCCACCATATGTGACGGCACACCGTGGCACAGGGGATGGGGAAATATTGTCACTATTTGTGATGCTATTGATGTACTCTGCAGAAGTAGAGTCAAAATTTTGGCGCTACTCCTGGAGAGTACATAGGGGCCCATTGTTTTCAATGGCATGCCCCCTTTTAACCCCTACTTTGAGCAGTCGTTAAAAGTGCCAAAAAAAATGGCGCAAGGGAATCTCTTATATTTCCTTGCACCATTTTTTCGGCCCTCCTAACGGGGGAACGCCCCATTTGCATACATTATGTCTGATGCAGGCACAATGTAGCGCAAAGTGTTACAAAGTGGTGCAATGCATTGTGCCACTTTGTAAATATGGCGCAGCGTTTTTGGCCATCTACCGCAACGTTAGCGTCATAAAAATGATGCTAATGTGTCCTTAGGATGGCGCTAAGGGCTCTTAATTAAATCAGCCCCTTTATCTTTAGTGCAAGTTGTTTTCTTTGTGAGTTGGTAGGCAGCAACTACTAGTGCTGCCTCAGTACAGGCCATCCTGGGCTCTATGGCTCTGTGGTATCTTTATTAAACCCATGCCCAGGTTAACTACTCCTGAACTCTGCTTTCCTGCCCACTGGGAGGGTTAACTTCCCCAGCCCTAACTCTGAGCACTAAAAACGGCCACAGCCCTATAAACACTCCCAGCCCTAAAAATGGTCCCAGCCCTAACCCTAAAACCGGCCCTAGCCCAAACTCTAAGCCCTAAAAACGGCCCCAGCCCTAACGCTGAGCCCTAGAAACGGTCCCAGCCCTAGAAAGGGCCCCAGCCCCCAAAACAGCCTTGCCCTAACCCTAACTCTAAGCCCTAATAACTGCCCCAGCCCCGAGCCCTAAAAACGACCCCAGCCCTAAAAACGGTCACAGCCCTCACCCTGAGCCGTAGAAACGGCCCCAGCCCTAAAAATGGTCCCCAGTCCTAACTCTAAGCCCTAAAAACGGCCCCAGCCCTAACTCTAAGCCCTAAAAACGGCCCCAGCCTTAGAAAGGTCCCCAGCCGTAAAAACAGCAACATCACTACTTCCAAATATACTAGACCGATGGCTGAATAAAAACTATAAATATTTTAATTTTATGTAAGAATTTTGAAAAATTATTTTTTATAAAGTCTTTGTAGCCCAAAGAAGGATGGATTCTTGGATAACTAGAATATACCATTCTAAGGGATTCATGTGTCCTCACCTGTTTTTCTCCTTGAGACTGAGAGAAAGCTGTATTCGACTCCGTGGCCGCCTTTCCCCTTTCTGTTCCACCACCTTCGTCCAGTAAGAAAAGGCCTCATTATAGTCCATGATGAAGCTGTACACCTTGAGGCAGGAGAACCTGGGGGAGGCACTCGTAGGTGGCAGCTGCTTTACCACGCTCATGGGATTTGTTAGTGTGTTCACCTTCAAGAGGTGTCCATGGTCAGTCAACACGAAAAGTGTTTCCAGAGGCAGGCAGTAGTCCACAGCGGCCACCTGAGTAGGCTTGTCCAGCAACAGGGTGCAAATGACATTGGCCGTGTCAACGGACAACAGCCGTAGGGCAGAGTCTTTACAGATGCATAGGGCCCGGATGGGAAAGCTCCCCTTTTGGCTCAGGTCCACTGTTGTAATTTCCGTCACTTGAGAGCCTACTATTGCAAAAAGATCATAGAGATGCTTCACTTGCCATTGATCCATACTGAAGCTAGAGTAAGACACAAGATTGTGCCCTTCTCCGTGCATGACCAGGCCAAGCACATCTTCCTTCACTTGCACTTCATCCACCTGATCCGCCGTCTCAAGGTCCCAGGTGCGTATTGTGCCATCCAATGAGGCAGAGAAGAAGAGTGTCCCCACATGATGGAGGGCCAAAGCTGTGACAGGACCTGCAGAAAGAGTCATAGAGGATCAGAATGGTCGTAACCTCAAGGATGTGTATTAAAACCACATCAAAATACCACAATACTATAGCCTCTACACTATGTTCTCCTACAGCTATATCAGCAAGGGATGTGTAATGTAATTTTATACCAGGACCAGAGACTCGGATTATGTGCCTAAACTATTCCAGCCCTTATAGCAGCAGCAACAATCCTTGGTACAGGGCAGAACAGGTTCATCTGCCTCGTACTGCTGCTTCCAAAGAGAGGAGTGTTTTTAATGGAACCCCTTTGAGCATGTTTTAAGGAATGTGAGTTTGACTCTGTGTTGCTTTTGAAGCCATGTAAATTCTATGTCAGGACCGGAGGCGAGGATTATGCCTTGCTTTCTTCACTTTATTAAATGAGCAGCCAAGAAATTAATACAAACTACAAGTCCCATGAACAGTTGGGAAAAATGAGTACGGTATTAACCAATGAACAGTAAGAATTTTGACCAAGTAATAGAAGGCAGTCCATAATAAAGTCCCTTGTTTGTGTCCAGTCTTCCTCTTTCTTCGCTGCTCGCAGCCCAGATAAGTCGTTTTTTCTAGAACTCTTGAGTTTCTCATGGTTATTTTTCTGTGTATGCTTATATTCTTGTGTTTTATTATATTCTTATTTATTACACTTTTCCGACTCGCTGGAGCGTTTTTTCGCCCTTTCGCGAGCGTTTCGTTTCGTGCACATACCTTCCCGACAACCGTCAGAGGGCGCTTGTCGGGAAGGTAACCTTGACAACGCAGGCTGAGGAGACGCGCTGAACAAGACGCGCGTATTTCTTTCTCCTCAGAGCGCAACAAGGGTGTTTTCCTCGACGCGCTCGTTCGTTTCAATTCAGTTTAAACGGATTTACTCTGCCTGGAGAGCGACGCCCTGCTGGGTCTGTAATTACTTGGAAAAAATTATTTTTTGAAGAAAGGCTTTGACGCCCCTTGCACAGGGGTCAGTATTTTAAATATATATATATTATTTTTCTTTACATTTAACCCTTTGGGTTATTCTTATACTGACTTTTGGGACATTCTCCCAGGCATGCAACCCCTTTAATTATTTTCTTTGTGCACTGGGGTGTAGTTGTCCCTGGCTTTAGCCTCTCGCAATTGAGTGCAAAACACTCTATCAACTGACGCCCAGTTGTATACATATATACAGATATATATATTAATTGGAAGAAAAAAAAAACAACAGAAGAAAGAAGGAACTTCTGAAACTATTTTTACTGTTTATTATTATTCTTTATTGTTCCCATTTTTTTTCTAAAATGGATATGGATCCTAATGAGGAGGAGGAATTCTTTGATGCAGTGGACGCGTCCATTTATAGGGCCGTCTCTGAGGCAATTGGTCCCCATGAGGACAGACTATCGCAACAGATAGTGTGCGAATGCGCAACATTTTCATCCCCTCCTGTTATCCCTTCCGCTCCCCCTGCCTCCAATGATACCTTTGCAGACGCGCCTCCAACTAAGCGTCCTCGTGAATTAGGTATTGATGTGGACCTCTTTGATAGAGTTAGGAATTCTCTGGTCACTCCTTCCGATTCTTCATTTCCTCTACTCTCCTCAAGGCCTCTGTCACCAACTCTCCCTCACAGTGATTCGTCTGGAGATCAGGAAACGGATGCCAGTCCATCCAGATCTTGGCTTCCTCCTGGATCGCAATCTGCTCCTCAAATCTCAGACATGTTGGATCCAGATGATATTATCCATGCTAGATCGTCTGAATGGGCGCCATCTGACAAGGTGGCAGCTTATGTTGCGGCACGTATAAGGAAACCGCTGGAGAAAGATTCTCGTAATTGTCTTCGAGCAGAGTGCCCACGACCATCTTTGGCGGACAAGGTAGCCATCACTCCAGAATTAGACCCCAAGATGTCTACCTTTCTTCAAAAATTTATAAAGGACCCTAAGAAAGGAATTGATAGGTCTTGGAGAGCATGTCAAGACAAACTTCTTGATGTCTTGGGACCCTTGACAAAGATTTTGGACATGGCAGAGGATGCTAAGTCTTCTGATGTTATAATTTCTCCTGAGGTTCTCTCAGGTTGGGCTCAACGCGCTATAATTTTTTTGGGAAATGCTAACTGCGCCCTTTCCACCGAACGCCGACGTTCTTTATTAATTAAAGTGGACCCCAAACTTGGGGATCTGGCTGATTCTGAAGCAGGTCCGATAGCGCAAGGGGGTTGGTTTGGTGAACCCTTCATAAAGGAGATAGGGAAGTTTGTTAATACTTTCACATTCCTGGACAAGGCACACCCTTCAATGAAAAACTTTTTTCCCTCTCGGATTTTCTATGGGGCCGGTCGAGGAAGGGGCCGCTCGTCCGGCCGGCCACAATCAGCCAACTCCTTCAGAGGGCAAGGCTCCAGGCAGACTCAGTTCCAAGATCACAACCGCTTTGCCAACTTCTACCCAACAAGGGCCAGACGTTTCAGACATCGTGGTGGCAGAGGATCTTCATCAGCAACCTCTTACGGTAAGTGTTCTCCCTTCTTCCCTTCTAAAAGTAGGGGGTCGTTTGGCGAGTTTTATCCACGAATGGAATCAAATCACACAAGATGCATGGGTCTTACAGACAATTCAAGGTTTCCATATAGAATTTGTGGGAACTCCCACACAGTTCTCGCTTCCAAACCCCCTAGTGTTCTCTTCGCAAGACTCCCTTTTAGTAGACACCGAAATTTCAGATTTGCTACAAAAACAGGCCATTTGTCCAACAACCCTACATCCGAGGGGTTTCATAAGCAATATCTTCCTAGTAGACAAAACGGATGGCGGTCGCCGACCAGTCATCAATCTAAAAGAGTTCAACGAGTGGCTTGTGTATCGCCACTTCAAAATGGAAGGAATCCACCTTCTTCGAGATGTTTTGCGCCCTCTAGATTGGATGGCTCGTCTCGATTTAAAAGACGCCTACCTCACCATTCCTGTCTATCCACCCCACAGACGTTTTCTTCAGTTTTTCTGGGGCAATCAAACTTTCGAATTCACTACCCTTCCATTCGGTCTTTCCTCAGCCCCGTGGTGCTTCACCAAGGTTCTCAAACCGGTGGTGGAACACCTCAGGGCTCAGGGAATTCGGTTAATTGTTTACCTTGACAATATTTTACTCCTGGCCCAGTGTCCCAAACAACTTTCAACGCACCTACAGACAACCGTCAATTTGCTGCAAAACCTAAGGTTCATCATAAACGAGGCCAAGTCTCTTTTAATCCCTTCTCAAAAATTGATTTTTCTAGGCTTCACTATCGATTCGGTATCCGCAACTCTAAGCCTTCCTTCCCGCAAGATGCCGAAAATACGTCACGAACTTCGTCGTACCTTGGTCAAACACAAGGTCTCTCTGCGTCAGATTGCCCGCCTCATAGGACTTCTCTCCTCCTCCATTCAGGCAATTTTCCCGGGTCCATTGCATTACCGAGCTCTTCAAAGGCTCAAGGCAACCCATCTGCGCAAACGCCTATCATATTCTCAAAAAGTGATTCTTTCACAAGAAGCGGTAGAAGAAATCCGTTGGTGGCTTTCACATATGGAAGCCTGGAACGGCAGAGCTATTTTCTACTCGGTTCCAGGTTTGGTTATTGAATCAGACGCCAGCAGAGTAGGCTGGGGTGCTCGATGTGGCAATTTCTCTACTGGAGGGACGTAGTCACTACAAGAACAGAGCTTACATATAAATTGTTTCGAATTATTAGCCGGTTCATTTGCGGTCAAATGTTGGACCAAGGATTCTATCAAGTCGAACGTCCTCTTGAAGATGGACAATATTTCGGCGGTCCGATATATCAATCATCTAGGTGGCTCTCGTTCCGAAACACTTTCCAATCTGGCGTCCAGTTTTTGGCAGTATTGCCTGGACCATCAGGTTTCTGTGACAGCACAGTATCTCCCGGGAAGCCAGAATCAGATTGCAGACTTTCATTCTCAACACCTCAAGGATTCCAGTCTATGGAAACTTCATCCGGAAGTTTACTCCTCTCTGTCCCACCTTTGGGGACCGTTTTCGATCGATCTCTTTGCTTCCAGGTTGGATCATCAGATTCCCAGATTCTTCAGTTGGAGGCCAGATCCTTTGGCAACAGCTACGGATGCATTTCTACAGGATTGGAGTCAGGAGAAAGCTTATGCTTTTCCTCCCTTTGCAATGATTACTCGAACATCCGCACAGGTGCGTCGTCAATCGGCATCCATTGTGATCATAACTCCAATCTGGAGGTCTCAAGTGTGGTTTCCGGTTCTTCTGGAACTTTCTTGGGATTCTCCAATCTGACTCCCCCTGTTTCCCTTGCTTCTACTCAGTCCGAATGGTACCCCTCATCAGATGGTCCTCGAGGGTTCTCTAACCTTGATGGCGTGGTGGATTTCCGGGGACGCTGGTCGGTGCCGGGACTTTCGCAATAGGCTGAGGAATTATTATCCAAAGCATGGGCCCCCAACACTTGTAAGCGCTACAGATCTGCGTGGGGAAGATGGTCCCGTTGGTGTTTGCGAAGGGGTTTTAATCCTGTGGAAACACACGTAGTTCATGTCCTGAACTTCCTTGCTGACCTCGCTTCCAAAGGTCTAGCTTATCGTTCTATTAATACTTATCGATCCGCGATTTCGGCTGGACACGTGGTGGTTGATGGTTTCCCTGTCGGCGAACATAAACTGGTGTGTCGTCTTCTTCGGGGTATAAGACTTTCTTTGCCTCCAGAGCCCCGGTATTCTTTCCTTTGGGATGTTAATCAAGTTTTGAACCTCTTCCTATCTTGGCAACATAATCACTATCTTTCCAGAAAGGAGCTTTCGGCTAAGTTAGCCATGCTACTTTGTCTTGTTTCTTGTAGATGGGTTTCTGATGTTCGTGCTCTCGACATTTCCCATAGGTCCTTTTCTCCTTCAGGAGTCTCGTTTACGGTAGGGAGACGCACAAAAACTAATACCAGGGTTATATCTTATCCATCTTTTCCTGACGCTCCAAAACTATGCGTGGTACAATGCCTAATCAACTCCTTATTTCATTACGTAAACCTCATAGGGCTGTTTCTTCTCCTACTATTGCTCGCTGGGTTCGTTGGGTCATGCAAGAAGCGGGCATTGATCTTTCCCTTTTTGGTGCACATTCTGCTCGTGGAGCTATGGCCTCTAAAGCATTCCACTTAGGTGCTCGTCTGGAAGACATCATTGATGCAGCAGACTGGTCATCAGATTCTACCTTCAAAAGGTTTTATTTCAAACCAGTTCTAAACATAGCACAGTTGGTTGTCAATGAGCTTTAAACTAGCATAATCCTCGCCTCCGGTCCTGACATAGAATGAAAAATTTCCTAGCTATCGTAACGGAAAGTTTCAATTCTATTAAGGACTCGGTGGCGAGGATTATCCCACCCTGATCACCTTCATAATACTGCAATTTTTTTAATGAACCCACCCCGTATTTAGTAAGTAAATTCTATCTTATATATTTCACGTTTTTTCTCATACTTATTATTATACTGCATTTAAAAAAAAAAAAAAATGTATTTATTTAACTAAAATAACAACCTGATTTGTTTCAGAATGTACGTTTTTCCTTAATCTGTTTAATTTTTCATAGGATCTGATACCACAAAACAAGAGGCTTCATGATCGTTCTGGACTGGCTCGCGCTTCGAAAGAGGAAGACTGCACACAAACAAGGGACTTTATTATGGACTGCCTTCTAGTAATTGGTCAAAATTCTTACTGTTCATTGGTTAATACTGTACTCATTTTTGCCAACTGTTCATGGGACTTGTAGTTTGTATTAATTTCTTGGCTGCTCATTTAATAAAGTGAAGAAAGCAAGGCATAATCCTCGCCTCCGAGTCCTTAATAGAATTGAAACTTTCCGTTACGATAGCTAGGAAATTTTTCATTGTTGATCAGATCAGTGAAAAGTTGGTCTTTTTAGAATGGTTGTTAGTTCGATTTGTGACTGTGGTATCAAGCTGTTCATTTTGGTACGTAGTGCTCTGGGCACATGTTAAATGGATTTCGCTAGGAATTTGACTGGTGTTGGCTTGTAGGAAGGTAGAGTTTAGCAACTGTAAGTAGAGCTGAAGCGCGGGTCATTGCCACTAGGGTGTATTTAAAGGCACAAGGAACAGGCATTCTGGTCCTATGTGTGCAGGCTCATGCAGTGCTGGAAAGAGCCATCGTAGCTGGTTTGTAGGAGAGGAATGGAAGGATGCCTGAGCAACAGTGGGATCAGGCAGAGGGAAGACAGTTGGATGCTTGATGTGTGAAGTAAGTGCGACCGAGGGAAAGCCATATTGGATGTTGCTGTAGGATGCATGCGATGAAGACAGATGAAGCAAGTTCCGTGAGATCAGCCGCAGTTTTAGTTTTGGGCAGTTTTCAATGGCGGCAAGGAGAATTCAAAGTCTTCACTGAATGTTAGGTTTGTGGGTAAGAACAAGAATCTGACATTAGAAGAGATTAACGTTTGGAGGATTTAACCTCTTTGGCGGTTTCATTGTCTGGCAGATGCCTATGGCAGTTTTGACGCAGTGTAGAAAAGGATCTTTGGGTGTCACATTAAGACAGAACCAGAGAATTAAGGAAAGTGATTTTGAAGTTGGAGACTGCTGGTGGTGCAAATACCAGGGGTTTGTCAAGACTGGAGTTTACAATGTTGGGGGTATTGTTCATGGAGATCCATTACTACTCACGCTCATCCTCATCTTGAGAGATCTGTAGGTGACTCTGCAGCAGTTAATTAAGTCAAAAGAGTTACAGTTGATGATTTTATGAAACATACAGAGGATCAAATCTGAGATAAGGATGATGTTTCAGTGTACACCGTTTAGAAGAATAGACTAAAAAGTGTTACATTGTACAGTAATTAGTTACTAGAGGTCTATTTTCGCATGTTGATTTGCAAAGTTGTATCCAAAATAGGACCAATCTGAAGGAATGCTACAAGAGTGATGGAGGAGTGGATTTAAATTTTGCTTAAGGGAAAGAAGTAAAAAGTTAGAAGTGCAAGAAGCTGAAGACTTGCTTTCTGGGCAGTTTATTGCACTTCAAATTGTTTGTCTCACTTGGCATGAAATGGGCTGTGTTTTAAAGGTCTTGGTGTGTTGGCACCTTCTTTGATCTGTTCCTATCACAATGGATGTTGTTAGTTGCTTCTTTGAAAGATCAGGATAATAGTTTAAACACACAACATAAGCCATGTATATATCTTTAATGACACCATGATTTTCAAAACAGTGAAAGCTGTAAATACTGTCATTAGCTACTACTCTGACAACCAGTGCATCCTTCCTCAACCTACACATAACACTATCATTTCTACACACCTTGATCTTTGACCCTAGCATTAGCTCTGAACCTAATCCTTAACCAAACACATTTACCATCGCCCTAAACCCACCACTACCCTAACTTTGAATCCGACTACAAATCTAAGTCTGACACTGAAGCTGTAGGCTAAACCTAACACTGTTTCTAAAACCGCCTTTTACAGTTATCCTTGCCCTGAGACTTAAACAATAAACTTACCCAATCCTAACTCTAAGTGTAACGATAAGCCTTAGCCTAGCAGTAAGTCTAACTCAAAGCCTAACCTCAAACTTTATCCTTACACCAGGATGGAAAGTCAAGCTAGAGGTGTGAAAGAGAATCAAGGCTTCATTCCACATTCTTTACTGCTCCTAAGCAATATAAATAACAGATGTTTCCATTACTCCCTTTCATGCCACTCAGTTTACCTAATTTGTGAGCATGAAATGCTGAGCTGCTGGGACCTGAACACACAACTGATGGGCCACGTCATATGTGGGGATAGAAAAACCTACCTGTTAACCACAACGGTTGTGGCACAAGGCGAGAAGGTTTAGAGCAGTGAACTGACAGCAGCTTGCCTGGGTTATTCTCAGGGGTGGTGGGCAGTTCTTGTGGAGAGAAGGTAGACCTTTCTCTTTACCAGCTCATCGACCACAACCACAGGCCTGGGACTGCATTCTGGGAACTACTGTCTCCAGTGTTCATTGGGTCTTTCTGGCACAGTCTTATTGGGATTTGCCTCTTCTGGTTCAGTAATCACTGATGCAGTGATATTCTAGATACATTAATAGTCCTAGAATAGAGTCTTCAGGGCAACTAAACCTTTTTGGCACAGTTTTCTAAATTCTGATACCTCAGGGACAGTATTTGTGAAGGGGTTTGTTTTTCTGTGAACATTACATTTTCTAGCACAGTGTGCAGATTGCATTCCTGTTTCATGGAGTGGTTTTGTCTCAAAGATTTCTGGGAGAATTGTTTTATTTCAATAGAACAAAAGGGTATTACCTTAAGCACAGGAATCTGCAGAAATGTTTTCATGGATTGGAAGTCAGGATGTCACTATTATCATCATTTTTTTTATTGTGGGATTCTTAGGATGGCATTTCTATTGGCATAATATTTCCGATGTAATGTTTTTAGCCTGACACATGGTTTCTGATGGACTTCATCGGTTACCTGGCAGGGTTGCAGGGGGAGGGGTTGCTGTATGTTCTGGCGCAGTATTAGGATGCACTAAACTCTAAAAATTAAAGACAATGCTTCTCACAACAAGGGGACGGAGCACTATATAATGCCTAAAATATACCTGGATTCCCCTTGAATACACACACCACACATTTCCCTTATTTCACATACATACAAACACTCCAACAATTGGGTGTGTGTGTATTCAAGGGGAATCCTGGTATATTTTAGACAGTATTAGGATGGACACAATTTCTGCCACGGCACAATGTTTCTTTGAAGCACAATATCTATGGCGGCACGTAGTGTTTCCACAGATCATTACATATGTCTACTGTCCACAACGTGTTTCTCATGGGCACAGGAATGTCCTACGCATCACATGTCAGTTTATCAGTGGTGGATAATAAGGCCTTTGAGTGGTCTGGATGTCTCCCCAAGTTCTTAGAGGTGTTGAGATGTGAGGAATTGCATACATTTGCTTTGCTAATACCACAATATCAGACATAATGTTATTTTAGCTACTGCCATCTTATTCTCCCACGTTACACGCAGTCGTTCATGCTGTCTCGCCTCTGATGTAGCACTGAGCAAGAATTCTTAATTCACTAACTCAGCGTTTAGAAGTTCCTTTTGTTGCTCTCTCTCCATGACCTTGGCACTCTTCACAGAAGCAGACTACTGATTTAGATCTTGGCAGATGAGCTACTCTGTCACAAACATGATGGTTATTCAATCTGGCGTAAGACGATTTCCGTGGGATATAATGGGGTCATAATACGGCAGGCGGGATGTCTGTCACATTTGTGAGAGAAGAAAACCCCTTTGCCAATCTCTAAATCAGACCCTATGTAGATTCAGTACTACCAGCATTTTAGTTTCTTTTCTTCCGCCATCGCTTGAAGTTAGAAGGTAAAAGTCTCTAAATAGCACATTTAAAGTGGGAGGCAGCATTGGATGCTGTGAGGGAAACCCTTGGCGTTTTGCGATATCGAACTTACTTACCTTTGCTGAACAAACATGTCCAGACTTCAAGTAGGCTCTAGAACTGTTTCTTCAACAGATGTTTTGGCATTAGAAAGGGTTTTCCTTAACCACTAAACAAGAGAATAAAAAACATTGTGGTGTGTTGCAGGTCTGTCAGGTAAAAGGCTGGGGAACTGTTGTAGTAAAGCTTAGGGGTCTGAAGGTCAGGCCAGTACTTTGAGGGGCAAATTGCTTTCAGTCTTTACTGTACCCAAATGGTGAGGTTTTCTCGTGTGCTGGAAGGACCTCCCATTCACATGGGGGTTTAGGAAAAAGAAGATTCACTGTTTTACCTGTATGTCCAACGAATATGGTTCGGATATTCCAGTTTTCATCCCACACCTTGATGGAAGTGCCAGAGGAGGTGACCAGGAGCTTGGCAGCATCGGAATAAACAATTCCAGTGATGGGTCTAGAAAGAGAAAAACAGTAAAACTGTGAGCACCAAAGTTTCATGGACAAAAGGAAACATTTAGTTTAAATTTGAGATTATAGTAAGTTACACTTAACACTAAAATTTTAACAGTCCTTTCTGTTAAACCATGGCTGGGTTAAACAAAGACCGCAGCAAGAAGTGACCTAGTCTGTGATTCATTTGAATAATTTCCATGGCAGATGTCAGAGATGGAGGGCAATGATGTCCCAGAGTCCAAGGCTTGGGACTTGCTGTCTAGCTATTGTCTACTGGATTTGTGTAGTGTTTAATGAGCCTTTTTACAACTCTGTCAATTGTGAAGCCCTTTTTTCATAATAAAGAGAAATTCCATAAGATCCAACAGTACATCAAGTTTGCTTTCACCTTTCACTTTATTGATTTTATTTATTTTCTAGAATTGTGAAGGTAGTTACAATCAATGTAAATCGCCGCCCCACGTTCCCACCCAGTCTCATGAATAGCGTTATGACCGATTACCCATGTATACAGCCAGGAAGAGGGGGAGGATGGAAAGAATGGGGTCCCACTAAAGAAGGGCAATCCGTATAACATTGATAGCA
The DNA here is from genome assembly GCF_031143425.1 of Pleurodeles waltl. Classification (NCBI taxonomy): domain Eukaryota; kingdom Metazoa; phylum Chordata; class Amphibia; order Caudata; family Salamandridae; genus Pleurodeles; species Pleurodeles waltl. The sequence goes on from NC_090439.1 coordinate 1,142,496,971, forward strand.
TTCTCACAGGAGCGATTTGTGATGGGGCGGAGTTAGTGGGAATCTAGTGCTTGGGCTGGAAGATCATCGATGACCCAATATAACTATGACATTAATTATAAGCCAAACCACCTGCTGTGTTGGGTGTAACAAATCAAGAGTGCACACTCAGGGGGTACTGCGAGAAGCAGTGGCGTAACAAAACCTGAGGGGTTCAATCTGCAAAGTACATGGAGGGTCCCCCTCCCTGGCCCACCACCTACCACTTTTGCTGAGGGGGCCCCCTGGAGCTTGACCCTCCCCCCCACACTGCCGGGCTGTTCGGGCTTATGTTACACCAGTGGCGACAAGCACTAAGGCTCAAGAACCAAAAAACGTAACAGATCTATGGGGGGGGGGTGAAGCCTGCTTCCACCTTAAACCCTACCACTGAGTGGCATCCTCATCTTTTGCACACCTTGCTGAATGCCAGTCAGGGTTATGGTCTTGCATTTGGCTTACATATGTCCAGTCCATAAAGACCTCACTTGAACAAGTAGGTCTTAAGTGCTTGAGAGAGCTCTGAGATATCACAATCTCTCTCTCTGAACCTGTAGGAAAGGGGGAAAGGTGGTTTTCATACAGGCCCTAAGCCTATGGTGTCCCATTGATCCCTAGGTGGGTCATGAAGGGCGGAATGAAGGGATCCCTGAGCGATGAACATGAGCATGTTCAGCTGTATCAAACAGGAGGAAAAACTGAGCAAGTGGGTAGAAATACTGAGTCTCAAATGGAATATAGTCTTTCACACTCAACTGAGGCTACCGGAACTAGAGATTACTCTGAAAATAAATAGTACATTGGCAACATACTTACCAGCCTTTGGATTTTTAAAGGCACAGCTGGATGGCATTGTTTTGTGCTTATGAAAATGCGTAGTTATGGCAATAGTGGTTTTTAATAAAAGCTTCTTGGAAAATGTTATACAAAGTGCCCCCACCCATCCTGTCTGGATTGTTCGCCTGCTCTTTGAGTGAAGTGTGAAATGAATTCAGATGTGAAGACACACTCTGTAAAATGACATTTGCCACCAGAAAACACAAGTAAAAAATCTGGTGTGTCAATCACGCAATAATCCAGATAACCAACCAACATAACATCTGGTCAGGATTTAGAAATACAAACTACAATCGGCAAACCACTGCAGAAGCCTAAAAAACATAAACCATTGTGTATCCCAACGTCAATCAATCAGGATTTATGATGCATGCAAATCACCCATGCGGGTCTCAAGGAGCTGGCATTGCTAGCTACTTCGCAGTGCTCTGTTCATTCGAACAGCCATGCCAAGTCCTTTTCTGAATTCCCGGATCAATGCGGCATTCCTCACATGCAGGGGAAGGTCGTTTCAGGCTTGGGCCGCCAGGTGATCCCAACTTCTAAACTACTGACGTGTATCCCAACTTCTAAGCTACAAAGTTAACAGTGATATCTGCAGAGCAATCCAGTGTCACCAATATCTTGTCTGCAAACCATTGTGACATACTTCCACTAATCTTGGGCATGCACATGTGTAATCATGTCACAAATTCCCAGGTTCCTCTGCACTGGCTACCTGTCAAATACAGGATTCAATTTAAAGCCATGTGCATGGGCCATCAGGTGCATTACAAAAAGGGCCCTCTGTTGTTACATCACTTGATACAACCAGGCAAACCTACGAGGATCTTAAGATCCATGACTTCATTTCACATGATGACCTTTAAAGTCCAGAAGGTTAGAAGTGGTGGTCGCTCCGTTGCCTATCTTGCTCCTAAACTATGTAATTCCTTGCCTATTAGTATATGCAAGATGAAAGATGACCTGAGTTTCAGGAAACAGTTGAAAACCTGGTTATTTCTATAGATCTGGTTGAACTTGGAGCCTGTACTGTTGTTTCAGCACTGGGAGGCCCTCTTGGTAGCCATGCACTTTATAAGTGCCCAGAATAGAATAGAACTGAACCAATGCAACCAAAAATGATGGCATGTGTCAAAAGCACTCAAGAAATGAGAACACATACACAAACAGGCACACAGTCAAGATTTTGCAATAATCCCATTCCAATCCCTTGTTTTGATTGCCATACAACATGCTTGCCATTGGCCTTAAAAACGTGGATCCTGCAACATCAAGAAGCCTCCATGAAAAACAAAGATGCCATGGGAAGATGGAACCGACATACCTATACACACTTTTATTACCACCAACCCAAATACATCTTACAAGTGCATCTTAACTTGTAGGATAGTTTAGTGGATTAGTAGATATAATGTAGACATCTGTGTGTAACCTGGAGATCACAGGTTTGAATCCTGATAGGTTGTTAGAAATGGGGTCTTTGGTTGGCAGTCAGGCTACCCCCTGTCCAAGCAAGGACCGTCACTCTAGTCAGGGTAAAAGAGAATCACCCTCAGCTAACCCCTGCTTACCCCCTTGGTAGCTTGGCACGAGCAGTAGGCTTAACTTCAGAGTGCTAGGTGTAAAGTATTTGTACCAACACACACAGTAACTTAATGAAAACACTACAAAATGACACAACACAGTTTTAGAAACATAGACAATATTTATCTAAACAGAACAAGACCAAAACAACAAAGATCCACAATACACAAGTCAAGTTATCAATTAAAAACCAAAAAGAGTATTCATGTAATTTTAAACAGCGTTAACGCTGTTAGCATGAAAATGTACCTGGGTGTGTCAAAAATAACCCCGCACGAGCGAGTGTGCATCAAAAAGGGCTTTCGTTTTCACTCACGAGTGAGACCCTGCGTCATTTCTCCTTCAGTCGAATCAACGTGCCTCGTTTCTTCTCTCTGCAGGAGAGCGATGCGTCGATTCCAACCGCATTCTCGGGTCTGGGCAGGGCGTGCGTAATTTTTACACGCCCAGTGGTGTTTGTGTCAGAAATTCTGCCACATGATTGTCCGAAAACCACACAGCGCGGGTTGCAATGCTGCGCGTCGTTTCTCCAGCTGCGGGCATCGATCTTCCAGTCGCGTTGCAGGCGAACATTGATTTTCAGCTGCGAAACTGGCGGCCGTAGATTTTTCAGTCACAGATAGGAGTCGTATCGATGTTTTCCCCACACGGTGGTCTGTATGTGGATTTCTCACTCTTGGGCTTCCAGCTTCCCTTCTCAGGGTCCCAGGAACTGGATGGGCACCACTTGGCAGAATAGGAGTCTTTCCATAGGCTCCAGGTGCTGGCAGAGAGAAGTCTTTGCTGTCCCTGAGACTTCACACAACAGGAGGCAAGCTCTAAATCAAGCCCTTGGAGATCTTCACAAGAAGGAAGGCACCACAAAGTCCAGTCTTTGTCCTCTAGCACAGGCAGAAGCAGCAACTGCAGGATAGCTCCACAAAGCACAGAGGTTCCTCTTGGTTTCCAGAAGTGTTCTAAAGTCTGTGGTTTTGGGTGCCCTTCTTATGCCCATTTTGCCCTTTGAAGTAGGCTTACTTCAAAGGAAAGTCTCTCTTGATTGTGAAATCCTGCCTTGCCCAGGCCATCCCCCAGACACACACCAGGGGTTGGAGACTACATTGTGTGAGGGCAGGCACAGCCCTTTCATGTGTGAGGGACCCCTCTCCCCCTTCCTCCTAGTACAGATGGCTCATCAGGATATGCAGACTACACCCCAGCTCCCTTTGTGTCACTGTCTAGAGAGAGGTACAAACAGCCCAACTGTCAAACTGACCCAGACACGGAATCCACAAACAGGCAGAGTCACAGAAATGGTATAAGCAAGAAAATGCTCACTTTCTAAAAGTGGGATTTTCAAACACACAATTTTAAAATCAACTTTACTAAAAGATGTATTTTTAAATTGTGAGCTCAGAGACCCTAAACTCCACATGTCTATCCGCTCGCGAAGGGAATTTACACTTGAATTAGATTTAAAGGTAGCCCCCGTGTTAACCTATGAGAGGGCATGCCTTGCAACAGTGAAAAACGAATTTAGCAATATTTCACTGTCAGGACATATAAAACACATTACTATATGTCCTACCTTAACGATACACTGCACCCTGCCCTTGGGACTACCTAGGGCCTACCTTAGGAGTGTCTTACATGTAAGAAAAGGGAAGGTTTAGGCCTGGCAAGTGGGTACACTTGCCAAGTCGAATTTACAGTTACAACTGTACACACAGACACTGCAGTGGCAGGTCTGAGACATGATTACGGGGCTGCTAATGTGGGTGGCACAACCAGTGCTGCAGGCCCAGTAATAGCATTTGATTTACAGGCCCTGGGCACCTCTAGTGCACTGCACTAGGGACTTACTAGTAAATCAAATATGCCAATCATGGATGAACCAATTACATACACATTTTGTAAAGGAGCACTTGCACTTTGGCACTGGTTAGCAGTGGTAAAGTGCCCAGAGTAGCAAACACAGCAAAAACAGAGTCCACCACACATCAACAACCTGGGAAACAGAGGCAAAAAGTTAAGGGAGAACACGCCAAGGATGAAAAGTCTAACATGGGTCCACTCAGCCCTTCATCCTTCTGTCCAGGATAAACTGAGTATTATAAAGTAGAACAATATTGATCAGTTGTAGGAAAGTACCATCTTGCCTGGCATGTTACCCCCATTTTTCACTGTATATATGTTGTTTTAGTTGTATGTGTCACTGGGACCCTGGTAACCCAGGGCCCCAGTGCTCATAAGTGTGCCTGAATGTGTTACCTGTGTAGTGACTAACTGTCTCACTGAGGCTCTGCTAATCAGAACCTCAGTGGTTATGCTCTCTCATTTCTTTCTAAATTGTCACTAACAGGCTAGTGACCAATTTTACCAATTTACATTGGCTTACTGGAACACCCTTATAATTCCCTAGTATATGGTACTGAGGTACCCAGGGTATTGGGGTTCCAGGAGATCCCTATGGGCTGCAGCATTTCTTTTGCCACCCATAGGGAGCTCTGACAATTCTTACACAGGCCTGCCACTGCAGCCTGAGTGAAATAACGTCCACGTTATTTCACAGCCATTTTACACTGCACTTAAGTAACTTATAAGTCACCTATATGTCTAACCTTTACCTGGTAAAGGTTAGGTGCAAAGTTACTTAGTGTGAGGGCACCCTGGCACTAGCCAAGGTGCCCCCACATTGTTCAGAGCCAATTCACTGAACTTTGTGAGTGCGGGGACACCATTACACCCGTGCACTACATATAGGTCACTACCTATATGTAGCTTCACCATGGTAACTCCGAATATGGCCATGTAACATGTCTATGATCATAGAATTGCCCCCTCTATGCCATCCTGGCATTGTTGGTACAATTCCATGATCCCAGTGGTCTGTAGCACAGACCCTGGTACTGCCAGACTGCCCTTCCTGGGGTTTCACTGCAGCTGCTGCTGCTGCCAACCCCTCAGACAGGCAGCTGCCCTCCTGGGGTCCAGCCAGGCCTGGCCCAGGATGGCAGAACAAATAACTTCCTCTGAGAGAGGGTGTGACACCCTCTCCCTTTTGAAAATGGTGTGAAGGCAGGGGAGGAGTAGCCTCCCCCAGCCTCTGGAAATGCTTTGTTGGGCACAGATGTGCCCAATTCTGCATAAGCCAGTCTACACCGGTTCAGGGACCCCTTAGCCCCTGCTCTGGCGCGAAACTGGACAAAGGAAAGGGGAGTGACCACTCCCCTGACCTGCACCTCCCCTGGGAGGTGTCCAGAGCTCCTCCAGTGTGCTCCAGACCTCTGCCATCTTGGAAACAGAGGTGCTGCTGGCACACTGGACTGCTCTGAGTGGCCAGTGCCACCAGGTGACGTCAGAGACTCCTGCTGATAGGCTCCTTCAGGTGTTAGTAGCCTTTCCTCTCTCCTAGGTAGCCAAACCCTCTTTTCTGGCTGTTTAGGGTCTCTGTCTCTGGGGAAACTTTAGATAACGAATGCATGAGCTCAGCCGAGTTCCTCTGCATCTCTCTCTTCACCTTCTGATAAGGAATCGACCGCTGACCGCGCTGGAAGCCTGCAAACCTGCAACATAGTAGCAAAGACGACTACTGCAACTCTGTAACGCTGATCCTGCCGCCTTCTCGACTGTTTTCCTGCTTGTGCATGCTGTGGGGGTAGTCTGCCTCCTCTCTGCACCAGAAGCTCCGAAGAAATCTCCCGTGGGTCGACGGAATCTTCCCCCTGCAACCGCAGGCACCAAAAAGCTGCATTACCGGTCCCTGGGGTCTCCTCTCAGCACGACGAGCGAGGTCCCTCGAATCCAGCGACGCTGTCCAAGTGACCCCCACAGTCCAGTGACTCTTCAGTCCAAGTTTGGTGGAGGTAAGTCCTTGCCTCACCTCGCTGGGCTGCATTGCTGGGAACCGCGACTTTGCAGCTACTCCAGCCCCTGTGCACTTCCGGCGGAAATCCTTCGTGCACAGCCAAGCCTGGGTCCACGGCACTCTAACCTGCATTGCACGACTTTCTAAGTTGGTCTCCGGCGACGTGGGACTCCTTTGTGCAACTTCGGTGAGCACCGTTTCACACATCCTCGTAGTGCCTGTTTCTGGCACTTCTCCGGGTGCTACCTGCTTCAGTGAGGGCTCTTTGTCTTGCTCGACGTCCCCTCTCTCTTCAGGTCCAATTTGCGACCTCCTGGTCCCTCCTGGGCCCCAGCAGCGTCCAAAAACGCCAAACGCACGATTTGCGTGTAGCAAGGCTTGTTGGCGTCCTTCCGGCGGGAAAACACTTCTGCACGACTCTCCAAGGCAAGAGGGATCCGTCCACCAAAGGGGAAGTCTCTAGCCCTTTCCGTTCCTGCAGAAACCTCAGCTTCTTCTGTCCAGTCGAAGCTTCTTTGCACCCGCAGCTGGCATTTCCTGGGCATCTGCCCATCTCCGACGTGCTTGTGACTTTTGGACTTGGTCCCCTTGTTCCACAGGTACCCTAGATTGGAAATCCACAGTTGTTGCATTGCTGGTTTGTGTCTTTCCTGCATTATTCCTCTAACACGACTATTTTGTCCTTAGGGGAACTTTAGTGCACTTTGCACTCACTTTTCAGGGTCTTGGGGAGGGTTATTTTGCTAACTCTCACTATTTTCTAATAGTCCCAGCGACCCTCTACAAGGTCACATAGGTTTGGGGTCCATTCGTGGTTCGCATTCCACTTCTGGAGTATATGGTTTGTGTTGCCCCTATCCCTATGTTTCCCCATTGCATCCTATTGTAACTATACATTGTTTGCACTGTTTTCTAAGACTATACTGCATATTTTTGCTATTGTGTATATATATCTTGTGTATATTTCCTATCCTCTCACTGAGGGTACACTCTAAGATACTTTGGCATATTGTCATAAAAATAAAGTACCTTTATTTTTAGTATAACTGTGTATTGTGTTTTCTTATGATATTGTGCATATGACACTAAGTGGTACTGTAGTAGCTTCACACGTCTCCTAGTTCAGCCTAAGCTGCTCTGCTAAGCTACCATTATCTATCAGCCTAAGCTGCTAGACACCCTATACACTAATAAGGGATAACTGGGCCTGGTGCAAGGTGCAAGTACCCCTTGGTACTCACTACAAGCCAGTCCAGCCTCCTACATTGGTTGTGCAGTGGTGGGATAAGTGCTTGAGACTACTTACCACTCTTGTCATTGTACTTTTCATAAGAGAAAAATATACAAAACAAGGTCAGTGTATATACACATAGCCAAAAAGTTTTGCATTTCCTCTTTTCACTCTTTTCTAAGTGCTGAAAAGTACTCCTAAAACTTTCAAAAAGTTCTTAAAAGTTTAAAAAGTTTTTTCTGTCTTTCCAAAAAGTTCTGAAAACTTTTTTCTCTTTTTCTATCACTTTAACTCTCTCTAAAAAATGTCTGGTACAGGCCAAAATGTTGAACTGTCCAAAATTGCATATGATCACCTTAGCTGGAAAGGAGCAAGGAGTCTCTGCATAGAGAGAGGTTTGAGTGTAGGGAAGAATCCTTCCTTAGAACTGTTAATTAATATGCTTAGAGTACAGGATAAGGCCATAAGTGCCCAATCTGGTGAAAAAGTAGCTAATGGTTCTCAATCTGATCCAGGGACTCCCCCAGGAAAAGGTTCAGGAAAGAAACTTCTCAGCCTGCCCATTACTAGACAGTCTAGCATAGTTGGTACAGAAATTGAATCACACCATACTAATGGTGTGCTCTCACATTATGCTGGTAGCCAAGCTGTTAGGGTGCCCTCTGTAAGGGACAGGTCTCCTTCTGTTCATTCCCATCATACCTCTGTATCTAGAAATGTCCCTCCCACCCACCCTGATGACAGATTGTTAGAAAGGGAGCTCAATAGATAGAGAGTGGAACAAACCAGACTGAAGCTCAAGAAGCAACAGCTGGATTTGGATAGACAGTCTTTAGACATAGAGAGGGAAAGACAGAAGTTGGGTTTAGATACCCATGGTGGCAGCAGCAGTATTCCCCATAGTCATCCTGCAAAAGAGCATGATTCCAGGAATCTGCACAAGATAGTTCCCCCTTATAAGGAGGGGGATGACATTAACAAGTGGTTTGCTGCACTTGAGAGGGCCTGTGCTGTACAGGATGTCCCTCAAAAGCAGTGGGCTGCTATCCAATGGCTATCATTTAGTGGAAAAGGTAGGGATAGGCTCCTTACAGTGAAAGAAAATGATGCCAATAATTTCCAAGTTCTTAAGAATGCACTCCTGGATGGTTATAGCTTAACCACTGAACAGTACAGGATAAAGTTCAGAGAGACCAAAAAGGAGTCTTCACAAGACTGGGTTTATTTCATTGACCATTCAGTGAAGGCCTTGGAGGGGTGGTTACATGGCAGTAAAGTTACTGATTATGACAGCCTGTATAACTTAATCCTGAGAGAGCATATTCTTAATAATTGTGTGTCTGATTTGTTGCACCTGTACTTGGTGGACTCTGATCTGACCTCTCCCCAAGAATTGGGAAAGAAGGCAGACAAATGGGTCAGAACAAGAGTGAACAGAAAAGTTCATACAGGGGGTGACAACGATGGCAACAAAAAGAAGGATGGTAAGTCTTCTGACAAGGGTGGGGACAAATCTAAAAATGAGTCTTCATCAGGCCCACAAAAACACTCTGGTGGGGGTGGTGGGCCCAAATCCTCCTTTAATCAGAACAAGGAAAAGAAACCATGGTGCTATTTATGTAAAATAAAAGGCCATTGGACAACAGATCCCAGTTGTCCAAAGAAAGGCACCACAGCTCCTACCACTACAACCCCTACTGCTACACCTAGTGTCCCTACTAATAGCAGTGGTGGTGGGAGCAAACCTACTAATAGCCAATCCAAGGGAGTAGCTGGGCTCACTTTTGGTAATTTAGTTGGGGTTGGTCTGATTAGGGAGACCACAGAGGCTACTTTAGTCTCTGAAGGGGCTATTGACTTAGCCACTTTGGTTGCTTGCCCCCATAACTTGGAGAAGTACAAGCAACTAACCCTAATAAATGGTGTTGAGGTCCAGGCCTACAGGGACACAGGTGCCAGTGTCACAATGGTGATTGAGAAACTGGTGCACCCTGAACAACACATACTTGGACACCAGTACCAAGTAACCGATGCTCACAACATAACACAAAGCCACCCCATGGCTGTTGTAAATCTCAACTGGGGGGGGGTAACTGGTCCAAAGAAAGTTGTGGTAGCTTCAGATTTACCTGTAGACTGTCTATTAGGGAATGATTTGGAGACATCAGCTTGGTCAGATGTGGAGTTGGAGGCCCATGCAGCAATGCTGGGCATCCCAGGGCATATTTTTGCTTTGACAAGGGCTCAGGCCAAAAAGCAAAAAGGACAGGGAAGCTGTGATCCTGGAACAATGGAACAAGTGCTCCCTAAAGCTAGGGCTAGTAGAAGCAAACCACTTCCTACTATCCCTCCCTCTACAGTGGATTCTACTTCTGAGGAAGAAGAATTCCCTCCCTGTGCAGAACCTACACCAGAGGAGCTGGAAGCAGACACTGCTGAGCTTTTGGGTGAAGGGGGGCCTGCCAGAGAGGAGCTGAGTGTGGCACAGCAAACCTGTCCCACATTAGAGGGTCTCAGACAGCAAGCTGTCAAACAGGCTAATGGGGATGTCAGTGACTCTCACAGAGTTTACTGGGAGGACAACCTCTTGTACACTGAGCATAGGGATCCTAAACCTGGAGCTGCCAGGAGATTAGTGATTCCTCAGGAGTACAAAAAGTTCCTCCTAACACTGGCACATGACATTCCCTTAGCTGGGCACCTGGGTCAAATGAAAACTTGGGACAGATTGGTACCATTGTTTCATTGGCCTAGGATGTCTGAGGACACAAAAGAATTTTGTAAGTCCTGTGAAACCTGTCAAGCCAGTGGCAAGACAGGTGGCACTCCAAAGGCACCCCTTATCCCACTGCCTGTGGTTGGGGTTCCCTTTGAAAGGGTAGGGGTTGACATAGTTGGCCCCCTTGACCCTCCTACTGCTTCAGGCAATAGGTTTATCTTAGTGGTAGTGGACCATGCCACAAGATATCCTGAAGCTATTCCTTTAAGGACCACTACAGCTCCTGCAGTGGCAAAGGCCCTCCTGGGAATATTTTCCAGGGTGGGCTTCCCAAAGGAAGTAGTATCAGACAGAGGAAGCAATTTCATGTCTGCATACTTAAAGGCCATGTGGAAGGAGTGTGGTGTAACTTACAAGTTCACAACACCCTATCATCCACAAACAAATGGACTGGTGGAGAGATTTAATAAAACTCTCAAAGGCATGATTATGGGACTCCCTGAAAAACTCCGCAGGAGATGGGATATCCTTCTACCTTTTTGCCTACAGGGAGGTACCCCAGAAAGGAGTGGGCTTCAGCCCCTTTGAACTTCTTTTTGGACACCCTGTTAGGGGTCCACTCACACTTGTAAAGGAGGGTTGGGAACAACCTTTAAAAGCTCCTAAGCAGGATATTGTGGATTATGTACTTGGCCTCAGATCAAGGATGGCTGAGTACATGAAAAAGGCCAGTAAAAACCTTCAGGCCAGCCAAGAGCTCCAGAAGCAATGGCATGATCAGAAGGCTGTTTTGGTTCAGTACCAACCAGGACAGAAAGTGTGGGTCTTGGAGCCTGTGGCCCCAAGAGCACTCCAAGATAAATGGAGTGGACCCCACACAATTGTTGAAAAGAAGGGTGAAGTCACCTACTTGGTTGACTTAGGCACTGCAAGGAGTCCCCTTAGGGTGCTCCATGTCAACCGCCTGAAACCCTACTATGACAGGGCTGATCTCACCCTGCTCATGGCAACAGATGAGGGACAGGAAGAAGACAGTGATCCTCTACCTGATCTCTTCTCTTCTCTTCCACAGATCAAGATGCTCTTGTGGAAGGTGTAGTTTTGGCTGATTGTCTTACTGCTGAGCAGAAAGACAATTGCATCAATCTCCTAGGACAATTTTCAGAACTCTTCTCTATTGTGCCAGGCACCACTTCTTGGTGTGAGCACACTATAGATACTAGAAACAGTTTACCTGTCAAAAGTAAGATCTATAGGCAGCCTGACCATGTCAGGGACTGCATAAAGCAAGAAGTTCAGAAAATGTTGGAACTAGGAGTGGTTGAGCACTCTGACAGTCCATGGGCTTCTCCTGTGGTACTGGTACCAAAACCCAATACTAAAGATGGAAAGAAAGAAATGCAGTTTTGTGTAGACTATAGAGGTCTCAACTTGGTAACCAAAACTGATGCTCACCCTATACCCAGGGCAGATGAGCTCATAGATACACTGGCATCTGCCAAGTATCTAAGCAATTTTGATTTGACTGCAGGGTATTGGCAGATCAAATTGTCAGAAGATGCTAAACCTAAGACTGCATTTTCTACCATTGGAGGACATTACCAGTTTACTGTAATGCCTTTTGGTTTGAAAAATGCACCTGCCACTTTTCAGAGGTTGGTGAACACAGTCCTGCAAGGGCTGGAAGCTTTCAGTGCAGCATATTTGGACGATATAGCTGTCTTTAGCTCCAGCTGGGATGATCACCTGGTCCACCTATGGAAAGTTTTGGAGGCCCTGCAAAAGGCAGGCCTCACTATCAAGGCTTCAAAGTGCCAGATAGGGCAGGGTAAGGTGGTTTATCTGGGACACCTTGTTGGTGGGGAACAGATTGCACCACTTCAGGGGAAAATCCAAACAATTATTGATTGGGTTCCCCCTACCACTCAGACTCAGGTGAGAGCCTTCCTAGGCCTCACTGGGTATTACAGGAGGTTCATTAAGAACTATGGCTCCATTGCAGCCCCTCTTAATGACCTCACTTCCAAGAAAATGCCTAAAAAGGTATTATGGACAGCAAGCTGTCAGAAAGCTTTTGAGGAGCTGAAGCAGGCCATGTGCTCTGCACCTGTCCTGAAAAGCCCTTGTTACTCTAAAAACTTCTATGTCCAGACTGATGCATCTGAATTAGGAGTAGGGGCAGTCCTATCACAACTTAATTCTGAGGGCCAGGATCAACCTGTTGCTTTTATTAGTAGAAGGTTGACCCCTAGAGAAAAGCGTTGGTCTGCCATTGAGAGGGAGGCCTTTGCTGTGGTCTGGGCTCTGAAGAAGTTGAGGCCATACCTGTTTGGCACTCACTTCATTGTTCAGACAGACCACAAACCTCTACTTTGGCTAAAACAAATGAAAGGTGAAAATCCTAAATTGTTGAGGTGGTCCATATCCCTACAGGGAATGGACTATACAGTGGAACATAGACCTGGGAGTAGCCACTCCAATGCAGATGGACTCTCCAGATATTTCCACTTAGACAATGAAGACTCATCAGGTAATGGCTAGTCTTATTGTCCTTCGTTTGGGGGGGGTTGTGTAGGAAAGTACCATCTTGCCTGGCATGTTACCCCCATTTTTCACTGTATATATGTTGTTTTAGTTGTATGTGTCACTGGGACCCTGGTAACCCAGGGCCCCAGTGCTCATAAGTGTGCCTGAATGTGTTACCTGTGTAGTGACTAACTGTCTCACTGAGGCTCTGCTAATCAGAACCTCAGTGGTTATGCTCTCTCATTTCTTTCTAAATTGTCACTAACAGGCTAGTGACCAATTTTACCAATTTACATTGGCTTACTGGAACACCCTTATAATTCCCTAGTATATGGTACTGAGGTACCCAGGGTATTGGGGTTCCAGGAGATCCCTATGGGCTGCAGCATTTCTTTTGCCACCCATAGGGAGCTCTGACAATTCTTACACAGGCCTGCCACTGCAGCCTGAGTGAAATAACGTCCACGTTATTTCACAGCCATTTTACACTGCACTTAAGTAACTTATAAGTCACCTATATGTCTAACCTTTACCTGGTAAAGGTTAGGTGCAAAGTTACTTAGTGTGAGGGCACCCTGGCACTAGCCAAGGTGCCCCCACATTGTTCAGAGCCAATTCACTGAACTTTGTGAGTGCGGGGACACCATTACACGCGTGCACTACATATAGGTCACTACCTATATGTAGCTTCACCATGGTAACTCCGAATATGGCCATGTAACATGTCTATGATCATAGAATTGCCCCCTCTATGCCATCCTGGCATTGTTGGTACAATTCCATGATCCCAGTGGTCTGTAGCACAGACCCTGGTACTGCCAGACTGCCCTTCCTGGGGTTTCACTGCAGCTGCTGCTGCTGCCAACCCCTCAGACAGGCAGCTGCCCTCCTGGGGTCCAGCCAGGCCTGGCCCAGGATGGCAGAACAAAGAACTTCCTCTGAGAGAGGGTGTGACACCCTCTCCCTTTGGAAAATGGTGTGAAGGCAGGGGAGGAGTAGCCTCCCCCAGCCTCTGGAAATGCTTTGTTGGGCACAGATGTGCCCAATTCTGCATAAGCCAGTCTACACCGGTTCAGGGACCCCTTAGCCCCTGCTCTGGCGCGAAACTGGACAAAGGAAAGGGGAGTGACCACTCCCCTGACCTGCACCTCCCCTGGGAGGTGTCCAGAGCTCCTCCAGTGTGCTCCAGACCTCTGCCATCTTGGAAACAGAGGTGCTGCTGGCACACTGGACTGCTCTGAGTGGCCAGTGCCACCAGGTGACGTCAGAGACTCCTGCTGATAGGCTCCTTCAGGTGTTAGTAGCCTTTCCTCTCTCCTAGGTAGCCAAACCCTCTTTTCTGGCTATTTAGGGTCTCTGTCTCTGGGGAAACTTTAGATAACGAATGCATGAGCTCATCCGAGTTCCTCTGCATCTCTCTCTTCACCTTCTGCCAAGGAATCGACTGCTGACCGCGCTGGAAGCCTGCAAATCTGCAACATAGTAGCAAAGACGACTACTGCAACTCTGTAACGCTGATCCTGCCGCCTTCTCGACTGTTTTCCTGCTTGTGCATGCTGTGGGGGTAGTCTGCCTCCTCTCTGCACCAGAAGCTCCGATGAAATCTCCCGTGGGTCGACGGAATCTTCACCCTGCAACCGCAGGCACCAAAAAGCTGCATTACCGGTCCCTGGGGTCTCCTCTCAGCACGACGAGCGAGGTCCCTCGAATCCAGCGACGCTGTCCAAGTGACCCCCACAGTCCAGTGACTCTTCAGCCCAAGTTTGGTGGAGGTAAGTCCTTGCCTCACCTCGCTGGGCTGCATTGCTGGGAACCGCGACTTTGCAGCTACTCCGGCCCCTGTGCACTTCCGGCGGAAATCCTTCGTGCACAGCCAAGCCTGGGTCCACGGCACTCTAACCTGCATTGCACGACTTTCTAAGTTGGTCTCCGGCGACGTGGGACTCCTTTGTGCAACTTCGGCGAGCACCGTTTCACGCATCCTCGTAGTGCCTGTTTCTGGCACTTCTCCGGGTGCTACCTGCTTCAGTGAGGGCTCTTTGTCTTGCTCGACGTCCCCTCTCTCTTCAGGTCCAATTTGCGACCTCCTGGTCCCTCCTGGGCCCCAGCAGCGTCCAAAAACGCCAAACGCACGATTTGCGTGTAGCAAGGCTTGTTGGCGTCCTTCCGGCGGGAAAACACTTCTGCACAACTCTCCAAGGCGAGAGGGATCCGTCCACCAAAGGGGAAGTCTCTAGCCCTTTTCGTTCCTGCAGAAACCTCAGCTTCTTCTGTCCAGTCGAAGCTTCTTTGCACCCGCAGCTGGCATTTCCTGGGCATCTGCCCATCTCCGACGTGCTTGTGACTTTTGCCCTTGGTCCCCTTGTTCCACAGGTACCCTAGATTGGAAATCCACAGTTGTTGCATTGCTGGTTTGTGTCTTTCCTGCATTATTCCTCTAACACGACTATTTTGTCCTTAGGGGAACTTTAGTGCACTTTGCACTCACTTTTCAGGGTCTTGGGGAGGGTTATTTTGCTAACTCTCACTATTTTCTAATAGTCCCAGCGACCCTCTACAAGGTCACATAGGTTTGGGGTCCATTCGTGGTTCGCATTCCACTTCTGGAGTATATGGTTTGTGTTGCCCCTATCCCTATGTTTCCCCATTGCATCCTATTGTAACTATACATTGTTTGCACTGTTTTCTAAGACTATACTGCATATTTTTGCTATTGCGTATATATATCTTGTGTATATTTCCTATCCTCTCACTGAGGGTACACTCTAAGATACGTTGGCATATTGTCATAAAAATAAAGTACCTTTATTTTTAGTATAACTGTGTATTGTGTTTTCTTATGATATTGTGCATATGACACTAAGTGGTACTGTAGTAGCTTCACACGTCTCCTAGTTCAGCCTAAGCTGCTCTGCTAAGCTACCATTATCTATCAGCCTAAGCTGCTAGACACCCTATACACTAATAAGGGATAACTGGGCCTGGTGCAAGGTGCAAGTACCCCTTGGTACTCACTACAAGCCAGTCAAGCCTCCTACATCAGTGCCCAGAGAATGATCAAATGGCAGACTGTGCTATATTGGTGTGTAGTAATTATTAACTACAGGCAGTGTGTTCAGTCAATACAAGAGAGCAAAACACTCCTGGATGAAGCTGAACAAAAGATTATTACCAGGAAGGGTGGGAGAGTGGGCCAGGGACAAGGAGGCTAGAGGCCTTAATTAGCTAAATACTAAATACTCTGACAAAAAGATGCCCACACCCAAAGCTGCTATATCATTCAGCAAAACCCAAACAGATGTGTCTATTTCACTATGGGTACTCTCCAGTAACCCATGCAATAAGTGCCCAAACACTGCACAGTCAACAGTGCTCAACATCCAACATCATCAGGTGAAATGCAAGTCAAGCAATGTCTAGTACAACAACTGCCTCATATATCAGTAACCCAAAACTTCCCTCAAATTGAGTGAATACTAAGAAGCAGTGGGATCCGAATCACTAAGGAGCAAACTTGAGTAGACACCAGGGTCGACAATATAGTCCTGAAAGGATGGGGCGAAAGACCAGACATCACCACTTCTGACAACAGTGTAGATGCAGGAGGAAATGCTGTATTCAAATGATTACAAAATACATCCAAATTCACTTCCCTGACCTGTGAATGCAGTTGGTCCACCTTTATTTAAAAACTAATTTTATTGGCATTTCATCTGTATATTTTCCAACCTCTGGCTCATGTTTCAAGGTATGTGGCTGTGGTAGCACTGTATACACGCAACTTATCTCATCCACACAGTTACATTGTAAGACATCTACACTCTTGTAGACCCTGTCAGTGAGTATAGAGTGGATCATACAGGTAAACAAATTCTACGTTGCCACATGTTAGAGGCCTAGCTCATACAATATGCCCCGGAGTTCACCCTTACATTGAGGCCAAACACAGTCGGCCTCACAATGATCCTATCAGTATGTACGTACAAAAGCCAACTAAACGAAAAAAGAGAAAAATAAAGAAAAAAGAAAAAAGGGAGTGGGGAAAGGTGAAGAACCGATAAGCCGGGAAAATTCCCAAACGGCTGTCTCTGGGGGATTAAAGCTAAAGTCTGGGGATAAATGTGTGTGGAGGAGATATCTAGGGTGCCAAATGGGGACCAGGACTTCACAGTAACCTGGCCGAGCCATTGAAGTCTCCGGACGAGGGATCGCAGGCACAAGGGCCCCGTGGCATAGAGGCATCACATATCGGGAAGATGATTCTACTCCCACGTGGCAACTGTGGACAATTTCCCGTAGTGCTCAATTGTCACCCACGTCAGCCTCAATCAGTGCGTCATGTCCTCCGGCACCAGGGTCCGCTTTGTCAGCGGGATTTCCCATACCTACAGTACATCCGCCCACACTTCTACCATAGGGTGCCTGTGCACTCCCCTGAGCTCCTCTCCCTCAGTAACCCTCTCTCCTCCACCCTGACCCACATGGTCACATCTTTCACCCATACCCACCACCCCGGGCCCCACTCTGGACTTCCAGGCCATCATTATCCTCCTCTTAGTCAGAGCAAAAACCAAATCTAAAAACCTGTTGCCAACCTTTCAGGACTTGGGCCTAGGAAAGACCCCCAAGGGGTAAGTTTCCACAGTGTAAGTAAGAGTGTGGTTAAGGACATTGTTCAGTCTAACCAGAACCCCCCCCCCCCCCCAACCCCAGTAAGCCTGCAGGTGAGGGCAGCCCCATGTCATGTGGAAAAAGTCGGCATCGAGATACGCACACCGGGGCATCCTTAGCGTTCACCTCTGTATAGGGCTGACTCTGTGCGGCATCAGATACGTCATACCAGTGAAATTAAACTGAATATATTTCAGAATATATTCCAGAACACCTTATGAGAGTATGCTAATATCCTACCCCATTCCGGATCTGGGAGCTTGTGGCCTACCACTGCTTCCCATTTGGCTTTAACTCCACCCAGGGGTTTCCGAACTATTCCATCAAGAGACTTATAAAACCATGTCTCCTGGCCACCTCATGGGTCTAGGGTTCCTCTCTGCCATCATCCTATAGGTCTCTCAACGCCCTCGTCAGGGCCTCATACATTACAAACTAATCAGAGGGCAGGTCAGTTTGTGCCATCATCTCCTCCATGGGAAGCAACATGCCCATGTGGAAACAATCTCCCACTGTCACAAACCTGGCTGCCATCCACGAGGATAACTGTGCCGACTTTGTGGCCACTGGATCACTCCCCACGCGTACAGCGACAACCAGCTGTCCCCGTGTACTCCCCTCCCCACCCTCGCTGCTCCCTGCTGGCCATCCCTGGTGTCTAGCGGTAAGCGACTTCTTGGAGTCACTGTGTGTGTTTGCCTTTTCCTGACTGTATTTACCGTGTCTACCCTGTCTTAACCACAATAGCCGTGGTTTGCCTTGTCTCCTCTGTAATCTCTGTGTTTTGCCCGGTCTCTCTGTGTTCTGCCTTGTCTCCTCTGTAATCTCTGTGTTTTGCCTTGTATCTCCGTGTTTTGCCTTGTCTTTCTGCAACTCGCAAGTTGTGCCTTGTCTCCTCCGTAATTCCCGCGTTTGCCTGATCTTGTCTGCATCTGCCATCTATTCTCACCTCGTTTTCCGCTCCTACTGCGCCTGTTCCTTTCTTTTTCGCCACCCTCTGTGCCCCCCTGCCCTCCCCCAGCGCCTCGGCTCCCCCGAGCAGTCTGCTTTCCCGCCGCTGCGCCCCTGCCCCCCTCGAGCCCCCATTTGTTCACGCCTCACAGCTGCTCCTCCCTCCCTCCTCCCCTTCTTAATGGCGGTCGCGCCGCTGGCGCGCCAGAGGTGCGCTAGAGGCAAGCCCGTCTGCGCCTGTCCGCGCCTGGACTGCGCCCAGAGCCACCCCCCCTGATCCACGGAATCCCCGCACCTCCAGACACCACTACACGGCCAGCGACCTCAACGCACTCAACCCTGGCCACTCCACAGCATGCTTCCAGTCCTCACCAAAGAACACCCACGGACCCTTCTCCTGCCACAACTGCAGATTCACCTGCAACAGAACCACCAAACCTCCAAAGACCAGAACCAACCACCTCCACTGCATACTCCTTAACACCCGCTCCGCACGCAAGCACGCCATCGAGCTCTGGGACCTGCTCGACACCTCAGCCCCGGACGTGGCCTTCCTAACCGAAACCTGGTGGAACGACTCCTCGGCGCCCGACATCGCCATAGCCATCCCGGAGGGCTACAAGATCACCCGCAGAGATCGCACAAATGGAATCGGAGGAGGAATAGCCATAGCCCACAAGACCACCCTCAAGGTCTACACCCACACGGATGACACCTTCAAGACCGCCGAACATCTGCACTTCCAAATACACACCGTCCCCAACACCACCCACAGAGGAACGCTCATCTACAGACCCCCAGGACCACGGGCACCCTACAGCGACTCGATCTCTGACCTCGTCAGCGCCCACGCACTCACCTCTACAGACTACATCCTCCTCGGGGACCTCAACTTCCACCTCGAGAACAACAAAAACGTCAACTCCACCACCCTGATCGACAACCTCGCCAACCTCGGCCTCAGACAACTCGTCACTACACTCACCCACGCAGCCGGCCACATACTTGACCCCATCTTCTCCACAAGCGCCCACATCACCTTCAACCACACCACCGAACTCCACTGGACCGACCACCATTGCATCCACTTCACCTCCCAGAATCAGGTCAAGCATCACCGTACCCTACAACCACCCCGCTGCCACTGGAGCAAAGTCACCCAAAACCAGCTGACCAGCGCCCTTGCCCAGAACCCGCCCAACGACCCCACCGCCCCAGACACCGCCGCCCACAACCTCAGACATTGGATCAACGACTGCGCGAACTCACTCGCCCCACTCAAGAAGACCTCCAACAACCAAGCCACCAAGAAAGCCACTTGGTTCACCGAAGAGCTCCAGACCTCCAAGCCCATCTGCCGAAAACTTAAGAATAAATGGCTCACCGAACACACACCCGACAGCCTCACGGCCCACAAAGACGCCACCCGCAGACACCACCAACTAATCAGACCAGCCAAAAGATCATCCTTCAAAGACCGCCTAGATAACAATGCACACAACAGCAAAGAGCTCTTCAGCATCGTGAAAGAACTCTCCAACCTCAGCATCAACATCAACAACGTTCCACCCTCACAAGAGCTCTGCGACTCTCTGGCTACATTCTTCCATCAAAAGATCACCGACATCCACGACAGCTTCAACACCACAGCCGCCCCCACCACGCCAGATACCACCCCCATGCTAATACCACCCGATTCGATCGCCTAACCTCCTGAGCCAACGTCAGCGACACCGAGACACGCAAATTCATGAACTCCATCCACTCCGGATCACCGTCAGACCCATGCCCCCACCACGTGTACAACAAAGCGGATGCAGCCATCGCTCCCCAACTACGGAAGGGCATCAACATCTCCTTCGAAACAGCAACATTCCCGGAAAGCTGGAAACACGCCGAAATCAACGCCCTTCTTAAGAAGCCCAGAGCAGAACCCCAGGACCTTAAGAACTTCCGACCCATCTCCCTACTCCTGTTTCCTGCGAAGGTCATCGAGAAAATCATCAACGCACAATTGACTCGCCACCTCGAAAACAACAACATCCTGGACCCCTCCCAGTCCGGCTTCCGACAAAACCACAGCACAGAGACCGCGCTCCTCGCCGCCACAGACTACATCAGACGCCAAATAGACAACGGCGAAACATCCGCCTTCGACACGGTATGCCATCACACTCTGAGAACCCGCCTCTCCGAAGCTGGAATACAAGAGAAAGCCCTCGAGTGGACCACATCCTTCCTCTCCGACAGAAGCCAGAGAGTCCGCCTCCCTCCCTACCGCTCCAAAGCCACCAAAATCATCTGGGGCGTACCCCAAGGCTCATCCCTCAGCCCAACATTATTCAACATCTACATGGCACCCCTTGCCCAAGTAGCCCCCCAACACAACCTCAACATCATCTCTTACGCCGACGACACCCAGCTCATCCTCTCTCTCACCAAAGACCCGCACACCGCCAAGTCCAACCTCCACGAGGGAATGCAGGCCGTGGCCGAATGGATGAGAAACAGCCGCCTGAAACTAAACTCGGACAAGACAGAGGTCCTCATCCTCGGACCCAACCCCTCTGCCTGGGACGACTCCTGGTGGCCAACATCCCTAGGAACCCCACCAACACCGACCGACCACGCACGCAATCTGGGCTTCATCCTCGACTCCTCCCTCTCCATGTCAAAACAGGTCAACGCAGTCACCTCCTCCTGCTACAACACTCTCCGCATGCTCCGCCGGATCTACAAGTGGATCCCAACAGACACTAGAAAAACAGTGACGCAGGCCCTCGTCAGCAGCAGACTAGACTACGGCAACGCACTCTACACAGGCATCCCAACAAAACAACTATGGCACCTCCAACGCATCCAAAACGCCTCCGCCCGACTGGTCCTCAACGTACCCCGCCGCAACCACATCACACCCCACCTGAGAGACCTCCACTGGCTCCCCGTTGACAAGAGGATCACTTTCAAGCTCCTCACCCACGCACACAAAGCACTCCACAACACCGGACCTGCCTACCTCAACAACAGACTCAGCTTCTACACCCCCACCCGCCAGCTCCGCTCTGCAGACCTCGCACTCGCCACTGTCCCCCACATCCACCGAAAGACATCCGGCGGCAGATCCTTCTCCTACCTCGCCGCCAAGACATGGCACACTCTCCCAATCAACCTGCGACGGAACCAGGACCTACTCGCCTTCAGAAGACTCCTCAAGACCTGGCTCTTCGACCAGTAGCAGCTTACCCCCCCTCAGTGCCTTGAAACCCTAACGGGTATGTTGTGCGCTATATAAATAGATTGATTGATTGACATAAATGAAGGACAATGGATCGCCATGTGGGACTCCCACAAGCGTTAGGACAGGGGCATAGAGCCGGGTCCCCTTAGTTAGTCAGACAAACCAGCACCAAAAGTTAAGAGCAGCAGACACCAGGGTCCCGGGGTGAGGAATCTTCACTGCCGGCTGGAGCAGCCTGGCCCGTAAGGTTCCCTGGTTGGGGTCGACGGGACCTGGCTCCGCCTGATTGGCGCCATCCAACCATGAGGTGACCCACTGGAGCTAAGCTGCTAAACAGAGCTCAAAGTCTGGGCTCCCAGCCTGCTCTCCCACTTTGGATGTCTGAGGGTCGCTAGACATTCTGCCCATCCCCCCTCATCACAAATCAGTTCCTGAAAGAGGGAACCCAACTGATGGAACCAGGACCCTGGTACACCAATCAGTACGTTAATAAAATAGTAAAGCAAACCATCTTCAAAATAGCAATGGGCTCCATGATTGGCAGTTTGAGTGATGTCCAGAAGGTAATGCATGATTTAAGAGAGCTCAGAACCCCCATCAGGTTGCTCTCTAGTAGATCCTCCAACGTAGGGTATATCTGGAGTCCCAAATACTGAAAGGTACTGGGAGCCCACACCAGTCCAGGCGGGAGACTCGGTGACGGTGAAAGCCCATGTATGCCCGGTAACAAGGATGATCTGCAGGCCTGAAATGGCACCAAAGTCCTCAAGGAGCTGTAACATGTGACCAGCGTCCAAGGCTCCGTCCGCCATGTTAAGAAAAAGCTCATCTGCATAAAGAGATAGTATGGCCCATATTTATACTTTTTTTAGCGCTGCATTTTTTTAGGCAAAAGCGGCACAAACCTACAAAATACAACTGTATTTTGTACATTTGCACCGCTTTTGCGTCAAAAAGCGGCACAAATGTGGTGCTAAAAAAGTATAAATATGGGCCTATGTGTTCACATTCCCCCACAGCGATGCCTCTGCCTCTGCTCTCCAGCCTGAGCAGCTCTGTCAGTGGTTCAATTGCTGTAGCAAAGAAGAGGAGGGACACAGGGCACCCTTGGAGTGTACCACAATGTACTCGGGTCTTTGCCTGTGTCCATGTCCTTAATGGCATTTTCAATTTCCTGGGGCATCACTGGGCCACCCAAACCCTCCCCCATCTCCTGTGTCACGGGTCGGAGGGAGAGTCACTCCAGAAAGACATGCCCTGCCCCTGCTGGGACTGGGTCTGGACACCAAGAGAGATCAACATAATAGTCTCTGAAGGCTATATTTTTGGACTTGGGGGAACACAGTGTCATAAGGTCAGCTTCAAGCAGGTAAGAGGTGTGTCCTGGGTCTCTGGTTTGATAAGCTGGGGCCCTCCCTTCTTCTTCGTGTGACCTGTTGATATATTCATTGTGATTAAGGGCCAGATGTAGCAATAGAAAATTTTGCGAGTTGCAAATTGTGAGTCAGACCGACTCGCAATTTGCAACTCGCAAGACTGTATGCAGAAAGGTGTCTCAGACACCTTCTGCGACTCGCTATGGGGTCGCAAAGAGCCACCTCATGAATAATAATGAGGTGGGTCGCATTTTGCGACCCCATAGCGAGTCCATGCACTCACAGGGATGGTGGCCTGCTGGAGACAGCAGACCTCCATGTCTGTGACTGCTTTTTTAATAAAGCATTTTTTTTTTTCTTTTTGCAGCCCGTTTTCCTTAAAGGAAACCATTTGGTTTCGTTTTTTTCAGAGTAGGCACTGGTGGTAACTGCGAGTTGGTTTGCGACCGCATTCGCGGTCACAAAGCAACTCAGCATGGCGATGCGGTCGCAAATAGGAAGGGAACACCCCTTCCTATTTGCGAGTCGCATCCTCAAATTGCGAGTCGGTACCGACTCGCAATTTGAGGATGAGCATCGTGTTTGGCCTTTTGCATGCCGCAAACTGCGTTTTTCGCAGTTTGCGACATGCAAAAGGCTTCCTACATCTGGCCCTATGTCACTGTAGATGCTCCGCTGCTACATTGTACCTTTCCTTCAACACTAGTAACTGTGCAAGCGCATAAAGATCAGCGCTCAATGAATTGTCCAGTGTGTGCAGTACCTCGTCTAGGTTACGCGCCTCCCTGTCCAACTCCTGCCGCATGCTACAGGCTGCGTATTGCCTCCCACTCTACTGAACAATCAGATGCCGTGCTGTGATTGACTTCAAAATATCCTGCGATAGCCTCCCGGAGTGAGTCCTTATAGAAGGCGCCAATTAGAGCTGCCAGGCTCAACAGCCACATAGGTATATCTGGACGCTCAGCCCAATAGCAATGGGCTATGGTCTGAGAGGGTGCGACCCAGATATTCTGTCTGAGTCCCGTAATGGCTCAGTCGGCTTGAGCAAACATAGCAATGAAGCAGTAATGTAGCCTGTATATGTGGCAGTAATAAGAGTTATCTCTCTCTGCACCATGCTGCTTTCACCAAACGTCTTCAAGGCCTCAATCCCCCAGCCAATCCCAAAAGATAGTGACCACCCTGTGCGCAGGAACACAACTTTATCTTGGTTAGGCACATACACACTCGCTAGCGTGATTTGTCTGCCATATAATCTACCATAATCAAAACATAATGCCCCTCCATACTTAAGTTGGTGTGAGCTGCTCAAAGGGAACCCACCCCGCACCCACAAAAAGACCCCTGAGCATAAGCTGATTACACGCGGCGCTGTAAGTGATCTGCCTCCACCCATGTGATTTGTGTTTTGTGATGCATGACAATGTGCACCCCTTTGCTTTTGAGATACCTGGGTATGTTGTGCTGCATGACCATTGACTCCATTCCCCCTAGAGGTCCTGGTCAGGAATGTAAGACTGTGTCGAGGGTCAGTCATGATGAGCGCCGTGGAGAAATCACCTGAGCACCATCCCGCTGCCACAGAGAGATACTGTCCTCACAGTCCGAGGGTCTCTGCACTATGATCTCCGATGCTGCCAGGAGCGCAGCAGGCCAGTCCCTGTCCGCCTGGGATCTGGGCAGCTTTTTGCGTGTCCTCTGGGGGGAGGCACGACAAGAATGCTTCCTAAGTTTGCGCCTGGCTGCAGAATCTGCAGTCTAGTCTGCCAGAGGGTGGTCCCCCCGCTCTAAATGTCTCTAACAAGTCCTAGGCTTCCACAGAGTTGGTACAGAAGTGAGTGACACCATCCAGTATAATCTTGAGGGGCATATTTACAAGAAAGTGTTGCATCAGCTATGATGTGCCACTTTTCTTGTGCTCCCCAGTGCCCCTAATGTCACCATGGTAGCGCTGTATTTACAATATGGTGCACCATAGCACACATTCGCACAATAGCGTCAACATTTTTGACGATGTTGTGGCGCACTGGTCGACTAGCACAAAAAATGATAGCGCTAGTCCAGCAATGCATGGGGAGGCCCATTGGAAACAATTGGAGCATCACTTTAACACCTGTCTTGGTAAGGTTAAAAATGACAAAGAAAATGGTGCAGTGAAATACCTTAAATTTCACTGCGCCATTTTTCTGGGCCTTCTAACGGGGGATCGCCCCCCCTTGCATACATTATGCCTGGCGCAGGCATAATGGGGCACAAGGGGTTACAAAGTGGAACAATTCTTTCATTGTGCCACTTTGTAAACCTGGTACGGCGAAATGGCCTCCGTGACGCCACCTTATTATTTAAAAAAAAATGATGCTAGGGCAGCGCAAGGAGGCACTAGGAGCTTGTTAACATGCCCCTAAGCAGAGTATTGCAGTCCCACTTCACTCAATGCCCTCTCAACATCAGAAACCAGGTCCTCTTGACTTGCATAGCAGCTGTGTAATCTGTGAAAAGGGACACTTTGCTAATCTCATGTGGAGAGGGCTTCCATTCGTGCCCACTGCAACAGCATGTGTCTGTCTTTGTAGTGTATCAGTTTGGCCACCATCAGCCTGGGCAGGCTTCCCAGGGCTGGCGGACGGGCTGGCACATGATGCACCCACTCCAGCCCAGAGCAAAGAAGGGTGTCAACTTCTTAGGGGCCACCTCCATGCACAGGCAATGCTCGAGGGAGGCTAACATGTCACCGCTCTCTGTGGTCTCCGGGAGGCTCACTATTTGGAAATTATTACAACGATTGCATCCCTCAGAATCCTCAGCGAAATGTTTGAGTAGGCACATCCAGTCTGTCAAGTCAGCCATTTGTAGCTTCAGGGCTTGCTGACCAGGTTGCAGTTCATTGATCTTTGCTTTAGCGCCCTTCACCTTAGCAGCAATCTTATCATGATCCGTGCACAGTAACCCTAGTTCAGCAGACACCAAGCTGATTTCTTCTTGAAGTGTGGTCTTGGAGTCTGCAATGGCTTCCAAGATCTTATCAAGTTGTAGTGGATGCGACAATGGTTCTGTTGCCTCCTCAGGTGGCTCAGAACAACCTCTGATGTCATAGGCTGTGATCCCAGAATCCTGGTCTTCAATTTGCCCATG
The DNA here is from genome assembly GCF_031143425.1 of Pleurodeles waltl. Classification (NCBI taxonomy): domain Eukaryota; kingdom Metazoa; phylum Chordata; class Amphibia; order Caudata; family Salamandridae; genus Pleurodeles; species Pleurodeles waltl. The sequence goes on from NC_090439.1 coordinate 1,142,523,107, forward strand.
GTTGCAATACGGCAGGTAAGTGAGGAAATGCCAGGACTCTTCAGCAGGTGACCTAAATCCAAGGGGGCCAAAAGTGCCCAGTTCACCATCGCAGGCCAGTGCCCAACTTGCCAAAGACATGCCGGTCTCATCACCTCCCCTCAGTGTTCATACAACTAACCCCTCCTCAGGACACTGTACCTGGGGGTTGCCCCTGGCCATCTCCACCAGCCACTGCTGGCATCCCTCGAGTTCTCCCCCAGGGAAGAGACCGGCCCCAGGACCATAGCGTACAGTCCTGTGTTAAGTAAGGGAGAACTGGTCAGCTATGCCACAATAGAAGGAGCCCCCTACGGCCACCACAATCTTAGCACTCCATGTACCAGCAGCTGATCAAGCAGGTGTTATACAGTTCCTACAAACATAGCAGGACTCTGTATAAAACCAACAAAAACTTAAAAATATCGAGACTTAGGCCCTCATCACGACCTCGCCGGTCTTTTGCAAAGACCGCCAAAGCCGCGGGTGCTAAAATACCTCCAGTGCTGGTAGTCTTAAGACCGCCCTAATACGACTGATCTCTGACTTCTGCCCCAAATCGGGTGGAATTCCGAGACCAGTTGTGCTGGCGGTCGGTAGTACAGAGGAGGTACGCTCAGCGGTACAGCCATGCCAAAAAGAGATGCACACCGTATTACAACCTATAATACGGTGTGGCCATGTCCAGATGGTGAGGTGCTGCCGGCGGTGGAAGCACCAGGACCCGTCCCCTCCCGGATGACCTCCTCGACAAACAAGGTAAGTGTATCGTCAGAAAATGTTGGCATTCTCCTGCCTTGTGATACTACTAGTGGTATTACGCCATCTGCTGTGCAGGAGGTGCTCACGGTAATGTGGTGGGATGGGTGGAGGCTAAGTGGTTTGGCTTTGGCCAAACCGCCAAACTCCTAATTTGGCAGCATTCACTGCCGGCCCGTCGACGGTGACACCGCCACAGCCACCCTGGCAGTCTTCGGACCACCAGGGTCGTGATGAGGGCCTTGGTCCACATATATCATTAGTAAGTGTTTCTCGGCTAGCTCACAGTACCACATCCAACTCCAAAATTGACCAGGGTGAAGATGTTGTTGGCAATCTCGAACATGACTCTAATTTCTAAGGAATCCCTGGAAACAGATCTGTTCCTCTCATTTGCTCACTCTTGCATGCCCAAGGTAAACAAAAGGAAGATACGAAAAAGCATTTTCAAATATTTATTTAAATTATTGTATTCTTGTATAAAAAGCATGAGCTGCGATTATTAGAAAAATTAGACATAATACTGTAATCAGCATTATTAGAATGGTACACAATATGAACAATTCAACCATGTTAATTGTTGCTTATATTTTCATACTCCTATCAGTATCTAACACTAAAGAGAACATAGCGGAAGTACCCTTCTGCCAGATCAATTGGGATAGTCTAACCCTCATACCTTGGTGTTAGGTGCCATCATAGGTTATCCTCCTTGGCAGGATGGAGGTCGGCATCCGCAGGGCAGCATCTCAGGTACAGTTCACAGAGGTTCTGTGATAATCCCAGCACAGAAATGCCTTTAGCACAGAAACTTTTTGTATAATAAAGCAGCATTTTTATCACACTGTCACACTGTCACAGAGGCACAGAGCAGCTCATTTGGTTTCATCTAGCTAAAATGAAAGGTCTCCTAAATAGCACAGCAAGAAAGCAAACAATGGCATCACATTCTAAATGTATGATCCTGGAACGAACTGTACAGACAACATGGTGTCAATGCCTATCAAAGATGCACATACATCACATCCATGCATTAGCAGGAAAGTATGGAAAAGGTCTGCACAGTGAGAAGGCACTCCTAGAAAAAGGTAGGGACACCTTGCATACAAAATGCGGTTGGAGTTGACAAACTTGCACAAATCCTTACACTACATTGGGGGCCAAATCACTCTGATGAGTGAAGCATTTAGGACTCAGGAAAAAGTTTAGGGACAGTGCTCACAGTGCAACAATAGAATGACGGTAGAAAGGCACAAGTAGTACTTTTGCATGTAGCCAGGTCCGTCAGTTGGTGTGCACAATTAGACAGTAATAGAGGAAGTACAAGTGTGTATAAGTCAGTTTCAAGTTTTGAACTTCCCTTTTTTTGAGTGCCCAGGAGGGCTGTTCTGTTGCATGCAATGTGCTTGTGGATGAGCCACATACACATGTCCCCTATCTGCCCTCAACAGTGCCTGTTGCTGGTGGTGTGGCCTCGCCCCTATCCCCTATTTAGTGCATCTGCCAGGCTAACAGTCCAATGTATGTATGAGCAGAAGTGTGATTGGAGGCAGTAGCCAGAAAACTTATGGGGGCCCACATTACCTTCTGACTACAAACAATCATAGTGCACATGTTCGCCTTACCAGTCTGTGCATTTGTGCCAGATCCCACAGGCAATTAACACAAAACATCAGACTATCTCTTGCATGAGGGTTGTCCTAGGTCATCCAGGATCCGGGAAAAGTCAACTGATGATAATGCTGTACATCAAGAGGCAGATGGGCTGCAGGTCCCCTGCCTTCCTGGTGGATGTGGCTCCACATGAAGCATTGTTTGCGTGCCACTTTGGCTCACTTGGTAGTGCATCGTGCATGAATCTGAGCCTTGCTGCTTCTCCTCTGTTCCCCTTTAGCTGTGTTGTGACAGAGAGCCTCATAACGAGTCTGGCGGGCTGGCAGCAAAGATCGCCATTTACATGTTTGGTGGTTTGGCCTAAGCCAAACCACTGAAACGTCACCCGTTCTGCCACTTTTGGGCACTCCGCCAGGTTTGAGGTGAGCACACCCGGGCCGGCGGCAGCCGTAATACTGCTAGCGGTATTACGAGGTGGCAGAACGGCAGCATTTTCGTGGCAGTCGTGCTGGCGGTCCCGCACCCAGTACCAGGAATTTTAATTCCGGTTGCCGGGAGACACCCCCCCACACGTCCACACACCCGCACACATGCACCCACACACTTCTACACTCTTACGAACACTAATCCACGCACTCGCTACATATACCCCCATTCACTTGAGCACACACACTCAAACACGCACACAGAAACACTCATTCACGCACGTACACGCACTCATGCACACCCATGCAAACACTCATATGCACACGATCACCCCCATTCACACGTACACATACACTTGTTGTGTAGCCACTTTAGTTACAGCTCCATGCATATAATTTTAGCACACTAGGCCTGCCGCTGTGCACTTTAACCCAGACATATTATATTCAGCTTTGTTTATTATTTTAACAATAGCCACATTTGCGGTCATTTTATTTCTTTCTATCTGGCTGTTCTTTGCTTAGGCCAGCACTGTGTTCTTGAACAAGCACTCTGTGCTTCTCTTAAGGTTGCAGTGAGATAGGTTGCAGTAAAACGTGATAACACTTTGTCTCTGGTATCCATAGAAACATACACATCCTTACATAGGGACACTTTCCCAGAACATCAGCTGTTTTAATATAAAAACACTTCCCTGCCCCATACACGAAAGAGAGATATTCTAGCCAGATGACCATGACTGTATGCTGATTGCTGAACGCTTTGCTACAGCTGCTTATGCAGAATTTCGGCTTTGCTCAGGTATTGGGGATGATGTCTTCCCAGGGAGCCTGAAGGGCAGAACTAGAGCTTAACACTCTGTGCTCTAATATAGCCTAGGTAGGAATTAGTCTATTGACTCTAGTGCCAATATGGTAACGTTATTTCTATGCTTTACTCTCCTTGTCACAATTTTAATCCTGTCAAACCTTATCGTCCTGGTTATTACAGTACATGCTTTATTATCTAAGATGCAGTTGCTTCATTAAAACCTTATTGAAACATAAACTGCCTCTGCTTGTCATTGTATATGTGAGACTAATGTATCTGAGAGAAATGGATGAGATCTGAGTGACCACGATTTCCCTGAAGAGTCAATTGGGTCATGCGCTCGGCTGCCCAATCATCCCTGCTCTTGGGTAGGGATGAGTCCCTGCTAGTTGGCTGGTGCAAAGCCTGTACTGGGGCGACAGGTGTCACTGTAGTGGGTTAGACTCAGTCCCCCCCACCACAGGCAATTCTGCCGCTCAAATCCAGTAGTCTCATTAGAATAATGAGAGCCTACACGACATGGCGCCACCAACGTTTGGTCAGGCTCTTAATTTCGGGTCCTCCTGTGTATCTCTGTCTCACTATATAGAAAGATACCTCAGTGCTATATACAGAGAAGTCCGTGGTATTCAGGATTTCCTCCTCAGCTAAGTAGGGAGTACCTAACTAACGCTGTAGGTTGTTCAAGCTTGAACTCTAAAAAGGGTAATCCCCATTTGGTATGCTTATCTCTGAACAAATTTACCATTCATTATGGCAAATCCACAACAGGTAGCAATTGCAGTCAATATGCAACCACCCCTTACTGCCCAATTACTGACACACGGCCTAACGGCCCCAGGGGGGTCCAGTCACATTTTTTGTTGAGGCTCATGCAGCCTATAGAACAGAACTTTATATTCTTGGGTCACATTTCCAGCAGTTGATTCGAACACAAATACATTTCATCACTATACACCTGCAAATATACCTGCACAATACAGAGCATATGCATATCTAGAAATACCTCTATCTTATCATGAACATAATAATTGGCTTGATGGCGCCCTACCCCACACAATTTTACACGTTCGGTTAGGTCCTCTAAATAATGATGGCCCTACCTGGCCTTTAGTGGCCACTTACACACCACACCCTGCTGCAGTGAACCTAACAGTAGTTGAGGTCCGCCACTTATATGCTGAGCTGACTGAACTATATAGACTATTAGTACAGTTTGTAATGCAAACATTAAATACAAACCCAGCACGTGCTGCTCCAGAGCAGCCACATGCAGTAGCGCTAGGCATTAACCAGGTGACTGTGCATTCGATCATGGGTAAAGTACCCAACAAACAAGAAGAAATTCAGTTTTGGTTAGCTCAAAAAATAAATGTGCTGGAAGCAGTATTTCCCCATACAGGATCTCAGAATATTAACAATGTGCTTGCCATTTGGAATGGTTCCCATAGTAGACAACTGTAATACATGAGGCACGGTATTTGCCACGCTCTATACTACCGGACACAGTACACCAACAATTGCCAATTCAAATTCAAGATGAATACGGGGCTGTCCCGGCCCTGGGGGTGCAACTAATGGACACCTTTGCCACGGTATCCTCAATTATATCAAGTAACCTTAAAGGGGAAGCAGTCACACTAGCAGTGCCCATGCGGCTCCGGGACGTTCCTCCACAGGATCAAGAATGTGAGCTGCCAAATATTATCGTGGAGACCTACTCTAGCAATGGTCGAGATAGTCTGGGGGCCAGACCAACAAAACCACAATTTTAAGGTAAATCTAATAAAGATTCTACCAAGCAAACTCCTGAGGGTACTAAAAAATGCTGGGATAAAAAACAACAAACACCCAAAAAAGAAAGGGGAGAATATCCGCATATGGAGACCCCACAGAATAGATATAATCTCAGACAGAGATAATATAAAAACACCTGACAGATATCAATATACTGATACACACCAATCTTGTTCCTTTTAGGACTAATCGGAAAAATCCAGTGAGAGAGGTGAGCAGTCAGAGCGAAAAACTGAGTACGTGAAACCGAGACAGTAATCACAACGCTCAACAGAAGTTTCTGTTAAAAAAAGAAGAGAAACTTCCCCAACAAAATCCCCAATTCAAAAAGAAAAAAGAGGCAGCTGTTGCAGTTTGACACGCCTCTCAAGAAGAGGGCTCTCTTGAAGAACAAGAAGTGGACACTAGCGCTACTAGACAGTGTGGCAGAGGTCACAATAGTTCACCGGAATCTTCTAGAGCATCTGGAGGTGAAAGCAACTGATGACTTCTTACAAGGAGAAACCACAGACATGCATGTCTCCATGCCTGATAGGGTGTACAAAGTAACACTACAGTTAGGAGACATAGAGCGCACAATAGACGCAATCTTTTGGGATCGCGTAGTAAACATATATGATATTTTATTGGCCGAACAGGATTGGCCACCTGAGTTTGTCCGTACCTGCCCATTCGGGGAAAATGTTATTAAGCCTTCTTTCTTGCCCCTTGTTCCCAAGGAGCTCACTGAATCCTACGCCATTGATTGGGCATTGGCGCAGGCACCTGCGTTATATTGCAACCACGTAGGATGAGATAAAGATTCCCCCTACCATGTAATACCTATTAAAAATCAACCCCAACTTCAACTCCAATATCCAATAAAACATGATGCTAAAGCACCCGTGAGGGAAATCCTCACACAACTGGAGTACCAGGGCGTAATCGAACCCTGTGTCTCACCAATGAATAATCCCTTATTCCCAGTAGCTAAACCGTACCATTCATACAGAATAGTCTTAGACTACAGACACTTAAACAGTCATACACGCACATATGCTATACAAAACTCACATAGCACAGCACTCATGAACAACATAGTGCGTAAAAAATACAAAAACAACACTGGATATTTCCAATGGATTCTTCTGCCAAAATATAGCACCTGAGAGTAGAGAGGTAACCAGTTTGAGTGCACTAGGTTCCCAGAAAAAAATCTGTAGTTTACCCCAGGGTTACAAGAACAGTCCAGGACTGTTCGTAACTTGTGTGACTTCAATATTGCATGACATTGACCCTGATGCATTGTCCTATGTAGATGATATCTATCTCACGGATGATGAATTGCTGCAACATTTAAGATGGGTAGCCCGCATTGTTGTGGGATTTGCCGAGTACTGCTACAAATTCAGTTTAAAAAAAAACAAAAATAGCCTTCCTTAGCGTCCTGTTTCTGGAATATGAGCTATCAAGTGAAGGAAAGAGCCTAGCGCCACAATTCTTGGAAAAATGCACACAGTTATAACCTCCAAATACAATTAAAAAACTGCAATCCCTATTGGGTTTCCTAAATTTTGGCAGAACATACATTCCTGATTATGCGTCATGCATAAAACCTTTATATGACTTGATACGTCCTGACTTTTCAAGTTAATTTTGGACTGTCGAGACACACACATTCTCAGAGCTTTGCAAATAGACATGCTTGCAGCACAACACTTACACACGAGGGACAACAAAACACATTTGGTCATCAGAGTAATTGTTGGTGCCATTGGTTTCACCTATGTAACTTTCAATGAGACTGTCCCGATAGCATACAAATCACATATGTACTCAGCAGCAGAACAACACTGAGAAAATTCTCACTGCTGTTCAGGTGGCTATCATTAAAGAAAGACCTCTAGCCCAAGGCAAACGCATTATTGTCATCTCTCCAATTCCAGCCCTTGAGGCGGTTACATAAGCCAGCGTTCCAAAACGCTAAAGCATTACATCCACGTTGGATTCAATGGGCAACGTGTTTGACAGCCACTGTTATTGACTCCATTTTTAACCCAAAATTACAAACTCAAGAATTTTTGCAATATGAACTAGAATATTCAGTTCCAGCAAATACACTGCCTATTGATCAGTATCAAAGAGTCATGTATACCCATGGCTCAGTGCAACCTGCAATTGGCACAAAACATCAATAGTCCGCTGCTAACGCAGTCGTAAGGGCTACATGGAGGATAATAAATTCTGTCCCCAGCATACATTAATGCAAACCCTAGGGGATTGCACAGCACAATTAGCAGAGCTAAAGGCTCTGGTGATGGCACTGGAGCACACGGATCCTGCACAGTTAACACTGATTGTCTGTGATTCGTACTACTTTGTCCAGTCCTTCAATGAATACCTGCATTACTGGTGCCAGAATGGATTCAGAGATTCTAAAGGCAACACCATCAAACACCGACTTCTGTGGGGGGAACATAGCAGATCTGAAGGAAATGCTACCAAACGTCCATGTTGTACATACACTTGGACACCAGCGCGTTGGAATACACGTTACTGAAAATACATTGGCCGATGAAGCTGCCAAATCAGCCGTAGCTACAGCTACTTTTGCTGCAGTAACCCACCCAGGAGCGAAACCGGACTATGACATCTGGGTTGCCATGAAAGCTACAGCTGAAGGCACACCTTATCCAAAAGTATTTCCTTCTAAATATTCCTACCAAATGGGAGGCTGTCTAGACGCCGCAGTAAAGATACCAAGAGTGGGGGTTAGAGTAATTTCCAACAGAGACATCAGATCAGAGTTGATTAAAGCAGCGCTTGAGGCGGTAGCATCTGCCCATGCTGGTGTGCCGGCTACAATATCATTGTTGCAGGTACGTTATTGGTGGCCAGGTCTATATAAACAGGCCAAGCAGTATGTCCTTTGTTGTGACATCTGCCAACAAATTAAGGGTTCCACCACCAAACGCCCACCACAGACACCCCTCCTAATTTCCAACAAACCATTGCAATGTGTGTACTTGGACCATTGTGGTCCCCTAACACCGGATAGTGCATACAAATATATTTTAGTCGCTGTTGACTCTTGCTCCACATTTCTGTGGGTGTGGCCACAATGCTCAGCTGACGCTTGGACCGTTATAAAAGATTTTCGAGTTTTTATTGGTACATATGCAGTTGTGGCTTTCCACTCGGTCCAGGGACCTGCTTTCTCCTCAAGGGCATTCAGGGACGCCATGGCTTCGTTAGGGGTCCAACTCCATTACTCGTCTCCATTTCATCCTGAGGGAAATAGTGTTGTGGAGTGACGAAACTGTGATTTAAAGCAGTCTTTAACAGCCAGAGTCTTAGGTATGGGTCGTAGTTCGCTTAACCACCTGTATGGAGTCCAGAGAGCACTTAACAATCTGCCTAGAAGATCCCTGAGGGGGTTGTACTTCATATGAGTGCCTGTTCGGAACTCGAATGTATGTTCCAGATCTTGATGGTTCTGGCATGGAGGCAGCAGAAACATCCTTTGACATAAATGAACGTGTCACTGTCTTACAGGAATTACAACAGTTCCGTGAGGACAACGCTTCTGCAAGTGCCGCCTCCACAGGAATTAAGGATGTACCAGTAACACCTACCGGCTGGATTCCTAAGGTTGGGGATCTAGTGCGCGAAAGGTTTGCAGTGAAAAGGGACTTTGGTCCTTCTCATCGTGCACATGTCCCAGTCTTGGGAATACACGGTACCAGAACTGTCATTCTACCACTGTTGGCTGGTGCTAAAGAAAAACGCTTGTATCTATCGACAATGTCAAGTTGCACCATGTGGCCGATCCTGCACAGCAGACCAAGAGGAACAGCCAGTAGTTCCCGAATCCCTCTCACTACTGGTCAAGAAGTCCCTCTACAGGTTGTGAGCAGCAACACCTTTCCGAGCTTGAGGAGGGTGGAAAATGATCTTGCATTGGTTCCACTGACATCCGTTTGAACAAATAATACAGAAATAACTGATCGATTTGATACAACTTCAACACAGACTGATGGCGTAATTTATCCTGAACCACTGCGGGAAACCCCCACCAGTTCTCCACCTACGGACACAGCTCCAGCCTTTGCACAAACTTCTTCTGGATACTTTGCCGACATCAATGACACCTTTACAGACTCATTCGCCTCTTCTACATTTGAACTGTCAAGACCACGTAAGCTGATAAACTGGCATAAAACAAATTACCTTTATTCTCCCATGGAACTATCTGTGGCTTTCTTTAGCTGTACTAGCTTTCCTCCTTTGGATTTGGGTTTGTCATAACATTCTTTTTATTAATACATGGCCATTTTTTTCCTGAAATATCAACAGTTGAACTGGAGGATGAGGTCCTAAAACCCCATTTTTCTTCTCTCAAGGTCCGCAGAGACTTGTCTTTTCTGAACATTTCGCCTTACCAATTCCTGATGGGATTGTTTGGGATAAAGTAACATTTCATATATACGGCCCGACAGAGGTCATTCAAATACCATATGTGTTTAAAGTTTCAATGAACGATGTAATAATACCTGGAGTTGTTTCAGATGACTGGGATGTTGATTCTATGATGACCGAATTGCAGTATTATACTGTGTTTGAAAGTGAAGATGTTTATCAATGTAAAGAGAATTATGGTGATATGTTCTGCTATAATTATTATGCACACCATTTCATTCACAGAGCAAGTACCCCAAAGACTATTTTAAATTACACACAATGGGAACATTGTCCAACTCCACCAAAGGGAAGTTCTAGAACAGATTCTGAAAAGTTTGCATATTTTTCTGGGCACAATGTTAAAAATGCTGAGTCATATTATTTCAAATTGCCATTAATGGAAAATGTACATATATTATTGACAGACACGAAATTCATTTATTCAGATTCCTTTGTTTCCCAGTTGACTATAGCAGACTATGAATATTGGCTGAAGTCCATTGACTTGAAAAGAGTGTGGGGAACACAGAGTCGCCATATAAGGGAGAAGGAAGTTTTATTTAGAGCATGCCTGATACCTGTTCAAATTATATTTTTTAATGAAACTGTACAACAAACAAGTTGTTTAGGCTTGGCAAACATTAAGGAATTGAATGCGACTCAGTATTCCTGCACCTACAAAATTCATAAATGGCAAAAGTATATAAATGCAACTGAAGATCAGCTTGTGTGATGCTATTAGTTAGGTTTGACCAATGACTTTGTGTTTCACCACTGCGCATATTAGTTGCTCAATGTTCACCAGTAGCACATTATATGTTTTGTTCAGCCTAGCCGCCTATTGGCTTTGACATGGCATTAGCCATTACTTTCGGTATTCAATTTAGCTGCCTATTGGCTTTGACATTGCATTAGCCATTACATTCTGTATTCTGCCTATTGGCTTTGACATGATATTCAGCTTAGCTGCCTATTGGCTTTGACATGATATTAGACATTACATTTTGTATTCAGTGTAGCTGCCTATTGGCTTTGACATGATATTAGACCTTACATTTTGTATTCAGCTCAGCTGCCTATTAGCTTTGACATGACATTTGACATTGCATTTGATATTTAGGTTAGCTGCCTATTGCCTTTAACGTGAAGTTAAACATTGCAGTTGAGAATCCAAGCTGTATTTTTCCAAGCTGTGTTTTTCCCACAAGATGAACCAAACTGTTTTCCTCACACCAGACTAGACCTGATAAGAGAGGGTACATTTGGTGTTGTTCCTTTCGGCTCAGGCTTGGGAGGAGGAGCAGTCTAGGAGATCTGGCCAGTCTCCAAAGGCTTGCGTAGTTTTCCCGAGTCTGAAAGGAGGGGGCACGCTTTTGTAACGGATGACACGGGCTTCAGAGAATTAGATTCGAATCTGCCTGACTTCAGGCTGGAACTTGGTGCCAGTTGCCAGTCTCCCGTGTGGGTAGATAATCTCTTTCTCGCAGTTGACTGGAGTCATCAACTTGCAGACCCCAGAAAGATGAAGCTGTAAATAGTTTCTCACACGGTGAAGTATTTGAATTGCTTTGCATTCAATATCTTATAAATATAACCTGCTGTGTACATTGCAAATATATTTTGTTTTCATTGAACGTGTGCTTGAAATCTATTAATTCGTCTCTCACGAACTTGTGGTTTTAGAAGAATTAACAACAATAAAAGTTTTCTTTGAACTCAGAAGTGCATTCTTGATATGTTCTTGTAGGAGGCTGGACTGGCTTGTAGTGAGTACCAAGGGGTACTTGCACCTTGCACCAGGCCCAGTTATCCCTTATTAGTGTATAGGGTGTCTAGCAGCTTAGGCTGATAGATAATGGTAGCTTAGCAGAGCAGCTTAGGCTGAACTAGGAGACGTGTGAAGCTACTACAGTACCACTTAGTGTCATATGCACAATATCATAAGAAAACACAATACACAGTTATACTAAAAATAAAGGTACTTTATTTTTATGACAATATGCCAAAGTATCTTAGAGTGTACCCTCAGTGAGAGGATAGGAAATATACACAAGATATATATACACCATAGCAAAAATATGCAGTATAGTCTTAGAAAACAGTGCAAACAATGTATAGTTACAATAGGATGCAATGGGGAAACATAGGGATAGGGGTAACACAAACCATATACTCCAAAAGTGGAATGCGAACCACAAATGGACCCCAAACCTATGTGACTTTGTAGAGAGTCGCTGGGACTATTAGAAAATAGTGAGAGTTAGAAAAATAACCCTCCCCAAGACCCTGAAAAGTGAGTGCAAAGTGCACTAAAGTTCCCCTAAGGACAAAGAAGTCGTGTTAGAGGAATAATGCAGGAAAGACACAAACCAACAATGCAACAACTGTGGATTTCCAATCTAGGGTACCTGTGGAACAAGGGGACCAAGTCCAAAAGTCACAAGCAAGTCGGAGATGGGCATATGCCCAGGAAATGCCAGCTGTGGATGCAAAGAAGCTTCTACTGGACAGAAGAAGCTGAGGTTTCTGCAGGAACGAAAAGGGCTAGAGACTTTCCCTTTGGTGGACGGATCCCTCTCGCCGTGGAGAGTCGTGCAGAAGTGTTTTCCCGCCGAAAGAACGCCAACAAGCCTTGCTAGTTGCAAATCGTGCAGTTAGCGTTTTTGGACGCTGCTGTGGCCCTGGAGGGACCAGGAGGTCGCAAATTGGACCAGGAGAGAGAGGGGACGTCGAGCAAGACAAGGAGCCGTCTCAGCAGCAGGTAGCACCCAGAGAAGTGCCAGAAACAGGCACTACGAGGATGCGTGAAACGGTGCTCACCCGAAGTCGCACAAAGGAGTCCCACGTCGCCGGAGACCAACTTAGAAAGTTGTGCAATGCAGGTTAGAGTGCTGTGGACCCAGGCTTGGCGGTGCACAAAGGATTTCCGCCGGAAGTGCACAGGGGCCGGAGTAGCTGCAAAAGTCGCGGTTCCCAGCAATGCAGCCCAGCGAGGTGAGGCAAGGACTTACCTCCACCAAACTTGGACTGAAGAGTCACTGGACTGTGGGGGTCACTTGGACAGAGTCGCTGGATTCGAGGGACCTCGCTCGTCGTGCTGAGAGGAGACCCAAGGGACCGGTAATGCAGCTTTTTGGTGCCTGCGGTTGCAGGGGGAAGATTCCGTCGACCCACGGGAGATTTCTTCGGAGCTTCTGGTGCAGAGAGGAGGCAGACTACCCCCACAGCATGCACAAGCAGGAAAACAGTCGAGAAGGCGGCAGGATCAGCGTTACAGAGTTGCAGTAGTCGTCTTTGCTACTATGTTGCAGGTTTGCAGGCTTCCAGCGCGGTCAGCAGTCGATTCCTTGGCAGAAGGTGAAGAGAGAGATGCAGAGGAACTCGGATGAGCTCTTGCATTCGTTATCTAAAGTTTCCCCAGAGACAAAGACCCTAAATAGCCAGAAAAGAGGATTTGGCTACCTAGGAGAGAGGATAGGCTACTAACACCTGAAGGAGCCTATCAGAAGGAGTCTCTGACGTCACCTGGTGGCACTGGCCACTCAGAGCAGTCCAGTGTGCCAGCAGCACCTCTGTTTCCAAGATGGCAGAGGTCTGGAGCACACTGGAGGAGCTCTGGACACCTCCCAGGGGAGGTGCAGGTCAGGGGAGTGGTCACTCCCCTTTCCTTTGTCCAGTTTCGCGCCAGAGCAGGGCTAAGGGGTCCCCTGAACCGGTGTAGACTGGCTTATGCAGAATTGGGCACATCTGTGCCCAACAAAGCATTTCCAGAGGCTGGGGGAGGCTACTCCTCCCCTGCCTTCACACCATTTTCCAAAGGGAGAGGGTGTAACACCCTCTCTCAGAGGAAGTCCTTTGTTCTGCCATCCTGGGCCAGGCCTGGCTGGACCCCAGGAGGGCAGATGCCTGTCTGAGGGGTTGGCAGCAGCAGCAGCTGCAGTGAAACCCCAGGAAGGGCAGTCTGGCAGTACCAGGGTCTGTGCTACAGACCACTGGGATCATGGGATTGTGCCAACTATGCCAGGATGGCATAGAGGGGGCAATTCCATGATCATAGACATGTTACATGGCCATATTCGGAGTTACCATTGTGAAGCTACATATAGGTAGTGACCTATATGTAGTGCACGCGTGTAATGGTGTCCCCGCACTCACAAAGTTCAGGGAATTGGCTCTGAACAATGTGGGGGCACCTTGGCTAGTGCCAGGGTGCCCTCACACTAAGTAACTTTGCACTTAACCTTTACCAGGTAAAGGTTAGACATATAGGTGACTTATAAGTTACTTAAGTGCAGTGTAAAATGGCTCTGAAATAACGTGGACGTTATTTCACTCAGGCTGCAGTGGCAGGCCTGTGTAAGAATTGTCAGAGCTCCCTATGGGTGGCAAAAGAAATGCTGCAGCCCATAGGGATCTCCTGGAACCCCAATACCCTGGGTACCTCAGTACCATATACTAGGGAATTATAAGGGTGTTCCAGTAAGCCAATGTCAATTGGTAAAAATGGTCACTAGCCTGTCAGTGACAATTTGGAAAGAAATGAGAGAGCATAACCACTGAGGTTCTGATTAGCAGAGCCTCAGTGAGACAGTTAGTCACTACACAGGTAACACATTCAGGCACACTTATGAGCACTGGGGCCCTGGGTTACCAGGGTCCCAGTGACACATACAACTAAAACAACATATATACAGTGAAAAAATGGGGGTAACATGCCAGGCAAGATGGTACTTTCCTACACAACCCCCCCCCAAACGAAAGACAATAAGACTAGCCATGACCTGATGAATCTTCATTGTCTAAGTGGAAATATCTGGAGAGTCCATCTGCATTGGAGTGGCTACTCCCAGGTCTATGTTCCACTGTATAGTCCATTCCCTGTAGGGATATGGACCACCTCAACAATTTAGGATTTTCACCTTTCATTTGGTTTAGCCAAAGTAGAGGTTTGTGGTCTGTCTGAACAATGAAGTGAGTGCCAAACAGGTATGGCCTCAACTTCTTCAGAGCCCAGACCACAGCAAAGGCCTCCCTCTCTATGGCAGACCAACGCTTTTCTCTAGGGGTCAACCTCCTACTAATAAAAGCAACAGGTTGATCCTGGCCCTCAGAATTAAGTTGTGATAGGACTGCCCCTACTCCTAATTCAGATGCATCAGTTTGGACATAGAATTTTTTAGAGTAACAAGGGCTTTTCAGGACAGGTGCAGAGCACATGGCCTGCTTCAGCTCCTCAAAAGCTTTCTGACAGTTTGCTGTCCATAATACCTTTTTAGGCATTTTCTTGGATGTGAGGTCATTAAGAGGGGCTGCAATGGAGCCATAGTTCTTAATGAACCTCCTGTAATACCCAGTGAGGCCTAGGAAGGCTCTCACCTGAGTCTGAGTGGTAGGGAGAACCCAATCAATAATTGTTTGGATTTTCCCCTGAAGTGGTGCAATCTGTTCCCCACCAACAAGGTGTCCCAGATAAACCACCTTACCCTGCCCTATCTGGCACTTTGAAGCCTTGATAGTGAGGCCTGCCTTTTGCAGGGCCTCCAAAACTTTCCATAGGTGGACCAGGTGATCATCCCAGCTGGAGCTAAAGACAGCTATATCGTCCAAATATGCTGCACTGAAAGCTTCCAGCCCTTGCAGGACTGTGTTCACCAACCTCTGAAAAGTGGCAGGTGCATTTTTCAAACCAAAAGGCATTACAGTAAACTGGTAATGTCCTCCAATGGTTGAAAATGCAGTCTTAGGTTTAGCATCTTCTGACAATTTGATCTGCCAATACCCTGCAGTCAAGTCAAAAGTGCTTAGATACTTGGCAGATGCCAGTGTATCTATGAGCCCATCTGCCCTGGGTATAGGGTGAGCATCAGTTTTGGTTACCAAGTTGAGACCTCTATAGTCTACACAAAACCGCATTTCCTTCTTTCCATCTTTGGAATGGGGTTTTGGTACCAGTACCACAGGAGAAGCCCATGGACTGTCAGAGTGCTCAACCACTCCTAGTTCTAACATTTTCTGGACCTCTTGCTTTATGCAGTCCCTGACATGGTCAGGCTGCCTATAGATCTTACTTTTGACAGGCAAGCTGTCTCCAGTATCTATAGTGTGCTCACACCAAGAAGTGGTACCTGGCACAGTAGAGAAGAGTTCAGAGAATTGATCTAGGAGATTTATGCAATTGTCTTTTTGCTCAGCAGTAAGACAATCAGCCAAAACTACACCTTCCACCAGAGCATCTTGTTCTGTGGAAGAGAAGAGATCAGGTAGAGGATCACTGTCTTCTTCCTGTCCCTCATCAGTTGCCATGAGCAGGGTGAGATCAGCCCTGTCATAGTAGGGTTTCAGGCGGTTGACATGGAGCACCCTAAGGGGGCTCCTGGCAGTGCCTAAGTCAACTAAATAGGTGACTTCTCCCTTCTTTTCAACAATTTTGTGGGGTCCACTCCATTTATCTTGGAGTGCTCTTGGGGCCACAGGCTCCAAGACCCACACTTTCTGCCCTGGTTGGTACTGAACCAAATCAGCCTTCTGATCATGCCATTGCTTCTGGAGCTCTTGGCTGGCCTGAAGGTTTTTACTGGCCTTTTTCATGTACTCAGCCATTCTTGATCTGAGGCCAAGTACATAATCCACAATATCCTGCTTAGGAGCTTTTAAAGGTTGTTCCCAACCCTCCTTTACAAGTGTGAGTGGACCCCTAACAGGGTGTCCAAAAAGAAGTTCAAAGGGGCTGAAGCCCACTCCTTTCTGGGGTACCTCCCTGTAGGCAAAAAGGAGGCATGGTAGAAGGATATCCCATCTCCTGCTGAGTTTTTCAGGGAGACCCATAATCATGCCTTTGAGAGTTTTATTAAATCTCTCCACCAGTCCATTTGTTTGTGGATGATAGGGTGTTGTGAACTTGTAAGTTACACCACACTCCTTCCACATGGCCTTTAAGTATGCAGACATGAAATTGCTTCCCCTGTCTGATACTACTTCCTTTGGGAAGCCCACCCTGGAAAATATTCCCAGGAGGGCCTTTGCCACTGCAGGTGCTGTAGTGGTCCTTAAAGGAATAGCTTCAGGATATCTTGTGGCATGGTCCACTACCACTAAGATGAATCTATTGCCTGAAGCAGTAGGAGGGTCAAGGGGGCCAACTATGTCAACCCCTACCCTTTCAAAGGGAACCCCAACCACAGGCAGTGGAATAAGGGGTGCCTTTGGGGTGCCACCTGTCTTGCCACTGGCTTGACAGGTTTCACAGGACTTACAAAATTCCTTTGTGTCCTCAGACATTCTAGGCCAATGAAACAGGGGAACAAGCCTGTCCCAAGTTTTCATTTGTCCTAGATGCCCAGCTAGGGGAATGTTATGTGCCAGGGTTAGGAGGAACTTTCTGTACTCCTGAGGAATCACTAATCTCCTGGCAGCTCCAGGTTTAGGATCCCTATGCTCAGTGTACAAGAGGTTGTCCTCCCAGTAAACTCTGTGAGAGTCACTGACATCCCCATTAGCCTGTTTGACAGCTTGCTGTCTGAGACCCTCTAATGTGGGACAGGTTTGCTGTGCCACACTCAGCTCCTCTCTGGCAGGCCCCCCTTCACCCAAAAGCTCAGCAGTGTCTGCTTCCAGCTCCTCTGGTGTAGGTTCTGCACAGGGAGGGAATTCTTCTTCCTCAGAAGTTGAATCCACTGTAGAGGGAGGGATAGTAGGAAGTGGTTTGCTTCTACTAGCCCTAGCTTTAGGGAGCACTTGGTCCATTGTTCCAGGATCCAAGCTTCCCTGTCCTTTTTGCTTTTTGGCCTGAGCCCTTGTCAAAGCAAAAATATGCCCTGGGATGCCCAGCATTGCTGCATGGGCCTCCAACTCCACATCTGACCAAGCTGATGTCTCCAAATCATTCCCTAATAGACAGTCTACAGGTAAATCTGAAGCTACCACAACTTTCTTTGGACCAGTGACCCCCCCCAGTTGAGATTTACAACAGCCATGGGGTGGCTAAGTGTGTTGTTGTGAGCATCGGTTACTTGGTACTGGTGCCCAAGTAGGTGTTGTTCAGGGTGGACCAGTTTCTCTATGACCATAGTCACACTGGCTCCAGTGTCCCTGTAGGCCTGAACCTCAACACCATTTATTAGGGGTAGCTGCTTGTACTTATCCATATTAAGGGGACAAGCAACTAAGGTGGCTAAATCAATAGCCCCCTCAGAGACTAACACAGCCTCTGTGGCCTCCCTAACAAGGCCAACCCCAACTAAGTTACCAATAGTGAGCCCAGCTACTCCCTTGGATTGGCTATTAGTAGGTTTGCTCCCACCACCACTGCTATTAGTAGGGACACTAGGTGTAGCAGTAGGGGTTGTAGTGGTAGGAGGCTTGGTGCCTTTCTTTGGACAACTGGGATCTGTTGTCCAATGGCCTTTTATTTTACATAAATAGCACCAAGGTTTCTTTTCCTTGTTTTGATTAGAAGAGGATTTGGGCCCACCACCCCCACCAGAGTGTTTTTGTGGGCCTGATGAAGACTCATTTTTAGATTTGTCCCCACCCTTGTCAGAAGACTTACCATCCTTCTTCTTGTTGCCATCTTTGTCACCCCCTGTATGAACTTTTCTGTTCACCCTTGTTCTGACCCATTTGTCTGCCTTCTTTCCCAATTCTTGGGGAGAGGTCCGATCAGAGTCCACCAAGTACTGGTGCAACAAATCAGACACACAATTATTAAGAATATGCTCTCTCAGGATCAAGTTATACAGGCTGTCATAATCAGTAACTTTACTGCCATGTAACCACCCCTCCAAGGCCTTCACTGAATGGTCAATGAAATCAACCCAGTCTTGTGAAGACTCCTTTTTGGTCTCTCTGAACTTTATCCTGTATTGTTCAGTGGTTAAGCCATAACCATCCAGGAGTGCATTCTTAAGAACTTTGTAATCATTAGCTTCATTTTCTTTTACAGTAAGGAGCCTATCCCTACCTTTTCCACTAAATGATAGCCATAGGATAGCAGCCCACTGCCTTTGAGGGACATCCTGTACAGCACAGGCCCTCCAAAGTGCAGCAAACCACTTGTTAATGTCATCCCCCTCCTTATAAGGGGGAACTATCTTGTGCAGATTCCTGGAATCATGCTCTTTTGCAGGATGACTATGGGGAATACTGCTGCTGCCACCATGGTTTTCTAAACCCAGTTTCTGTCTCTCCTTCTCTACTTCTAAAGTCTGTCTATCCAAATCCAGCTGTTGCTTCTTGAGCTTCAGTCTGGTTTGTTCCACTCTCAATCTATTGAGCTCCCTTTCTAACAATCTGTCATCAGGGTGGGTGGGAGGGACATGCCTTGAAACAGAAGTATGGTGAGAATGGACAGAAGGAGACCTGTCCCTTACAGAGGGCACCCTAACAGCTTGGCTAACAGAAACATCAGTACCACTGTGGTGAGAATAAATGCTTTTGCTATGATATGAGACAACACTATTTGTATGGTGTGACTCCACATCATTACCAACTATGCTAGACTGTCTAGTAATGGGCAGGCTAGGAAGTTTCTTTCCTGAATCTTTTCCTGGGGGAGTCCCTGGATCAGATTGGGAACCATTAGCTACTTTTTCAACAGATGGGGCACTTCTTGCCTTATCTTGTTCTCTAAGCATGTTAAGTAACAATTCCAAGGAAGGATTCTTCCCTACACTCAAACCTCTCTCTATGCAGAGACTCCTTGCTCCTTTCCAGCTAAGGTGATCATATGCAAGTTTGGACAGATCAACATTTTGGCCTGTGCCAGACATTTTTAGAGAGAGTTAAAGTGATAGAAAAAGATAAAAAGTTTGTCAGAGCTTTTAGAAAGACAGAGAAAAAAAAAACTTTTTAAACTTTTTAGAACTTTTTAGAAAGTTAGAAGTACTTTTCAGCACTTAGAAAAGAGTGAAAAGAGGAAATGCAAAACTTTTTGGCTATGTGTATATACACTGACCTTGTTTTGTATATTTTTCTCTTATGAAAAGTACAATGACAAGAGTGGTAAGTAGTCTCAAAGCACTTATCCCACCGCTGCACAACCAATGTAGGAGGCTGGACTGGCTTGTAGTGAGTACCAAGGGGTACTTGCACCTTGCACCAGGCCCAGTTATCCCTTATTAGTGTATAGGGTGTCTAGCTGATAGATAATGGTAGCTTAGCAGAGCAGCTTAGGCTGAACTAGGAGACGTGTGAAGCTACTACAGTACCACTTAGTGTCATATGCACAATATCATAAGAAAACACAATACACAGTTATACTAAAAATAAAGGTACTTTATTTTTATGACAATATGCCAAAGTATCTTAGAGTGTACCCTCAGTGAGAGGATAGGAAATATACACAAGATATACATACACCATAGCAAAAATATGCAGTATAGTCTTAGAAAACAGTGCAAACAATGTATAGTTACAAAAGGATGCAAAGGGGAAACATAGGGATAGGGGCAACACAAACCATATACTCCAAAAGTGGAATGCGAACCACGAATGGACCCCAAACCTATGTGACTTTGTAGAGGGTCGCTGGGACTATTAGAAAATAGTGAGAGTTAGAAAAATAACCCTCCCCAAGACCCTGAAAAGTGAGTGCAAAGTGCACTAAAGTTCCCCTAAGGACAAAGAAGTCGTGTTAGAGGAATAATGCAGGAAAGACACAAACCAACAATGCAACAACTGTGGATTTCCAATCTAGGGTACCTGTGGAACAAGGGGACCAAGTCCAAAAGTCACAAGCAAGTCGGAGATGGGCATATGCCCAGGAAATGCCAGCTGTGGATGCAAAGAAGCTTCTACTGCACAGAAGAAGCTGAGGTTTCTGCAGGAACGAAAAGGGCTAGAGACTTCCCCTTTGGTGGACGGATCCCGCTCGCCGTGCAGAGTCGTGCAGAAGTGTTTTCCTGCCGAAAGAACGCCAACAAGCCTTGCTAGTTGCAAATCGTGCGGTTAGCGTTTTTGGACGCTGCTGTGGCCCTGGAGGGACCAGGAGGTCGCAAATTGGACCAAGAGAGAGAGGGGACGTCGAGCAAGACAAGGAGTCCTCTCAGCAGCAGGTAGCACCCGGAGAAGTGCCAGAAACAGGCACTACAAGGATGCGTGAAATGGTGCTCACCCGAAGTCGCACAAAGGAGTCCCACGTCGCCGGAGACCAACTTAGAAAGTCGTGCAATGCAGGTTAGAGTGCCGTGGACCCAGGCTTGGCTGTGCACAAAGGATTTCCGCCGGAAGTGCACAGGGGCCGAAGTAGCTGCAAAAGTCGCGGTTCCCAGCAATGCAGCCCAGCGAGGTGAGGCAAGGACTTACCTCCACCAAACTTGGACTGAAGAGTCACTGGACTGTGCGGGTCACTTGGACAGAGTCGCTGGATTCGAGGGACCTCGCTCGTCGTGCTGAGAGGAGACCCAAGGGACCGGTAATGCAGCTTTTTGGTGCCTGCGGTTGCAGGGGGAAGATTCCGTCGACCCACGGGAGATTTCTTCGGAGCTTCTGGTGCAGAGAGGAGGCAGACTACCCCCACAGCATGCACAAGCAGGAAAACAGTCGAGAAGGCGGCAGGATCAGCGTTACAGAGTTGCAGTAGTCGTCTTTGCTACTATGTTGCAGGTTTGCAGGCTTCCAGCGCGGTCAGCAGTCGATTCCTTGGCAGAAGGTGAAGAGAGAGATGCAGAGGAACTCGGATGAGCTCTTGCATTCGTTATCTAAAGTTTCCCCAGAGACAGAGACCCTAAATAGCCAGAAAAGAGGATTTGGCAACCTAGGAGAGAGGATAGGCTACTAACACCTGAAGGAGCCTATCAGAAGGAGTCTCTGACGTCACCTGGTGGCACTGGCCACTCAGAGCAGTCCAGTGTGCCAGCAGCACCTCTGTTTCCAAGATGGCAGAGGTCTGGAGCACACTGGAGGAGCTCTGGACACCTCCCAGGGGAGGTGCACGTCAGGGGAGTGGTCACTCCCCTTTCCTTTGTCCAGTTTCGCGCCAGAGCAGGGCTAAGGGGTCCCCTGAACCGGTGTAGACTGGCTTATGCAGAATTGGGCACATCTGTGCCCAACAAAGCATTTCCAGAGGCTGGGGGAGGCTACTCCTCCCCTGCCTTCACACCATTTTCCAAAGGGAGAGGGTGTAACACCCTCTCTCAGAGGAAGTCCTTTGTTCTGCCATCCTGGGCCAGGCCTGGCTGGACCCCAGGAGGGCATATGCCTGTCTGAGGGGTTGGCAGCAGCAGCAGCTGCAGTGAAACCCCAGGAAGGGCAGTTTGGCAGTACCAGGGTCTGTGCTACAGACCACTGGGATCATGGGATTGTGCCAACTATGCCAGGATGGCATAGAGGGGGCAATTCCATGATCATAGACATGTTACATGGCCATATTCGGAGTTACCATTGTGAAGCTACATATAGGTAGTGACCTATATGTAGTGCACGCGTGTAATGGTGTCCCCGCACTCACAAAGTTCAGGGAATTGGCTCTGAACAATGTGGGGGCACCTTGGCTAGTGCCAGGGTGCCCTCACACTAAGTAACTTTGCACCTAACCTTTACCAGGTAAAGGTTAGACATATAGGTGACTTATAAGTTACTTAAGTGCAGTGTAAAATGGCTGTGAAATAACGTGGACGTTATTTCACTCAGGCTGCAGTGGCAGGCCTGTGTAAGAATTGTCAGAGCTCCCTATGGGTGGCAAAAGAAATGCTGCAGCCCATAGGGATCTCCTGGAACCCCAATACCCTGGGTACCTCAGTACCATATACTAGGGAATTATAAGGGTGTTCCAGTAAGCCAATGTCAATTGGTAAAAATGGTCACTAGCCTGTCAGTGACAATTTGGAAAGAAATGAGAGAGCATAACCACTGAGGTTCTGATTAGCAGAGCCTCAGTGAGACAGTTAGTCACTACACAGGTAACACATTCAGGCACACTTATGAGCACTGGGGCCCTGGGTTACCAGGGTCCCAGTGACACATACAACTAAAACAACATATATACAGTGAAAAAATGGGGGTAACATGCCAGGCAAGATGGTACTTTCCTACAGTTCTGTAAGCTCTGATTACGAGATAAGAAGGAAAGCAGAACAGCTTGATGAATGGTTCCAGAATGGCACATTTAATGCTTCACTGTCACGTCCTGGCGGTGGTTACTGTGGCCAACAGATACCAATGGGTGTCACAAACATTTTATAAACTCCACAGGTGGTTTTAGAACTGGTAGGCTGGACCCTCGTGCTGTGTATCATCCGAACATGGGGGTATAGCAACAACATACAGTGTAGGGAAACTATGCCAGCAATGGTTGAAGAGTTCCTCACTAGATGCGGTTAAAGAACACCTCAGGCTCCTGTCTAATAACAATGACTTACTGGACTTCCTGTTAGGCCCCAGAAAACAAAGCAGAAAGCGCTTCTTATATGAAGTATATAATGAAATTTGGAAGCTTTCCCAACAAGAAGCTGCTGCCCGGTTAAGGCAAATAGCACAGGAAAACTTACAGAAGGCATTAGCTGTTGTAGACAATGGGATTAATACCCTGTCCGACCGGATATAAACCGTAAATAACATTGTCTCTTCTGCAATAGACATAATTCAAAGTGATGTTTCTTCTTTACACCATGGACAGAGTGAATGCAAGACTTCTGTCAGCCATTCGATGGTTTGTAAACAGCTGTCCTTCCACGGGGCGTGTAACACTTCGGCAGCGAACCTGGCTTGTATCTGAAGGGAGTTCCACTCCCCTTGATTAGACCTGCATTCGAGGTGCTTTCAAATGGCAGCTATGTTCTCCTCAACAGTGAAGACTGTTGTGGGATGCAAGCCTGAATAGTCTATGTTGTTTCGGTCTCTAAGATTGTTACATGCTGCAGGAACATACTTTTTCCTCCCACTAGACAAAGAGAGGTAGCTGACATTTGTCCCCATATTGCTACTTCTAATGTGAATTTTGAGAAGCTGAGCAGACTCAAGGCTTTATTGTTCCAAAAACATGTGGTGCTCACGTCTGCACGCGAGACCTATGCACTTCGGGTGGCAAGGTCATCAGCAGAGATACTGTCCCTTTTAAGTACCAACTTTCCGAGACATTTTGGTGAACTGGTGGGACGAATATTTAATGCATCCAGTACTACTCGAATCGCAAACTTCTTGTTGTTGGTTCTGGTTTCATTCACACCTTCTCCTCTATATTCGGATTAATACCACCAGCCATCCACTCAATATTTTCCAGTATTTTAGGGGGATTGCAGATAACTTTGGCTATATTATGTGGTATTTTGCTACTGCTACTTTTTCTTCACAATGACTGTCCCGACGCAACAAGGAGGAATGAAAGCGCTCCCACCAGCGCAGCTGTGTTGTGAACACATGATGCAGTACTTCGGAGCAACACTCCTGGAGCAATTGGAGTGTGACTGGTCCCTGTCATTCAGACCAGTTTTGCATTGTGTGCAGCCTGTGTTTCGATGCTTCTGGTGCTTGTTTGAAATGCACTGAAAGTTTGTGTTTCTACACAGCGCTTGCTTTTATTGGATGCTGATCTGTTGATGTTCTCACTGAGGGTTCATTACCTGACATGCGCGTTGAGGGTGCGTTTGCTACAGGAAGCTGCTTATCAGTTGCCCTTCCTGGAGGATGAGGCTCTGAACTCATTATTTGGCACATCATGGAATGCTGCTGCTTTGGCTGAAGCTCAGGCTATGGAACACGAATGCTCCTTGGTTCTTCTTGGCGATGAGTTTTCTACTTTACCACCTGCCGAAGTTTCCTGTCTTCAATTTTCCCAGATTCTATTGGCAACTTCCATAATGACTCTAACTCTTGAAATTCGGCCTTTTGTACACCACAAGTTAATGTTTTAAATTGTCCTTTTATACATGCTCAAGTGTCCCTTTAACTTGTCATTATTGACATTTTTTATACATATATCTTAGGTTGAATTTTAGTAGCTTTTTATATATAAATTAGGCTTTTTAACCACCTTTAAACCGGCAAGGGGAGGGTGTTGTGTAGCCATTTTAGTTATAGCTCCATGCATGGTATTTTAGCACCCTAGGCCTGCCGCTGTGCACTTTAACCCAGATATATTTTATTCAGCTTTGTTTATTATTTTAACAATAGCCACATTTGCGGTCTTGTTTTATTTATTTCTATCTGGCTGTTCTTTGCTTAGGCTAACAATGTGGCCCATATTTATACTTTTTTAGCGCCGCATTTGCGTCATTTTTTTACGCAAAAGCGTCGCAAACGTACAAAATACAATTGTATTTTGTACATTTGCGCTGTTTTTGCATCAAAAAAATGACGCAAATGCGGCACTAAAGAAGTATAAATATGGGCCTGTGTTTTTAAACAAGCACTCTGTGCTTCTCTCAAGGCTGCAGTAAGACAGGTTGCCGGTAAAACGTGGTAACACTTTGTCTCTGGTATTCATAGAAATATACACATCCTTACATAGGGACATTTTCCCAGAAAATCAGCTGTTTTATTATAACAAAACTTCCCTGTCCATTACATGTTAGAGGGAGATTTCAGCCAGATGACCACGACTGTATGATGATTGCTGAACGCTTCGCTACAGCTGCTTATGCAGACTTCAGGCTTTGCCCAGGTATGGGGGATGATGTCTTCCCAGGGGACCTGAAGGGCAGAACTAGAGCTTAACACGCTGTACTCTAATATAGCCTAGGTAGGAATTAGTCAATTGACTCTAGTGCCAATATGGTAGCGTTATTTCTATGCTTTACTCTCCTTGTCACAATTTTAATCCCGTCAAACTTTATCATCCTGGTTATAGCAGTACATGCTTTATTATCTAAGATGAGGTTACTTCATTAAAACCTTATTGAAACATATACTGCCTCTGCTTGTCACTGTATGTGTGAGACTAATGTAACTGAGAGAAACGGATGAGATCTGAGTGACCACGATTTCCCTGAAGAGTCAATTAAGTCATGCACTCGGCTGCCCAATCATCCCTGCTCTTGGGTAGAGATGAGGCACTGCTAGTTGGCTGGAGCAAAACCCGGACTGGGGCAACATGTGTCACCTGTAGTAGGTTAGACTCAGTCCCCGACACCACAGGCGATTCTGCCGCTCAAATCCGGTAGTCTCATTAGAATAATGAGAGCCTATGCGACACACTCACTTTCACTCGCGCACACACATTCACTCGCATACACGCGTGCATACACCACCCCCTCCACATACACGCACGCATACACCACCCCCTCCACATAAACGCAGTCCCACACGCACACACAGACACCCTCCCTCCCCTGTCGGACGATCACTTCCCTTTTCTGACAAGGAGGTCGTCCGGAAGGGGATGGGTCCTGACGCTTCCACTGCCGTTATCGCACTGCGTTCAGGACACCGCCGCGCTGTATTACAGGTCATAATATGGCAGGCGGAGTCCTTCTGACGTGGCGGTGCCGGTGGTGAATCGGCCTCTCCACCGCCATACGCCAGGCCAACAGCTGTCGGATTTCCACCTGAAATTGGGCAGAAATCTGACAGCAGTCGTAATAGGGCAGTCTTGAGACCGCCACCGGTCTTCTGGCGCCCGCCGCTTCTGCAGTCTTTGTAAAAGACTGCCGAAGTCCTAATGAGGGCCAGAGGAAATGCCTTCTTGGCATGGTTACCCCCTAACTTTTTGCCTTTTTGCTGATGCCAGTTATGAGTGAAAGTGTGCTGGGACTCTGCTAACCAGGCCCCTGCACCAGTGTTCTTTCCCTAAACTGTACCTTTGTTCCCACAATTGGCACAGCCCTGGCATACACATAAGTCCCTTGTAAATGGTACCCCTGGTACCAAGGGCCCTGTGGCCAGGGAAGGTCTCTAAGGGCTGCAGCGTGTATTATGCCACCCTAGGGACCCCTCACTCAGCACAGACACACTGCTTGCCAACTTGTGTATGCTGGTGGGGAGAAAATGACTAAGTCGACATGGCACTCGCCTCAGGGTGTCATGCCAACCTCACACTGCCCATGGCATAGATAAGTCACTCCTCTAGAAGGCCTTACAGCCCTAAGACAGGGTGCACTATACCATAGGTGAGGACATAGGTGCACGAGCACTATGCCCCTACAGTGTCTAAGCAAAACCTTAGACATTGTAAGTGCAGGGTAGCCATAAGAGTATATGGTCTGGGAGTCTGTCATACACAAACTTCACAGCATCATAATGGCTGCAATGAAAACTGGGAAGTTTGGTATCAAACGTCTCAGCACAATAAATGCACACTGATGCCAGTGTACATTTTATTGTGAAATACACCCAGAGGGCATCTTAGAGATGCCCCCTGAAAACATACCCGACTTCCAGTGTGGGCTGACTAGTTTTGCCAGCCTGCCACACACCAGACATGTTGCTGGCCACATGGGGAGAGTGCCTTTGTCTCTCTGTGGCTAGTAACAATCCTGTACTGGGTGGAGGTGCTTCTCACCTCCCCCTGCAGGAACTGTAACACCTGGCGGTGAGCCTCAAAGGCTCACCCCCTTTGTTAAGGCGCCACAGGGCATCCCAGCCAGTGGAGATACCCGCCCCCTCCGGCTACGGCCCCACTTTTGGCGGTAAGGCCGGAGGAGATAATGAGAAAAACAAGGAGGAGTCACTGGCCAGTCAGGACAGCCCCTAAGGTGTCCTGAGCTGAAGTGACTCTGACTTTTAGAAATCCTCCATCTTGCAGATGGAGGATTCCCCCAATAGGATTAGGGATGTGCCCCCCTCCCCTCAGGGAGGAGGCACAAAGAGGGTGTAGCCACCCTCAGGGTTAGTAGCCATTGGCTACTAACCCCCCAGACCTAAACACACCCCTAAATTCAGTATTTAGGGGCACCCCAGAACATAGGAAACGAGATTCCTGCAACCTGAAGACGAAGAAGGACTGCTGACCTGAAGCCCTGCAGAGAAGATGGAGACACCAAATGCTTTGGCCCCAGCCTTACCAGCCTGTCTCCCCACTTCGAGAAAAACTGCAACAGCGACGCGTCCCCCAGGGTCCAGCGACCTCTGAAGCCTCAAAGGACTACCCTGCATCTAAAAGGACCAAGAACTCCTGAGGACAGCGGCCCTGTTCCACAAAGACTGAAATTTGCAACAAAGAAACAACTTTTAAAGGACTCCATGTTTCCCGCCGGAAGCGTGAGACTTTCCACTCTGCACCCGACGCCCCCGGCTCGACCTGTGGAGAAACAACACTACAGGGAGCACACCCCGGCAACTGCGAGCCTGTGAGTAGCCAGAGTTGCCCCCTCTGAGCCCCTACAGCGACGCCTGCAGAGGGAATCCAGAGGCTCCCCCTGACCGCGACTGCCTGCTTCAAAGAACCTGACGCCTGGTAAAGACACTGCACCCGCAGCCCCCAGGATCTGTATGAGCTAAATACAGCCATATGTACAATCGGTGCTGCAGCATGCCCTATGATGAAGCATGCCACGGAAGTGGGTGAGGCCACTGTGCACAAAAGAATTGGATTCCTTTAGGAGATAATGCCAATGTGCATAACGGACATCAGTCTCTGAGGCGAGGGTCTATTACAAGCGAGATGGCCTTTAACAACTGGTATGGCCTAAAGCAGAAGGGCTATGCATTGCCAGTACAAGTTACAACCAGCTTTCTTTTGAGGGTCCCTTCTTACCTACTGCATTGTGTGCACTCCCTGGAAGATTCCCCGGTGTGCTAGTTGTTTCAAATTCTTTATTCTAAACAACATTTGGTATGCAGTAGACATGCAGTAATTCTATACATTGTCTCCTTAAATGACAACTAAGATTTTACGCCCGATGTATGCTACTGCTCCCTTGCTGATTTATGTAAACCAACACCATTTAGTTGCACTCCATATAAATGTTGGACCTAAATTGCTTTCTATGTGCTTTATGATAAGTTGCACCCAGCTTGACTACTGTACTCTTGTAATTTAGACAGAACGTTGTATATATGCTCTACCTCCAGACCACTACTGCTTTACAGAGCACCACTGTAGGAGGCTGGACTGGCTTGTAGTGAGTACCAAGGGGTACTTGCACCTTGCACCAGGCCCAGTTATCCCTTATAAGTGTATAGGGTGTCTAGCAGCATAGGCTGATAGATAATGGTAGCTTAGCAGAGCAGCTTAGGCTGAACTAGGAGACGAGTGAAGCTCCTACAGTACCACTAGTGTCACTTGCACAATATCATAAGAAAACACAATACACAGTTATACTAAAAATAAAGGTACTTTATTTTTATGACAATATGCCAAAGTATCTCAGAGTGTACCCTCAGTGAGAGGATAGGAAATATACACAAGATATATGTACACAATACTAAAAATATGCAGTATAGTCTTAGAAAACAGTGCAAACAATGTATAGTTACAATAGGATGCAATGGGGACACATAGGGATAGGGGCAACACAAACCATATACTCCAAAAGTGGAATGCGAACCACGAATGGACCCCAAACCTATGTGACCTTGTAGAGGGTCGCTGGGACTATTAGAAAATAGAGAGGGTTAGAAAAATAGCCCACACCAAGACCCTGAAAAGTGAGTGCAAAGTGCATTAAAGTTCCCCAAAGGACAAAGAAGTCGTGATAGGGGAATACTGCAGGAAAGACACAAACCAGCAATGCAACAATGATGGATTTCCAGTCGAGGGTACCTGTGGAACAAGGAGACCAAGTCCAAAAGTCACAAGCAAGTCGGAGATGGGCAGATGCCCAGGAAATGCCAGCTGTGGGTGCAAAGAAGCTTCTACGGGACAGAAGAAGCTGAGGTTTCTGCAGGAACGACAAGGGCTAGAGACTTCCCCTTTGGAGGATGGATCCCTCACGCCGTGGAGAGTCATGCAGAAGTGTTTTCCCGCCGAAAGACCGCCAACAAGCCTTGCTAGCTGCAAATCGTGCGGTAAGCCTTTTTGGATGCTGCTGTGGCCCAGGAGGGACCAGTTTGTCGCAAATTGCGTCAGGAGAGAGAGGGGGCGTCGAGCAAGACAAGGAGCCCTCTCAGCAGCAGGTAGCACCCAGAGAAGTGCCAGAAACAGGCACTACGAGGATGCGTGAAACGGTGCTCACCCGAAGTTGCACAAAGGAGTCCCACGTCGCCGGAGACCAACTTAGAAAGTCGTGCAATGCAGGTTAGAGTGCCGTGGACCGAGGCCTGGCTGTGCACAAAGGATTTCCACCGGAAGTGCACAGGGGCCGGAGTAGCTGCAAAATTCGCGGTTCCCAGCAATGCAGTCTGGCGTGGGGAGGCAAGGACTTACCTCCACCAAACTTGGACTGAAGAGTCACTGGACTGTGGGAGTCACTTGGACAGAGTTGCTGGATTCAAGGGACCTCGCTCGTCGTGCTGAGAGGAGACCCAAGGGACCGGTAATGCAGCTTTTTGGTGCCTGCGGTTGCAGGGGGAAGATTCCGTCGACCCACGGGAGATTTCTTCGGAGCTTCTAGTGCAGAGAGGAGGCAGACTACCCCTACAGCATGCACCACCAGAAAAACAGTCGAGAAGGCGGCAGGATCAGCGTTACAGAGTTGCAGTAGTCTTCTTTGCTACTATGTTGCAGTTTTGCAGGCTTCCAGCGCGGTCAGCAGTCGATTCCTTGGCAGAAGGTGAAGAGAGAGATGCAGAGGAACTCGGATGAGCTCTTGCATTCGTTATCTAAAGTTTCCCCAGAGACAGAGACCCTAAATAGCCAGAAAAAAGGGTTTGGCTACCTAGGAGAGAGGATAGGCTAGCAACACCTGAAGGAGCCTATCAGAAGGAGTCTCTGACGTCACCTGGTGGCACTGGCCACTCAGAGCAGTCCAGTGTGCCAGCAGCACCTCTGTTTCCAAGATGGCAGAGGTCTGGAGCACACTGGAGGAGCTCTGGACACCTCCCAGGGGAGGTGCAGGTCAGGGGAGGGGTCACTCCCCTTTCCTTTGTCCAGTTTCGCGCCAGAGCAGGGCTAAGGGGTCCCCTGAACCGGTGTAGACTGGCTTATGCAGAATTGGGCACATCTGTGCCCAAGAAAGCATTTCCAGAGGCTGGGGGAGGCTACTCCTCCCCTGCCTTCACACCATTTTCCAAAGGGAGAGGGTGTAACACCCTCTCTCAGAGGAAGTCCTTTGTTCTGCCATCCTGGGACAAGCCTGGCTTGACCCCAGGAGGGCAGAAACCTGTCTGAGGGGTTGGCAGCAGCAGCAGCAGCAGCTGCAGTGAAACCCCAGGAAAGGCAGTTTGGCAGTACCAGGGTCTGTGCTACAGACCACTGGGATCATGGGATTGTGCCAACTATGCCAGGATGGCATAGAGGGGGCAATTCCATGATCATAGACATGTTACATGGCCATATTCGGAGTTACCATTGTGAAGCTACATATAAGTAGTGACCTATATGTAGTGCACGCGTGTAATGGTGTCCCCGCACTCACAAAGTCCGGGGAATTGGCCCTGAACAATGTGGGGGCACCTTGGCTAGTGCCAGGGTGCCCTCACACTAAGTAACTTTGCACCTAACCTTTATCAGGTAAAGGTTAGACATATAGGTGACTAATAAGTTACTTAAGTGCAGTGTAAAATGGCTGTGAAATAACGTGGACGTTATTTCACTCAGGCTGCAGTGGCAGGCCTGTGTAAGAATTGTCAGAGCTCCCTATGGGTGGCAAAAGTAATGCTGCAGACCATAGGGATCTCCTGGAACCCCAATACCCTGGGTGCCTCAGTACCATATACTAGGGAATTATAAGGGTGTTCCAGTAAGCCAATGTAAATTGGTAAAAATGGTCACTAGCCTGTTAGTGACAATTTGAAAGAAATGAGAGAGCATAACCACTGAGGTTCTGATTAGCAGAGCCTCAGTGAGACAGTTAGTCACTACACAGGTAACACATTCAGGCACACTTATGAGCACTGGGGCCCTGGAGAACAGGGTCCCAGTGACACATATAACTAAAACAACATATATACAGTGAAAAATGGGGGTAACATGCCAGGCAAGATGCTACTTTCCTACACAACCCCCCCCCAAACGAAGGACAATAAGACTAGCCATGACCTGATGAGTCTTCATTGTCTAAGTGGAAATATCTGGAGAGTCCATCTGCATTGGAGTGGCTACTCCCAGGTCTATGTTCCACTGTATAGTCCATTCCCTGTAGGGATATGGACAACCTCAACAATTTAGGATTTTCACCTTTCATTTGTTTTAGCCAAACTAGAGGTTTGTGGTCTGTCTGAACAATGAAGTGAGTGCCAAACAGGTATGGCCTCAACTTCTTCAGTGCCCAGACCACAGCAAAGGCCTCCCTCTCAATGGCACCCAAAGCTTTTCTCTAGGGGTCAACCTCCTGCTAATAAAAGCAACAGGTTGATCCTGGCCCTCAGAATTAAGTTGTGATAGGACTGCCCCTACTCCTAATTCAGATGCATCAGTTTGGACATAGAATTTTTTAGAGTAACAAGGGCTTTTCAGGACAGGTGCAGAGCACATGGCCTGCTTCAGCTCCTCAAAAGCTTTCTGACAGTTTGCTGTCCATAATACCGTTTTAGGCATTTTCTTGGATGTGAGGTCATTAAGAGGGGCTGCAATGGAGCCATAGTTCTTAATGAACCTCCTGTAATACCCAGTGAGACCTAGGAAGGCTCTCACCTGAGTTTGAGTGGTAGGGGGAACCCAATCAATAATTGTTTGGATTTTCCCCTGTAGTGGTGCAATCTGTTCCCCACCAACAAGGTGTCCCAGATAAACCACCTTTCCCTGCATTATCTGGCACTTTGAAGCCTTGATAGTGAGGCCTGCCTTTTGCAGGGCCTCCAAAACTTTCCATAGGTGGACCATGTGATCATCCCAGCTGGAGCTAAATACAGCTATATCGTCCAAATATGCTGCACTGAAAGCCTCCAGCCCTTGCAGGACTGTGTTCACCAATCTCTGAAAAGTGGCAGGTGCATTTTTCAATCCAAAAGGCATTACAGTGAACTGGTAATGTCCTCCAATGGTTGAAAATGCAGTTTTAGGATCTTCTGATAATTTGATCTGCCAATACCCTGCAGTCAAATCAAAAGTGCTTAGATACTTGGCAGATGCCAGTGTATCTATGAGCTCATCTGCCCTGGGTATAGGGTGAGCATCAGTTTTGGTTACCTGGTTGAGACCTCTGTAGTCTACACAAAACCGCATTTCTTTCTTTCCATCCTTGGAATGAGGTTTTGGTACAAGTACCACAGGAGAAGCCCATGGACTTTCAGAGTGCTCAACCACTCCCAGTTCCAACATTTTCTGCACCTCTTGCTTTATGCAGTCCCTGACATGGTCAGGCTGCCTATAGATCTTACTTTTGACAGGCAAGCTGTCTCCAGTATCTATAGTGTGCTCACACCAAGAAGTGGTACCTGGCACAGTAGAGAAAAGTTCAGAAAACTGACCCAGGAGATTTGTGCAATGGTCTTTCTGCTCAGCAGTAAGACAATCAGCCAAAACTACACCTTCCACTGGAGCATCTTGTTCTGTGGAAGAGAAGAGATCAGGTAGAGGATCACTGTCTTCTTCCTGTCCCTCATCAGTTGCCATGAGCAGGGTGAGATCAGCCCTGTCATAGTAGGGTTTTAGGCGGTTGACATGGAGCACCCTAAGGGGACTCCTGGCAGTGCCTAAGTCAACTAAATAGGTGACTTCACCCTTTTTCTCAACAATTGTGTGGGGACCACTCCATTTATATTGGAGTGCTCTTGGGGCCACAGGCTCCAAGACCCAAACTTTCTGCCCTGGTTTGTACTGAACCAAAACAGCCTTCTGGTCATGCCATTGCTTTTGGAGCTCTTGGCTGGCCTGAAGGTTTTTACTGGCCTTTTTCATATACTCAGCCATCCTTGATCTGAGGCCAAGTACATAATCCACAATATCTTGTTTTGGAGCTTTTAAAGGTTGTTCCCAACCCTTCTTGACAAGTGTTAGTGGACCCCTAACAGGGTGACCAAAGAGGAGTTCAAAGGGGCTGAAGCCCACTCCTTTCTGGGGTACCTCCCTGTAGGCAAAAAGGAGGCATGGTAACAGGATATCCCATCTCCTGCGGAGTTTTTCAGGGAGACCCATAATCATGCCTTTGAGAGTTTTGTTAAATCTCTCCACTTGTTTGTGGATGATAGGGTGTAGTGAACTTATAAGTCACACCACACTCCTTCCACATGGCCTTTAAGTATGCAGACATGAAATTGCTTCCCCTGTCTGATACTACTTCCTTTGGGAAGCCCACCCTGGAAAATATTCCCAGGAGGGCCTTTGCCACTGCAGGAGCTGTAGTGGTCCTTAAAGGAATTGCTTCAGGATATCTTGTGGCATGGTCCACTACCACCAAGATAAACCTATTGCCTGAAGCAGTAGGAGGGTCAAGGGGGCCAACTATGTCAACCCCTACCCTTTCAAAGGGTACCCCAACCACAGGCAGTGGAATAAGGGGTGCCTTTGGGGTGCCACCTCTCTTGCCACTGGCTTGACAGGTTTCACAGGACTTACAAAAATCTTTTGTGTCCTCAGACATTCTAGGCCAATGAAACAAGGGAACAAGCCTGTCCCAAGTTTTCATTTGTCCCAGATGCCCAGCTAGGGGAATGTCGTGGGCCAGAGTTAGGAGGAACTTTCTGTACTCCTGAGGAATCACTAACCTCCTGGCAGTTCCAGGTTTAGGATCCCTTGCTTCAGTGTACAAGAGGTTGTCCTCCCAGTAAACTCTGTGAGAGTCACTGACATCCCCATTAGCCTGTTTGACAGCTTGCTGTCTTAGACCCTCTAGTGTGGGACAGGTTTGCTGTGCCACACTCAGCTCCTCCCTGGCAGGCCCCCCTTCACCCAAAAGCTCAGCAGTGTCTGCTTCCAGCTCCTCTGGTGTAGGTTCTGCACAGGGTGGAAATTCTTCTTCCTCAGAAGTAGAATCCACTGTAGAGGGAGGGATAGTAGGAAGTGGTTTGCTTCTACTAGCCCTAGCTTTAGGGAGCACTTGGTCCATTGTTCCAGGATCCAAGCTTCCCTGTCCTTTTTGCTTTTTGGCCTGAGCCCTGGTTAAAGCAAAAATATGCCCTGGGATGCCCAGCATTGCTGCATGGGCCTCCAACTCCACATCTGACCAAGCTGATGTCTCCAAAGCATTTCCTAGTAGACAGTCTACAGGTAAATCTGTGGCTACCACAACTTTCTTTGGACCAGTAACCCCCCCCCAGTTGAGATTTACAACAGCCATGGGGTGGCTAAGTGTGTTGTTGTGAGCATCGGTTACTTGGTACTGGTGACCAAGTAGGTGTTGTTCAGGGTGGACCAGTTTCTCTATGACCATAGTCACACTGGCACCAGTGTCCCTGTAGGCCTGAACCTCAACACCATTTATTACGGGTAGCTGCTTGTACTTATCCATATTAAGAGGAGAAGCAACTAAGGTGGCTAAATCAATAGCCCCCTCAGAGACTAACACAGCCTCTGTGGTCTCCCTAACAAGACCAACCCCAACTAAGTTACCAAAAGTGAGCCCAGCTACTCCCTTGGATTGGCTATTAGTAGGTTTGCTCCCACCACCACTGCTTTTAGTAGGGACACTAGGTGTAGCAGTAGGGGTTGTAGTGGTAGGAGGCTTGGTGCTTTTCTTTGGACAACTGGGATCTGTTGTCCAATGGCCTTTTACTTTACATAAATAGCACCATGGTTTCTTTTCTTTGTTTTGATTAAAAGAGGATTTGGGCCCACCACCCCCACCAGAGTGTTTTTGTGGGCCTGATGAAGACTCATTTTTACATTTGTCCCCACCCTTGTCAGAAGACTTACCATCCTTCTTTTTGTTGCCATCTTTGTCACCCCCTGTATGAACTTTTCTGTTCACCCTTGTTCTGACCCATTTGTCTGCCTTCTTTCCCAATTCTTGGGGAGAGGTCAGATCAGAGTCCACCAAGTACTGGTGCAACAAATCAGACACACAATTATTAAGAATATGCTCTCTCAGGATCAAGTTATACAGGCTGTCATAATCAGTAACTTTACTGCCATGTAACCACCCCTCCAAGGCCTTCACTGAATGGTCAATGAAATCAACCCAGTCTTGTGAAGACTCCTTTTTGGTCTCTCTGAACTTTATCCTGTATTGTTCAGTGGTTAAGCCATAACCATCCAGGAGTGCATTCTTAAGAACTGTAAAATTATTGGCATCACTTTCTTTCACAGTAAGGAGCCTATCCCTACATTTTCCACTAAATGATAGCCATAGGATAGCAGCCCACTGCCTTTGAGGGACATCCTGTACAACACAGGCCCTCTCAAGTGCAGCAAACCACTTGTGAATGTCATCCCCCTTCTTATAAGGGGGAACTATCTTATGCAGATTCCTGGAATCATGCTCTTTTGCAGGATGACTATGGGGAATACTGCCGCTGCCACCATGGGTTTCTAAACCCAACTTCTGT
Organism: Pleurodeles waltl; assembly: GCF_031143425.1. Classification (NCBI taxonomy): domain Eukaryota; kingdom Metazoa; phylum Chordata; class Amphibia; order Caudata; family Salamandridae; genus Pleurodeles; species Pleurodeles waltl. The sequence goes on from NC_090439.1 coordinate 1,142,559,365, forward strand.
CTTTCCTTCTCTAGTTCTAAAGACTGTCTATCCAAATCCAGCTGTTGCTTTTTAAGCTTCAGTCTGGTTTGTTCCACCCTCAACTTATTGAGCTCCCTTTCTAACAATCTGTCTTCAGGGTTGGTGGGAGGGACATTCTTAGACACAGAGGTATGATGGGAATGAACAGAAGGAGACCTGTCCCTTACAGAGGGCACCCTAACAGCTTGGCTGACAGTGTAATGTGAGAGCACATCATCTGTATGATGTGACTCCACCTCAGTACCAACTATGCTAGACTGTCTAGTAATGGGCAGGCTAAGAAGTTTCTTTCCTGAATCTTTTCCTGGGGGAGTCCCTGGATCAGATTGGGAACCATTAGCTACTTTTTCAACAGATGGGGCACCTTTAGCCTTATCTTGTTCTCTAAGCATGTTAAGTAATAATTCCAAGGAAGGATTCTTCCCTACACTCAAACCTCTCTCTATGCAGAGACTCCTTGCTCCTTTCCAGCTAAGGTGATCATATGCAATTTTGGACAGATCAAACTTTTGGCCTGTGCCTGTGCCTGTGCCAGACATTTTTAGAGAGAGTTAAAGTGATAGAAAAAGAGAAAAAAGTTTGTCAGAGCTTTTTAGAAAGACAGAAAAAAAGCTTTTTAAACTTTTAAGAACTTTTTGAAAGTTTAGAAGTACTTTTCAGCACTTTAGAAAAGAGTGAAAAGAGGAAATGCAAAACTTTTTAGTTATGTGTACACACACTGAACTTGTTTTGTATATTTTTCTCTTATGAAAAGTACAATGACAAGAGTGGTAAGTAGTCTCAAAGCACTTATCCCACCGCTGCACAACCAATGTAGGAGGCTGGACTGGCTTGTAGTGAGTACCAAGGGGTACTTGCACCTTGCACCAGGCCCAGTTATCCCTTATTAGTGTATATGGTGTCTAGCAGCATAGGCTGATAGATAATGGTAGCTAAGCAGAGCAGCTTAGGCTGAACTAGGAGACGAGTGAAGCTCCTACAGTACCACTAGTGTCACTTGCACAATATCATAAGAAAACACAATACACAGTTATACTAAAAATAAAGGTACTTTATTTTTATGACAATATGCCAAAGTATCTCAGAGTGTACCCTCAGTGAGAGGATAGGAAATATACACAAGATATATGTACACAATACTAAAAATATGCAGTATAGTCTTAGAAAACAGTGCAAACAATGTATAGTTACAATAGGATGCAATGGGGACGCATAAGGATAGGGGCAACACAAACCATATACTCCAAAAGTGGAATGCGAACCACGAATGGACCCCAAACCTATGTGACCTTGTAGAGGGTCACTGGGACTATTAGAAAATAGAGAGGGTTCGAAAAATAGCCCACCCCAAGACCCTGAAAAGTGAGTGCAAAGTGCACTAAAGTTCCCCAAAGGACAAAGAAGTCGTGATAGGGGAATACTGCAGGAAAGACACAAACCAGCAATGCAACAACAATGGATTTCCAGTCGAGGGTACCTGTGGAACAAGGGGACCAAGTCCAAAAGTCACAAGCAAGTCGGAGATGGGCAGATGCCCAGGAAATGCCAGCTGTGGGTGCAAAGAAGCTTCTACTGGACAGAAGAAGCTGAGGTTTCTGCAGGAACGACAAGGGCTAGAGACTTCCCCTTTGGAAGATGGATCCCTCACGCCGTGGAGAGTCGTGCAGAAGTGTTTTCCCGCCGAAAGATGGCCAACAAGCCTTGCTAGCTGCAAATCGTGCGGTAAGCGTTTTTGGATGCTGCTGAGGCCCAGGAGGGACCAGGATGTCGCAAATTGCGTCAGGAGAGAGAGGGGGCGTCGAGCAAGACAAGGAGCCCTCTCAGCAGCAGGTAGCACCCGGAGAAGTGCCAGAAACAGGCACTACGAGGATGCGTGAAACAGTGCTCACCCAAAGTTGCACAAAGGAGTCCCACGTCGCCGGAGACCAACTTAGAAAGTCGTGCAATGCAGGTTAGAGTGCCGTGGACCCAGGCTTGGCTGTGCACAAAGGATTTCCGCCAGAAGTGCACAGGGGCCGGAGTAGCTGCAAAAGTCGCGGTTCCCAGCAATGCAGTCTGGCGTGGGGAGGCAAGGACTTACCTCCACCAAACTTGGACTGAAGAGTCACTGGACTGTGGGAGTCACTTGGACAGAGTTGCTGGATTCAAGGGACCTCGCTCGTCGTGCTGAGAGGAGACCCAAGGGACCGGTAATGCAGCTTTTTTGGTGCCTGCGTTGCCGTCGACCCACGGGAGATTTCTTCGGAGCTTCTAGTGCAGAGAGGAGGCAGACTTCCCCCACAGCATGCACCACCAGGAAACCAGTCGAGAAGGCGGCAGGATCAGCGTTACAGAGTTGCAGTAGTCGTCTTTGCTACTATGTTGCAGTTTTGCAGGCTTCCAGCGCGGTCAGCAGTCGATTCCTTGGCAGAAGGTGAAGAGAGAGATGCAGAGGAACTCGGATGAGTTCTTGCATTCGTTATCTAAAGTTTCCCCAGAGACCCTAAATAGCCAGAAAAGAGGGTTTGGCTACCTAGGAGAGAGGATAGGCTAGCAACACCTGAAGGAGCCTATCAGAAGGAGTCTCTGACGTCACCTGGTGGCACTGGCCACTCAGAGCAGTCCAGTGTGCCAGCAGCACCTCTGTTTCCAAGATGGCAGAGGTCTGGAGCACACTGGAGGAGCTCTGGACACCTCCCAGGGAAGGTGCAGGTCAGGGGAGTGGTCACTCCCCTTTCCTTTGTCCAGTTTCGCGCCAGAGCAGGGCTAAGGGGTCCCCTGAACCAGTGTAGACTGGCTTATGCCGAATTGGGCACATCTGTGCCCAAGAAAGCATTTCCAGAGGCTGGGGAGGCTACTCCTCCCCTGCCTTCACACCATTTTCCAAAGGGAGAGGGTGTAACACCCTCTCTCAGAGGAAGTCCTTTGTTCTGCCATCCTGGGACAAGCCTGGCTTGACCCCAGGAGGGCAGAAACCTGTCTGAGGGGTTGGCAGCAGCAGCAGCTGCAGTGAAACCCCAGGAAAGGCAGTTTGGCAGTACCAGGGTCTGTGCTACAGACCACTGGGATCATGGGATTGTGCCAACTATGCCAGAATGGCATAGAGGGGGCTATTCCATGATCTTAGACATGTTACATGGCCATATTCGGAGTTACCATTGTGAAGCTACATATAGGTAGTGACCTATATGTAGTGCACGCGTGTAATGGTGTCCCCGCACTCACAAAGTCCGGGGAATTGGCCCTGAACAATGTGGGGGCACCTTGGCTAGTGCCAGGGTGCCCTCACACTAAGTAACTTTGCACCTAACCTTTACCAGGTAAAGGTTAGACATATAGGTGACTTATAAGTTACTTAAGTGCAGTGTAAAATGGCTGTGAAATAACGTGGACGTTATTTCACTCAGGCTGCAGTGGCAGGCCTGTGTAAGAATTGTCAGAGCTCCCTATGGGTGGCAAAAGAAATGCTGCAGCCCATAGGGATCTACTGGAACCCCAATACCCTGGGTACCTCAGTACCATATACTAGGGAATTATAAGGGTGTTCCAGTAAGCCAATGTAAATTGGTAAAATTGGTCACTAGCCTGTTAGTGACAATTTGAAAGAAATGAGAGAGCATAACCACTGAGGTTCTGATTAGCAAAGCCTCAGTGAGACAGTTAGTCACTACACAGGTAACACATTCAGGCACACTTATGAGCACTGGGGCCCTGGGTGACAGGGTCCCAGTGACACATACAACTAAAACAACATATATACAGTGAAAAATGGGGGTAACATGCCGGGCAAGATGGTACTTTCCTACAACCACCCACCCAAGAGGCCTGGTTTACGCTTTACAAAACTAAATATGTGCCGTAATGTACCTCCTAGTGTACATTATAAGGATAATGCAAGACCATATAGAAGAACGAGGACTTAGGCCCAAGTTGCTTAATAAGGTCATGGAAGTCTGTGGTGACTTGCAATATCCTTGGATTGCTTGTGTTCTAGGTGAGAGAAGACCTGACTTGGCAATTTGGTGGGATTTTTTGCATGTGGCTGGGTCTGGGTGGCATAGAAAGCAAAAGAACAATGGGTCAGAATGCTACCATGAACAAATGCCAGTGATTAGACTATTTGCATGTATTCTTGCCATCACATTTTATGTTTGATGTAACACCCTAAAAGGCCTCTGGTACAACCAGGCGTCGGTCGTGTGCTCACTGTGCCAATGGAACTAACTGCACCCGAATGAATAGGCCCAAATGGACCAAGGGTGGTATTGGGTGACTTCCTCAGGTGCAAACAGGACTTGGTTTGGCAGTTCTGGCATGACTGTGCCTACTGGAGCAGGATCACAGCAGATTTGCATATTGCTGGGGCTAATCTGAGGTGGCATGGCGGGTAAAAAAAACAGTGGACTGGAACGCAGCCCTGAGTAATTACCAGTGACTGAGATTAATTCCGGCTTTCCATCCAACACTTTTTTTTTTATATATGCCATTCACTTCCTACAGTTGACTAGAGACGTCACAACCCAACTGTAATAACAAAAGTAGAAACAACCATTTCTACAAGGTTTGCAGGCTTCTAGGTGTTATAAGTAAATAAATAAAGCTTCTAGAATGATCCACCCAGTCAAGGTAGAAGTTTCGCAAGTAAGCAGGGCAAAACAGAAAAACAATTGTTGGAATGCTGGAGCAGAAGACTATACCTGCCATTATGGTCCAACTGACAATATTCCAATGTTCTTACTGCTCTTAGAGGTGGAACATGCTCCCCACAGGGGCGGGTCCTCCATAAGGGAGGAGTAGCGTTGCCCCCCTGCCAGCAGTGGCAGCTGCAAACCTTTTCCCCAAAAAGTATAATAAACTGGGTTTATTATAGTTTTTTGGGAAAAGGGGCGGGGCCACTTGGGTGACGAGCAATGAGGGGGAGTGCTCAGCACTCCTTCTCACTGCGCATGTATGTTTGGCTGGCCGTCTCAGGCCAGCCAATCACACATGCGCAGAAGGGTCTCTCCAGTCCAGCAACACAGTTGCTGTGCTGAAGAGAGCCTGCACAGGCTCCCAGTCTGCCTGGGAGCACCCAGCCAGGATGCTCCCAACCAATCCTGATGCTGCTCTGAGCAGCATCAGGATTGGTCGCAGGGCCGGCTGGGAGCCTGTGCTGGAGTGAGATGGAAGAGCAGAGGAACGGAGCAGAGGTAAGTATTTTTTTTAAATATATTTCTTTAATGTTATGTGTCGTGGTTCCTCCCCCCTACCCCTCTCCCGCGCGCCACCCCACCCCCTCAGCAACCTGCGACTGGCTCCCCCCTGTAATCTTCCTGGGCTTTCTTTTTAGATTCGCCTGACCAGATGTGTGAGAACATTAGCACTGTATGCCTCAGACATCCACAGCACTGCAGCAGAACACAATCCTCCTCTGGCCAATAGTCGCCTGCCACAGTTGAGAGCTTCACAGAATTAAATATAGCATTTCACTATGAAAATGCAAGAGAAAGTGCACAACAAATGAGAACCATAACACTATGGGTGGGAAAATGATGTCCCACCAGACCTGATATCATCTGTGTGGGTACAGAAAACTGTGGATCCAAACAAAACGCATACAGAAAACTATGGATCCAAAGATCCAGACACGGCTGAAATAGAAGGCAACATGTTTAGAGTGTTACAGAACCTCTCAATAAATAATAGAAGAAATGCACATTATGGTGGGACTTACCGTAGGTGGAGCGCCCTTCGGAAAGTGATCAGAGCTCCGTCAGATAAGTTGAAAACAGCCACACTGTTGTCACAGACAGCAAAGCACTTCTGGGACTGAAGCAAGGTCCTCTCCAGGACCACCATGCTGACCACGTCACACTCGTTGAAGCCCTGAGACATCACTTTTTGGCAGACCATTTGGCGGAAGCCAACACGGAAATGCCAGATGGCGATGTATGCGGTCCCACCAGTGACCACCTCGTTCCGCTGCTGGTTGTATGTGGCGCAGCAGATTTCGTGGGAAGTCTGTATGGTGGAAATCACAGCAAAGTCTGTGCTAAGCACTTTCAGGGTGTCCGAGTACCAAGCCACGTACTGGTTCACACGGGAGACATGCAGCAGACCGGTCAGTGGTTCATTGGGTTGAAAAGAGTTTGTGATGCGCCCATCCTGCTGATGGAGGTGGATCCTTCCAGTGGCATCCAGGCTGACAAAGCCCTTCCTCTGGTGGCTGTAAATCACCTGGAGCACACGGTCCTTGAAGATCACGTGACGCTGATGCTCGAGGCCGTGGGTTATTTGAAGGGATTTAAGGTCTGACTTCTTCACCTAGGATCAGAGAGTTAAAACAAAATAAACCATAGAAATAAAAGCAGCCAATCATAGTTAGAAATGAAGCAAAGAAAATGAACCATAGCAATGAAAGTAGACAATCATCGTTAGAAATGCAGCAAACAAAGTGAACCATAGTAAGGAAAGCAGCCAATCATAGTTCCCCAAAATAAGACACTTGGGGCCAGCTGTAGGTATATTCCATTTTGCAACTTGCAAATTGCGAGTTAGATCGACTCGCAATTTGCAAGTCGCAAATTGGAATATAGGATGGTGTTCCTGACACCATCTGCGACTCGCAAGGGGGTCGCAAAGGCCCACCTCATTAATATTAATGAGGTGGGTCGCAATTTGCGACCCTCTTGAGACTCGGGCACTCACAGGGATGGTGGCCTGCTGGAGACAGCAGACCACCGTGTCTGTGACTGCTTTTAAATAAAGCATTTTTTTTTATTTGTAATGCAGCCCGTTTTTCTTAAAGGAAAACAAGATGCGTTACAAAACTAAAAAATTTTACGTTTTCGTTTCATTTTTTCAGAGCACGCAGTGGTCCATAGGACCACTGCCTGCTCTGGAAAAATGTTTTTAATGCCATTCACAAAGGGGAAGGGGTCCCATCGGGACCCCTTCCCTTTTGCGAATGGGTTAGCACCCATTTGAAATGGGTGCTAACTGTGATAGCTTTGCGACCGCGTTCGCGGACTCCCCTTCCGAATTGTGACTCGCAAACCCGTTTTGCGATTCGGTAACCAGGTTACCGAATCGCAAAAGGGGTTTTGTGCATTTTCAAGTGCAGTTTGCACGTCTCAAACAGCGAAATTCGCTGATTGCGACGTACAAACTGTGTGCTACATCTGGCCCCAGGTCACTTGATACCCAAGTGGTCAGGCCCTTTAGCACCTCTGTAAGTTCGTAGTAGATGAGACCCCTGGTACCTAGGGCATGGGTACTTAAGAGGGGCCTAAGAGGTTCAGCACAACGTGTGCCATTCTAAGGGACCTAGCACAACCTCATGCAGACTGTGCCATTGCAGGCTGCGTGACAAGGTGCTCCCAAAAGTGAAAACACAACATGGCACACACTCTGTGTGCCATGTCCCCTAAAACACTGCTTGTAACATTTGTAAGTCACCCCTACAGCAGGCCTTTCAGCCCCAAGGCAGGGTGCATTATATTATAAGAGAGGACATTTATACATGAGCAAATATGCTGCTATGTCTTTTTTGATTCTCAGACATAGTAAGTGCCCAGTGAAGCCATTTTAAATACATGTGCTGGACACTGGTCAATATGAGCTGCCCAGCTACATGATGGCATCACTGAAACTAGGGATGTTTGATATCAAACATATTGTATTAATAAACCCTCACTGATTCCAGTGATGGATTTATTAATATGTGCACCCAGAGGGCACCTTATAGGTGCCCCCTGAAAACCTACCAATGGCCGGTGAACTCACTGACCAGTTCTGGCCTGTCTGCCACCAACAGATGAGAATCTGACCCCCCAGTGTGAGAGCTTTCACTCTCTGGAGGTCAGAAGCAAAAGCCTACACTGGCAGGGGTGTTAACACACACTTCCCAACAGGATGTCTGACAAATCTGCATTCCAAGGCAGGAAGCTTCAAAGAAGCCCATTGCCTCTGGTGTGCAGAGCTGGCCTCTCTCACAGGAAGATGCTGATCACCCCCATCTGGCACCCAGACAGGTGGAAAAATTAGCTGTGCAGGGGGCGTGTTACATTGCCAGACCAGGAACACCCCTAGGGTGACCAGCCTGAAGTGGTCAAGACTTAGGAAATTCTGGCATCTTGTGTGTGGTAGAATTTAGGACCTCTGGACAGGGTGATGCCCACTCCCCACAGGAAGTGGTCATGTAGGGGGCATAGTGACCTCAGAGGTAATTAGCCCATTAGCTACTACTCTTCACTCCCCAACGCCCCCTACATTGAGCATTTAGGGGAACCTCTGATACCAGATTCTCAGATCTTCACTGGACACAAAAGAAGGAGTGGACAAGAAGCCTGCTGAACCTGAGAACGGAAGAGCTCGACTGACTTAGTGCCAACCCTGCCAGCCTGCTTGAGGAGCAACTGATCTGTTCTACCGCTGCAGCCTCCAAGAAACTGCGAGAGTTGCCAGTGCTTCGCTAATCACCAGAAATAACTTCCTTGGAGTAGACGAGTTGCTTCCCTGCACCCACAGTCACCCAAGAAAGAACTGTGAGGACCGGGACCACCAGAAAACCTGCGCCGGACATCACCACTGCACCCGAGCAGCCTACCCCGTGTTGAAGTGGGCCAATGGTGTCAGTGTGGTCCCAAGGCCCTTCAGAGAGGAAGCCCACCCTGGGTTTGCCCACTGTGGACTTTGAGACGGCATCAGTAGCCTGTTTCTGCAGACCCCCATGCAACCACGAGTGACCAGGTGTTAAAGATCCGACATCTCAGTTCACCTCTGCACCCATCCGCCCCAGTCTGAGGAGAAGAGAATCACAGGTGTCCCCAAGCCTCCCAGCCTTGTGTTGGCTTAGTCAGACTGGACCCCCAGTCCATGCCTGCAGACTGCTTCAGCAGGCCCTAATTCGAACATAAGGAACTCCAGCACCGGACCCGACACTAGAAGACACCACTGCACCTGCACCCCACAGCCAGAGGAGGAGTGGACTGACTGTGTCCCCATGTGCCCGAGGTCCTCAAGGGTCGGACCCCCTGTAGGTTCCCCTGGACTGACCTTCCAGACCACCCCTGCAGCAACTTTATGAACGGACAGTTACCCATTGAATTGAATGGGGCACCTGATGCCATAACACACTGCTGCACCCTGATGCACCAGAGCCTCCTGAGGTGAGCTGTTGGTGTGGCCTTGGACCCTGTCCCATACTCACCTTAAATCCTGGAAAACAGTCCTGTAAGTCAATGTCAAGTGTCTAAATGCAGTACATGTTTTACCCCATAGGATAACATTACTGCACCCACAAATTACACTATGTCAACTTTTAAAAACTGTAAAAATCAATAAATCGAAAAGAACTCACAAGATTCTGGTGATCTTGGTATCAAAGTGTATATAAAAGTATGTGTTATTTTTTTTTAAATGGTGTTGGATATCTTTATTGAGTGTGTGCCTCACTTACAATATGAGTGCGCGCCTTACATGCTTAGCACTACCCTCTGATATGCCTAAGTGCTCAACCACACTACCCAAAAAGAGAGTATTTCGGATGTCATTTATGCATCTATGGTACCTCTGGGGGTTGTCTGGACTCTTTGCACAGCGTACTTCATTTTGGTCCACTATATAAAGACCCAGTTTCCTACAGAAATGTAGCAAACCAAGTGAACCATAGAAATGAAAGCAGCCAATCATAGTTAGAAATGCAGTCAAACAAAGTTAGTTACTTACAGAGGGCATTCTCCAGCAAGGATCCCAAGATGGGTGATGTGTTATGTGTCGGTCACATGACCTAAATTCTGCAGCATAGCATGTAGATGCTTTTTCAAAAACTATCAGGCACGTGGCTGCATGATAAATACCATTTAACAAGTGATTTATCAATATCTAACAAGAAAGACCACACAACGCCATTTTTCAATGAGTTTTGGTTGGCAGAATAGGCCACACTTGCCCTGTTCATTTTTCTAACCTGCCTTATGTTTCCACCTTCCATTCAACAATCTGCAAGCCCAACAAAGGTGCTCCAATGTTTTTATCAGAGATGCTGAATATACGTCCACCTAAAGTGTAGCCCCTAAAAATATAGAAGATGTCTACTGCATCCTCAAACTAGGTTACATGGTCCCAGGCTTTGTGGAAATGAGTTTTGTTGTAAGTTTAATTCTTTTTAACAGCACCTCTAGTGTGAAGGCAACCCAACAATCTACTCTATAAGGGTAGGCCAAATCCATCATAAATGATGTGTTTGCCGTAAAAGATTGAGTTTCACAAGTGTGGTGTCCATTTAGGACACTTTCTGGACCCTCTGTGGCCTGGGTAATTCCTTTGGTGCTGCTGTATCGCGTGCTAACATAACCGCTGCACTAGCATTCTTAAACTGTTGTGCTATCTCCAAGCACTGATGAATATGGGCAAATCTGATCCTAAGCAGGGGAAGTTGACGTTTGCCCGACGCAAGACTGTTGAGCTCTTGTCGGGGTACGCCATGGGAGATTCGGTCCCAATACATTGGAAATCGGCTCCACTACAGATAACGCAAGGAAAGCCTTTTGAGGCTGAATAGGATGTCAGGGCACCTAGATCACCAGAATGAGAGACTGGGAGGTGTTGAGATCTTGAAGACAACACCAGTATTACCAACGAAAAGGTGCTTGAAATGGAGAAAATACATCAATCACTGTTAAGAATAAAGATCTTGAGGCACATTTCTGCTGCAAGCATTTCAGGGACTGCAGATTGTGCATTACAGGTTTTCGAGGGACTGAAGAAATGACCAGCATGGAAAGCCTTGACAAGTTTGTAGAGACATTGCTAATTAACCTATTTGGTAGGACATCTATCTGAGAGATGTTCCTGGTTGAACATACGCATCATTCTCTCGGTCCCAGTCCTCTGCGTGGGGCCCCTCCATGTTCTATGGTGGTACAACTACTGAATTTCTATGAGTGAGATACAGCTCTGAGGCTGGTGCGAGAACGAGGCTCCCTTCAGCATCAAGGTTCGGACATCTCCTTGTACCCCAATTTTACTGTAGCAGTGCAGGAAGCACAGCAAAAGTTCTCTACTCTAAAACGCATGTTGCGAGCTAAGGGCCTCTGGTTCGCCATGCTGTATTCGATAATAATTTTCATACCTGTTGACGAAACTATCAAGACTTTCAGGAAGAACCTTTTGAGTTGATGCTGCTCCAGAACGAGGATGAAGATCCCAGACATGAAACAGCCGACTCATGACGCCGAACATGGAGGATGTGGAATAACGTGGTGTAGGAGGCTGGACTGGCTTGTAGTGGGTACCAAGAGGTACTTACATCTTGCACCAGGCCCAGGTATCCCTTATTAGTGTAGAGGGGTATCTAGCAGCTTAGGCTGATAGAAAAGGTAGCTTAGCAGAGCAGCTTAGGCTGAACTAGGAGACGAGTGAAGCTCCTACAGTACCACTAGTGTCACTTGCACAATATCATAAGAAAACACAATACACAGATATACTAAAAATAAAGGTACTTTATTTTTATGACAATATGCCAAAAGTATCTCAGTGAGTACCCTCAGTATGAGGATAGCAAATATACACAAGATATATGTACACAATACCAAAATATGCAGTAATAGCAATAGAAAACAGTGCAAGCAATGTATAGTCACAATAGAATGCAATGGGGGCACATAGGGATAGGGGCAACACAAACCATATACTCTAGAAGTGGAATGCGAACCACGAATGGACCCCAAACCTATGTGACCTTGTAGAGGGTCGCTGGGACTGTAAGAAAACAGTGAGGGTTCGAAAAATAGCCCACCCCAAGACCCTGAAAAGTGGGTGCAAAGTGCACCTAGGTTCCCCAAAGAGCACAGAAGTCGTGATAGGGGAATTCTGCAGGAAAGACCAACACCAGCAATGCAACAACAATGGATTTCCAGACGAGAGTACCTGTGGAACAAGGGGACCAAGTCCAAAAGTCACGATCATGTCGGGAGTGGTCAGATGCCCAGGAAATGCCAGCTGTGGGTGCAAAGAAGCTGCCACTGGATGGTAGAACTGTGGATTCTGCAAGAACGACAAGGGCTAGAAACTTCCCCTTTGGAGGATGGATGTCCCACGTCGTGAAGAGTCGTGCAGAGGTGTTTCCGTGCAGAAATACCGCAAACAAGCCTTGCTAGCTGCAAGGGTCGCGGTTAGGGTTTTTGGATGCTGCTGTGGGCAAGGAGGGACCAGGATGTCGCCAATTGCGTGAGGAGACAGAGAGGGCGTCCAGCAAGACAAAAAGCCCACTCAGAAGCAAGCAGCACCCGCAGAAGTGCCAGAACAGGCACTACAAAGTGGAGTGAACCGGAGCTCACCCGAAGTTGCACAAGAGGGTCCCACGAAGCCGGAGGACAACTCAGGAGGTCGTGCAATGCAGGTTAGAGTGCCGGGGACCCAGGCTTGGCTGTGCACAAAGGAAATCCTGGAAGAGTGCACAGGAGCCGGAGTAGCTGCAAAACACGTGGTTCCAAGCAATGCAGTCTAGCGTGGGGAGGCAAGGACTTACCTCCACCAAACGTGGACTGAAGAGTCACTGGACTGTGGAGTCACTTGGGCAGAGTTGCTGAGTTCAAGGGACCTCGCTCATCGTGCTGAGAGGAGACCCAGAGGACCGGTGATGCAGTTCTTTGGTGCCTGCGGTTGCAGGGGGAAGATTCCGTCGACCCACGGGAGATTTCTTCGGAGCTTCTAGTGCAGAGAGGAGGCAGACTACCCCCACAGTATGCACCACCAGGAAAACAGTCGAGAAGGCGGCAGGATCAGCGTTACAAGGTCGCAGTAGTCATCTTTGCTACTTTGTTGCAGTTTTGCAGGCTTCCAGCGCGGTTAGCAGTCGATTCATTGGCAGAAGGTGAAGAGAGAGATGCAGAGGAACTATGATGAGCTCTTGCATTCGTTATCTAAGGATTTCCCCAAAGCAAAGACCCTAAATAGCCAGAAAAGGAGGTTTGGCTACCTAGGAGAGAGGATAGGCTAGCAACACCTGAAGGAGCCTATCAGAAGGAGTCTCTGACGTCACCTGCTGGCACTGGCCACTCAGAGCAGTCCAGTGTGCCAGCAGCACCTCTGTTTCCAAGATGGCAGAGTTCTGGAGCACACTGGAGGAGCTCTGGGCACCTCCCAGGGGAGGTGCAGGTCAGGGCAGTGGTCACTCCCCTTTCCTTTGTCCAGTTTCGCGCCAGAGCAGGGCTGAGGGATCCCTGAACCAGTACAGACTGGCTTATGCAGAGATGGGCACCATCTGTGCCCATGAAAGCATTTCCAGAGGCTGGGGGAGGCTACTCCTTCCCAGCCCTGACACCTTTTTCCAAAGGGAGAGGGTGTAACACCCTCTCTCTGAGGAAGTCCTTTGTTCTGCCTTCCTGGGCCAAGCCTGGCTGGACCCCAGGAGGGCAGAAACCTGTCTGAGGGGTTGGCAGCAGCAGCAGCTGCAGTGAAACCCCGGGAAAGGCAGTTTGGCAGTACCCGGGTCTGAGCTAGAGCCTCGGGGATCATGGAATTGTCTCCCCAATGCCAGAATGGCATTGGGGTGACAATTCCATGATCTTAGACATGTTACATGGCCATGTTCGGAGTTACCATTGTGACGCTATACATATGTCGTGACATATGTATAGTGCACGCGTGTAATGGTGTCCCCGCACTCACAAAGTCCGGGGAATTTGCCCTGAACAATGTGGGAGCACCTTGCCTAGTGCCAGGGTGCCCACACACTAAGTAACTTAGCACCCAACCTTTACCAGGTAAAGGTTAGACATATAGGTGACTTATAAGTTACTTAAGTGCAGTGGTAAATGGCTGTGAAATAACGTGGACGTTATTTCACTCAGGCTGCACTGGCAGGCCTGTGTAAGAATTGTCAGATCTCCCTATGGGTGGCACAAGAAATGCTGCAGCCCATAGGGATCTCCTGGAACCCCAATACCCTGGGTACCTCAGTACCATATACTAGGGAATTATAAGGGTGTTCCAGTATGCCAATGTAAATTGGTGAAATTGGTCACTAGCCTGTTAGTGACAATTTGGAAAGAAAATGAGAGAGCATAACCACTGAGGTTCTGGATAGCAGAGTCTCAGTGAGACAGTTAGTCATAACACAGGTAACACATACAGGGCACACTTATGAGCACTGGGGCCCTGGCTGGCAGGGTCCCAGTGACACATACAACTAAAACAACATATATACAGTGAAATATGGGGGTAACATGCCAGGCAAGATGGTACTTTCCTACACCCCCCCCCCACCCCCCCAAACGAAGGACAATAAGACTAGCCATGACCTGATGAGTCTTCATTTTCTAAGTGGAAATATCTGGAGAGTCCATCTGCATTGGAGTGGGTACTCCCAGGTCTATGTTCCACTGCATAGTCCATTCCCTGTAAGGATATGGACCACCTCAACAATTTAGGGTTTTCACCTTTCATTTGTTTTAGCCAAAGTAGAGGTTTGTGGTCTGTCTGAACAATGAAGTGAGTGCCAAACAGGTATGGCCTCAACTTCTTCAGTGCCCAGACCACAGCAAAGGCCTCCCTCTCTATGACAGACCAACGCTTTTCTCTAGGGGTCAACCTCCTGCTGATAAAAGCAACAGGTTGATCCTGGCCCTCAGAATTAAGTTGTGAAAAGACTGCCCCTACCCCTAATTCAGTTGCTGCAGTTTGGACATTTAATTTTTTGGAGTAACAGGGGCTTTTCAGGACAGGTGCAGAGCACATGGCCTGCTTCAGCTCCTCAAAAGCTTTCTGACAGTTTGCTGTCCATAATACCTTTTTAGGCATTTTCTTAGATGTGAGGTCATTAGGAGGGGCTGCAATGGAGCCATAGTTCTTTATGAACCTCCTGTAGTACCCAGTGATGCCTAAAAAGGCTCTCACCTGAGTCTGAGTTGTAGGGGGAACCCAATCTATAATAGTTTGGATTTTCCCCTGAAGTGGTGCAATCTGTTCTCCACCTACCAGGTGTCCCAGATAAACCACTTTCCCCTGCCCTATCTGGCACTTTGAGGCCTTGATAGTGAGGCCTGCCTTTTGCAGGGCCTCCAAAACTTTCCATAGGTGTACCAGGTGATCATCCCAGCTGGAGCTAAAGACAGCTATATCATCTAGATATGTTGCACTAAAGGCTTCCAGCCCTTGCAGGACTGTGTTCACCAACCTTTGAAATGTGGCAGGTGCATTTTTCAATCCAAAAGGCTTTACTGTGAATTGGTAATGGCACCAATGGTTGAAAATGCAGTTTTTGCTTTTGCATCCTCTGATAACTTGATCTGCCAATACCCTGCAGTCAAATCAAAGGTGCTTAGATACTTGGCAGATGCCAGTGTATCTATTAGCTCATCTGCCCTGGGTATAGGGCGAGCATCAGTTTTGGTTACCTGGTTGAGACCTCTATAGTCAACACAAAATCTCATTTCCCTTTTACCATCTTTGAATGAGGTTTTGGTACAAGTACCACAGGAGAGGCCCATGGACTTTCAGAGTGCTCAACCACTCCTAGTTCAAGCATTTTCTGCACCTCTTGTTTTATGCAGTCTCTGACATGGTCAGGCTGCCTATAGATCTTACTTTTGACAGGCAAGCTGTCTCCAGTATCTATAGTGTGCTCACACCAAGAAGTGGTGCCTGGCACAGTAGAAAAGAGTTCAGAAAACTGACCCAAGAGATTTATGCAGTGGTCTTTCTGCTCAGCAGTAAGACAATCTGCCAAAACTACACCTTCCACTAGAGCATCTTGTTCTGTGGAAGAGAAGAGATCAGGGAGAGGGTCACTCTCTTCTTCCTGTCCCTCATCTGTTGCCATGAGCAGGGTGAGATCGGCCCTGTCATAGTAGGGTTTCAGGCGATTGACATGGAGCACCCTAAGGGGACTCCTGGCAGTGCCTAAGTCAACTAAGTAGGTGACTTCACCCTTCTTTTCAACAATTATGTGGGGTGCACTCCATTTGTCTTGGAGTGCTCTTGGTGCCACAGGCTCCAAGACCCACACTTTCTGCCCTGGTTGGTACTGAACCAAAACAGCCTTCTGGTCATGCCATGGCTTTGGGAGCTCTTGGCTGGCCTGAAGGTTTTTACTGGCCTTTTTCATGTACTCAGCCATCCTAGATCTTAGGCCAAGTACATAGTCCACTATGTCTTGCTTTGGAGCTTTTAAAGGTTGTTCCCAACCCTCCTTCACAAGTGTTAGAGGACCTCTTACAGGGTGTCCAAATAGGAGTTCAAAGGGGCTGAAGCCCACTACCTTTTGGGGTACCTCCCTGTAAGCAAAAAGGAGGCAAGGTAACAGGACATCCCATCTCCTGCGGAGTTTGTCAGGGAGTCCCATTATCATTCCTTTGCGAGTTTTATTAAACCTTTCAACCAGTCCATTTGTTTGTGGATGATAGGGTGTGGTGAACTTGTATGTCACACCACATTCCTTCCACATGGCCTTTAAGTAAGCAGACATGAAATTGCTTCCCCTGTCTGATACCACCTCTTTTGGGAAGCCCACCCTGGAAAAGATTCCCAGGAGGGCCTTTGCCACTGCAGGAGCTGTAGTGGTCCTTAGAGGAATTGCTTCAGGATATCTGGTGGCATGGTCCACTACCACCAAGATAAACCTATTGCCTGAAGCAGTAGGAGGGTCAAGGGGGCCAACTATGTCAACCCCTACCCTTTCAAAGGGAACCCCAACCACAGGTAGTGGAATAAGGGGTGCCTTTGGGGTGCCACCTGTCTTGCCACTGGCTTGACAGGTTTCACAGGACTTACAAAATTCCTTTGTGTCCTCTGACATTCTAGGCCAATGAAACAAGGGGACAAGCCTGTCCCAAGTTTTCATTTGCCCCAAATGTCCAGCTAAGGGAATGTCGTGGGCTAGAGTTAGGAGGAACTTTCTGTATTCCTGAGGAATCACCAATCTCCTGGCAGCTCCAGGTTTTGGATCCCTTGCTTCAGTATACAAAAGGTTGTCCTCCCAGTAAACTCTGAGAGAGTCACTGACATCCCCATTTGCTTGTTTGACAGCTTGCTGCCTTAGACCCTCTAGTGTGGGGCAGGTATGCTGTGCCACACTCAGCTCCTCCCTGGCAGGTCCCCCTTCACCCAAAAGCTCAGCAGTGTCTGCTTCCAGCTCCTCTGGTGTAGGTTCTGCACAGGGTGAACATTCTTCTTCCTCAGAAGTTGAATCCACTGTAGAGGGAGGGATAGTAGGTAGTGTTTTACCTTTACTAACCCTAGCTTTAGGGAGCACTTGGTCCATTCTTCCAGGATCCAAGTCACCCTGTCCTTTTTGCTTTTTGGCCTGAGCCCTGGTCAAAGCAAAAATATGCCCTGGAATGCCCAGCATTGCTGCATGAGCCTCCAACTCCACTTCTGCCCAAGCTGATGTCTCTAAATCGTTCCCTAGTAGACAGTCTACAGGTAAATCTGAGGCAACCACAACTTTCTTTGGACCAGTAACTGCCCCCCAGTTGAGATTCACAACAGCCATGGGGTGGCTAAGAGTGTTGTTATGAGCATCGGTTACTTAGTACTGGTGACCAAGTAGGTGTTGTTCAGGGTGGACCAGTTTCTCTATTACCATGGTAACACTGGCACCTGTGTCCCTGTAGGCCTGAACCTCAACACCATTTATTAGGGGTAGTTGCTTGTACTTATCCATGTTAAGGGGACAAGCAACCAAGGTGGCTAAATCAATATCGCCCTCAGAGACTAACACAGCCTCTGTGGTCTCCCTAACAAGACCAACCCCAACTAAATTACCAAAAGTGAGCCCAGCTACTCCCTTGGATTGGCTATTAGTAGGTTTGCTCCCACCACCACTGCTATTACTAGGGGCACTAGGTGTAGCAGCAGGGGTTGTAGTGGTAGGAGGCTTGGTGCTTTTCTTTGGACAACTGGGATCTGTTGTCCAATGGCCTTTTATTTTACATAAATAGCACCATGGTTTCTTTTCCTTGTTTTGATTTGAAGAGGATTTGGGCCCACCACCCCCACCAGAGTGTTTTTGTGGGCCTGATGAAGACTCATTTTTAGATTTGTCCCCACCCTTGTCAGAAGACTTACCATCCTTCTTCTTGCCATCCTTGTCACCCCCTGTATGAACTTTTCTGTTCACCCTTGTTCTGACCCATTTGTCTGCCTTCTTTCCCAATTCTTGGGGAGAGGTCAGATCAGAGTCCACCAGGTACTGGTATAACAAATCAGACACACAATTATTAAGAATATGCTCTCTCAGGATTAAGATATACAGGCTTTCATAGTCAGAAACTTTACTGCCATGTAACCACCCCTCCAAGGCCTTCACTGAATGGTCAACAAAGTCTACCCAGTCTTGTGAAGACTCCTTTTTGGTTTCTACGAACTTCATCCTGTACTGTTCAGTGGTTAAGCCATAACCATTAAGGAGTGCATTCTTAAGAACTGTAAAATTATTGGCATCATTTTCCTTTACAGTAAGGAGCCTATCCCTACCCTTTCCACTGAAAGATAGCCATAGGATAGCAGCCCACTGCCTTTGAGGGACCTCCTGTACAACATACCCTCTCAAGTGCAGCAAACCACTTGTTAATGTCATCCCCCTCCTTGTAAGGGGGAACTATCTTATGCAGATTCCTAGCATCATGCTCTCTTGCAGGATGACTCTCAATCTATTGAGCTCACTTTCTAACACTCGGTCATCAGGGTGGGTGGGTTGGGCATGCCTTGACACAGAAGAATGGTGAGAATGAACAGAGGGAGACCTGTCCCTAACAGATGGCACTCTAACATTCTGGCCTACAAAAGTAACACTCCTACTGGGATGAGAAGTAACACTCTTACTGTGACGTGAAGTCACATTAGTACCAGCTATGCTAGGTGGCCTGCTAATGGGCAGGTTTGGAAAGTTTCCTTCTAAATCCTTTGCTAGGGGTGCCCCAGGATCAGATTGGGGACCATCAGCTAATCTGTAAACAGAAGTGCCAACTAAGGTCTTATCTTGTTCAATGAGCATATTAACCAACAGTTCTCTAGAGGGATTCTTCCCTACCCCTAAACCTCTATCAACACAGAGACTCCTCGCTGCCTTCCAGCTAAGGTGGTCATATGCAGTCTTGGATAGATCCAGAGTTTGATCTGTACCAGACATAATAGAAAAGGTTTAAGGGACAGAAAAAGAGAGAAAAAGTTTTCAGAACTTTTTAAAGGACAGAAAAAAAACTTTTTAAAACTTTTTAAGAACTTTTTGAAAGTTTAGAGGTACTTTTCAGCACTTAGCAAAGAAGTGAGAGAAGAAAAGCAAAACTTTTTGGTTAGGTGTACATACACTGAACTTGTTTTGTATATTTTTCTCTTATGAAAAAGTACAATATGACAAAGTGGTAAGTAGTTCCAAAGTACTTATCCCGCCGCTGCACAACCAATGTAGGAGGCTGGACTGGCTTGTAGTGGGTACCAAGAGGTACTTACACCTTGCACCAGGCCCAGGTATCCCTTATTACTGTAGAGGGGTGTCTAGCAGCTTAGGCTGATAGAAAAGGTAGCTTAGCAGAGCAGCTTAGGCTGAACTAGGAGACGAGTGAAGCTCCTACAGTACCACTAGTGTCACTTGCACAATATCATAAGAAAACACAATACACAGATATACTAAAAATAAAGGTACTTTATTTTTATGACAATATGCCAAAAGTATCTCAGTGAGTACCCTCAGTATGTGGATAGCAAATATACACAAGATATATGTACACAATACCAAAATATGCAGTAATAGCAATAGAAAACAGTGCAAGCAATGTATAGTCACAATAGAATGCAAAGGGGGCACATAGGGATAGGGGCAACACAAACCATATACTCTAGAAGTTGAATGCGAACCACGAATGGACCCCAAACCTATGTGACCTTGTAGAGGGTCGCTGGGACTGTAAGAAAACAGTGAGGGTTAGAAAAATAGCCCACCCCAAGACCCTGAAAAGTGGGTGCAAAGTGCACCTCAGTTCCCCAAAGAGCACAGAAGTCGTGATAGGGGAATTCTGCAGGAAAGACCAACACCAGCAATGCAACAACGATGGATTTCCAGACGAGAGTACCTGTGGAACAAGGGGACCAAGTCCAAAAGTCACGATCAAGTCGGGAGTGGGCAGATGCCCAGGAAATGCCAGCTGTGGGTGCAAAGAAGCTGCCACCGGATGGTAGAAGCTGTGGATTCTGCAAGAACGACAAGGGCTAGAAATTTCCCCTTTGGAGGATGGATGTCCCACGTCGTGAAGAGTCGTGCAGAGGTATTTCCGTGCAGAAAGACCGCAAACAAGCCTTGCTAGCTGCAAGGGTCGCGGTTAGGGTTTTTGGATGCTGCTGTGGGCCAGGAGGGACCAGGATGTCGCCAATTGCGTGAGGAGACAGAGGGGGCGTCCAGCAAGACAAAGAGCCCACTCAGAAGCAAGCAGCACCCGCGGAAGTGCCGGAACAGGCACTACAAAGTGGACTGAGCTCACCCGAAGTTGCACAAGTGGGTCCCACGAAGCCGGAGGACAACTCAGGAGGTCGTGCAATGCAGGTTAGAGTGCCGGGGATCCAGGCTTGGCTGTGCACAAAGGAAATCCTGGAAGAGTGCACAGGAGCGGGAGTAGCTGCAAAACACGCGGTTCCCAGCAATGCAGTCTAGCGTGGGGAGGCAAGGACTTACCTTCACCAAACTTGGCCTGAAGAGTCACTGGACTGTGGGAGTCACTTGGGCAGAGTTGCTGAGTTCAAGGGACCTCGCTCGTCGTGTTGAGAGGAGACCCAGAGGACTGGTGATGCAGTTCTTTGGTGCCTGCGGTTGCAGGGGGAAGATTATGTCGACCCACGGGAGATTTCTTCGGAGCTTCTAGTGCAGAGAGGAGGCAGACTACCCCCACAGCATGCACCACCAGGAAAACAGTCGAGAAGGCGGCAGGATCAGCGTTACAAGGTCGCAGTAGTCGTCTTTGCTACTTTGTTGCAGTTTTGCAGGCTTCCAGCGCGGTCAGCAGTCGATTCCTTGGCAGAAGGTGAAGAGAGAGATGCAGAGGAACTCTGATGAGCTCTTGCATTCGTTATCTAAGGAATTCCCCAAAGCAGAGACCCTAAATAGCCAGAAAAGGAGGTTTGGCTACCTAGGAGAGAGGATAGGCTAGCAACACCTGAAGAAGCCTATCAGAAGGAGTCTCTGACATCACCTGCTGGCACTGGCCACTCAGAGCAGTCCAGTGTGCCAGCAGCACCTCTTTTTCCAAGATGGCAGAGGTCTGGAGCACACTGGAGGAGCTCTGGGCACCTCCCAGGGGAGGTGCAGGTCAGGGGAGTGGTCACTCCCCTTTCCTTTGTCCAGTTTCGCGCCAGAGCAGGGCTGAGGGATCCCTGAACCGGTGCAGACTGACTTATGCAGAGATGGGCACCATCTGTGCCCATCAAAGCATTTCCAGAGGCTGGGGGAGGCTACTCCTCCCCAGCCCTGACACCTTTTTCCAAAGGGAGAGGGTGTAACACCCTCTCTCTGAGGAAGTCCTTTGTTCTGCCTTCCTGGGCCAAGCCTGGCTGGACCCCAGGAGGGCAGAAACCTGTCTGAGGGGTTGGCAGCAGCAGTAGCTGCAGTGAAACCCCGGGAAAGGCAGTTTGGCAGTACCCGGGTCTGAGCTAGAGACTCGGGGGATCATGGAATTGTCACCCCAATGCCATTGTCTCCCCAATGCCAGAATGGCATTGGGTTGACAATTCCATGATCTTAGACATGTTACATGGCCATGTTCGGAGTTACCATTGAGACGCTATACATATGTCGTGACATATGTATAGTGCATGCGTGTAATGGTGTCCCCGCACTCACAAAGTCCGGGGAATTTGCCCTGAACAATGTGGGAGCACCTTGGCTAGTGCCAGGGTGCCTACACACTAAGTAACTTAGCACCCAACCTTTACCAGGTAAAGGTTAGACATATAGGTGACTTATAAGTTACTTAAGTGCAGTGGTAAATGGATGTGAAATAACGTGGACGTTATTTCACTCAGGCTGCACTGGCAGGCCTGTGTAAGAATTATCAGATCTCCCTATGGGTGGCACAAGAAATGCTGCAGCCCATAGGGATCTCCTGGAACCCCAATACTCTGGGTACCTCAGTACCATATACTAGGGAATTATAAGGGTGTTCCAGTATGCCAATGTAAATTGGTGAAATTGGTCACTAGCCTGTTAGTGACAATTTGGAAAGAAAATGAGAGAGCATAACCACTGAGGTTCTGGATAGCAGAGCCTCAGTGAGACAGTTAGTCATAACACAGGTAACACATACAGGGCACACTTATTAGCACTGGGGCCCTGGCTGGCAGGGTCCCAGTGACACATACAACTATAACAACTTATGTACAGTGAAATATGGGGGTAACATGCCAGGCAAGATGGTACTTTCCTACACGTGGTAAATGGCAAACATACCCTCATACTTGCTCTGTGTGAATTGCTGATTGTGTGAGTAAGCTCATTGGGCCAATGCTGGTTAATGCAGAGTCTCTTGGAGATCTGCCAACATTCATATTTGAGCGCTTGTGCTGCTAGTTTCTATCATAACACAATGCACTTAAATATCTTGCTGTGCAGCATATAGGAGGGATGGGCTGCTCACCTGCATGCGTTAGGTGTGCATCACCATGGCTTGTTTGACCAGTGTTTGTCCAGGATATGGGTGGAGTTCAGTGTGTGGAAGGAGATGAGTGTTGAGCCCTTATTGGGTGTTAGACAATCGGAAACCGAGTCAGCACTGACAACTTGGCAGATTTGGCTCTAACCAATCACTGACAAGGATATGCCAGAGATTAAACTCACAGACAGGAGTACTGGCTAACATGACTCTGAAAATATTATAGTGGAATGTCAAGGGTGTGAACAACTCCCAAAAAATAAAGAGGGTCATGGCCTACTTGGACAGGGACAGAACAGATTTAGTGATGCTTCAAGAAACACACATATTGCCATTGACACCTGCCACTCTGGCCAGACGGTGGGGAACTCGTTGATACTGTTCCTCATATAGTTCATATTCACGAGGAGTGTGTGTAATAATCCGTGGACATAAAGGGCCTCATCATGAACAGCCGGCGGCGGCGGAAATTAGCACCACCGGCATGGTGGTCTGGACCGCCATATAATAACAAGGGAAGACTGCCACAGGCAGCCCTCCGCCACTGCCAGGCTTCCGCCGACAGGCAGCCTGACGATGGCAAATTTATCTGACAGGGCGGCGCTGCTCTCGATAGAGAACCCTTGTTCCTCCAGCCTTTCCCTGGAAGCTTCCGCCACCAGGGAAAGGCTGGCAGAACGGGTGCACTGGGGCCCCCCTGGGGGCTGTACTTCCCATGCACTTGGCATGGGCAGTGCAGGGGCCCCCGTGCACAGCCCCGTTGTGCAGGTCACTGCCCGATTTACGGGAAGTGATATGTGCGACGGGTGCTGCTGCACTTGCTGCACTGCGGCATTTCCAGCGGTTCCATGTGAAGCCGTCGGCAATGTCCAGGCCCAGCATTCCGCTGGGCCGGTGAGCGGAAACACTGTTTCCGCCCACCGGCCTGGCGGAATGTTCTTTATTGGGCCGGCGGGGTCCTCAACAGGCTGGCGGTCTGTGTTCAGACCACCAGCATGAACACGGTGGGGATTCCCGCTGTGTTCATAATGAGGGCCAAAGACTTCAGAGTGACTTCGCAGCATTGATCATGAAGGTCACTGTATCATTGTAAGGAAATGCCTCTTTTTGTCATGATTGCCCCCAAAGTTTTGGATTGATGCTGTTGGTTTTTCAACTCTGAGAGGCACTGAGGCCTGCGGACCAGACTTAAGTGTCAGTCCAGTACTTTTGACCCTTGAATGTGTAATGGTAATTTGACTATACTTATTTGGCTTACCTTAACTTACTTATAAGTCCCTAGTACATGTTACCAGGGGAACCCAGTGCCTTAAGTTAAAGTGTCCCCCCCAGGGTCTGCAGCAACAACGCCAAAATTGAGGCTCCTGCAATATTTTGCTCATGGTATGCAGTTTCTTTCTTCACATGCCTTCCGCAAGGGAGTATTTAAGTGGTTTTGCTGTTTTGTCTTCTCTGAACTATAATTAAACTCTGTGTCTTTTTCAGTAAATTCCTGTCTTTTATGATAAAGTGCACCAAACTTTCATGTGGATGACCACGCTGTGGTTAGTCTTCATTCAGGCAAACCAAGCTGAGCGAGCCCACTATTAGCCGTGTGCAACATGGGATTGTCACAGTGCCTGGCCTGCTGGCAGATCCTGAGCTCAACATCCCACAGCCGGTCAACAGTCTTTGACAGTGCGCTACACCAATGACTATAGGGCCTCAGCCACAATTTTTGAGTTTTGAACTTGAGGACCCTGCTAGTGGAATCACAGGCCTAAATTACACTTTTCGGGTACCTGAACCCTGCAACAAATTCTGTCTTTCCAAATCTACCTTGGGTGGGTGTCCTTTAGTGGGCCGCTCCCTGAGCAAGTGGGGAAGTCAATGGTAACCCAGTTGTCTTTTAGTGCTTTTCATTTTTATTTCCAGGAGAGTCTGCATTTTATAATGGTGGCAGAGACTGACATTTCCTGTTCTAGCCAGCCAATCACAGTGCTTGGTTTGGGGGGGGGACCCATCTTTTGGGCTGAAAATCACTTAAAGGAAGAAAATGCTTCTTCATCCATTAGTAATCGTTTTCTTTCTGAGTTTTTGGGTCCTGGCTTGTCTGCAGACAAACTGCCCAGATATCTTTACAATTTAACTCTTCGATATCCACTCAGCACATTTTTCAAAAGCACACATCTCAAAAACTACTAAGCAGATTTTCACCAAAAGACAAAAAACGCATTTTCCATGTACATTTTTATTTCATGCCAAGTTTGGTGTAAATCCGTTCAGCAAATTTTGTTGACGCAGGGGACAAAATTTTCCATGGGGGCCCTGTAAGTTGTTTCCCTTGCACAGATCTGCAAGAAACGTGGCATGCCAACCCTCTCCCAGTTCACTAGGGGCATACAACATTTTGGGAGGAATCATTATAGGACCCAAAGAAGGTTATTAGCAATCCAAAAAATGCCTTTTCAATTTGCAGACATATTGTTACGAGGCCAGACCCCTCCTTAGATTCAAATTGGTGTAACGTGATGCCAGAAGGGTACCTTGATGACGGCGCTGGTGATGCCATTCCGTAGCATGGCCCAGAGGCGCTTGGCCTTCTCCTGAGGACTTTCCTGCACATTTGTCAAACGGCTGGTAGTGGTGGAGCAGCAGTAAGTGTTTGTACTCATGGCCGAGCCTACAGAGGGGGAAAGAATAAAACTAAATGAGATGAACAGTGGACTTAAAACTTTTTCAATCCTGAGACATTGGCAAAGTGTACCTCAGTTCAGGATCTTTAATCCAACAGTTGGCCATGACATGGCTGAAAGATGCCTGAACACATCCTGACAAGTTCTCACTTATCATGCTTGTTACATTTAAGAACTTCCTTGTTTCGTGAAGTTTTTCACATAACCTTGGTGTTAATTCTGGTGCTAAGAAAAGTGAAAGTGTTTTTGACTCCCACCTTCTCAATCCCATCTGAGGCTGAGGTAGTACTGAGATACCAAAAAATGTATTTGGGACGATACTGAGTGAATCACTACTTTGAGAACCAGGCACATCTATATGTTAAAATGCTCTTGATACAAATAACTGAGCAGTTAAGAGAGAGCCTTAGAACAATCCCTTAATCTTCATCTGATTCAGGAGGAACATAAAACAATCAAGAGAATTCCCATTTACTTACTATTTATGGACCTCATAACTACCATTGAGTATTGCAGCAGACCAAAATTATGGAAAATCTTCGGTGACTTGGATTGAGACGGAGGTGTGTTGGGCTGCACTGTTAAGTTCCATTAAAGCAATACAGCGAGTGTGCAATCTGGCAATGAGGGACTGCCTAACAGATGCAACTGTGCAAATATCTCAACTAAATGCAAGCCTAAAACTGATAGAGGGTAGGAGAATCGAGGAGGTGAGTCTTATGTACTCTCCTAAACCTGTGTTGGTCGCCTGTATCTTCTCGTTTGGAGGGAGCTCAGGCTTTTGCTGCTGCTATCACAAAAGAATTGACACTGGACTGATCTTGGTTAAACCTAAGAATCAGAGGTTTACCAGCAAGAGTAAAGCACAGCTGGGTGATATACCTGAAGAGACTGAAGACCCTGGTTGCTGATGGTATGGTGCACCAGGCTCAAGGGTTTAGAGGGCTGTGGCCACAGGGATCCAAAATGCAGCATCCTAAAGGTATCGTAGACAAAGCACCAAACGTGTTGTCAACACAAACTTTCCGAATTTAGAGCTGTGAGCGACTGCCTGAACCCTATGAATACTTCTTCGGAGAGGCAGCCCTTTCTTCAAAACCTTATTTTATCAGAACTTTTGCTTCATTTAAGTCATAAGATACATCAGTTTACTTCGTGTTTTTTCAAAAAAGCAGAAATACTTAATCTGCCTAGAGTAAAAGAACAATCACAACAGAATATGCTTCTTACGTTTGCACTCCTAATAGCCACATACAGAGTCAAACAGGGAGTATGTTCTAGATGGAGGGATCTCCTCCCATACATGGAGGACCGCTATAAGCATCTCTAGATCTTACTGGAGCTTGGGTCCAGGGACTTTCATGTAGGAGGATAAGAAACCAAAGCGTGGAAGGCTTGAAGGAAGAGAGTGGATGTGCATGGATTATAAAATAGACCATGGGAGATGTTAAGAAAGGTCTTAAATGTTGTACAAGGCCCCAAAGGCAGTTCTCACAACAGTGTTTGGGTGGCAGTCCCTACAAAGAACGGGGAAGGGAGCAGTGAGAATGTATCAATATTTGTAGGGTGCTATTGGTAAGACTATTTGGATCCCTTGTACAGGAGGAGGAGGGGGAAAGAGATGTAGAGAGGGAGCACTGTAGCACACAAGTAGTGTCTTGCCCCTGAAAAATAATTCAGATAACCATCACAAACTCTTGAGGGCCTGAATCACTAATGCAAAAAGTTTAACAGGGCACTCTCCCAAGCTACAGAAAGCCAGCACAACCATCCAAAGACCATCACCAACTTCTACGGTCCTTTGGACATGACACCAATGTGTAACATCATTTGTCAGATGGATCTCTTTAATACTCATCCCTCGTTACTTGAGCATCCAGGAGACTCACCAGTGGTTGCCTCAACCTCGACAAATAAAGTTGTTTTGTTGCGTATTATCACCTGCAGCTAATCAGAGAACAGGTCTGGAACCAAAGCCCCTCTCTTTACCAACTCTTTCCATAGGGCCTGTGTATTCTGATTGCTATCAGTGGTCATAAGGCTATGGTTGGGAACAGGAGAATTTGTTTTCCTTGGTTAGACAGGTATTTTTCCAGTGCTGCAGTGCTCTGTAGTATCATCCGCAGCAACGGCCATCAAAATCATGCCACCATGTCTTTCATTCTTCCATGAACTATTTGTTGGTCCATATTTCTCTGTATTGCCCATTGAACTGTTAGGTGTACCTTTGTGGGGGCCATTGCAGAATTCTGACAGCGTTAGATTTACGCAGATTCTCCAGCCATGCTACCTGGTTCCTTCTATTAGTGAATGTGGCAGATTTCATCAAATTTCAACCATGCTGCTGCACCGCTAGATCTGTTCGACTGTTTGTCTGTTGCTGAGCACACCTTCTTCTCAGTGTCCACTAGTTGTGCTTTGATGTTAATAGCTTAGTCTCAATGACAATCATCTCTGCTCATTGAGCCCTAGTTTATCATGAACTTTCCCTCTGGAGGCCATAGAATTGTTCATACCTCTGGTGATGTCGCTTAGATTTTCCTCTTATTCTGCATCCGAGGTGGTCACAGAAGTTGTATGGCGCTGCAATCATTGCTTGATGGATGCCCTGCCCCTCAATGGTTTTGAAGCTGCACCTCGAGGTCCATGATGCCCTTTTTATGGTGTTTCCCCCATGGGTGATGTAAGCCACCATATTCTACCACCATTTCCATCCTTCCCACTGGGAGTCAGACCAGCTATATTTTAATGACTAGCACTGCTGCTATTGCCATCACTGTCTAGTATCTAACTAGCTACACCTGCCTTAGGTTTACCCAACACTCTAAAAGGCATCTGTCATTCTCGTCATCTAAAGCGTTGTAGTGGAGACTGATGACTAATCAAATGGTCTATAAACTTTTCAGATGACTTAGTCTAGTAAACTCAGATAATCTTAGTCATGTGGCTGATGCAGAGAACACATTAATCATATGTTTCACAAAATGAGACTTCTATAAAAAAAAAGAAAGGAGTTGATTTCAATGGTCAATCATATAATGATGGTGGACAAATCACGGCTCTTCTTGTTACAAAACAGAAGTGAAAGTATAGATCTGATCTGATCTGATCTGTTCTGGTAGCAGGCAACACATATATCACATTCTTCAGATGTAATACAGGTGAGGCGAGGGGACACATTAACCAGTTATTTCAACTCTTCGCTTTCAGGCTGTCCCTTGCAATGTGCTCTCTAATGGTTGCATCTGTATAGGAATCTATAGGTTGCTCTGAAGCAGCAACAGATTTCAACAGAAAGCCACCTACCTCTGCAATCGCTGGTCTCCCATTGCTCCAAAGTGTGAGAAGTCATTGTAGAAATTTGACTGTGCGCCAAAGTCTGTCCTGTAGATGCTAGCGGTCCACGAAGATCTGGAGAACTGGCCAGTGATGGTGGAGACTGGAGTTACATCTTCGTAGAAAGCATCACTTTGGGGGCAAAGACAGGACATTAAAGTAACCAGTAATTGATTTTGATTGCCAATGTAATTTACATATTTAGTATGCATTCATTCAATCACTACCTAGAGTATATATGAACAGCAAAATGTGTCTCTCAGATAAATGCGCAAGGCAGATCAAAGTCATGTCATGGCCAAAGGTAGACATTTGAATGCTCTGCGTAACCTGTGTTGCGCCATGGTGTCCTGGAGGACAACTGCATCCGTGGTGCAAGATAAAGTTTCTTACCACCATAGGTGCATCCAGGAGTGCTGCATCCAGTGGTGTATAAATTAAATCTTTTGGATGCTGAAGGTTCTGGATCCTACGGTGTAATACATGCAACTACATGTGATGTGCCTTCCACAGGAATGGTGCCATACATGGTGCATGCCTCACCTGATGAAGGCTTTGCTCTTCAGAGCCATGTTCCAACTTAAATTGCTTACACTATGCCACCCCAATCTTAACCACCTTGAGTACCCTTAAGGTAGGAGTAGAGAGTAGCGAAAATCAGTCTCTGAGTTTCTGGACTACTGAAGTAGAAAACTAGCCTACTCCCCTCACTGTGTCTACGGGTCCTCTCACAGGAGTCAGCTCCCAGAGGTACGCTGCCAGTCTAGGGGTAAGCACCACAGGCTATCCAAAGGATATAACTCACACAGATGGTTCGGGTCGAGTGTGGTGGACAAAGCAAATCACAAATGTAATGCTTCTCATTTCAGTCTCACACTGCGTCATTTACGTCAAGTAGAAGGGCTCCATAGGGGACCCCAGCAAACCCTCTGCCAGCAGCTCGGGTTCCGCGCCGCCTACCTGACCAACGCTGCACCACCTTCACTGGGACCTGACCCTACACTGGGTCCCAGGTATTTCTTCCTCTTGGGATAGCTTCCTGGGGGCGCAGCAGACAGCTTCTTGCTGCTCTCCAACAGGAACTTCAGATGAATTCTGCCTATTGTTTCACTGATTAGCGCAACTTCTTCACAAGAGCAAAGACGTCCCCTATCTGGTGGGCAATCACATTCACACATGATGCACAGACGACCTTGGCACTTTCAGACCATCCTGTCTCTTCTTGCTCATTCTTGGTGGTCACTCAACATTAACCTACCTTCTCCGGCACCAGAGAGGCAGACATAAAGGGGTATTCTTGCCCTCCTAGTGTGGTCTCACTTGTGACCTAGCATATGCTAATTCCTTCACACAAGTTATAATGGGTTGGAGGGACACCCATTTACAGTGTGAGCGAGGGAATATACATATGTGTGCCCCTATGAGTGACACTTGTGACAAGCTCAGCCAAATGTTGTTGCCCCCATGACACTGTTCAGTTTAGAGACTACTTATATACATCTCACAAATGCTTTGCCTCTAGCACACACAGTCCGAGGGTGGCCACTGCGGTAATGTTAAGGTGCGACTGGGTGTTGAATGTTGTGAAGCGAATGGTGGTGGAGGGGGTCATAGGGAAAGTACAGTTTATCCTCCTGTAAGACCTTTTGTAAAGATTTTGCAAGAATTGACGATGTGTGGTGAGGAGGTTATTACACGTTTGTGCCGCTTAAGGGATTGAATGGGAGAGTTTTTAAGTTAGCATATGAAGGACATCTCGGACAAATGCTAACAATTTTTGGTGTGCAGGATTGGACAACCAGATACCTTTGTAGATGGAGGAATGTGAAAATTGCAAAGAGAGAAAAAAAAGTCTCAAAACTGGGGTGCAGGCTGGTGGTAGACATATAGTTGACTCAGGTAAACCGTGGAGTACAATGTGTATGGACTTTATTGGTCCCATACAAGGAGTGCAGAGTGAGGCTAGGAATGATTTGGTCACTGTTTAATGGCAAGAGCCTGGAGAGATGTGATCAACCCTAGCCCGCCAATCACCAACTGGCAACAAAGGAATCTCAGTCTCTCCGGGACACAACAGAACATAGAAC
Source organism: Pleurodeles waltl (assembly GCF_031143425.1). Lineage (NCBI taxonomy): Eukaryota > Metazoa > Chordata > Amphibia > Caudata > Salamandridae > Pleurodeles > Pleurodeles waltl. The sequence goes on from NC_090439.1 coordinate 1,142,590,082, forward strand.
ATCACAGGATAGGTTCCAGGTTCCATAAATGTAAGGGGCTACTAACCCACACAACACTTAATATTGCTATAGCCACCCCCATTTCAAACACTCTAGGCAATTGGTTTTGGGCATTTTGCTCACTGATAGCAGCATCAAGGTTCATCAATAAGCTGATGATACACACCTCTGTTTGAAAGTCTCCTCTCGCTTCAGACATTCAATGCCTCAGACACTGCCTGCAGATCATGCAGACCTGGATGCCCAGCGCAGTGACATGACCCTTGACGGCTTCGCACCCCAACTTTCACAGAGTGCCAAGTCACTTGGATTCACCCTGGACACCAACCTCATCCTCAATGAACACCTGTCCAAAGAAAAACCCAAAGAGGGCCTAGCACCAGCTCTCCCTTCTAAAGAAAGTGAAAATATTTCTTCCTGAAAGCGACTTCAGAACTGCTGTTCAGGCCCTCATGCACCTGGGAGGTGGTAATTCCCTGCTCGATAGCGTCCCAGAGTCCTCAGTGGCACCCCCCAAGGCTATCTTACACGCACCGCACATCTTATCCAGGACCTGAAGAGTTGTTATCACATTAACACCATCCTGATAAAACACCATTGGCTCCCTTTGCAGCCCACTCTGTGGGGGTCATTCCGACCCTGGCGGTAAAATCCGCCAGGGCCGGGGACCGCGGATGCACCGCCAACAGGCTGGCGGTGCATCCCTGGGCATTCTGACCGCGGCGGTACAGCCGCGGTCAGAAACGGGAAACCGGCGGTGTACCGCCGGTCTCCCGCTGCCCTGGGGAATCCTCCACGGCGGCGCAGCTTGCTGCGCCGCCATGGGGATTCCAACCCCCTCACCGCCATCCTGTTCCTGGCGGTTTCGGCCGCCAGGAACAGGATGGCGGTAATGGGTGTCGTGGGGCCCCTGGGGGCCCCTGCAGTGCCCATGCCAATGGCATGGGCACTGCAGGGGCCCCCGTAACAGGGCCCCACCAAGATTTTCAGTGTCTGCCATGCAGACACTGAAAATTGCGACGGGTGCAACTGCACCCGTCGCACCCTTTCCACTCCGCCGGCTCCATTCGGAGCCGGCATCCTCGTGGAAGGGGGTTTCCCGCTGGGCGGGCGGGCGGCCTTCTGGCGGTCGCCCGCCTGCCCAGCGGGAAACTCAGAATAACCGCGGCGGTCTTCTGACCACGCAGCGGTATTCTGGCGGCTCCCGCCGGCCCTGCGGTTACCGCGGCCGGCGGGAGTCAGAATGACCCCCTGTGTCTTCAAAACAGCTGCATCACTTGCAGAGCCATCATAACCAGCACCTCTGCTTATTTTGCAGACAAACTCACCATCTCTGGTCGCTCTTGGCACACGCACATCTGAGATACCGTCAGACTGCAGACTAAGGGGGTTATTACAACTTTGGAGGAGGTGTTAATCCGTCCCAAAAGTGACGGTAAAGTGACGGATATACCACCAGCCGTATTACGAGTCCATTATATCCTATGGAACTCGTAATACGGCTGGTGGTATATCCGTCACATTTGGGACGGATTAACACCTCCTCCAAAGTTGTAATAACCCCCTCAGAAGTGTAAAAACAATTTTAAAAAACAAGGCAGCAGGTCCTTTTCATCTATGCACCCGGGATCTGGAAAAACATCCCCATAGCCAATAGAACTGCCCCAGTGCTGCTCCAATTTAGGAAACAGTTTAAGATGTGCTGCCTTAAAGAACACAATATCACAATGCGCCAACCGTCCACAACCTAGCTACCATTCCTATTGCTCATTGACTTCATGTTTGTCTGTGAACTAGCACAAGGCTATGCTGCATTTTAGCTAGGTTTGCGCTATAGAAATACCACTAACATACACACATTAACACATGCATAGAGTTCAAAGAAGCAATCCTTAGTGGAGCATGCAACTATACTTTAAACTCTTGAGTCCACCCAGGAGTGGCCAAGGAGCAATCCGCAGATGTGCGATTCATACAACCAGCTGTATTCTTTGCTCTGGGTATCTACCCTTCAACAGCTCAGCAATAAACCCAATGGAATGGCCATTATGAAACCAGATAAAGATTAGACCAGGAATTTACATTGAGGACACCAAAAAAAAAAAAAAAGTTAAACAAAATTGTAACTATGCAGGATGCGGTTGGAACAAGATGTAGAACGTATAATGGTGGAAGTTATTTCGGAAGATGAATTGTGACCCTTGCATTATGAAAATTAGATAGGACTACAAGACATAAGATATCTTATTGACGTTTGAAACATGAGTGTATGACAATGGGAAGTTGGTTTAGATGGGGCGATTACAAGTTAGGAGAGATTAACAATTGATATTTTATGAATTATAACTCTTTTTAAAGGAGTAATAATGTATGAAATTGTACTTAGTTTTAAAAAAACAAGAAATGTTTTTAAGGATGATGGTTATGTCATATTTATTTTATTTAGTTTACAGCCTTGAGAAAGGTGTTTTCCCTGAAACATGTTTTGGCTGACTTTGAGTTCTGTACTTTGATGGTTATGAATGTAACACTAGTCGCTGCGTTGCCTTACTCTGCGCCAGGGAGGCATTACAGGGGTGAGGCAATGTGTTTTCCTACGCAGCACCCATGGATTTTGACGCTGCCCCAGATTTACTTAATTATGTAAACCTGGGGCAGCACCAAAACCTTACACCTCTCCAGAGCAGGCGTAACGAGGAGAAATATTTTTGTTTTTTCCTCTTTCCAGAGAGAAACGCCTCTCAGGATTGTTTTGTGCAGAAGGTGCCCCCTCCTGCACAGAAACAAATGTGCATGCAACGCAGGCAGGCTGGTGCAAGGGTGCCTGCGTTGGCACTAGGCAGCCAATTGTGTGCCAGCACAGGGGAAAGGGACAGGAATGCACCATATTTTATAGATACCATGAATTGTTGCCCTTTCACATTGGCATAGGCCAGCAGAGCAGGAAGACTTGAGGTGCTGCCCTGTGCCAATCCCCATAAATATGGGCCTATGTTTGGAGGGTATACATCATCAGCAGTAGACTAACAGCCCATGGGGGTGGGTGCTACCAGGGATTGGTATGGGTGGACTGTTCACTAGTTGGATTAAGAACAGGAAAGAGCCAATAATGGACAATAAAAGGGCATCAACTGGTAGAATATGGAAGCCTAGGGCAGGAGGTTCTTGAACAAAGGACCTTTCCAGGACCAATCTGGGAAGCTGCTAGGAAGTCCCCTTGATGTCTGTCACCGGGATGCCTGAGCTGGGCGCCCTAAGGGGAGAGGTCAGGTAGAGCGGAGGAAGGGAAAGTCTATGGAAGATCTGGACAAAGGGGCCACATGAGCCAAGTTCTGTGGTACCATTTTGCAGTACGATATGTCCTAGTCACCACCCCCACCTCCAACAGGTGTGCAAGCAAGGTGCCAAAAAACATAGGATAACAATTTTCCCCCAAAGCAGTGCTGTGATTCAGTAAAGAAGACATATATATACCATTAATAGGCTTCCCCCAAACCAATATGCAGGCCTAATATGGGTCGGTTTGCCAAGCCTCAAACATCTCAGGGTCCAGGCATTGCTATGGTCTCAGCGTGAGGGACACTAAGTGGTAGAAGGAGCAGATACAGTCCTTCCTCCTCTTAGAGCCAGGCTGGTATTGGCTGCAGGTAGGGATACTGGTACCCAGGTTCTACTTTGTTCTAGCTGTTTGTGGTACCTAAGAGCGCCCTAGAATAAAAGTAGGTATTCCTAAATACAGCCCTAATAGAAAGCCTTCCCAGATGCACTCTGGGCATTACAGAGCTGAATGCGTCACCAGTCGAGGGGTTAGAGGTTTGAGGCTGGATTACAGGGCAGAGGCGTGTAAGAGTGCACGGCACCACATCCACAGGCCCGAGGGTTCTTTAGAGCAGCCTCGGGGTCTACCACCTGATGTCTAGTAAGGAAACCAACTACAAAGTGCTAGGCATCACCCGTGCAGTGCAGGCACGTCACACCGACCTGGGCACACTTCTTGCCACAGAGGCATTGAAGAGAGCGACAGTTCTACCCAAGTGTATCTCTTCGAGCTGTCATGTCACGATATATTGCAGTGGTCTCATAGTGGTTCTCTAGCACACATCTTTGGGCTGAGGAACACATGAGTGAGCGAGGAAGGGCACGACTGGTGAAAAGATGGGTCACCTCCACTCTCTCCACCACTGGTGGTCGGCCTAGGGGTCCAGGCCGGACACTGACGTCCACACAAGGGGCCTTCAAACATCTGGCTGAGTAAAGAGCATGAGAGGCCAAGGACAGATGTGGCTTTAAGCCAGACCTGCAGCTGGAGCCCTTTAGGAGGAACCAGTCTGAGTTCGGCCTCGGCTCAGCATCCTCCGAGGATGTGACCTAAAAAGAGGGAGGGGTCTGTTGAAAAGCGCTGCAGGGTCCCTGGGCAAGGTATGCGCTACAAAAAAAAGTTCTCCTTTCAGTTTGCACCCAGGTGATTAACAGCACGCCCGGGCTGCTCCTTCCGTGCACACCGAAATCAAGGGGTGCAGAAAATCCGGGAGCCAGGTCAATATTCATATAATGCATCCCATTTCGCGAGCGAGGAAACTGGAAAAAACGGAGAGGGGCGTGACCTGGGAAGAACTCGCTAGTGTATGGAGAAAACACCACGGTATCAAAAAGTGGCTCCCCCCGATTACAAGTTGTAGAATCTCCTTCCAGTGCCTGGGGCCAGCGCCGCACATCCACGGGTGGGATGTGATAACTACTTGCATGTTTGGCGGCTTAGGCGTCTCCTAGCAACCTGCCCCCGAAAGAACGCGCTCCCTCCTCGTTACCGCCCGGCCTCCGATGGGCAGGACTAGGGCTGAACCCCGCATCCTGGCGGGCACCCCCGAGACACCGGCCCCCGCCCCTCCCCCTCCCCGGGGCGGCGAGGCCGTGTGCAGCCGCGTCCGTTATCAGTGGAGCATCCCCCAGTCACTGCACCCTCCCTGGAGGTCCCGGGGTGCCTGCTCCCTGCGGGGTGACCCCGGCCCTACCTCTGGCCCCCGCTTCGCTCCTCCTCGGTCCGGATGCGGACGCGGCCGTCTCTAGGAGACCGGGGACGCCGAGCCGAGGGCGGGAGGGGCCGGACTGGGACGGACGGACCGCCCAGGGGCCCGGGGCAGCTCAGCATCCCGGACTCGGGCTTCTGATGCATGACTGTATGTTTATAAACATATAAGGTTGGAGAGCGGAGAAAATGGCATTTAACATTCCAATTACCGCTGAAATCCACCAGTTACAGTTAAATGAAGCATTAATAACTCACTCCCTTTCCATGCAGTGTTGGCATCCATGATGTAATTTCTGACGTCAGAGAACGTCATGGAGTGATGTAATATGTAATGTCAGAAGCCGTGCATGGCGAGGGCGCGAGCTGTAGTTACATTGGTGGTGAATTTCAGTATTTTTTGTTCAAATGTTATGCTTTAACTAACATTATCACCTAACTATAGTATCACTTTTCCTTTCGTTTTTTTCAGTGCATTTGTGAGTTTAAAAAAAAAATGTAAATTAAGATATTTTTATCATAACTAACAATAATACCACATTAACCTTTGTTTTTTCAGTACAGTTAATGTATAGTTTTAGTGTAAAGTATTATGCTATTAACATTGTTAAGTCATCCAGGGGCGGCCGACACCACTGCCTCACACAATCGTGTGGTGGGGGTGTTAAATGTATCAGTCTAGTTGCGTGTGCCTGGTGTTAGGTGTGCTATTTGTTTCGTTAACTGACAATGCCACAAGAACACACACAACCTTTTTAGGTTGAGCATGCACGCTCATTGACCTGTTGTAAGTACTGTGGGCTTTTAACCATGTTCATGTCACGCTCATCACTTTTGCTTGTCGTGTGCTTGCCTTTCAAAAATCACTTGATGTCATTGGTAATTGCTTTACGTTTGTCACGCCTTGCAAGACTGCTCCTGTTACATGGATTATTGCACGATTGCCGATATACTTCTGCATGGGCAAACTTTTTTTTTGTCTCTCCCCTTTGTGCTGCATGACGGCCGTAGCGCTCACAGTGCAAACACACACAACAACGTGAACTTGATCGGAGGTATTGAAAAGCTGGTCTTAATCAGAGTCATTTCTTGTGGCTCTCTCCTTAACACACTTGAAATCGGTATATGCTTTAGGTAAAACAGAAATCCTCAAATCAAAAGAGCCTCTCCCCGCACAGCAGGAGAGCCGATACTACACTACTCACTGCACTCTGGAAAATATTTACCAAACTTGGGAAAACTCGACCCAAAATGCTTTGCAAGCATTATTTTTCATAGCACTTTTGCCCATAACGCCTGTGGTGGTCCTAAGACAATGGGGCCATCACCAAAACGTTCAGCACAACACACTCTTTCTGGCTAGGTCATCTCTGGGTACCCACACTACGTTAGTGAGGACCCCAAAATAATAACCCCTCCCACCATGCATTATCTCCTTAAGTAGTTTCAAGGCTGGATCTTTTGTTTTCTGCTGGCGAATAGCTTGTGTTTTAAGGGCCTTGTTTGTAATATCCTTGCTATAGGTCTGTTATACCTGAAAATACATAATGCACTGTGCCCACTAAGGGCTACTTATATGGTTACTCTGCATTATTTATTGCCATTTTCTTTGTGTGTGATTATGCCATCTAGGAGCTAACTATATAGTTACATGACCATGTTTCTTACAAATTCTATTTTCAATGTGGTGTTCTCTAGGGGCTGTTCTAAGCATTACAGTCATGTAAACATATTAAAATATTCATGGCACAGAAACTTGCCCCATACTGCTTTGCAGGGCATTACGTTTAAAAAACATTTTTGCTCATAACTCAGCCTTTGGTGGTCCTACGACATTGGGATCACCTTCAAAACATTGACCACAATGTGCCCTTTCTGTCACATCCTATATGGGTCCCCACGCCATGTTAGTGGGGACTTCAAAATAAATACCCCTCCCATAATCCAATGTCTTCTATACTTTTTTTTAGGGCTATAATGTTTGCTTTATAGTTAAAAGAAGTTTTATTTTAAATGTCTTGTTTTTCATATTATTTTAGTAGGCCTGCTAGCCTGAAAACACTCTCCAGAGCCTAAGTATATGGCTACACTGCATTATTTTCTCCTGTTCTTTTTTCATGGGGTTACGCCCCTAGGTGCTAATAATATGTGTATATGACCATGTTTCTTAAAAATTATATTTTTCTTAAAGTGCCTTTTAGGGGCTGTTTTGAGCATTACAGTCTAATGCCAAAAGTTTATTTCTGATAAAGGTTTAAATGATAATTGTATATGTTTCAATGCTCTCTCCTCATTACAATTATGACCATAATGCAGGCCAATTTAACATCCTTATTACACTATGACTGTTTGAACACTTTTGATATGTTTGAGTGACCCTTCTAGTTTATTTCTCCTCTGTGGCTGTCTCGTGTTGTTTTTTTTGAGAATTGTGTTAGCCAACCAGCAACTCTGATGGCGGGGTGATAAAAGTGGTATTCTATTGGAATTAACACAGCACATTTAAATTAGGATGCTGAATGGCGACATTTTCATTTTTTGCTGCAGATAGAGGAAGAAGGTAAATGGAAGTGCTTTAGTTATATATAGGGCCACTGGAATTATATGGCAGGAAAGATTAAATTATGAGGCAGGATTGACCAATCTATGTGGCAAAATAAGTCCAGTTATGAATGTACAATGCCAATAGCTCTAACTCAAACAAATGCATGACCTATTGCATTGCAAATGCTTGTTTTCTTTTTCTGTTTGCAGCACTACTGTACCTTTCCAAACGTACAGGGCCATGCTGAATGCCACAAAGATACCACAGTGTCACAAAAAAAAACATTTCTTTAATATTGGAAACCCCAGGAGGTCCCTCTGAGACCCCGCCACAGCACCCAGGAAATTCAGGGTACCTCTACTCTGTCCCTATGTATGGCCACAACTATGGATTCACAAAACACAGCATGCTACAACCATCGCTCCATGTACTAAACACACAACAGGGAAAGTAGTCTACTGTTTGAATAGGAAGAACACACTTTGTATGCCCTACAGCACTCATGTCAATGGACAGACCTAGACTTCTAAGCACAAACTAGGTTAGTGTGCAGCTGAGAACAAAATCTTAAATTTAGGTACCAGATACATGCATTTGGACACTCAGGGCAGAGGAACACAACTGTACGCCATGCAAGCTACATTCTTGACCCAACTCTAGGTTGAAATGTCAGTCATATAGGGGTGAAGATCTACTAGGAAAAAATCTACAATCTCTTCTGGTGAATTTTCCACAACACCCTGCCAAATTTATTCACCCCCCCCTTCAACACTAAATTGCCATTCTCGGTCTTCAGTGTCAGGAGTTATTTGCCAGTTAACCTCAGTTAAAGGGTCATCATATTTCTTCTGAAACTATTGTTTATCATTTTGCTAGTTGTAGGAAAGTGCCGTCTTTTGACATAGTCACTCCCACTTATTGCTCACTGGTACTGAGGTTTTTTGACTGAGGTTCACAGGGTTCCTGCTAACCAGGTCGCCAGTGACAGTGTGCGCTCCCTAAAATGAGGTAAAATGTCTACTTTGTATCCAATTGGCATATACTCCCGTACCACTGGAAGCCCCTAGTAAATGGTACCTCTGGTATCTAGAGCCTAGGTACAAGAGAGGGTCCCTAAGGGCTGCAGCATTAAATGTGCCACCTTAACGCCCCCCCCCCCCTACAAACTGCACACAGCCTGCCATCGCAGATTGCATGTCATGGTCCAAGTCAGGAGTGAAAACACAACATGGCACACACATCGTGTTCTATGCCCCAGTCGCTGCATCTAAATATGTGTAAGTCACCAATACAGCAGGCCTTAGAGCCTTCAGGCAGGGTGCAGTAAATTTGATGTGAGGACATATCTGCATGAGCAGATATTCCCCTGTGATGTCTAGTTCAATTACTTAGACATTGAAAGTGAACAGGGAAGCCATCTTAATGTATGTACTGGGCACCGGTCAATATGAGTTGCCCAGCGACATAATGGCTTCACTGAAACCTATGGTGTTTGGTATCAAACATCTCATCTTAATAAATCCATACTGATGCCAGTCTTGGATTTATTATGACATGCACCCAGAGGGCACCTTAGGGGTGCCCCCTGAAACCTGCTAGTCCTCTAGTGTGCTGGCTGACTGGTCTCAACCAGCCTGCCACTACAGACAAATTTCAGACCCACTGGAGGTGAGTACCTGCACTCTCAGAGGCCAAAAACTATGTCTGCCTAGCTGAAGGTGATGACCTCTCCCCCAGCAGGATAGCTAGCGATTTAGCATATCAAATCCCCTGCTGCCTTTGATATGACTCCAGCTTCCCCAGACATGGGAGTTGCCACCCCCTGCCCTGAGGCCCATTTGGCACCAGCACAGGTGCGAAATTTGTTATTCAGGAGGAATATCACACCTTTGGGCTAGTCACACCCCTAAGGTGGGCTACCGGAAGTGGACACTTGAGGAGGAGTTTCACCATCTTGTTTGTGGCAGAACTAGGAATTCTAGGATAGGGCTTTGCACACTTCCCACAAGAAGGGGTCACATAGTGACTCCAAGGGTAAGTAGCGCATTGACTACTACTGTACAATCCCCTAAACACCCCATAATCCAGTACTTAGATGGCCCCCTGACACCAGAAGAATAGATTTGTCTGACAAAAAAAGAAGGACCAAGAAGAAGCAAGAACTGTGGTCTGCTGGTGAACTTTGGTGAGAAATCCTGCCTGCTTACCTGCTCCTGTCCCAACAATCGCACAACCAGACTTGTCCTGCAAATGTGCATTTTCCAAAAGCCTCAGGGAGCCTCAAGCACGTCACCAAGCTGATAGGATACCCTTTGGAGTGGAGGAGCCAATACCTTGCTTCCTGCAGGCACCAACTGCAAAGTCTGGAGCCTCATTCTGATGACCACCAGGTCCATCGATGAAGCAGCCACCCAGGAGGAGGTCACCTTGCTTCTAGAGGCCAGACCGATCTCCCCACCATGTAAGAAGACCTCAGGACCAAGCAGAACCATCCTGCATCAATATCTAGGGTACCGGACCCCCTGCAGCAAACAAAGCTTGTTTGAAGTCCAACCCGGATTCTAGCACCCCCACCAATGGAGCCCCCTTTGGGAGCTCTCAGACTTGTCATCAAGTCCCCACTTGCAAGTGGTGCTTTCTAGGTGGCCCCCCTCATCACCAACGGTGCGCTGCGCAAGGCACTCAACAAGCACCACTGCACCCAGACGCCCCAGGGTGGGTAAAACTTTTGCATAGGCTCTCATTGTCCTAATGAGACTGCTGATTTGGGTGGCAGAAACGCCTGAATTGTGGGAAACTGGGTCCAAATCCACACCATGTGACAGCTGTCAGCCTAATCTGGGTTACCTCGCCCAAGAGCATAGGGTGATTTGTGGCAAGCGGGCACATGACAAGATTGACTTATCAGGGGAAATCGTAGTGCATCAGATCTCATCCTTTTCTCTCAGTTAAATTAGTCCCACACATGCAAAGACAGAGGCAGAGAATGATCCAATAGGTTTTATTGAACAAACTGCACCTTAGATAACGTGGCATTAATTGCAATAACTAGGATGATAAAACATGCTAAAGGCAAAATGGTGACAAGAAAAGTCCCACCATACTGTCATTATGCGTAATATATGTGGTTCGTACCTAAGCTATGTTAGAGTACAGCATGATAAGCCCTAATCCACCCTTCAGGTATCCCCCCTGGGAAGACCTCATCCTCCATACCTGAGCAAGGAAACCTGTTGTCTAGAAAGACACCAGCCCCATGTAGGCTAGGGGTCCGGTAGTCTAAGCAAGCAGCTGTAATGAAGGCAATCAGCAATCAGCATGCGGTTGTGGTCATCTGGCTGGAATCTCCCTCTAACGTGTTTGGGACAGAGAAGTGTTTTTTGAATAAAACAGCTGATGTTCTGAGAAAATGTCCCCATGTAAGAATGTATATGTTTCTGTGAAGGTTGGAGACACAGTGTATCACTTTGCCGGAAATTCTATCTCGCTGCAGCCTTGAGGAAAGCACAAAGGGAAAAGAATGTCTTGCTAAAGACGCAATGCTTTCCTAGGTGTAGGAACAACCAGAAAATAAAACAGCACCGCAAATGTGGCCTATGCTAGAATTATAAAAATTAACCTGAATAAAATAGAACTGGGCTAAAGTGCACAAACGGAAGGAGTAGTTGCTAAAATAACATGTCTAAAAACATGGCTAAAATAGGTATACAACACCCTCCCCTTGCTGGTTCAAAGATGGTTAAAGCCTAACATTAAGAAATATAAAAGCACTAAAATCTATAATTAGGACATATATAGATGAACATCAATAATGACAAGTTAAAAGAAACTTGAGCACGTAAGAAATTTTGAAAGGGGGTCAATTTAGAGTGTCAACAGTGGAGCCAAGAAAACCAAATTTAAAAGTCAATGTCATTTTTAAAATCGCCAATCATATCTGGGACAACTGAAGGCAGGAAATGTTGTACTTCGGCAGGCAGTAAGGTAGCCAAATCGTTGCCAAGGAAAACCAAGGAGCACGCATGTTCCAAATGCTAAGCTCCAGCTGAGGCAGCAGCATTCCGAGTTGTGCCCAATGTTAAGTCAAGAGCTGCATAATCCACAAAGGGCAACTCATAGACAGCTTCCCGTAGCAAACGCACCCTCAATGCACGTCTGGTATTGAGCCATTAGCGAGAACATCAACAGATCAGCGTCCAATGAAAGTAAGCACCGCGTAGAAAGACAAGCTATCAGTGCACATTCAAAAAGGCACAAGAGGCATCAAAATAAGGGCTACACACAATCCAAAACTGGTCTGAATGACAGAGACCAGTTGCACTCCAGTTCCTCCAGGAGTGGTGCTCCAAAGTACTACATCATGCGATCACAACACAGTTTTACTGGCGGAAGCAGTGCCTAATTTGTGCTTGTTGTTTCTGGTGCTGAGCACTGGCACTTATTTTTGAGGACCGGCACTTAGTTTTCTGCCTCCAGCATTTGCTGCGAGGAAAAGACACATATGGGAAAGACGGAGGAAGAGAAAAACGAAAAAGCGCTACAAAGGGAGAAAGCAGAAAGCTGCAGGAGTGAGCTGAAGGGGCAGGGAGTGGCTTTAAATGGATTGAAGAGGCCCAAGATGACTTCAGGATTAAGCTGCCTAGGTATTCTGTGCTTGCACATTTAAATGCAGTAGCTGCATGTTTAAGAGGAGGGCTATGGGCACCGGCACGTTTTTATTTACAAATTAAGCACTGGGTGGAAGCGCTTTCAGTCCTCTTTGTTATGATAGGGCAGCCATGGCAAATAAAAAAAAAAGCAACATCAAGATGCCACCTATTATAGTAATTGGAAACCCCCCAGAAATCCTCTGAAAAATCGAGTGTTTGGCTGAAGGTAATAAGCCAAATATAGAGGAGAAAGTGTGAATGAAACCAGAACCAACAGGCTTATAGAATTGCTACAGGAAAGTAGTCTCTTTCTAGCTTGGTTACCCCCACTTTTTGGCTGTTTATCGGTGTGTTTGACTGCGCTCACTGGGATCCTGCTAACCAGGACCCCAGTGATTATGCTCTCTCCATTAAACTTGGTTGCTGGAACCTTTTTTCACCCCACATTTGGCATCCAGGTACCCCCATGTAAGTCCCTAGTATATGGCACACAGGAACCCAGGGCATTGGGGTACTAGGGGATCCCTATGGGCTGCAGCATGTATTATGCCACCCTTAGGGAGCCCATGCAAAGTGTTCTGCAGGCCTGCCATTGCAGCCTGCGTGAAAGGGTGCATGCGCCGTTTCACTACCAGGTCACTGCACCAGGTCACTGTAAGTCACTTCTATGGCAGGTCCTCCTAGCACAGAGGGCAGGGTACAAGTACCTGTGTGTGAGGGCACCCCTGCACTAGCAGAAGTGCCCCCACAAACTCCAGGCCCATTTTCCTGGACTTTGTGACTGCGGGGATGCTATTTTACGCGTGTCCTGGACATAGGTCACTACCTATGTCCAGCTACATAATGGTAACTCCGAACCTGGGCATGTTTGGTGTCAAACATGTCGGAATCATACCCCAATACTGTTTCAAGTATTGAATGTGTGATTCCATGCACTCTGGGGGCTCCTTAGAGGACCCCTCAGCATTGCTACCACCAGTCTTACAGGGTTTTCTGGGGAGCCCAAGCTGCTGCCACCCCTCAGACAGGTTTCTGCCCTCCTGCTGCTTGATCTGATCAAGCCAGGAAGGCAGAACAAAGGATTTCTTTTGGGAGAGGGAGGTAACACCCTCTCCCTTTGGAAATAGGTGTGACTGGCTTGGGAGGGGTAATGGCCCCAAGCCACTGGTTTGCTTTGAAGGGCATTTTTGGTGCCCTCCGTGGATAAACCAGTCCACACCAGTTCACGGACCCCCAGGTCTGGCATGAAACTAGACAATGGAAAAGGTGGTGACCACTCCACTGTCCACCACCACCCCAGGGGTGGTGCTAAGAGCTCCTCAAGAGGGTCCCTTGGTTCTGCCATCTTGTTTCCAAAGTTGAAAGAGAACTCTGGGAGCATCTGATATGTCAGGCCAGGCAGGTGAAGTCAGAGCCCACTCCTGATAGGTGCTTACCTGGCTAGGTGACCAATCCCCCTTTCAGGGCTATTTAGGGTATCTCTCTTGGGTGGGTCCTCAGGCTCGGCTTGCAATATTCCAACAGGGCTCCTCTGCAACCTCTGCTTTGACTTCTGGCCTCCAGGACTGCGAATGGAACCTCCAGGACCCGACAAGCTTCCTCCAAGAAGAAGAACTCTTCTGCAACATTGTTTCCAGGGCTTCTGCCAGCAATTGCAACATTTCCACTGGCTGTGCATCCACTGAGGGTGGCGTGTCTTCAGTCTGCACTAGAAGAAAGAGGGAATCTCCCTCGGAGTGAAGGAGTCGCTCCCCTGCATCCGCAGGCACCCGCAGGCACCCGCAGGCACCTGCTACAACAACGACCAGCTGTATGGATCTCCCCTCATCTTGAGTTGCGTGAATCCTGCATGATGCGTGGTAGTCCAGGATAGTAGTCTTGGTTTTCTCTGCCAGCTGTCCAAAGTTTGGTGGAGGTAAGTCTTCCCATGCAGGACAGCACCCCTGTGCACTGTATCTCTTGCAGCTGCCAAGGCTTTTTTGCAGCTCCTCCAAGGGATCTTCAGCTGACATGCAGCTCCAGTCCCCAGCACTCCTTCCTGCGATGCACAGCCCACTGCATGGTTCTTCTCCGGCATGGGATCCCTTTCTGTAGTGCTGCGTGGGCTCCTTCTGCGACTCTTGTGTCTCTATTCTGCGGGGCTCCTGGGGATGCTGCCTCTGCTCCTGTGCACTCTCTGTAATGCTGAGGGTCTCCCGTGACTCCCCCTCCTGGGCCTTGCTGGTCCCCGGTAACACCTCTTTTCCAATAACTGTGAATTTGCCTTTGGTAGAATTCCTGCACGGACACTCATCTGCAATCTTCATTCCTGGGTGGGACATCTTCTTCCTCCATCTGGGACGCTTCTCTGGCTCCAGGGCTGCAGTGCTGACCTGTTCTTTATCACTGTCAACCAACTCCTGCACGTACAGCTGGGTGGGTAGTAGCTCCTACTCCTCCTGGACTCCACTGTAACTCTTGGACTTGGTCCCCTCTCTCCCCAGGTCTTCCATCTTCAGAATTCCACCGCTGGTTTCTTTCAGCCTTGTTTGGGTGTCTTCTTTTCTTCTTTTACCTCCTTTTGGATGGTTTGGGGAAAATCCAGTGATTTACTCCTGCTTTCCTTGTCGCTGGGGGGTACTGTGTTATTTACATCTGTGGTTTCTAGTACTCCCAGCTCCACTTACCTAGGTGGGAGTCCTGTGTTCCCATTCTATTTTGTTTATGGTTTGGGCTCCCCTTAGGGTTACTACTGGTTATTGCTATTTGCACTGTTTTCTAACCTTTTCTATGCCTATTTCTGATTGCTAGTGTATATATTTAGTGTATTACTTACCTTCTATTGGAGGGTTGCCCTTCTAGTATTTTGTGATATTGTGTGCCAAAAATAAAGTATCTTTATGTTTGTACAACTGAGTGTTTCCTTTCATGTGTGTAAGTGCTGTGTGACTACAGTGGTATTGCATGAGCTTTGCATGTCTCCTAGATAAGCCTTGGCTGCTCATCCACAGCTACCTCTAGAGAGCTTGGCTTCTAGACACTGCCTACACTTCACTAAGAGAGGATACCTGGACCTGGTATAAGGTGTAAGTGCCTTAGGTACCCACCACACACCAGGCCAGCTTCCTACATTGGTGGTACAGTGGTGGGATAAGCACTTGCAATTGCCTTACCTCTCTGTCACTTGGTACTTTTAACAGGAAAGACCACTTACTAGCTAGGGGTCCACACGTATACCTAGTTTCAGGACATAGGCCCTCATTATGACTTTGGCTGCCTTTTCAGAAGACAGCCGTGGTGACGGCTGCCAACAGACTACCGCAGAGGTGACAATCTGGCCACCAGATTATGACTCACAAACAGAAAACCGCCAGAAAGCAGCCAAAACAACAATCCTGCCAGACCTAACGAAGGCGAAAAAACAGTCGGTCCCACTACTCTCCCCACCATGCCTGCAACACACGGCCCTCCAAATAATGACCCACGAATCACCACAGAGGTCACTCAACAGCAGTTACCCATTGGAGGTGCGTACCGCCGCAGTCGATTATTACCACTCCACACCAACAGAAGCCAACATTGGCCAGATTGAAAAACTCACACCTGACACATATACACACACCGTACACACCCACCAACAGCACTATAAACCCCCCAACCCCACACAACCCACAAGTCTTTGAAAACGCAAAAACCTAGCTACACGTTGCCAGCCCAAACATTTATAGAACTGCACACACAAACCACAATTACCTATACACCCACCACGCATCACACACCACATACCAAACCTCAACACCTAACACACAACACTGGACACAATCACTACTCCACAGCATACCACATACACACACCCTGCTTCCTGACAAAACATTCCAGCCTCTGCACAACGCACACACTACACCCACTACACAATAGGCATGTCCCCACAAAAACAAAAAACGTTTCACTGATGAGTTGCAGGTTATGGTAGAGGAAATCATAAGGGTTGAGCCACAGCTGTTCGGTGCACAGGTCCAGCAGATATCCATTATCAGGAAGATGGAGCTATGGCGGAGGATCGTGGACAAGGTGAACTCCGTGGGAACCTATTCATGCACAAGGGATGACATAAGAAAGAGGTGGAATGACCTGCGAGGGAAGGTGCATGCAATGGCATCCAGGCACCACATTGCTGTCATGAAGACTGGCAGTGGACCCCCACCTCCTCTCCCACAGTTGACAACATGGGAGGAGAAAGTCTTGGCTATCCTGCATCCAGAGGACTCACTGGAAACACTGGAGGGCTGGACACTGGTACGTCACCATTACTACCCCACCACCACCAATACCTGCATGGCATGGGCCCCGTCACCCTGACTCCCTTCACCCCACTCCATCCGAAACAGAGAACCACCCCCATAACCACCCTCAACTGTGTAACTCTGCATACCCTACCCACTGCAGGCACACTCCTCCAAGCTCAGCATGCACACACAACAGTAATGCATGGGCAGCATGTAGCACTACCAATCCCACAGTCCATCACCATACACATACCAAAGGTGGAAGAACAACACCCATCCCATAGAGAAAGCCAGAAATGCTGAATATGGAACTGACAATGACTGTAACAAATCTCATACATGTCCAGATGTACTCCAGCCAGTGTCAGCGGCCAGCATGTGCCACGTCAACCCAGTCCTCCACCAGAAGAAGGCTCTAGTGATGACAGCAACTCTGGATGTCTGGATCTGGATGATCTCCCTAGCCCATCTGGGCCCACTGGTCAGTCAAACACCACAGGCAACACCACAGGCAACACCCAGTCCACCACAGGGCACCCCACATCGGACTACAAAACCACAGCAGCCACCCAACGTCCCCAAACCTTTGTGCCCAGGACACGTCAATCAACAGTGTGCCCACCTGTACAGGAACCCAAGTCGACACCACACAGGCAAGACAATGAATGTCCTGGTGTCAGTGGGAGTGGGCACACAGTTCAGAGGACACAGGCACAGGGGGCAGGGCCAGTGGAAGGATAGCTGTGCACCAAGGGATGGGCCAAACCAGGGAACTGACTGCCCAGGAAGCACTCTCACATGTCCTGGAAGTGTACCAGAAATCCCAAGACAGGATGGGCCAGGTACCTACCATCTTGCAGTAGAACCAGAGGTTGCAGCAGGAACACCACCAGGAGGTCATGCAGCAGTTGCAGCCCTTAAAAGCCAACATTGCCTCCATTGCAGGGGTGCTGAGTGACATGGCTACCATTATGTGTGAGTACACAACACACCAGCGGGACCCTTCCAATAGCCAGTGTACTGACCCGCCCTCCACATCTGCTGCAGCTAGTGGACAGGAGAACCTGCCACAGAACTCACAGGCCACCAGCAACCCTGCCTCTGCAGCAGAAGAACCACACTGCAAACCTTCCCTGCGACCCAGACAGCCACCAGAGATGGTAGCCAAGACCCAAACCACTGCCAGGAAGTGAGCCTCTCCTAAATGTCTTCCTTTTGTGCTACTAAGACACCTTGTTTACTTTAGATTGCCATTGCTCCTTTTCCTATGGCCCATGGATACTGGACCAACTGGGCCATTACACAGAAAATTTCGTCCACCATCACCCCACTCTATTGCACTATCCCTTCCTTTTTGCCAATTCGATGAACACACTTAAACACAATTGAAGGTTTTTTGCTTTAATTACAACAATATGCAATGCCTTGACCTTTATTATCCTGTGCAAATGTAACGTAAAGTGTGAATCCATCCAATGGACAGTCAGTATGGGGTACACATAACCAGTATGAGAGCATGCCACAAGTCACCATCCACCAAACTGTGTGAACGCAGTCTATAGGCATCACATGAGTTCACAGTAGTGACCACACCAACATCTGCAAAAAGGGAAACCATTAGTGGCATTCAAATGAGAAGTAAAGGAAGTAGAGCAACATGAGCTCCTGTAACATAACAGCCTACATTTAGCTGGTCACTTTAGCTCAGAAATTTGCACAGCAATTGAGTCCAAACACCATAAGTGAGGAGAAACAACTCATTTCAGGCCCTCACACCAGATACTACAGTATTAGCTATGCCATGTTGTCAGTGTGCCAATCCCTCCTCTGGACCACCTAGTCTGGGCCACACTGTCAGGGAAATTGAAGTCACAGAGCGGTTGTGTAAGTACATTGTGAGTTACATAACATTCCCAGCAACAAATGCTAAGTTCTGTATG
The DNA here is from genome assembly GCF_031143425.1 of Pleurodeles waltl. Classification (NCBI taxonomy): domain Eukaryota; kingdom Metazoa; phylum Chordata; class Amphibia; order Caudata; family Salamandridae; genus Pleurodeles; species Pleurodeles waltl. The sequence continues at coordinate 1,142,608,507 of NC_090439.1, forward strand.
GAATGAGGACACAGTTTGCAGTGCGCATGTCTTTGAAAATGCTAAACAGATGATACATTGCAGGGCTGAATAAGCTTGATCACCATCACCATAACACTGGCACACTGACCACAGATGGAACAGTGTCAGGTCATATAATGCAAACATTTGTGCTTGGCACAAAACAGCAGCCACACCGCACTTAATTGTAATAGAGGTATGAACAGAAATACAGCCTTACCTGAGTGTCATTAGAAATACTGCTATATCAGGTGTGTCCTGTTGTCCACATCCTCCTCCTCCCTATCCTCATCACTGTCTTCAGTGTCCTCTGCTGCCACAGATGTATTGTCTCCCCCCTCCTCCCGCAGTAATGGCACATGGCGTATGAGGGCCAAATTGTGCAGCATGCAGCAAGCCACCACTATCTGGCAGACCTTCCCAGGGGCCTAGAGTAGGGATCCACCAGAAATATGGAGGCACCTGAACCTGGCTTTCAGTAGCCCAAAAATCCTTTCGATTACTCTTCTGGTCTGACCATGTGCTTCAATCTAACGATTCTCTGGCCCTGTCCTTGAATTCCTCACTGGTGTCAACAGCCAGGATAGGTTTGGGTAGCGGAGTCACCTGGAAGTAGTGAGACACACACATTACTCATGTACAATAGTAAAGAGGACAACTCCAGGTGGCATACAGTGACATACATTGTGTAAACTTCAAGCTCACCCATGAGCCACACTCTCTCTCTCTGTAGCTGTGCCATCATAGGTGGGATGCTGCTGTTCCTCAATACATAGGAACACATAGGAATACGATGCACAGATCCTGGAAACATGGCAGTAAATTGGGAAATGTACTGATCAGCAAAGCACACGATCTGGACATTTATAGAATGGTAATTCTTCCTATTTCTGTACACCTGCTCATTTGTCCTGGGACGGACCAAGGCAATATGGGTCCCGTCAATGGCCCCAATCACATGTGGAATGTGTCCCATTGTGTAGAGTGCAGCCTTCACAGTGGACAAATCATCACTGTGGGGGAATGGGATATAGCTGCTCATGTGTTTCAGCAAGGCAGCCAAAACTCTACTCAGCACATTAGAAAACATCGGCTGTGACATACCTGCAGCCAAGCCCACAGTCACCTGGAAAGAACCACTGGCAAGGAAGTGGAGCACTGACAGCACCTGTACTGCAGGGGGTATTGCTGTATGACTACGAATAGCAGGAATGAGATCTGGCTCCATTGTTGGCCCTGTCCGGATGATAGGTGAGTATAATATGGCGTTCCTCCAGTGTAGCCAAGTCGACTAGGGGTCTGTACACGGGTGAATGCGTCCTCCACCTCCACAGTGGTTGCTATCTAAATAAACCAAACATCAGACATGTGTGACAACAGGAAGGATGAACACATAACATCACAGTATACAGAGCAGTCTCATACAATTCACGCAACCAATGATTGTAATTTGCACTGGTGTCCTCTACATGCAAACGTACTTCTTCAAAAATACATACTATTCATTTGCCATTGTGTCTCACAGATTTAGTCGTACTCGTGTGTCGTGATTTGTAGCATCCCATTTTACATGCTCTGTCAACTACTCATCTGCAAGCAGTGCACTGGTATGAGATCTAATTTGAGTGCCAGAGTCTACAACCAAAACAAAGTATTTAGTGGATTGGAATTGCCCTGGTACCTATGATGCACATTAAATTCACCCCCATGAGTACCAGCATCAGGAAACGCCAACCGTCTGTCCTGCATGCAGGGACAGGTGGAAGTGACCTCATTCTGCCAGCGTTTGGCGTCATGGTGGTGGGCAGTCTGCACCGCCGTGCAACTCCTCATTGGTTAAAATGGAAGTCTATGGAGCACAGGGGCCAATGAAGATCACCGCCGGCGGTGATGGTGTTCACCGGCGCGGACATGACCATCATTTTCTGTATCCCACTTCACTTGATTCCTGACTCTCACCGCATCAACAACTCCACTGTGTGTGCTGCTGTGTCCTGTGTATGGAACCCGAAATGGCCCGAGCTACAGGGGATAGGGCCCCAGCCTTCACATCTGAAGAACTTGAGAAGCTTGTGGATGGGGTCCTACCCTGTTATGGACAGTTGTATGGGCCTCCAGATGAACAGGTGAGCACCTTTTGGGTACTTTGGATGCGACATGGCTGTATGTAGATGTATGTGTGTGCAGGCAGTGTGTCATTTGGGGAGTGTATTTTTGCTGCATGCAGTGTGTACGCAGTTCGAGTAATGTGTAAGGTTAATGTGGGATCTATGCAGTATGTAAGCCATTGCTGTAACAGAATGTAGTGTGGAGTTCCTGGTGTCCTTCTTTCTGTGTTCCCTATGCAGGTCAGCACACATCAAAAGAAAGGGTTATGGCATGCCATCACCAAGGACGTGCGGATCCTGGGGGTACATATTGGGCAGAGCACCCACTGCAGAAAGAGGTAGAAGGACCTGCGATGCTGGGCTCGGAAGACTGCGGAGACCCAGCTGGGGACGTCCTCCCAACGAGGCACGGGTGCCCCTCGGACCCTGACCCCCCTAATGGCCCCCATACTGGCAGTGGCCAATCCGGAGTTGGATGAGTGCTGGAAGGCCGCGCAGCAGCCACAAGGGGGTGAGTACACACTGTGTGGAATTCTTTCCTGATGCCTGCCATGGTGTTTGGGTGCAAGGTTCTAGTCAGTGTATGGCCCAATATGCCCATGTAGCTAATCTTGTAGAGTACTGCTTAGCAATGGTGAGTGGTATGTACATTGGGTATTAACAATTAGCTGGTATTCCATTTTCATTTGAGACTTACAGCGTGACTCACCGGTGTTGTTGTGATGCTCTGATGTCCACTGCCTAGGTGGTGTGACCTGGCAATTGCACACTGTGCAGTCACTTTGTCAGAATTGTGTAGCTGTGCCTTTGTCAACAGGCAGACATGGCTTAGTGAGTCCCAGTAGGCATGCAGATGGTAGTGTCTGATTTCATTTCTGCTGTTGTTCCCAGGCAGTGGTTTGGTACTGTGGTTGTTACTGCACAGTGTTGGTTCCAGTGAGTTATTGTGATGTGTATGCCATATGTGCTGTTATTGCTGTAATTGGCCCTGTGCTCCCTTTCTTTCTCGCCCACCCTCTCTCCTTTTCTTCTCCTGTCCTTGTGTGCATTAGCATCATCTGGCGAAGGAGCAGGGGCACGGCAAGTGGGGGAGCTGCAGCCCACGGGACCCAGGAGGCATTGTCAACCGACGCTGAGGGGACCAGTGGGTTGGAGGGCGAGGGGAGCACCACAGGGGAGACAGGAGCTACAACAACAGACTCTGATTCCTCCTCCTATGGAAGTTCCCTGGTGGTGGTGAACCCCTCTGGGACCACCCCAGCTACATCATTGTCCACCACACCCGTAACAGCACTGCCCTTCCAGTAGCCCCCCACCCAGTTGCCCGTGCCTGCTCACCCAGGAGGGGGGGTCATCTCCTTTGCCGCAGACACCTCAGCGCTTGCCCCAGTCAGCCCTGCTGCCCTCACTGAGGAGGCTATTGATCTCCTGAGATCCATCTCTTTAGGGCAGTCAACCATGGTGAATGCCATCCAGGGGCTGGCTTCCCAGATGCAGCAAAGCAATGCCTACCTGGAGAGCATTCACGGTGGCTTGGCTGCCCTACAGAGATGGTTTCAGGCTCTGGCCTCCTCTTTGATGGCAGCCAGTGTCCCTGGTTCTTCCGTCTCCCCTCCATCTACCTGTCCCCAGTCCCAGAGCCCTCTCCCCCCACCCATCCCAAACACACAATCAGACGAGCATGCATCAAAGACAACAGATAGGACTAGCAAAGACAAGCACCACAGATCACACCACAAGAATACACACAGCCAGCACACAGAAGCACACACAACAACAGCCACTGCCTCCACTGTTTCCCCCTCCTCCCTCACAGTCACATCATCACTCACACCTGCAAGCTACTGCATCCTCAGTCCCAGATCCTGCCACCTGTACTGCCTTGTCCACAGTCACCACTACTGCAGACATGCAGACTAGCACCCCATTCACCACATGCGCAGTCACCACCACCACCACCACCACAACCACATGCAACACACCCACCTCACTTGCAGACACCACTACAACATACATGCAGAGAACCTGTTTGTCCTCTCCCACCTTGTCTGCTGCCCTCCAAAAACACATAAACGCTCCCACTCAGACACTCAACAGCCATCCACCTCACATACGCACTGTACATGCACCTGTAACCCATTCAAGCACACCTACTCCTCCTACAACCACTCCCTCTACCTCCACTCCCAAACCTCTTCCCACACTCCGCCCCACTGTACCTAAAAAACTTTTCCTTGCCCGCCTTGACCTCTTCCCTCCTCCTGACTCACCCCATGTTGTCCGAAAGAGGAATGTCTCGCTCCCCCAGCCCAGTACCTCCATCTCCCAGTCCTCTCATGGCCTCCCTGGTGTTACACATGTCCCTCTCCCCGCTAAAAAACCTCCCACTATGACCCCCCGCTCCAAGCACACTCCTCCGCCCCTAAACAGAGGAGCAAAGGTCTGCACCCTCCCCAACCCAAATCCAAGGACCCCCCTTCCAAGAAAATCCCAACCCCCTCTCCCCCTGAGGTGCCTTCCTTCCACATTGATGTCCCTGTCCAGTGGAGTCACTTGGCCTGTCAGGAACCAAGTTGGGCCTCTAACATTGCCATGTGTAATGGCATTGACTCTTTTGTACTAGCCAGTGGCCCTTTGTGTATATAGTTCAATGATATTAATGTCATCGTTATTTCCACTGGAATACAGTGGTTGGACCAAAGGTATTTTTGTCCTGGCTTTTTTTACTTCCGGCTTCTATTGTTGTTCTGCTTCTCAGCAGATGGTTCTCCGTGTGTACTGTTGTGTGTTGTGCATGTGGGTGTGTCACTCTCCCCTCCCTCCCTTGTGTGCTAGGCAGCTGTACTCACCACCGTCATCATCTTTGTCGGCGTTGCTGCTCCTGGACTCCCATTGCGTGGTACAGCATTGGCAGGGCTTCCAGTTCGGGTTCCATGGCGGCCGCGGACTCCTCTGAGTTCCTGGAGGTGAGTGTCTCCTTTTATATGGGTAATTTCTGCCAGGCTTTTCGTGGCGGTGGTCCCGCCCCAGAAATCCTGGCGGTCTGCTATGTTGTAATATGGTGGGCGGTAAATGGTGTTCCACCAGCCTGAAGATGGCAACTGTCAGTGGACGGACCGCACTGGCAGTTCAAGCGGTCTATTGGCTGCAGATAGGAGGGATCACCACCGTGGTCATAATATGACAGTCTTTACCGCCAGCCTGGCAGCAGTACTACCGCTATCACCAGCATAGCGGTCAGCTGACCGCCAAGCTCATAATGAGGGCCATAGTCTCTAGGTTTTGGGTAAGAGAGGGGTCTAGGCACAGCCCTTGCTCCAAACATCTCTAAGAGAGACTAGAAGTTAGGGAGCTTAGGCACACCCTACACCACTCTAACTCAAACATGTCTTCAGAACCTAGCACATCTCAGACCATGGGTTCTCACTATGAGGATCTTACCTTTCAGGAACTGAGGGAAGTCTGTAGGAGCAGGAAACCGAAGACAGGGAGGGACCCTAACAAGGGTCTGCTCCTAGGCTTGCTCCTCCAGGATGACCAGGACCAAGTTGGTAGCCAGGAGGAGAGGGGGGAGGATGTAGACCCTAGGCCTCCAGTGTTAGAAAGAGAGGATCTGGACACCGAGGAGGGTCCCTCAGAGGATCACAGGGTCTCTAGTAAACCCTCCTAGTGTAGCTGGGAGCACTACAGGTAGTGCCAAAGGTAGCCATGTCAGTAGGCCCCCCCTTTGTTCCCAGAGGGTTAGTCCAGAGAGTTAGTAAGACTAGGGACAGATCCTCCTCTGGCCACTCTCAGGTCACCTTAGTATCTGAGGGGTCATGCTGCTCAACTCCAGCAGAAGATTCTCTAGATATGAAGCTCAGGAAACTGAGGCTGGAGGAGGCCAAGCTGAGGCTGCAACAGCTAGCCCTAGACAGGGAGGTATTGGCAGTAGAGAGAGATTCTAGAAATCTTAGTAAGATTGTTCCCCCCTACAAGGTGGGGGATGACATCCATAAGTGGTTTGCTGCTCTGGAAAGGGCCTGCAAAGTTCAGAGGGTCCCCCAGAGGCAGTGGGCTGCTGTCCTTTGGTGCTCATTCTCTGACAATGGCAGGGATAGGCTTCTTACTGTCAGAGAGGAGGATGATGACAACTACAGTGTTAAAGTCTGCTCTTTTGGATGGGTTTGGTCTTACCACTGAACAGTACACGATCAAGTTCAGGGAGACCAGGAAAGAGTCCTCTCAGGATTGGGTTGATTTTTTGGATTGCCCTGTAAAGACTTTTGAAGGCTGGTTACATGGTAGCAAGGTCACTGATTATGAGGGCTTGTACACTCTGATTTTGAGAGAGCATATACTTAACAATTGTGTGTCTGATTTGTTGCACCAGTACTTGGTAGACTCAGATCTGACCTCTCCCCAAGAATTGGGAAAGAAGGCAGACAAATGGGTCAGAACAAGGGTGAGCATAAAAGCTCATACAGGGGGTGACAAAGATAAGAACAAGGAAACAGGTAAGCCTCAGGACAAGGGTGGGGACAAAGACAAGAGTAAGGACTCCCCATTAGGCTCACAAAACTCCTCTGGGGGTGGGACTAAAACCACTTCCTCCTCTGCACATGTTAAAAAAGCCTTGGTGCTATGTGTGCAGGAATAAAGGCCATAGACCAGGAGACAGCTCCCGTCCTGGTAAAGGCCCTGAGCCTTCCACCACTACTCCATCCACTCCTAGTGCCCGTAGTAGTAGTAGTAGTAGTAGTAGTGGTGGTGGGATTACTGGCAGTAGTCTGCCCAAAAGTGCAGTTGGGTTCACCTTTGGGTCCATAGTGGAATCTGGGGTAGGTGTAGAAACCTCTAAAACAGTTTCTGACTCCCAGGATGGTACTGGCCTTGCCAGCCTAGCTGCTTAACATGGATAAGTACAAGCAGCACATTCAGGTAAATGGTGTTGAGGCTGAGGCCTACAGGGACACGGGTGTCAGTGTCACCATAGTTACTGAAAAGCTTGTGTCACCTGCACAACACAAACTTGGTCACAAGTACCAAGTCACTGATGTGAATAACTTCACTTAGTCCCTCCCCTTAGCTGTAGTACACTTTAGTTGGGGTGGAGTTACTGGCTCTAAACAGGTGGTAGTCTCTCCTAACCTACCTGTTGAGTGTCTCCTAGGAAATGACCTGGAGAGCTCAGATTGGGCTGAGGTAGAGTTCCTTGCCCATGCAGCCATGGTGGGCATCCCCAAACATTTGCTCCCTTTAATCTCCAAGCGGACTAAAGAGCAAAGTAGGTAAGGAGCCCTGGAGCCTGGAACAATGGCCCAGAAAACTCCTAAAAACACAGGCATGCAGGATACTAAATTATCCTTGGCCCACCCTCCACTAAGGATCTCACTCTGATGGAGGATACCACCCCCAGGGTGGAGCCTGTAGCACAGGATCCAAAAGCTACCACAGCTGACTTCCAAGGGGTAAAATAACCACCCCTGGAAGGACGCTAAGCTAGAACAGAAAACCTGCCCTGTCTTAGAAAACTTGGAGCAACCCTCCTGCCCTCCAACAGAAACTTTGGTGCAGCAAGCCTGCACCATTCCTGACACCCTAGGACAGCAAACCTGACCTTCTGTAGATCCCTTAGGACAGCAACCCTGTCCTGCTCTACCACAGGTGGTCCTCCTTTAGAGCCTTTAGGACCCTTATTTTGTCCTGCTCTAGCCCTGCTAATACAGCACCCCTGTCTAGCTTCACAACCCTTAGATTGGCATCCCTGTCCTAACATAGAGCCCCATGGACAGTCATCCTGCCCTGCTCTATCACTTTTTCCACACCTTAAACATAAGGAATCACAGGGCCCACAGTTTAAATATACTTCAGGGAAAATTTAGCAAACAGGGTGGTCCACCTCCCCACAGGGAAGGGGCCCCATAGTGGATGATAATGGGAGTAACCACTCTACTGCAGAGCTACTCTCCACTTATCATCACTTAGACAATAGAGTCTCAACTGGCCAAGGTTAGCCTTATTGTCCTTCGATTGGGGAGGTGGGGAGGTTATGTAGGAAAGTAGCCTCTTTTTAGCTTGGTTACGCCCACTTTGTGCCTGTTTGTCAGTGTGTTTGCTCACTGAGATCCTGCTAACAAGGACCCCAGTGATTATGCTCTCTTCTTTAAACGTGGTTGCTGGAACTTTTTTTCACCCCACATTTTGCATACTGGTACCCCCATGTAAGTCCCTAGTAAATGATACATAGGTACCTAGGGCATTGGGTACCAGGAGATCCCTATGGGCTGCAGCATGTATTATGCCACCCATAGGGAGCCCATGCAAAGTGTTCTGCAAGCCTGCCATTGCAGCGTGTGCGTGAAAGGGTGCATGCATCCTTTCACTACCAGGTCACTGCACCAAGTCACTGTAAGTCACTCCTATGGAAGGACCTCCTAGCCCAAAGGGCAGGGTTCAAGTACCTATGTGTGAGGGTACCCCTGCACTAGCAGAGGTGCCCCCACAAACTCCAGGCCAATTTTCCTGAACTTTGTGAGTGCGGGATGCCATTTTATGTGTGTACTGGACATAGGTCACTATCTATGTCCAGCTACATAATGGTAACTCTGAACCTGGGCATGTTTGGTGTCAAACATGTCGGAATCATACCTCAATACTGTTGCAAGTATTGGATATATGATTCCATGCACTCTGGGGGCTCCTTAGGTGACCCCCAGTATTGCTACCACCAGTCTTACAGGGTTTTCTGGGCAGTTCAAGCTGCTACTACCCCTCAGACAGGTTTCTGCCCTCCTGCTGCTTGATCTGATCAAGCCCAGGAAGGCAGAACAAAGGATTTCCTTTGGGAGAGGGAGGTAACACCCTCTCCCTTTGGAAATAGGTGTGACTGGCTTGGGAGGGGTAGCCCCCCCAAGCCACTGGTTTGCTTTGAAGCACATGTGGTGCCTTATGTGCATAAACCAGTTCACACCAGTTCAGGGACCCCAGTCCCTGCTTTGGCACGAAACTGGACAATGGAAAGGGGAGTGACCACTCCCCTATCCATCACCACCCCAGGGGTGGTGCTCAGACCTCCTCAAGAGGGTCACTGGGTTCTGCCATCTTGTTTCCAAGGTTGGCAGGAAACTCTGGGAGCATCCAAATGGCCAGGCCAGGCAGGTGACGTCAGAGCCACCTCCTCATAGGTGCTTATCTGGCTAGGTGGTCAATCCCCCTTTCAGGGCAATTTAGAGTCTCTCTCTCTTGGGTGGTCCTAAGATTTGGCTTGGAAGATTCCAGCAGGATTCCTCTGCAACCTCTGCTTTGACCTCTGGCCTCTGGAACTGTGACTGGAACCTCCAGGACCCGACAAGCTGCCTCCAAGAAGAAGAACTCTTTGCAACATTGTTTCCAGGGCTCCTGCCAACAGTTGCAACATTTCCACTAGCTGTGCATCTTTCTTCGGTCTGCACTAGAAGAAAGAAGGAATCTCCCTTGGAGTGAAGGAGTCACTCCCCTGCATCTGCAGGCACCTGCTGCAACGTCGACCGGCTGCGTGGTTCTCCTCTTATCTTAAGTTGTGTGAATCATGGGTGGTGGTCCGGAGACGTCCTTTTGGTGCTTTCTGCCAGCTGTCCAACTTTGGTGGAGGTAAGCCTTTGCCTTCCCACCCAGGACAGTACCCCAATGCACTGCATCTCTTGCAGCTGCCAAGGCTTGTTTGCATCTCCTCCAAGGGATCTTCAGGCAACATACAGCTCCAGTCTCCAGCGCTCCTTGTGATGCAAGGCCCTCTGTGTGGTTGTCCTGCGGCATGGGATCCCTTTCTGTAGTGCTGCATGGGCTCCTTCTGTGACTCCTGTGTCTCTGTCCTGTGGGGACTCCTGGGGTGCTGCCTCTGGTCCTGTGGACTCTCTGCAATGCTGAGGGTCCCCAGTGACTTCCCTTCCTTGAGTCCTCCTGTACCTTGCTGGTCCCCGGCAGCACCTCTTTTCCACTAACCGCAAGTTTGCCTTTGCCAAGGCTTGTTGGTAGAATTCCTGCACAGGCACCTGTCTGCAATCTTCATTCCAGTGTGGAACGTCTTCTTCCTCCATCTGGAACTCTTCTCCAGCTCCAAGGCTGTAGTACTGACCTGTTCTTCATCACTATCGACCAACTCCTGCAAGTACAGCTGGGTGGGTAGTAGCTCTTACTCCTCCTGGACTCCAGTGTGATTCTTGGACTTGGTACACTCTCTCCACATCACAGTGAAATATTGAAAATAAAACATCATAGAATCAACTGTTTTTACATCCTAATCAGCAGAAACAACTCCGGGTGTTATTACATCGTTCATGGAAAGTTTAAATACATAAGGAATTTGGATAACCTCCACTGGGCCATATATATCAAATGGTACTTTATCCATCAATCCCATCAGGAATTTGTATAGCTGAAATGTTCACTAGGGACACTAGGGCCCATATTTATACTTTTTGACGCTAAACTGCGCTAACGCAGTTTAGCGTCAAAAAGTTTTGCGCCGTCTAACGCCATTCTGAAGCGCCATGCGGGCGCCGTATTTATGGAATGGCGTTAGACGGCGCAATCAGACCGGCGCTGCCTGGTTTGCGTGGGAAAAAACCACGTAGACCAGACATCGCCGGCGTAGGGGGAAAATGGCGCATGGGCGTCTTAAAATGGGGCAAGTCAGGTTACGTCGAAAAAATCGTCTTAACCCGACTTGCGCCATTTATTTTCGACGCCCATCCCCCATCAACATGACTCCTATCATTGTAAAGATAGGAGTCATGCCCCCTTGCCCAATGGCCATGCCCAGGGGACTTCTGTCCCCTGGGCATGGTCATTGGGCATAGTGGCATGTAGGGGGGCACAAATCAGGCCCCCCTATGCCACAAAAAATTATTAAAATAAAAAAAAAAAATACTTACCTGAACTTACCTGGGGTGGGTCCCTCCAGCCTTGGGTGTCCTCCTGGGGTGGGCAAGGGTGGCAGGGGGGGTCCCTGGGGGCAGGGGAGGGCACCTCTGGGCTCATTTTGAGCCCACTTGTCCCTTAACGCCATGCCTGACCCAGGCGTTAAAAAGCGGCGCAAATGCGCCGTTTTTAGCAACGCCCACTCCCGGGCGTCTCTTTTGCCCGGGAGTATAAATACCACGTAAAGGCCTGGGAGTCATTTTTTAGACGGGAACGCCTCCCTTGCATATCATTAACGCAAGGAAGGGGTTCACGCTAAAAAATGACGCACATTCCGGGAACTTTGGCGCTATTCGCCTCTAACGCCATAGTATAAATATGGCGTTAGTTTGCGTTAGTTTTGCGTCGAAATTGCGTCAAAAAAAACGACGCAATTTCGGCGCAAACGGAGTATAAATATGCCCCTAGGGACTAGGGAGGAAAAATGTGGTTTTAGGACGTTATCCACCAGTTCAACTGTAGAGAATTCAGGAAGGTAATGACCATGTATTAATAAGAAAAACACAATGGCAAACGCAATCCAAAGAAGGAAGGAAAGTACAGTTAATAAGAGCCACAGATAGTTCCATGGAAGAATGAAATCGTTTTGAGCCAAATTATCAGCTTAGGTGCTCTTGACAGTTCTGATGCAGAAGAAGCAGATGAGTCAGTACAAGTTTCATTGACGTTGGCCAAATATCCAGAAGCAGTTTGTGCAAAAACTGGAGCCGTGTTTGGAAGGGGAAAGCTGGCAGAAGTCTCCCTCGGTGATTCATAGTAAACTATACCATCTGTTTGTGTTGAATGTGAGTAGATTTGCTTAATATTGTTGACATTACTTATTGCAGAAGAAGTTAATGGAACTAATGAAAGATAATTTTCCACCCTCCCCAAACTCGGAGAGGTGTCAGAATTGCTGCTTAAAACCCATAGAGGAACATCCTGGTCTGTAGTGAGAGGGATTCGGAGACTACCAAGGAGTCCTATAGGTCTGCTGTGGAGTATCGGCCATATGATGTAGCTTGACATTGTCGATGAAGACACAGAGGTTTTTTTTAGAACCAGGCAGCGGTGGTAGAATGACAGTTCTGGTACTGTGTATTCCCAGGGCTGGAACCTGTGCACGATAGGAAGGACAGAATTCCTTTTTCACAGCAATCTTTTCACGCACTAGATCCCCAACTTTAGGAATCCAGCCGGTAGGTGTTATTGGTACAACCCTTATTCCCAAGGAGGCGGCACTGCCAGATGTATGTAGTCACGGAACTTTTGTAAGTCCTGCAAGACAGTGACATGTTCATTTATGTCAAAAGGTGTTTCTGCCGCCTCTGCGCCAGGACCATCAAGATTTGGAGGGCCGCCTGCTGGTTACTCCTGCACCGGTAGTTGGTTCCTCTCAGGCCTGGGGGATGCGGTGCAGTGCTTCTTCCAGGCGTCGGGTTCTTTGTTACCGGGCAGTCGCAGTCTCTCTCTGCAAGCGTCGTCGCGGGGGTGCAGGGAGGTCATCTCAGGGTGGACACGTCGTGGGAGTTGCCTGGGGGTCCTCTATCATGTGCTGGTTTCTTTGGACACCGGCCTGGGGCGTCAGGTGCAGAGTGTTGGGGAGTCGCGCTTCCGGAGGGAGGTAAGAGTCCCTTTAAAGATGGTTTCTTCTTTGTTGCTTTGGACAGAGCCGCTGTCCTCTGGGGTTTCTTGGTCCTTTGGGTTTGCAAGGCAGTCCTCTGAGTCGGCAGAGGTTGCTGGGCCCGCTGGAGGCATCGCTGTTGCAGGTTCTTTGAATCTGGAGACAGGCCGGTAGGGATGGGACCAAAGCAGTTGTTGTCTCCTTCTTCTCTGCGGGGCTTTCACGTCAGCAGTCGTTCTTCTTGTTAGGTCATCAGGAATCTGAATCTCTGGGTTCAGGAAACCCTTAAATACAAGATTTAAGGGTGTTAGGGTCACAGGGCAGTAGCCAATGGCTACTGTCCTGGAGGGTGGCTACACCCTCCTTGTGCTCCCTCCCTTTGGGGAGGGGAGCACATCCCTATCCCTATTGGGCTAAATCCCCCAAAACAAGACGGAGGATTTTCCAAGGAGGGGGTCACTTCAGCTCAGGTCACCTTAGGGGTGGACCTGGCTGAGGGGGTGACTCCTCCTTGTTTTTCTTATTATCTCCCCAGACTTTCTGCCAAAATGGGGGCTGTGTCCGGGGGGCGGGGATCTCCACTAGCTGGAGTGCCCTGGGGAATTGTAACACGAAGCTTGAGCCTTTGTTACAGTTCCTGCAGGGGGAGGTGTGAAGCACCTCCACCCAGAGCAGGCTTTGTTTCTGGCCTCAGAGTGCACAAAGGCTCTCACCCCAGGGGGTCAGAAACTCGTCTCAGTGGGAGGCTGGCACAGACCAGTCAGTCCTGCACTGAAGGATTGGGTAAAATACAGGGGGCATCTCTAAGATGCCCAGTGTGCATTTTTTAATAAATCCAACACTGGCATCAGTGTGGGTTTATTCTGAGAAGCTTGATACCAAACTTCCCAGTATTCAGTGTAGCCATTATGGAACTGTGGAGTTTGTTTTGACCAACTCCCAAACCATATACTTAATATGGCCGCACTGTACTTACAATGTCTAGGAATGGACTTAGACACTATAGGGGCCTATTGCTCATGCAGCTATGCCCTCACCTGTGGTATAGTGCACCCTGCCTTAGGGCTTCAAGGCCTGCTAGAGGGGTGACTTATCTATGCCACAGGCTGTGTTTTGTGGGCATGGCACCCTGAGGGGGATGCCATGTCGACTTTGTCTTTTTCTCCCCACCAACACACACAATCTGCAATGGCAGTGTGCATGTGTTAGGTGAGGGGTCCCTTAGGGTGGCACAACACATGCTGCAGCTCTTAGGGACCTTCCCTGGTCACAGGGCCCTTGGTATCACTGGTACCTTTTACAAGGGACTTATCCGTGTGCCAGGGGTGTGCCATTTGGGGAAACAATGGTAAATTTTTAGTGAAAGTACACTGGTGCTGGGGCCTGGTTAGCAGGGTCCCAGCAAACTCTTAGTCAAATCATCATCAATATCAGGCAAAAAGTGTGTGGGGGGGGTGACTGCAACAAGGAGCCATTTTCCTACATATGGCAAATGAGCGTGTATGACTGCTAAAATGTCTGTAGTCTAAGACTATTCTACATGAAGATTCTGGTTTAGCTACGGGGAGCAATGGATTGTTCATTGTCACAGGGTTCGATTATGCCCTGGTACTCTAGCTGTGCGAGGATATCACTCACAGGTGCTTTAACTTCATGCTTTATTGGATATTGGGGTTGAGGTTGGGGTTGGGATCTGATTGGTATTACATGGTAGAGTGAATCTTTATCCCACCCTACGTGATTGTGATATAACCCGGGTGCCTGGGCCTTAGCCCGAACAAAGGCGTAAGCCTCCCTGAGGTGTCTGGGAACAAAGGGCGAGAAAAAGGCTTCAATTACCTCTTCCCCTTCAGGGAGAATATGGACAAGTCCGGTGGCCAATCCTTTTCGGCCAGCAAGATATCATAAATTATAATGATGCAATCCCAAAAGATGGCATCTATTTTGCTCTCAATGTGGCATATTTAGAGGCTTCATTTATTTTGATTTTAATGTGTCCCAACGAGGCCAAAATCCATGCGCTGTATGTACAGAGTGGCGCAATGCATGCATTACACCACTCTGTAACTCTTTGCACTACATTATGCCTGCGCCAGTCATAATGTTTGCAAAGGGGGCGTTCCCCCGTTAGGGGAGCCGGAAAAATGGCGTAAGGAAATCTATGAGATTTATTACTGCACTTATTCCAGAGCAGGTGTTAAAAGGGGGCTTCCATTCTTTTGAATGGGCCCCTATGTACTATGCAGGATTGGCGCCAACATTTTGGTGCTACTCCTGCAGAGTACATCAATAGCGTCATAAAAAATGACTATTGCCCCCTACCCTGTGCCATGGTGCGCCGCATTTTAAACACGGCACACACATGGTGGCGGTAGGGGGGTGCTAAGGGGCACATAGAAAGTGGTGCTGCACTCGGTGCAGCACCACTTTCCATAAATCTGCCCCAATGTCTCCTTAACTGTATGGTTACTTTATACACCCTGTCGGATGTGGAGTTGGGCATGTCCGCAGTCTCGACTTGTAAAAAGTAATCAGTTGCTTTCACCTCCAGATGCTCTTGAATATTCTGTCGAACTATTGTGACCTCTGCCGCGCTGTCTAGCAGTGCCAGTGCCCACTTCCTGTTGATCCAGGAAAGCTCCCATCCTGAGTAGCATGTTGTATAGCAATCGCGGCCACTTTTTTCTTTTTAAATTGGGGTTTTTGTTTGGGAAGTTTCTCTTCAGACAAGTGTTGTGAATCCTTTCTCGGTTTCACATACTCTGTTTGCTGCACTGACCGCCCACCTCTCTCACTGCATTTATTCGGTGAGTCCTGAAAGGAACAAGATTGGTGTGTATTAGTATATTGATATCTATCAGGCGTTTTTATATTATCTCTGTTTCTGAGATTATATACATTTTGAGGGGTCTCCGAATGCGGAGATTCTCCCCTTTCGTTTTTGTTTATCCCAGCGTTTTTTAGAACCCTCAGGTGCTTGCTTGATTAGAATCTTTATTAGATTTACCATGTAGTTGTGCTTTAATTGGTCTGGCCCCCAGACTATCTCGACCAATACTAGAGTAGGTCTCTGTGATAATCTTTGGCAGGTTGTGTTCTTGATCCTGTGCAGGAACGTCCCGGAGCCACATGTGCACTGCTAGTACAACTGCTTCCCCTTTAAGGTTACTCAAAATTATTGAAGACTAACAGAGTTTTGCACCAAAAAGTTTAGCACCGACTTGCGCTATTCCTGAGCACCAGCTGGGTGCCATATTTATGGAATAGCGCAAGCCGGTGCAAAGGGTGGGCTAGCGTAAAAAAAATGACATTAGCTGGGTGGGGCTTGCGGTTTGGGAGAAGGGGGTTTTGCCCCCAAAAATGACTCTAACCATCCTAGCGTCATTTTCTGACGCAAAACCAACCATACCACATGACTTCTGTCTTAG
The DNA here is from genome assembly GCF_031143425.1 of Pleurodeles waltl. Classification (NCBI taxonomy): domain Eukaryota; kingdom Metazoa; phylum Chordata; class Amphibia; order Caudata; family Salamandridae; genus Pleurodeles; species Pleurodeles waltl. The sequence continues at coordinate 1,142,624,586 of NC_090439.1, forward strand.
AAAAGACAGGAGTCATGGCCACCACCCCAATGGCCTGCACAGGGGACCAGTGTCTCCTGGGCATGGCCATTGCACCCTATGCCATGCAGGGGGCCCCAAGTTGGGCCCCGATAGCATTTTAATTAAAAAAATACATCTACTTACTCATACTTACCCTACTTACCTGGGATGAGGTTCCCCATCCTCCGGTGTCCCTCTGGTGTGGGTGGAGCTGTTCCTGGGGCATGAGGAGGGCACCTGCAGACACATTCCATGGTGTTTAACTATGGAAATGGGTCCACAGGTCCCCTAACGCCTGGTCTAACCCAAGCTTTGCACCATTATTTAGCCTCTCCTCCCACCAGTGAGTCATTTTAGTACGGGAGATAAATAAGGGGTTATGGGTTTAGCACCATTTATTAGATGGGAACGCCTACCTTGCATCTCATTGATGCAAGGTAGGTTCTTGCATCTAAAAAATGGCGCAAACTCCAACATAAATATGGACTTAGTTTTGCGCCAAATTTACATTAAAAAATGACGCAAATTTGGCACAAATGGGGTATAAATAATGCCCCTAAGCCCGTAACCATGCCCCTCTCTGATGGTGGCTTTCTTAATTTCAGGCACAGCTCATCCGCACAGCAGGTATGCCAAAGACAAGCCCATCGTACCTGGATGGGGCCAGGATCTCTGGTGTACTCAGGAGCAAGCAGATTCAATAGACAGTAATTGCTGGCGCTTTAGCCTACTTGTCAGGACAGCCTGCTCTCACACCCTCAAACCTCACAGTGAGGTCAAGCGTTGCACATACCACAACTATTCATTGAGAACAGCCCTTTTATCTCATACCAGGATTAAAGCACCTCAAAAAGGCTATTTTGTATTCTGTACCATTAATTGAAGAATTGTTGGCAAACACTAACTCAGCGAGGCTTCATGGCCACATATCACACAGGCAATTCTGACTGCTCAGTTCTCAGACAGGACCCTCCTGCTAAACCAAGCGGCAGCCTGGCCATACCTACACTGCTCTACGTGAACTCAGGGCAAATGCACAATCTTCTCTTTAAAGGGGTCTCATTCATTTTGCTACCCCGGTGCACGTATCTACCACCCTACTGGCCTGAAGTAAAATATTTTTCTCAAACTTGAAGAAGCAGCTGTACCCTTTGTTATAAAGTTCTCCAATGTTAGCATCTTAGGAGACTTAAATCTTCACCTGGTTAACCCCAATTCTTCATCTGCTGTAAATCCTATCAAATATATGGAAGGAGTCCAGCTGCTAAAGCAGGTTAACACCTCAACACATAAAGTCAGTCATCTTAGACCTGGGTTTCTCTGATCTGCCCAGTGTTAAAGTGGATCCATCCGTCTCTCTCAGATAGTCTGCTCACCATGCCATACCCCTGTCCTCCCCGCAGAAGCCTGTACTTACTCCTGTGCTACAACGGCCACCCAGACTCGACGCTGGTCTAAACCCAAGCTCACTCTCACCTCTAAAGTTAATGAGTCTGATAAACTTAAGTTGCCTCCCACCAGGAGGACAAGGCCGCCTGGTCCATAGTTTATTGGCCACTTTAACTTCCTGAGCAAACAGTGCATGACTAGAAGGGACCTCGAGCAAACACTACAGCCTGCACAGAAAGATGCTATGCAATGCGGCCACTAAGACCCATCATAAAGCCATCAGGAAGACCTGTTACGATTTCTATGCTGCCAAAGCTGGGGCCGCCTTCAGCTCTCCCAAGGAAATCTTCTCCATTGTAAAATCTCTCCGAGACCCAGCAGCTAAGTCCCCCTCGCGCCCCCCCATTAGCAGCGGGTTGCCACAGCCCCAGGGTCCTTAGAGCTTCCCATCTCTTCCGACCCATTTCTGACAGATCACCCTCATTTAACTGGACCCCGTTGTCAACCTAATTAAGTCGATTAATTCAGATTCCCTGCCTGACCGTGCAGTCAGCCAAGAGGCCATGGTTATTCTTGTGTCACTTCTGAATCTATCAACAACATCTGACTCAATCCTGGACACATGTAGGGGCAGATTTAAGAAAAGCGGTGCTGCACCCAGTGCAACGCCTCTTTCCTTACGCCCCCCACCGCCACCATGTGTGCGCCATATTTAAAATACGGCACACCATGGTGCTGCGGAGGGGGCAATAGTCACATTTGTTTTGTACACTATTGATGTACTCTGCAGGAGTAGCACCAACATTTTGGTGCTACTCCTGCAGAGTACATAGGGGGCCATTGTATTCAATGGTGTGCCTCCTTTTAATGCCTGCTCTGAGCAGGTGTTAAAGGTGCAGAAAGAAATGGCACAAGGAAATCTCTCATTTTTTCAGCTCCCCTAACAGGAACGCCCCCTTTGCATACATTATCCTTGGTGTAGGCATAATGTGGCGCAAGGGTTTACAAAGTGGTACAATGCATGCATTGCGCCACTTTGTAACTATGGCGTGGGGAAAATGCCACTTTAGCACCGCCTTAACGTAAAAAAGAAATGATGCTATAGCAGCGCTAAGGTGACGCTAGGGGTTCTTAAGTCTGCCCCGTAGTTGTTATTCCACTGCTAAAAAACCTATACTCGACCCTGTTAAGCCTGAGAAGCACTGCCCCTGATGCCTACTTGTGAGAAAACAGGGCTGATTGCAGAGGCCCCCTAACCTTTTGCCCCCATTTTCCACTTTTTGCTGGTGTCTTCCTGACTCTGATGGTGCCCTGGGTACTGCTAACCAGTCCCAGGGCCTGTGCTCTGTGTAAAATCAATATGCAAATTAGGGTAATTATAATTGGATAAGTTAACCTACCTATAAGTCCCTAGTATATGGTAGGGCATGTAGGTTTAGAGACCACAACATAGATAGTGCACTGCTGAGGTGCCCAGTGTCATTTTAAAGGCAGGCCTGCCTTGCCCGCTGCTTTTAAATTAAAGTTATATGCAAATTCGACTTTGGAATTAAAAGTAGTTCCAAAGTCCTAAACTACCTTATTTTTACATATAAGTCACCCCTAAGGTGTGCCCTATGTGGCCCTAGGGCTGGGTGCCATGTAACTATAAGCAGGGACCTTAGAAAAATAGTTTTATAAGCCCTGGTGAGGTAAAAACAGCCACATTTGTTTTTCCCTCATTGTAGTAAATGGCCTTTATAGGCTAGAATGGGGAGACTTTATTTTCATGTTTAAAGTCCCCTTAAATGATGGATACCAAGAGTTTGGTATCAAATTAATTGGTATAATAAACCCCACAACTTCCAGTTGTTGGATTTAATATAACTTGTTCAGGTAAAGAGTTTTAAACTTTACCTGAAAAGTTGCCAATTTCAGCCCTGCATTGTTTTTGCTGCTGTGCTCTGATTGGCCAGCCTCTAGCAGCCTGGCCAGGCTGCCTTGATGAGGTGTGAAGTGGCCTGGCTTCACACAAAGTAATGTGCCTGTGGGAGGGAATCTCCCCTCAGCAGATGGTGAGGCAGGAAGGGGGAGGGCTGCCAAACTGGTCTTCAAAGGCAGAGAAGGACATTTGGAGCAACCAGCAACACCCCCACATCCTGCAACCCCAGACAACTAGGTGCCCCCTTGATTAGATTAGGAGAGGGCAGGAGAGGGGTGTGTTTATGATTTTTAGCCACACCAATGGGTGGGCTCAGCCAGATGTAACCTCCAAAAATCAGATTCAGCCATGATGGATTTTTGGAGAATGTTGCCTCCTGGGATTGATTTTTGCCACACTTCCCAGGAAGTGGTCATCACAGGGGGAAGGACCCTGCACCTGATTGGAGAACCAGGACCCCCTTGCTTTTCACCCAGGAGCAAGGATAAAACTGGCAGACCTGCACCCACACCTCAGTTCCCTACCACATCCAAAAAGGAGGAACTACAGAAGAAGAAGGACTGCCCTGCTGGACCCCTGGCCTGCACCTGGAACCTGCACTCAGAAGGACTGCACCAGCTGCACACTTGGGCTTCACCACAAGAAGGACTTTGCCTGGCTTCAACTGGTTCAAGGAGGGACTTGTTTACAGGTGAAAAATTGCTAACCAGAGTCCCCTGCACCAACCCCTGAAGAAATCAACCAGCTAGCCACTGCCCAGTGGCCAAAAAGGAGTTTGCGCCAGGTGTATTCTGGGAGTTGTAGTCCGCACCCCCAAGGACCATCTCAGAACTTTTGGACCTTTGGGGTGAGCTGTGGACCTCAAAAGAACCTTAAAAGGACACCTGGGAGAAACCCCAGAAGTTTGGAGAAGTTTGGAGAACTTTTGAAAAAAAGCTCCATAGAGGGACCGACCCGCCGTGGCAACTCTAGCCGGCTTGCCTCAACCGCGACCCGGCCTGATTTGCTGGTTCGTCCTGGTAAAGAAAATCTCCAAAAACGAGACTAAGGGCCAGATGTATGAAAAGTTTTTGCACTCACAAACAGTGCGAATCGCAAAAATCGGCCGTTTGCGAGTGCAAAAATGTGGTCTGCGATGCATGAAAGGCATTCGCAGACCAAAAATAAGAAATCGCAAAAATTGCGATTTTTTGCGGTGCGACCTGGTTTTGCGAGTCGGTATTTCCAGTAGGAAATTGCGAGGCGCAAAATGCGATTCGCAAAATCCAACTTGCAAATAGATGCATCAAAAAATCGCAATTAGCGATTTTTCGCAGAATGGCATTTTGCACATGCAAAATACCACTAAGTGAAACCAGGTGGTAACCAGGTGCAACCCATATAAAGAGGCCCAGAATGCCACAGACTCTTTTCCACAATGGCTGCACTCTACGTCATGGTGAGGAGGATGAGGATCTTGGCAGGTTTGAGGAGAGGAAGGAGGAGACAGGAGCGCATTTTCAGAGTGCGCATTACACTATTTGACCTGACAGAGGAGGAAATATTTGAGAGGTATAGGTTGAACTCAGCCATGATACTTGATCTGATAGCTGAGCTACAACCCATACTGCAGCGCAGAACATTAAGGAGTCACAGCATACCCACCCATGTGCAGGTATTATGCTCCCTACACCTACTCACCTCAGGGAGCTATCAAGGGGTCATAGCAGCGGCTGGGGGGGTGCCACAAAGTACCCTCTCCAGATTTTTCAATGCATTTATCAACCCCATGCTAAGCAAACTCCAACAGTACATCAGATTCCCCCACACCCCACAAGAAATACAGCAGACAAAAATAGAGTTTTACCAGATAGCACAGTTCCCCCACGTCCTAGGTGCCATAGATGGCACACATGTGGCAATATGTCCACCATCAGTCACAGAGTATGTGTACCGAAACCGTAAATACCAACATTACATGAATATACAGGTGATATGCAATGCCTCCTATATCATAACTGATCTTGTGGCCAGCTACCCAGGGAGCACACATGATTCGTACATCTTTTGCCACAGCGGCATTCACACAAGACTGCTAGCTGGGGAGTTTGGTGAAGGATAACTACTAGGTAATGTCACTCTGTACACTGGTGCATAGATGGCAAACCCATGTCAGATGGCTGAGTTACTCATCACACCTTCTGTCCCTTCCAGGAGACAGTGCCTACACAGTGCGCACCTACATGATGACGCCCTACCTCAATCCCACAACACCAGCAGAACGGAGATACAATGCAGCACACAGGGCAACCCGCAACGTTGTGGAGCGCACATTTGGACTGCTGAAGAGTTGCTTCCGTTGCCTCCACAAAAGTGGAGGGGCACTACAGTACAGTCCAGAAACCACATGTAGAATAGTGGCTACTTGTGCAATCTTGCACAATATAGCTACAACCAGGGGCATACCTATAGAAATCAGTGACACTGAATCAGATGAGGATGACGATCCCATAAAACCTCTACAGCCAGCAGACAGGACCAGTGCAGCAGAGGGAAGGCAAAGGCGTGCCGACATCACACACAACCATTTCAGACGTGAGTATGAATGATAAAATTCCACTGACAACTGTACCTGTAGTGATAGTAATTTATTACCTTACGTCAGGTAATGAATTAGTGATAAATAAAGTAAACAGGTGATGTTAAAAACTAAAATTAACAAATGAACTGAGTCACGCACTATTACGTCATAGTGGCAACATCAGTGTAATTGCGGCAAGAGTCACTTCTCCTCCCACGCACACCACTCGGGTGCCCAGTTAACTCACTGGCACCTTGAATGTCACCTTCAGTGACAGTGCTGCGCCTGGCACTGCGCCGTCTGGTGTCTGCTGCAGGTACGGCAACACTACTGAGGCTAGAACTGTCCTCAGTGTCCCCCAAGGCTACCTCACTGGGAGTGGAAGATCTCTGTCCCATGACATGTTCAATCACATTTGTGATGTGCACAAGGCCCTGGACAACGTCCCTGCTGGTGTGTGCAGCCTCCACTTGTGCCGCCACAGCGCGACGGGCGATTTGTGCTGTGGAGTTCACCATCCTGTTGGAGGACCTGCAGTAGCTGCCAAACATTGTCCTGAATCGGTGTTCCTGTCTGCGCCGGCTAACCCTTTCATGGCGCAGCTCCTGGCAGAGGTCACGCACTGCACTAGTAAGGTCCCTAGTGTCCTCAGAAGCCTGCACCTGTCCCTCACGCAGCTGTGTGATGTTGGTATTCAGTGCGTCCAGTTGCAGATGCAGGCCCATCATGTGTCTGTTGTGGACTCGCAGGTTCCGGTCCAAACTAAGTATGCGCTTGTTTTGTAGGCGCTGCTGCTGCAACATAGCAGCCTCAAGGCCCCCGAACAAGGACAGACCTTCACCTGCCTCATGAGGTTGCTGCTGGGACTCTGTGGCACTCCTGCGTTGTGCTGGCTGACCCCTGCCCTCCAGTATCTGGCTGCGCCTGTCTGGTGCAGACAGTGTGCTTTGCCCTTCCTGCTGTACATCCGAGTCACCGCTGAAGTCTGGCAGTGGTAGTGCCCTGGGCCTGCAGCGCACAGTGGAGATGTGGAGAGACCCACTGGTGTTGGTGTCAGAGGGCTGCTGGGTGTCCGTCTCCCCTACACATGGACTGTGTGTGGCTGCTGGGCCTGGCCCACCTGCAACAACAATATGCAGCATGTCAGTTCTGTATGTTACATTATCTGTCTGACAATGGCAATAAAGGTACAGGTACTGCTCTACATGGTGTTGTGTGTGTTGTGTTACCTTGGGTGTCAGTATGCTTCATTACATTGTTATGCTACTGTCTGTACTAGTTTGTGGACCGCAACTCCCATAATGCATTGTTGTGCTGCTTCTAAGATGTGGACTGGACTACTTCACATTATATGCTAATTCCTAAGGGGCTTTTGTGCATACACATATTGAATTCACAAACAACATTGCACTTACCTTGGCTGGTACTCGGTTGACCGGAGGTGTCGATGTCTGTGACCCCTGTCACAGCTTCAGGGAGGAGTGTGGATTCCACCAGGTCCTCCAATGGTGTGGTTGGTGGTCCGCCACCTGTACCCCTGTGTAGGAGGCTGGACTGGCTTGTAGTGAGTACCAAGGGGTACTTGCACCTTGCACCAGGCCCAGTTATCCCTTATTAGTGTATAGGGTGTCTAGCAGCTTAGGCTGATAGATAATGGTAGCTTAGCAGAGCAGCTTAGGCTGAACTAGGAGACGTGTGAAGCTACTACAGTACCACAAGTGTCACTTGCACAATATCATAAGAAAACACAATACACAGTTATACTAAAAATAAAGGTACTTTATTTTTATGACAATATGCCAAAGTATCTTAGAGTGTACCCTCAGTGAGAGGATAGGAAATATACACAAGATATATATACACAATAGCAAAAATATGCAGTATAGTCTTAGAAAACAGTGCAAACAATGTATAGTTACAATAGGATGCAATGGGGACACATAGGCATAGGGGCAACACAAACCATATACTCCAAAAGTGGAATGCAAACCACGAAGGGACCCCAAACCTATGTGACCTTGTAGAGGGTCGCTGGGACTATTAGAAAATAGTGAGAGTTAGAAAATTAGCCCTCCCCAAGACCCTGAAAAGTGAGTGCAAAGTGCACTAAAGTTCCCCTAAGGACAAAGAAGTTGTGTTAGAGGAATAATGCAGGAAAGACACAAACCAACAATGCAACAACTGTGGATTTCCAATCTAGGGTACCTGTGGAACAAGTGGACCAAGTCCAAAAGTCACAAGCAAGTCGGAGATGGGCATGTGCCCAGGAAATGCCAGCTGTGGATGCAAAGAAGCTTCTACTGGACAGAAGAAGCTGAGGTTTCTGCAGGAACGAAAAGGGCTAGAGACTTCCCCTTTGGTTGACAGATCCCCCTCGCCGTGGAGAGTCGTGCAGAATTGTTTTCCCGCCGAAAGAATGCCAACAAGCCTTGCTAGCTGCAAATCATGCGGTTAGCATTTTTGGACGCTGCTGTGGCCCAGGAGGGAGCAGGAGGTCGCAAATTGGACCAGGAGGTAGAGGGGATGTCGAGCAAGACAAGGAGCCCTCTCAGCAGCAGGTAGCACCTGGAGACGTGCCAGAAACAGGCACTACAAGGATGCGTGAAACGGTGCTCACCCGAAGTTACACAAAGGAGTCCCACGTCGCCGGAGACCAACTTAGAAAGTCGTGCAATGCAGGTTAGAGTGCTGTGGACCCAGGCTTGGCTGTGCACAAAGGATTTCCGCCGGAAGTGCACAGGGGCCGGAGTAGCAGCAATGCAGTCTAGCGAGGTGAGGCAAGGACTTACCTCCACCAAACTTGGACTGAAGAGTCACTGGACTGTGGGAGTCACTTGGACAGAGTTGCTGGATTCGAGGGACCTCGCTCGTCGTGCTGAGAGGAGACCCAAGGGACCGGTAATGCAGCTTTTTGGTGCCTGCGGTTGCAGGGGGAAGATTCCGTCGACCCACAGGAGATTTCTTCGGAGCTTCTAGTGCAGAGAGGAGGCAGACTACCCCCACAGCATGCACCACCAGGAAAACAGTTGAGAAGGCGGCAGGATCAGCGTTACAGAGTTGCATTAGTCGTCTTTGCTACTTTGTTGCAGTGTTGCAGGCTTCCAGCGCGGTCAGCAGTCGATTCCTTGGCAGAAGGTGAAGAGAGAGATGCAGAGGAACTCGGATGAGCTCTTGCATTCGTTATCTAAAGTTTCCCCAGAGACAGAGACCCTAAATAGCCAGAAAAGAGGGTTTGGCTACCTAGGAGAGAGGATAGGCTAGCAACACCTGAAGGAGCCTATCACAAGGAGTCTCTGACGTCACCTGGTGGCACTGGCCACTCAGAGCAGTCCAGTGTGCCAGCAGCACCTCTGTTTCCAAGATGGCAGAGGTCTGGAGCACACTGGAGGAGCTCTGGACACCTCCCAGGGGAGGTGCAGGTCAGGGGAGTGGTCACTCCCCTTTCCTTTGTCCAGTTTCGCACCAGAGCAGGGCTAAGGGGTCCCCTGAACCGGTGTAGACTGGCTTATGCAGAATTGGGCACATCTGTGCCCAAGAAAGCATTTCCAGAGGCTGGGGGAGGCTACTCCTCCCCCCCTTCCTTCACACCATTTTCCAAAGGGAGAGGGTGTAACACCCTCTCTCAGAGGAAGTCCTTTGTTCTGCCATCCTGGGACAAGCCTGGCTTGACCCCAGGAGGGCAGAAACCTGTCTGAGGGGTTGGCAGCAGCAGCAGCTGCAGTGAAACCCCAGAAAAGGCAGTTTGGCAGTACCAGGGTCTGTGCTACAGACCACTGGGATCATGGGATTGTGCCAACTATGCCAGGATGGTATAGAGGGGGCAATTCCATGATCATAGACATGTTACATGGCCATATTCGGAGTTACCATTGTGAAGCTACATATAGGTAGTGACCTATATGTAGTGCACGCGTGTAATGGTGTCCCCGCCCTCACAAAGTCCGGGGAATTGGCCCTGAACAATGTGGGGGCACCTTGGTTAGTGCCAGGGTGCCCTCACACTAAGTAACTTTGCACCTAACCTTTACCAGGTAAAGGTTAGACATATAGGTGACTTATAAGTTACTTAAGTGCAGTGTAAAATGGCTGTGAAATAACGTGGACGTTATTTCACTCAGGCTGCAGTGGCAGGCCTGTGTAAGAATTGTCAGAGCTCCCTATGGGTGGCAAAAGAAATGCTGCAGCCCATAGGGATCTCCTGGAACCCCAATACCCTGGGTACCTCAGTACCATATACTAGGGAATTATAAGGGTGTTCCAGTAAGCCAATGTAAATTGGTAAAATTGGTCACTAGCCTGTCAGTGACAATTTAGAAAGAAATGAGAGAGCATAACCACTGAGGTTCTGATTAGCAGAGCCTCAGTGAGACAGTTAGTCACAACACAGGTAACACATTCAGCCACACTTATGAGCACTGGGGCCCTGGTGAACAGGGTCCCAGTGACACATACAACTAAAACAACATATATACAGTGAAAAATGGGGGTAACATGCCAGGCAAGATGGTACTTTCCTACACCATGGTTTCCGCAAGACTCCTTGCCACCCTCTCCTTTGCACGAGAGCGCAGGTCGTACCACCGTTTCTTTATCTCCTCTATGGAGCGCTGTGCCACTCCAATGGTGCAGATTTTTCCTTGAATGTCCAGCCACAACCTTCTTTTTTCGCTCTCAGGAACCTAGAGTGAAGATTTCCCAAACAGGAGGTCATGGCTCCTCACAACCTCTTCAGTCAGGACCTCCAGCTCCTGTTCACTAAATTTAAGCTTGCGCTTCCTCTCTTGCTTCTCCTTTGATATTCCTGGGATCTCCATCCTGGCTCAGGTGTGTCTGCTCCTGCTGAGTGCTGCTCTGTGTGGCTGGGCTGCTCTCTCTCAGGATGCTGGTTTGGGTGTGGCACCTGAAACTGCCTGGGATGACTCATTTCCTGCTGGTGATGTCATCAGGCTCCTCCAGGTGTGCATTCTCGAACTTTCTTGCAATTTGTGATTTTTTACGAATCGCAAAAAAAAAACGCAAATTGCGATAATGCAAATATTGTTACATGGCCAATTGCGACTCGGAAATAGCGATTTCTTAAAAATCGCTATTTGCGATTCGCAAGCTCCAGTTTTCATACATATGGCCCTAAGTCCGAAGGTAAAAAGTTGACTGGGACCTCCCAGCCAGCGTATCTGAGGAGGGCTCCAGGGACGTCGGATCAAGATCCAGGTTTACCCCGGTCGAAGGATTTTCACCTCGAAAAAACGACTAAGTCCGAAGGTAAAAATCTCCACCGAGGATTCCCGCGACGCGTATCCGGAGAAGGGTACAGGAGGTCGGATTAGACTGGCAGGTTCGTCCAGCTGAAGAAAATCTTCGAAAAAGAGACTAAGGGCCAGATGTAGGTAGACATAAAATTGCAAGTCGGAAATTGCGAGTTGTTGCAACTCGCAATTTCCGACTCGCAAAATGGTATCCAACAAGAAAAAGCGACTTCATTTTGCGACTCCCAAAGTCGCACCGCAGATTGCGAGTCCGCTGTTTGCGAGCTTGCTAAAAACGAACATGCAAATTGCGAGTGGGTGTCGCAAATTGCGACTGTGCCACAAATTGCATGCAGGTGCAGCAGAACACTCTGGAAAACACTTCCAGGCTCTTGATGATGACATCACAGCCAGGAAGTTTACTAATACACCTGGGAGGAGGGAGGACCACACCCATTTCCAACTGCTGAACAGCCAACAGGAGGAACAGCAGGTACAATGGAGGAGACAGCCAGAAAGAGAAAGAGAACATTTTCAGAAAAAGAACTGGAGGTGCTGACGGATGAATGCTGCCAGCACCATGATCAACTCTTTGGGAGAGCAGCCCTCAGTGTGCCAGAGCTGGAAAAAAGGAGGATTTGGACTGAAATCCAAGACAAAGTAAATTCCATGGGTGTGAGCCACAGGAGCATTGAGGAACTGAAAAAAAGGTGGTATGACCTGCGCTCCCGGACCAAGGAGAGGGTGGCAGAGCGCCTTCGGGAGATGAGGGGCACTGGAGGAGGACCATCTACCATACCACCACCCACACCCTTGGAGGAAAGAGTGGAAGAGACCCTGGAGCCAGAGGCAGTGTCCGGAATAGGAGAGCTGGACACGTCAGCGCCAGGACCATCAACCAGTGAGTACCATGAAACATGCATGTACACCCATATCTGCCATACCCCCACCCACCTAGTACACAGCAGCATGCACAACCAAAATAGCTCCAGTTCAGAGTAGCAACCACCAGCATGGTGCATTATGGGCAATGTAGTCAAGTAGGCAGCTGATAGGCAACAGTTTATTAGGAAGCATACAACAGATGGTAGATACTGACAGTGTGTTCCCTATGTCACACAGGTCTCCCACAAGACACCACCTCCAGCCACACCGTCCAGGGGCCAGAGGTCAGCCACCAGGCAGCACAGGACCCAGGAGCAGCCACCACAGGGACCTGCACCACCCAACCACAGTCCCCTCCAGATGCACCAGTGGTCATACTGGAGATTGAGGCAGCACCCGGTCCCAGCCACAGTGCCAGCGTACAGGACACAGATCCACCACTGCGTCGCAGGCGACGTGTCAATGTCCCTCCAGTGTCACAGGGAGAAGTAGGGGACGCCTCCATTTCCGCGGCAGAGGCTGCACTCATACATGGTCAGCGCCTGCATACAAGGCAAATGAGACTGATTTCAGGGGCCATGCAGCGCATGGAAAGAAATCAAACAACTGGGCTGCAACAGGTCCACACAGAGCTACAACACCTGAACAGCAATGTAGGTGACCTTGCGCTCTCAATCAGACAACTAGTGGCTGAACTTGTCACGGAGAGAGAGGGTGCAAGGCGCCGTGACCGGCAGCTAATCCACCGCCTAGACCGCATGGCTTCCTCCATCGTCCGCCTGGCGGTAAATACCACTGGGCTGTCACGTCACACAGTCAGCCGACAGGTGGACATGGGCCACTTTGCCAGCGATGTGGCTCGTGGGCTGGGACGCATAAGCCACGCAGTCGGCATGATGGAGGCACGACAGGTGGCCAGGGGCGCAGCAGACACGCCGCAAGACAGTGAGGAGGGCTCTACTATAAGTAGTGCATCTGCCACAGACACCAGGGTGTTGCGTAGTGGAAGTGCACAGCAGGGCACTGCAGACGCTCCAGGAACCAGCCATGCTGGGCATCCCAGACGTAGGGTGTGAGCTACGTACTGACATACAATGGGGGCACATGAGGTTAATGTGTCCTCATAGCAGGTGGACTTTTACAGCCCCTGATCAATAGTTTCTGTAAATAGTTTATTGGTTCACATCATTAAAGTTCTTGTTTGTTCCACTTCACACCTGGGCTCTTTGTGTGTGACATTCGTGTGTGTGGTGACAGTTACCACGTACCTTCCAAAGTATTGGTTTGCAATGTGGTCCCATCTCTGTCTGTCTTGATTTGCACTGCTTCCATCCCCATGATGGCGATGTGGTACCTCTTGCTCGTCATCCTCCGAATCTGGGTCTTCTGGGGTGAGATGTAGCCCACGTCTGGTGGCAATGTTGTGCAGTATAGCGCATGCGCCAACTATCTTGAATGCTGTTAATGGGGCATAATGGAGGGCACCTCCACTTCTGTGGAGGCATCTGAATCTTGCCTTCAACAGTCCAAAGGTCCTCTCTATAACATTTCAGGTCCTCCTATGTGCACTGTTGTATCGCCTCTCTGTCTCATTGCTGGGTGTTAAGTACGGGGTAAGTATCCATGGTCGTAGTGCATATGCACTGTCACCTGTTTGGCACAAAATGTACAATGTTAGCTGGGCATAGATGGGTTCCACATTGACCTGTGTGTATGTCTGCAAGGTGTATTCAGCTATACCTAGGAGGTATCAGTCTCCAAACTCCCCACGTTCTAGGCGTTGGTGTATCCCACTGTGCCTGAAAATGTAAGAGTCATGTGTACTCCCTGGAAATTTGGCTACCATGTCAGTGATGACATAATGGGCGTCACATACCACCTGGATGTTCAGTGAGTGGGTACACTTCCGGTTGCGGAATAGATATTCCAGATTTGCAGGAGGGCATCTTTGTATATCTGTCCCATCTACACACCCTATTACATGTGGGAAGTTGGCAATCCTGTAGAATTCCAACTTGGTGCTGTTGATATCTGCCTCATTCCTGGGTAGGTATATGTATCTGGACATGTGTGTGAGTATGGCATCTAGGAATGCTCTGAAGAACCCTGAGAGTGCACTTTGAGATACCCCACCTGCCACGGCAATGACCCCCTGATAGCTTCCCGAGGCCAAGAGGTGCAGTGAGCATAGCACTTGCACATGTGTGGGGATGGCGCTGCCGCGCACAGTCTGGCGTTGAAGCTGCGGATTGAGTAGATCTATTAATTCTAATATTGCTGCACTGCTAAGTCTGTATTTATCATATATCTCCTCCTCAGTTTGTTGGAAAAGTGTCTGTCTGGTTCTGTATATCTTCTCCTGTCTCTGGCTCCTCCTCCTCATCTGCTGTGCGGCGTGGGCTCTCCTACTCCTTGCTATCACATATATCTCCGCCATCTTGAGTAACCCAGGTGCCTTCTGGGTCTCCTTTTATACTTTGGTTCTGGTTACCACCTGCTCTGAGTTAGTGGTAAATTGGAAGTGCAAAATGGGCTTTTTGCGACTAGTCGCAATTTGCGAGTGGCTATTTCATATGGTTTGCGACTCGCAAATTGCGACTTCCTATTTGCGGGTCGCAAAATGGGGTCGCTATTTTTGCGAGTCGATATTGGCTCGCGTCGCAATTTGTGATTTGGAAATGGGATTTTTGCATCCAATTTCCGATTTTGCGGGCTTGCAAATTGCGATTCGGGCCATTTGCGACTCGCAAATGTTTGCTACATCTGGCCCTAAGTGTGAAGGTAAACTTTTAACCGAGGCCTCCCGCAGCCTGTAGCCGAGCAGGGCTCCATCGCGGTCGGCCTTAAACTTTGACTTTGCCCCAGTCGAGGTGCAACCAGATGACCCGATTGGCGCTTTTTGTTTCTAGGTGCAAAAAAAATAATAATTCTTTAAAAATTCATATCTCCGGTTCCCCTTATCTGATTTTATTCGTTTTTGTGTCATTTTAAAGATAAAAATATAAACTATTTTTATAAATTGGTTTTGGATTTTTCAACTGTTTCCTGTGTTTTATTTAATTACTGTTTTGTGATATTTGAATGCTTTGCACTCTGTCTCCTAAGTTAAGCCTTGACGCTCGTTGCCAAGCTACCAAGGATTGAGCTGGGTTTAATTTACTGAGACCTAACTGGACCTAAGTGGAGGTCAGTGGCCTATCGCTAAGTGTAGGTACTTACCTGCCCTTACCAATAACCCATTTTCCAACACTACTGAAGTGTTATCTAAATATAAAACATCAATAGGCAGATTAACTCCATCGCATCAGATTGCCATCCTCTACCCAGTACTGAGCCTGCCCTTCTTCTGGATAGGGGAGATTCATGTTTCATTCCTGATCAGGGTGGCTCCTCTGCTAGTATTTTACTAGATCTCACTGTGGCATTCTACACTATGGCCCTCATTACGACCCTGGCAGTTTGTGTTAAAGTGGCAGTAATACCGCCAACAGGCCGGCGGTAGCTACCGCCAAATTATGACCATGGCGGAAAGATCTCCAAAAGAAAGCCAGTGTACCACACCAACTGCCAGGGTGGAAACAACAGCCACCACGGCGGTAGCCACCTACAGCTAGGCGGAAGTCAAAGTTCCGCCCACCATATTATGACCCAGGAAACCGCCACCTTTTCCGGGGCGGTACCAACAACATCAAAAGCCTGGCGGAAACTGAGTTCAGAAGGGAAAGGACTCACCATTGGAGACACAGGGAACAACCACGCCGCCATGGAGCCTGAACTGTATGTCTTCCCCACGATCTTCTATGTTCTGCTCCACCACGAACACCAACGCCGGCGAAGGCGATGACAGTGAGTACAGCCGCCTAGCACACAAGGGAGGGGGGAGGAAAAAGAGAGTGACACACATGAGCACAACACACCCCCCCGAACACCATACACACAACCAACTGCATTACAAAAATAATTTTACCCCATAACTCGGATGAATAATGCAAGGACAAAACGATTTCGCAAAGTTTAATGTAATGAGATCAACACAGCATGAAAAATAAGTTAGGCAAGTTAATAGATATATACATTTGTGCAGAAAAAGGGATACAGCCCAGTCCACTATTTGCGTGGGCCACATGTCCACAGGCCAAAGTCCAAGGCCACACATGTCACCTGCTTCAACATGGAGAGAACACTGCAGGCGAATCAGTTGGTAAATAGGCAGGCACCTCAGGGGGACGGGGGACGGGGGGGCACCTCAGCCGGAAGATGTTACAAGACCACTGGTTCTGGAGGGGGAAACATGCCCTGTGCTTGGTCTTGTGGAGTGCAAGGTCACAGTCTCTCATGTGGGTGTCTCGCCCACTGGTTCTGGAGGGGGCAACATGCCCTGTGCTTTTGGTCCTGGGGAGTGATGGGCCAAAGTATCTCGAGTGGGTGTCTTGCCCACTGGTTCTGGAAAGGGCATCTTGCCCTGTTCTTGATTCTGGGGAGTGTTGGGCATGTGGGTGTCTTACCCACTGGTTCTGGAGGGGGTATCGTGCCCAGTTCTTGATCCTGGGGAGTGTTGGGCATGTGGGTATCTTGCCCACTGGTTCTGGAGCGGGCATTGTGCCCTGTTCTAGATCCTGGGGAGTGTTGGGCATGTGGGTGTCTTACCCACTGGTTCTGGAGGGTGCAACCTGCCCTGTGCTCTTGATCCTGGGTAGTGCAAGGTCAGTCTCTCAGGTGGGTGTCATACTCACTGGTTTTGCAGGGGGCAGGCCGCACAGCAGCCCATGGAGGCAAGATTACATACTGTTCGCCTGCGGTGATGGCTGCTCAGTGGTGGTAGTGCTGCTGGTGGGGGGGGCTCCTGCCCATCCCCTGCAACCTCGGATGGCTTCTCAGTGGTGGTGCTGCTGCTGGGGGGGGGGGCTCCTGTCCATCCTCTGCAACCTCGGACGGCTGCTCAACCATGGTTGGTGGTGGGGGCTTGTCACAGTTCCTGTCCCACGCCCCTTTGTCTTCCTGACTGCTGGTGCAGGCACCTTGCTCTTCCTGGCAGCTGGGACAGGCTCCTTTGTCTTCCTGGCAGCTGGGGCAGGCTCCATTCCATTCTTGCCTGCTGGTGCAGGCTCCTTGGTCTTTCTGGCAGCTGGGGCAGGCTCCTTTCCCTTGAGGCTGCCTGGTGCAGGCTCCTTCACCTTCAGGACATGTGGCCTGGATCTTTTTCCACCACGAGAGGGTGTGGTGACGACTGGGCCCGCGGACTGTGTGGCTGAGGTGTTCGGCTGGGTTCTTCCTACCCTGCCCATACGTGCAGGACGGGGGGAGGAGTAGGGAAGAGGTCAATGGTGGATAGGAGCAGTTTTTTAGGGACATTGGGGCGGGAAGAGGGAGAAGGAATGGGAGTGGAGGAAGAGGGAGTGGTTGTTGGAGGTGTCTGTCTGCTACTTTTGGGTGCAGGTGCATAGTCTGTATGCTGTTGTGAGGTCGATGGCTGTTGGGTGTCTAAGTGCTTGCGTTTGTGTACCTTAGGAGGGGGAGACAGACACAGTGGGAGAGGACACAGGGGATGTGTGCATGGCTTTTGTGGAGTTGTCTGCCAGTCAGGTGTGTGTTCTGCTTGGTGTGGCGATGATGCTGCTAGTGGATGATGATGTAGTGCATGCAGGTGTGAGTATGGAAGGAACTGGGTGGGAGGTGGTAGAGGAGGAGGGGAGACAGTGGAAATAGTGGATGTTGGTGTGTCTGCATCTGGATGGTGTTTGTGTGAGTGCCTGTGGGATGAAGTGTGGTGCTTGTGTTTGCCTGTACCACTCTTTTGTGTTGTCTTGTGTGCATGCACGTCTGCCTGTGTGCCACAGATAGGTTGAGGTTGAGGAGAATGGAACTGGGCAATGGAAGTTGGAAGGGAGAGGTTAGAAACAGGGACAATGGCTGCCATCAGAGAGGAGGCCAGAGCCTGAATCGATCCCTGCTGGGCTGCCAATCCAGTGTGAATGCCCTCCAGGAATGCATTAGTTTGTTGCATCTGGGCTGCCAGCCCCTGGATGGTATTCACAATGGTTGACTGCCCTACAGAGATGGATCTCAGGAGGTCAATAGCCTCCTCACTCAGGGCAGCAGGGCTAACTGGGGCAGGGCCTGAGGTGCCTGAGGTGAAGGAGATGCCCACCCTCCTGGGTGAGCGTGCACGGGCAACTCGCTGAGGGACTGCTGGGAGTGCTGTGCTGGTACGGGGTGGCAGTTGTACCTGTAGCTGAGGTGGTCACAGAAGTGTCCGCCACCACCAGGGAGCTTCCATCGGAGGAGGTATCTGTGTCAGAACTGTACCCTCCAGTCTCTGCTTTGGTGCTCCCCTCGCCCTCCGTTCCACTGGTGCCCTCAGCGTCAGTGGACTCTGCCTCCTGGGTCCTGTAGGATGCAGCTCCCTCCGTCGCCGGTGCTTCTGCTCCTCCGCTAGATGATGCTAATGCACATAAGGACAGGATGACAAAACAAGAAAGGGGGGGAGAGAGACAAAGGATACACTGGGTCAATGGCTACACCAACACCACTGTTGGCGTACACAGCCCCCTCACACACAGGGAACAGGCCTATGCAACATGCCATAGCACTAGCAGAGAAATAGTTAGCAGCCAAGGCATGGGGAGGGGCACATACCGCCAGATGCAGCACACCTGGGACCCACGCAGCCCTGACTAGTTGTGGATTCCTATGAGCTAGGTAGCAAGATTTTCCCTTCTGGACCGTACCCACCAGGGGACCTACGCTGCAATGTCAGGGCTGGCCTAGGGCACTGTATAAATCCTGAAACAATCAATCATGGTAGCATGGAGGCAAATCTTACCATTTGTAGGTCTGGTGTTAGCTAAGATCTTTTGATTTTTGAAAAAAAAACATAGACATACTTATTGAAAGGGACTTTCATCCAGCTTTCTTTATCCATTAATACATCATTCACATTTTGCTTCTGCCCACTACAGCATACAGCTTGGGGGTGGGTAGTGAGCACACTTCAGATGCTGGATAAATTCACTTTCAGTGACTATATTTTGCGCTTTCACAAGGAGCAACGCCTCACACAAGTTGTTTCTCTTCTGTCCCCATGATTTTTCAAATGTATCATTTTGAAGTTATCTTTGTGTTTAGAGTCTGATGTGACAGCAGGCCATTACACAGGCCACATTCCACGCTTTGTCAGTTTCTGTCTCCTGCCAATGCTGTGGTAAATTCCTTCAGGAGTGTCCTTTATTTACAGTTTGACTGCTGATATTTCAAAGCATAACAGATAGTATCCATTTGAAACTGTTCTGTGTTAATTTATTTAAAGTTTCACTATTATATATGTGAATTCACAAGCAGACAATTTTCAGAACACATTTATTCCAGACTCTGTTATACCAATGGTTCTTTAATAAACTTTACCCAGGAAGAAAACCAACATTTATTGTGTTTTTTAATGTCCTCTCCCCCTGCACTGATGCAAACATTTGCTGCCTAGCATTTCAGGGAATGTTTGTTTATGTGTAGGAAGGGATCCTTAATACTGAAGTAGCAAATCACCATTATTTAATGATTGTTTATGTGTAGGGAGGGACACCTCCCTGCACATTAACAATCATAAATTGAGTTTTGCTTACTCTAGGTGTGCTGCAGAATGCAGCACACATAGAAAAAGCAAAAATGAGGAGGACTAAAAGTATTTCTCTTTGTTGACCCACTCTAACACCACCCCTGGGTAAATCTGAAGAGGTACCAAAAGAAATGGGTTTTGCGTGGAGACCCCTTTGTCGCAGAAAACTGCGTTGGTGGGCCCATATTTACAAGGCAGCGCTAAGCCAGGCAAAGTGGCTTAGCGCCGCCTTGTAAATGTCGAAATAGGCACAGAGCCACCAGAGCGTCGCTGAAAGTGGCGCTGTGGTGGCGCTAGGGGCTTGTAAAAAAGCCCCAAAGTTTTGCAAAGTCATAACAAAATAAGATTTGCCAAACCTATTAGCTTTGCCAATGCTTGGTAAGTGTTGTTATAAAAAGAGCTCTCTTTGCAAAAACACTCTCTACGAAAATGTGATTAATAACACCATTATTTAGGACACATTTGAGAGTCTCTTCTTTAACTTGACTACAGAAGTGCCCTTGTTGGTTCAAGGTTTCTGGCAAATTTACTACTCTTAGTGATAGACCCCTTTCCCAGTGCCCACAACCAGATCTTCTGTGATTCCAAGAAGAGAGGTATTGATATTGTGCCCCTGTGGTTGTTTTCGGTAGAGAGTGATGATTGGATTGTCTGTCTTGGGAGTAAACAGTGTCTTATTCACAGTCAACATAAAAGCCTTGTGAGCTCAATGGACTGCTCTCCTCTTTAAACAGCAAATATGATGATAGCTCTTCTCTGACCACTGGCCTTGTATGGATAGCACTCCTCGATGTGCGTCCACGTCCTGAAAGAGAGGCATTTGAAACAAAACTCTGATGTGAGATATCCCTTTAATGAAGAAGTGCAATGCACTGCATCACCATGAGGGGGACTGTGTCTTGCAGATATTGAGAAATGAAGGTTGTCGTCCCACCGGTTGTGTTTTTGAGAAACTTTTCTAGAGACTGCTGGAGGGATCTCATTGAAAATTTGAATTTGGGGCAATGTAAATTAGGAAGCCATGGAACTCGGTAGGCAGAAGATGTGAAACGCTTTTTTTGTAAGAAGATGGCATTTGTCCTGAATTGATGACACACTTAAGGGAAACACTTTTCCTTAAATTGAGAATTATGGTGAGAGATAGGATAGAACCAGTTTTTAAAGATTTATCTAAAATCCTAGATGAAGCAGTAGAGTTTTTGTCATAGTGGAGTCCTACTTTGCTTTGCCAGGACTTTGTGCTTTTATGAGACAATTGTCTAGGTACAGGTAACGTATACTTTACGTACCCTGTAAGCATCTGTTTGTGGCATGCAGTGTTGTAGATTCACATGCTGTGCATACTCCTGCCATCTAGTGCTGGGTCCGGGTGTTTGCAAGTTGTTTTTCTTTAAAGAAAGTCTTTTGAGTCATGGGGCTGAGTGACTCCTCCTTCTCGGTGATACTGCACATGTTTGTCGACCACATTTGTAGATTGTTTTCCCACAGGAGGGTGAGAATGGAGTGTAGAGAAAGGGCAAGTCATGAGAAAGCCATGTGTGAAAGGGTAAAATAAACTGCAATGGCCACAGGTGTTCATGGTGGAGGGTAGGCACATGTGAATGTACAGCACTACATTCCACAAACAGATGATTACAGGGTAACATATTCTATTCGAGGCATGTGTGGCTGTAGTTACACACGATCTACACAGACTGTATAGCAGCCCCCTCCTCCACCCCACTCAAAAGTGGTGGCTAACCTGTGGATGTTGCAGTTATTTGGAAAATAGTACGTAGCACTACCTGACCTACATTAGCTTGTTGGTGT
This sequence comes from Pleurodeles waltl, assembly GCF_031143425.1. Classification (NCBI taxonomy): domain Eukaryota; kingdom Metazoa; phylum Chordata; class Amphibia; order Caudata; family Salamandridae; genus Pleurodeles; species Pleurodeles waltl. Next base: position 1,142,646,005 of record NC_090439.1, read on the forward strand.
GCCAAAACATCCACACAATAAAGTTTGGTGAAGTGTGTGGTGTGAACTGTGTAGCTGCCTTGCATATGTCAGCTATGGCAATATTTTCCAGAAAAGCCATAGATGCTCCTTTTTTCCTAGTAGATTGTGCTCTAGGAGTTGTAGGTAAAGGTCTTTTGGCTTTAGTGTAACAAGTCTGAATGCATTTAACAATGCATTTAACTATCTATCTGACTATGCATCATTTGGATATAGGGATGCTTTTATGTAGTGGATAAAAGCAACAAAAAGTAGTTTAGTTTTCCTGAAAGTTTTGTTCTATCACTATAGAACATGTGAGTGCCTTTAACATCTAATGTATGCAGAGCTCTTTCTGCAACTGTATCTGCCTGAGGTAAAAACTAACCTGGTAACATGATTGGTTGAGGTGAAAATGAGAAACCACTTTAAGAAATTTAGGGTTGATGCAGAGAACCACTTTATCCTTACGTATTTGGAAGAAAGGTTCTTCCAAAGTTAAAGCCTGAAGCCCACTAACACAATGAATGTAAGTGATAGTGACTAAGAAGGCCACCATCCAAGAAAGGAACTGAAGAGGCCATGTGATAACAACGTTAAGGTTCCCAGCGGGTGCAGGTGGAAGCCATGTTGGAATTACTCTATTGAGCCCTTCCATGAAGGCTTTAATGACTGGAACTTCGAATAAGGAAAGGTGTTGCCTATTTTGTAAATAGGTAGCCATAGCAACAAGATGTAGTTTTATAGATGTGAGTGCTAACCCTGATTTTTGTAAATGAAGGATGTAACAGACCATGTTTTGTACAGTGGCTGTGAAAGGGTTGATTTGCTTTGAGTGACAGTAGCAGACAAAGAGTTTCCACTTTGCTGCATAATAAGCTCTAGTGGTAGGTTTACAGGCTTCTTTAAAAATATCCATACATTCTTTTGGTATATTAAGGTAGCCAAACTTTAAGACCTTAGGAGCCAAATTGCTGGTTTGAGTGTTTTGGGATTTGGGTGTCTGATACCTCCATGGTTCTGAGTCGGAAGGTCAGGCCTGTTGGGGAGCTACAGAAAGGTCTAGTAGTGTTGTGAACCAGGGTTGAAAAGCTCAAGTGGGAGCAACTAGGGTAATTGTGAGCGAGGTTTGCTTGAGCTCCTGAACCAGAAATGGAATGAGTGGGAGAGGAGGAAAAGCGTAAGCGTATCCCTTTGGATAGTGGGTGTGGGAACCTGGATGCGAAGTTTGGGCAATTAGCATTTTCTACAGTTGCGAAAAGATCTATGTGAGGGAACCCCCACCTGTGGAAGTACAGAACTAGGACTTGTGGGTGGAGTTCCCATTTGTAGGCTTGTTGCTGTATACTGCTTAGCAGGTCTACAAAGTCATTGCCCGTCTCCGGGAGGTACTCTGCCATCAGATGAATGTTGTGGCAGAGGGACCATTTCTATATGGTGTGTGTTAGTTGTGATAATTGTAGACTGTGTACCTCTCCCAGTTTTTGCAGATAATACATAGATTTCATACTGTCCATCCGGACTAAGACAACCTTGTGAATTAGAGGAAAAGGCATGCTTTCAAGGCTAGGTGAACAGCTTGATGCTTGAGTAGGTTGACATGTAGAACCTGGTGATTGATGTCCAATACACTCTGTATCATAAGGTAGTTTATGTGTGCACCCCATCCCGTGAGAGGTACCCATTGTGACAGTCATTTGAGAAGAGGCCACCCCCTTCAACAGGTTGTTGGGATTCCACCATTGCAGAGAGCAGTAAGTTTGGCAGTCCCCCAACAGTAGATCTAGTAAGTGACCATGTGACTGAGTCCACTGACGAACCAGACATTGCTGCAACTGGTGAGTGTGTAGATAGGCATGGGGTTCTATTGCTGTAGGAGGCTGGCCCTCTATGTAGTGTGTAGAGCTAGGCACACTGTGCAGGGGGTCCAGGCAACCACACGTTGGTTTACAGGGGCAAAACATAGATCACCTAATGCTCTAATTTTTAAGGTAGCTTGGTCGAGCGGTTAGGCCAATCCTAGAGAAGTGCAAAGCATTTGTTGTACTCACAGTATCAATCTTGCCACTCACACACTCAAAGGAATAACTTGAGATCAATTTATAGAAATACTTCAGAATTTTATGTCATTTTTAAGACCACGATTATCAAAATTGGTTAAGTACCTTTTGAGATATGAATTATTGAAGTTTATTAAAAAATTGTCTTTTTGTGCATAATTACGCACCATAGGAATCAATTGAAAGTCACCTTTAATAATACATATAAAATTACACAGTTGCTTTACCAAGTTCTTCTTCCGCAGGGTGGTCGAGGTTGTCGGTCGGCACAGTGCGCCAGCTGAAGAAGTTCGGGTGGCTCCTGGTTATGGCAGGAGCAGTGGGGAAATGTCTCTTGAGCTGGTGCAGGGCCACTGCAGGGGACCACTTGTAAAAAGGTCTGTGCGGGTAAGTTTAGAGATGGTTCCATGGTGTCTCCTTGGAGTGTTGAGGTCACAAGGGGTGAGGGACCCTTAGGGCACAGCGGGTTTTTTGTTGCAGGGCTCAGGGCGGCCAGGTGAAGAGCGAATCGGTGAGCCAGAAGCTGTGCGCAAAGATGCCCTTTGGATCTTGAGGTAAGTCACTTCAAGGGTTGGTTGCAGGACAATGTGGGCACTCTGGTAGGCAGTCCAGGGTGTTCCTGAAGTCCTTCGACTTGGGCTTCCTCCTGGCCCTTTTTCAGCCCTGGGCAGTCTGGTTTTCCTGGTGTCCGATGTCAGCTGACCAATACCCAGGGTATTGGCATGGTTCGGCCACTGGAGGGTGCAGGATTTGTCTTTGTGGTTGTTGGTGTGTTGTTGGGTCCAACTGTAACTTCCAGTTCAGGAGTTAGCAGCTAGTCAGTGAAGTGACCCTCACTCATTTGATGGTTTCTTCCTGTTGCAGAGTGGTACCTCCACTCTGGAGGGAGTTCTTGGGCAATTGGCGAAACCTGGAGGCCCTCTGGGGTTCCTGAGGTCAGTTCAGTTGTCCAGGAGCTCCACAGCGGCGATTGTCGGGTCCTGGGTGCAGCAGGCAGGATTTGGCACCTTTTCTTTGTGCAGCAGGTCGACAGTTCTCGTGCCTTGGATCTTCTTGGTGCTGGTCTTCTTTGTGTCCTTTGAATCTGATTATCTGGTCTACGGATGCCCACTAAATACTGAATTTTAGTGGGTGTTTTAGGGGGGAACCTGGTAGTGTCCATTGGGACACCTACCTTTGAGTGGCTACAGCCACTACAGTGACTCTTCCCTATCCCTGATTGGCTATTTTCCTTCCATCTAAGATGGATGAAAATGAAATGGAGTGTCCACCTCGCAGGCAACACCTTTGGGGTGGTGCATGCCAGGAGGGGCCATTCCTCCTACTCTTTGTGAAGTTTCCCGCCTATGCTCCCACCAAAAGTGGGGTTTGCAAAGGGGTTGACCATCTGCTACTAGCAGCAGGCCTGGGGGTCAAGTTTCAAAGGCGGTAAGCCCTTTGAAGCTCACCGCCAGGTCAATGCACACTCCTGAGGGAAGGGGTGTTGGCACCTCCACCTAGAAAGGGCATTGTTCTACAAACCAGAGAGTCGGGCCTCTTCACCAAGGTTTGTAGATTGGGTGTCTGGAGGTGGCAGGCTGGATAGGACCAGCCAGTGACCTTGCTATGGTAGTTAGCTTTTGCAGGGGCCCCTCTAAGGAGACCCCTGGGTACTTCTAGGGATAAATCCAAAACTGGTACCAGGTTGGATTTATCATTCTGAATTATTTGATACCAAACAATCCAGGGTTCAGAGAGGTCATCATGTAGCTGGGAAATACGTATTGACCAGTGTCCAGCACTTGTATTATAATGGTGCTCTGTTCACTCACTGTATCCCAGGATTGGCAATGACACAGTGGGAGCATATTGCTCATGCAGCTATGCACCCACATATCATATGGTGCACCCTGCCTTAGGGTCGGAAGGCCTGCCACAGGGGTGTCTTACCCATAGTATATGTAGTGTATGGTGGACAGGGCACACAGGCAGTGTGCCATGTTGAGTTGGTGTTTTTAGTTTTCACTAGGACACTCAGTCTGCAGTGGCAATGCTGTGTGCATCTGGATACATGGCTCCAGAGGGTGGCACTACCAGTGCTGCTGCCCTCAGGAGCCTTCTCTTAGTACCCCTTACCCTGGATACCTACGTACCTGTTACTGGAGCCTTATAGTGGCAGTTAAAGGGGTATCCAATTGTGCCAATGCAACACAAAAGTTTTAGGGAAAGAGCTCTGGCCCAGGAAACCTGGTTAGCAGGTGCCCTGGGCATTATCAATTTATAGGCCACATCATACATCAGGCAAAAAGTGGGGGGGCTAACCATGTCAAAAAGAGGCAATTTCTTATAATTGTAACCCAGGAAGCCAGCATCCCAAAAGACACATGACAATCTCCACTCTGATCTGCTGGTTTGATTGAAATAGAGGTAGTATTGTTTGAAAGTTTTGAACTCTGTTGGAATTGGGATAGGCTATACCAAGTTGTGTGTTCAGAATTGCCCCCAGATATGATTGTATCTGTAATGGCGGCAAGTGTGATTTGGGAAGATAGATTGGAAATCCCAGGCTAGGCAATGTAGGAGGTTTATTGTTACCCAAGTACTCTGCTGACACTGTTTGTGGGATGTGGCTTTTATAAACCAGTCATCCAGACATGGGATAATGAGTATTTGTTGTTTGAAGAGATGGGCCGCTACCATCACTAAACGTTTGGTGAAAACTTGGTGCACTGGGACCCCGAACAGGAGGACTTTGATTTGGTAGTGGTGCCCGTCCACTACCAATCGGAAGAATTTACGATGGGCTGGATGGATTGTGTGGGATTGTCTCATTTTTATTATATTTGTATATTCCTTCTTCCCCTTTCTTATTATGTATTCCTTTTCCCTTTCTCATTCCTTATTGGCATGTTTATGTTCAAACATTGGTGGCTGCAACTGAGAGGTAGGCTGGAGCAGTTTGCTGAACACGCCTGTGGTTGGAGTTTCTTCCTTAAAATAAACTTGGCTTTTCAGGATCCTTGCATATCTATTTTTTGTGACACCTACTTGAAAAACCCTCCCATTGGTGACGACCTGGTTGGACCCCAGAAAGAAACATCAACGGTTATTACAAACAGAGTTTTCTTCCACCTTGAGAAGACCCTTCTTTTCTCTTTCGCTAAAGCACTTGATTGTTTTGTGCACCTGCTGACTCATCAGATATTGTGGGAATTTCATTTTACATTAAATAAATACTTTCACATCTGTGCGCATTTCACTTCACGAGAGTACTCTAGCATTCGGTGCTATTTCTCATGCTCCATTACAGTCTTTCTTGTAGCCAAGACACCACTAGAGACACTTCCAGCGTGTGCTACCTCTTGTGCTGCAATCTTGCAATCTTCAGCACGCGCTCCTCCACATGCATGTGTCTGCAGTGGCGGCTACCCCTGAAAGAGGGTGGCGGGGGGAATAACATTTTCTTTTACAAAAAGAACAAGCCCCCCCTCCCACTTACCTCTTTGCTACGGAGACGGGTTCGTCTCCTCCGCCTTCTTACCGGCAGCTCACAGGCTCCCAGCCAATCACGACGTTGCTGTCTCCAGCATGACAGCAGTGCTGTGATTGTTGTGAGCGCCCTGCTTTGGCGCTCACAAAGAGAGAGGCACCCTGTGCACTTTCTCCTCCCGGCTGTTCAATACAGCCGGGTGGAGAAATGCAAAGTGCGCATGTCTGATTGGTCGACCGAACACGGCCGGCCAAACACACATGCGAACTTATGGTGCACCAACCACTCCTTCCCCCAGCCCCGCCCGCCCCTCCCTAACCTGGCTCACCGAAAAATATGATAATAACTGTTTATTATTATCATTTTATTTTTCATTACCCTTCTGCCGAAAGCAGAGGGGTGACACTGCTCTGCCTTAGCGGAGGAGCCGCCCCTGTGTGTCTGTTTCATACTTTGCACTCAGACACTCCGCTTCATGTTTCAAATTTGGCACACAACAATAAAACACAAGTCTTCGTTTCTACACTGCACTCCTTAGATCGCCTATTTCCAGTAGGAATCGAATAAGAAGCAGCAACCTTTCTACTTTTTCTCTACAGCACAAATTCCTGATGCATCTCTCAGCCTCTAGTCTCCTCCCTTCTTGTACATGTTCTGGTTCCACTGTAATAAACTTAACATTAAAATAGGACTTCCATTAATACAGTTGTTATGTTTTTTAATGATGTATAGGTGGATTTCGGATTCTTTTTCAAGTATCAGTGAGGGAAGAGAAAAATAAACTATTTGCTTTATTTTTAGCATTTGTTCTTCTAATTTTTCACTGTACAGCTTTACCTTGTATCTTCTACGTGTACTTCTCTTGGATTGGTAACTATTTTCTTTTGCGCTATATACCATGTAGCATATTACTCCTCCACCGTTGTTTTAATCAACCCCTGGTGACCCTTCCCTTCCTTGGCCTAAATGGAAGAAAGTTTTTATAAATTATTTACAAGTTTGTGGTAGTAATTTGTCACCAAAAAAAAGTCACAATTATTACTTTGCTTAGGCGCTGTAAGAAAGTAAATCCTTCAAACGTTACCAAACCCAGATACAGAGGGAGATGGTGATGCTTCACTTAACAAATTTAAGTCTGCATTGTTAAATTAAGATAAACATTTCTTACCTTGGATATCTATAATTTTGGAAAGGTATTACTCTGGGAAGCACAAAGTGATGATGAATCCATTGAGGATTTTGTTACAGCCCTTCACAAATTTTCATCTACCGGCAATTTTGGGGATACTGTGGAGGAACGTATAAGAGACCAATTCATGTTAGAGTGTAAGTGTGACAAAATTAGGGAAGAACTTTGGTAAAAAAAGGATCCCAAGCTTACAGAAGTTTTGATGAAGGCCAAACAAGTAGAACATTCCATATTTTGTATTCAAGAGTTGCAAAAAACAAAGGAATCTATGTCTTCTGTGCATTCCATTGCCATAAAACAAAACAAGCACTTGCAATGCAATAGGTCTCGCATCTGCAAGAGTTAGAGCTATTGGCGTTGTAAATGACAATGTCTTTTACCCTTGTGTTTTGGTTTGGAGTAAAAGCCACTGACTAACCAGCACCTCACTGTTCCAACAGCACACTCCAGTATAAGCGTTAGGACCCCTTGAAGCGATGTAAACTATAAGCGCTAGATTACTCATAGTTGTTGAAATGTCAATTATAATTACACTGACATTATGAAAATGTCACACATATCATTCGGAAACTTTGGCAGCTATGCTTATTGAGGCAATAAAATTAATCCTGAAAGCCATTCCAGGGCAATATACACGAGCGGCAAACTGCCAAAAAGCCTCCTTTTACTCTAAATGTGCATGCACGCATTTGCTTTTACTATCTGCGAGCATGTGCTCCAATCTATTTATGTGAAGACTTACTTATACACACACACATATGTATATATCTGTATATACATGTTTGTGCTTGCGTGTGTTTAAGTATGAAGTTAAACTTCTGTGTTATCGGGGCTCACCTGCCTTTCAAACTCCTAAACTGACATTGCTCCTAGGCACTGCTCTGAAATTTTGTGCAACATGGTAAGTTTTGCTTGTGAAACATCTTAATAAGTCTTTGTGGAAACCCGTGCTCGAACTTGCGCGCACACACATCCACCAAGTATATATACAATAACGTAAGCCCACATCAATATCTTTAATTTATAATGAAGATTGAAAAGACAGTCGTATTTAGATAGCTCTACAATGGCTTAAGTAAGACACTGGCCCTCGCAACTGCGACCATCAACCATACACAATCACCGCAGAATTACTGCTACGTTCCGTACACCATTTCTGTGCAGACAGAAACCAGACATGTTTTTGGCATTAATCATGTACCGGAGACCTTTGTGCTCTTACATTGATATTTTTTTTCGAATCATCTAATCCTCAAACGAAGTAAGTGTTGCTGTTTCTGAGGATACTGCACCACGCTTGCCTCTATTTGCTGGGCTGTGATTTATGCCTTGGAAATAGGCAGTATGCCCTAATTGATCCTGTTGGGTGATAGCGGTTGCCTAGCATCAGGTTTGTAAAGAGGCCTGGAATGCAGTTGGCACCTCAAATAGGGTCCTGTTGTTTTGTTTCCAGTCTGGGACACGGTTGCGGAGCCCTTCCAGCCTCACATGTTTTGCAAGTCACCATTTTACACTTAACCACGTGGAGAATTTTATGGAAGAAATTGAGTGCATTAATACAACATGCCACCAGAATAAAACAAGCATTTGAACTGCAATAGCTCTCGTGTTCGCTCGAGTTTCAGCTATTGGTGTTTTCTTGCCACAAACTGAAAATAAAAAGTAAAACAGTTGACATAAGCAGCCAGTTCAAAGCGCTGCTGAGAGCTCGCAGAGACAGACAAAAGGAACAAGCATTTGTAATGCAAGAACAGAAAATGTGCGAGGGAGAGTAATGAATGGAATAAACAAAGTCACACATCACTGCAGATGAAAAGTAAGTAATAGACTAGAGCCCTGTTAACAGAAACAGACTGGGGCCACTGAAGCATCCAGCGCTCTCGTCAAATGCTATTAGCAAAGTAATCCCTAAGCACATGCTTCATAGGCACAAGTGGAAGGGTACAAGTACTAGGGCCATGCTCCAGGGGAGTGTCCAACTGTGGAATTGGTGGGACAAAGAGCAAGGATTGACCACTAGCAAGCAAGGATTTTTTAAGGACACTGAAACAAACCAGTGAAAAAGCAGAGACCCCCACAAAGAAGTATATACTAAAGTATATACAAGAGGTCTCGAATGCTCGACCTAAAAAACAAAGTTCAGGTAATGGTAAAAGTAACTTGTAATGCTATAGATGTGCCTCCTCAAGTCATTCAGTCAATTCAAAGGATTGTCCAGCACTATACAGTGTATGCAAATTATGCAGAAAGAAAAGGCACTATGCCAAATGTTACAAATCTATTGAGAAGCCTAAACACAAAATTAGTGAAATGGCATTGTATGATGAACCTGACATTATTGTTCATGTAAATAGTGTGTCATGTAGTTGCTGTAAATATCCTTGTGACATGGTGGAACTCAATGGCATTAATGTCTCTACGATGATGGATTCTAGGGCTAAATTGTCTTTAATTTCTGACACCGATTTTGCAAAACACTTTGAAGCGAACGTCCAATTACTTGAGCCTGATGTCACTCCTTATAGCTATGGAGGTAAACCCATGGACTTGATTGGGTATTTTGAGGCAAACATAAAGTTTAGAGGAAATAAGTCTTATGGAAAAAGGAGTGTTCCTGTGAAGTGGGGGGGGGATACTGTGTTAAGTTGGCCCCATCAAAAGATTCTTCTTGATCCTAATACAAATCCTCAAGTTCAAATCAGAAAACTAGATACCACTGAAGAGATTTTATTGAAAGAGTATTCTCCAGAAGAGTATTTCTACAAGGGTAGGATGTGTTAAAGAGTACCAGCATTGCATTTGCTTAAAAAAATGCTGTATCTGTCTCATGCAATGTGATGAACACTCCATTCAATATATAAGGGGCTGTTGAGGCAGAACTATAAAGGCTCCAGGCAGATGGTATAATTTACACTGTGGAGGCTTCTCAATGGATTGCTCCTGTGGTGATTGCCACTAGGAGTTCAGGAGACATCAGGCTGTATGTTGACCTGCCTGATCTAAACAAAAGAGGTTATGGAAGACAAATTCCCTTTACCTAACATAACAGATATGATCAGTGTGTTGGGTAGTGGGGAGTATTTTACTACATTAGACCTTAGTTCAGCCTATCATCAAATTGAGTTGTGTGATGATTCTAAAGACCTAACAGGATGATGTTCTCATTTTCACAGACAATTTAAAGGAGTACTTAGTCAAGGAGGTCTTGAACATTTTCTGCTTTAGGGGCATTACTCTTAAAAGTGGAAAGTGTAAGTTTTTACATTCCAAATTAACATTTGAGGCATGTGTTTACAAGAAATGGTATCAAGCTGAAAGAAGAATTAGTTAATTCCACTATTCAGCTCAATCAACCTACTAAAAAAGAGGAGGTGCAAGCTTTCTTCGGCATGGCAGAGTTTTATGTCAGGTACGTTCTAAAACTGCAAAGCGTTCATGGTCTATCAGAGGATTTCATAAGAAGGGTGCCCAGTTTGAGCCTAACTGCTCACCACACTACCAATAAATAGAGCATTAGTACTATCTACTTTTGCCTCTGCAAACCATTTGGGGATCCATTGGACTCTCTCGATGGTGTACTTCTTTTTAGTGCACCATATCAAAAGCCAGCTTCCTACAGATGCAAATCAAATTGCTAAATTAAAAGGTGTGGACTGGATTGACGTGGTGAAATTCTAGGTGGATGAATATAAGTATACATCACATTCACACAATTGAATCAATTTGTACAGTTTAGAAAACGCAGCCCACATACCAATGTGTACCCGCCTTGGATGCATGTATTTTGAAGAGAGGTCTCTCAAATGGCAGATTTGCTACAAGCGAGTAGAAAGAGAGAGGCTTGTGTTTAGGAAGACAGGAAACTGAAGCATGATCTTCACAAGGCTGTCCAACATATGGATGTAATGGTGGGGGATGTGATCGGGGTAAAACTACCAAATACTCAGCGAGTTCAACTTCACACTTCGGTAAATCTCATAAAGTAAACACGGTGTTCAAAGGGGCAGTAAAAAGGGGATGATGGAAGGATCTGGAACCTTAAACATGTAGAAGGGGTTTCAAAGAAATGAATTGCATTAATTTATATTTGTTCCTTGGCATAATCGTTTTATTTCCTTCATATTTCTTGTATTGAGATTCATGTAAAGTTTAGCTCACTTTAGTTTCATTTTGGGTCAGGGAGGGGTGGGTGGTATTGTCTCATTTTCATTATCTAGGTGTATTCCTTCCTCCTCTTTCTTCTTATGTATTCCTCCACATTACTTATTGGAATATTTATGTTCACACATTGGTGGTAGGAGCTGATAGTTGTGCTGGAGCTGTTTGCTGCACACATCTGTAGCTGGAGTTTCCTCCTTACAATAAACTCAGCTTTTCTAGATAAAAGCGTACCTGTCTTCTGTGACACCTATTGGAAGAACCTCACAGATTTGTATGTGAAAGTATGCATCTTAGAGATCTAGAGTAGACAAATTCGTCCTGTTGAAGTAGTGGAATAACATCTTGCAGGGTGACCATGTGGAAGTGCTCTGAGAGAATGTAGTTGTTGAGGGGCCATAAGTCCAGGATGGGAATGAGAGTACCCTTTTTTGGGGATATGAGGAAGTATAGAGAATATACTCCCCCAACCCTGGTGTTGGAGAGGTACGAGTTCTATTGTTCCTCTGAGAAGGATTGTCTGGACTTCTTGTTTGAGTAATGTTTCATGTTCCAAGGTGAGCCAGTAGATGAGAGGTGGAATGTTGGGAGATGTGGTAATGAGCTCCAGACAATACCTATGTTAAACACCCATTGGTCTGTTATTTGTAGTCAAATGGGAAAATAATTTGTAGGCATCCCCGACAGGTGTAGTATGATCGAGGGGAAAGGAAAGTGAGTCACTGCTTACCAGTGGAGGTACCAGAAGTACTCTCGTCATCTTCCCCAATGTCTTATCCACTTGTGGGCCGAAGAGATGGTCTTTATCAAAGGGGGTGTTAAGAATGTTCTGTTGAAAATCAGGCTTAAAGCCGGAGATATGCAGCCATGTGTGTCTACGGAGAAGTACACTTGTGTTGAAACTTCTGACTGAAGTATCAGCAGAGTCTAGGGCACATCTTATTGAAGTGTTGGAAATTAATTCCCCCCTCTTCCACCAATTCCGACCACTTTTCCTGTGCTCCACTGGGAAACACTGGAGGAGTTCCTCCAGCTCATCCCAGTAAGCATGGTTTAACGCGCTAATAGCCCAATAGAGTTGGCTATGCGCCACTGGTTTGCTGATTGTGCAGGTGGTGCCTGCAACATCAATTCTTACTTTGTCAGGTGAATCAGGTGGAAATCAGGTGGTACTTGTCCCCTTACGTACACTGGTTCGGAGGGTGAGGCCTTATATTTCTTATTGACCCTTCTTGGGGTGAAAACTCTGGCCCTGACAGGGTCCTTAGAGATAACCTCCATATGGCAGAGCATGCTTCTTAACACTGACAAGTACTGTGTGCCTCTGTGGGTGGATGAAAGGGTTTCAAACAAGAAGTCCTATTCTAGAGGTTCTTTGTGTAATTGCACCCCATGAAAGGTGCCCTTGCTATAATTTCCAGATAAATTGTTGCTTCATCAGGGGTGAAGGTAGTGCTGGGTACAGATCTGGAACTGTGTCTCCTGGTGGATCCATATCATATGTGTCCCAGGAGGGTCAGTGTCGTGGGGCAGCTGAAATGAGTAGACTGCAACGTAAAGTAATCCTGTATCGTCATGTAGGGGAGCCTTGAGGTGAGATGTCCAATGACTATGGCCCTCATTCTGACCCTGGCGGTCGGCGGAGAGACAGCGGTCGGACCGCGAACAGACCGGCGGTATTAAAAATGGCATTCTGACCGCGGCGGTCCCCGCCGCGACCGACCGCCACTTCTCCACTCCGACCGCCACGGCGGTCATGACCGCGGGGCTGGAGTTTGCGCACTCCGGCCCGGCGGTCGTCCCAAGACCGCCAAGGGTATTATGACCCTGCCTACCGCCGCGGTTTCTTGCGGGCGGGAACCGCCGTGCGAACCATGGCGGTAAGCACTATCGGGGCCAGGGACTTCCTTCCCTGGCACTGATAGGGGTCTCCCCCACCCCCCACTACCCACCCGAGTCCTCCCCCCACACCCTCCACCCCCCTGCCACCCCCCAGAGGTGGTACGAACCCCCTCCCCACCCCCACCCCGACATGCACATACATGCACCCCGACATGCACACACCCCCAACATGCACATATACACACCCCCTACACACACATACACAACGGGGACACATACCCGCACACATACATGCAGACATGCGCACCTGCCGAACAGCACACATTACCCATAGACACAGCAGCACCCCCGCCCGCATACACGCACTCACACACCCCCTCTACACACTCACACGCACACCCCCATGCACGCCCACATCACACAACACCCCCCCACCCCCTCCCCTCACGGACGGTCAACTTACCTTGTGCGTTGGTCCTCCGGGAGGCGACGGGAGCCATGGGGAGGTGACCGCCAACAGAAGACCGCCAACAGAAGACCGCCACACAGAAATGTGGGTCGTAATTCTGTGGGCGGTGTTCTGCTGGCGTGGCGGTGGAGGTTGACCAGTCTCCACTTTCCCGCCGACCGCCAGTGTGGCTGCTGGCGGTTTTCCGGCGGAACGCTCCCAGCGGTCAGAATGCGCACAGCGGCATACCGCCGCGGTCGGCGGTCTTCACCGCGGCGGTAACTCGGCGGTCTTGCGAAAAGACCGCCAAGGTCAGAATGAGGGCCTATGTCTGAATGAGACATGTCTAATACTGGTGGAGGAGGAGGTTGTGCAGGTAGTGGAGGCGGCAGTAGAGGTGGAGAAGGAGGAGTTGGCAGTAATGGACAAGTGGCCTTGTCTGCCTTCTTTTGGGCTCGAACAAGAACATCCAAGGCCTTCTGAAAAGAGACTTGCCTCTTGGAATGAGGTAGCTGAGGTGTTGGTGGATTTGCCAACATCTTTCCAGTCTTAGGTTGGATCTGCTTTTGTTTGGAGTCCAGTTTTACCTGCATTTTGTGGAGGTGAGTTCCACAGATATTTCAGCAGCCTTTTTCAGTGTAGATTTTGATGATTTTGTTTTGGTGCTGAAGCAAAGAACGTGACGACCTGAGGTATTGGAAGCCAATGAGGTCATCGCACCAAAGCTGTGGGCTTTGAGTGATGTTTCAGTACTGCTTAAGAGGGTGAAGTGTCCAGACTGGAATCTCTGTGTTACCTATGGCATACACGCAGTGGTAGTCCGAGAGCCTCTAGTTGTGGAGGTGTCAGGGGAGAGGGGGTTGTCAGGGACAAGCGCACCTACTACACAAGATTGAATGGAGATGCTGGAGATCTCAAACTCTAGGCCTGATTCTGAGCTTGCCTTAATGGAGAAGGCTTCTTATTCGGACACTGACGCCTCCTGATGGAGTTTTTTTTCAACATCCTGTTGCCTGAAGAGGTCTGGGGTGTTGTTTGTGTATCTGTGTCGCATTTCAAGATGACACGCTCGATGATCCCACAGTGTAAATTTCGAGTGAAAAGCTTGACAGGCTTCGCAGTCAGCCTTCCCATGTTCTGGGGAGAGACAGGGGTTAGAGACCTAGTGGGAGTCTGTTCTGGGGTATTTTGATGTGACAAGGTGGGGAAAATCTGAATAGCGTTTGTTCCATCACTGGGAGGTCATGATGTAGAAGACTGATACAGTGATGAAGATAGAAGGTCCCGAAGGGCGCAGCAGTTGATGGTGATCCTGTGTTAACTCGACATTCGGTTGTGGCTTGATGTGCAAGAGAAGAGATCAAAGACAATACTGACGGAAATAGGATAGGACCGAAATAAAGAACGGACGACTCTTTTGACTTCGAGCGGTAGCACACATCCTTACCCAACTGAGGAGGAAAACAATTTATCAATAGTCGATGACCATGCGCAGTGTCACTAAAATAGAGGAGTCACTCAACCTCGTGACTCAAAAGACTTTCTCCTAAGAAAAACAACCTGCAAACATCCGCACCCAAAATCTAGATGGCAGGAGTATGCAGCAAATGTGTATTTACAGCACAAATACCATTTCACTGTATAGGTGTGTGAGAAAGTAGCCTCTTTCTAGCCTTGTTACCCCCACTTTTGGCCTGTTTGTGAGTGTATGTCAGGGTGTTTTCACTGTCTCACTGGGATCCTGCTAGCCAGGGCCCAGTGCTCATAGTGAAAACCCTATGTTTTCAGTATGTTTGTTATGTGTCACTGGGACCCTGCTAGTCAGGACCCCAGTGCTCATAAGTTTGTGGCCTATATGTATGTGTTCCCTGTGTGGTGCCTAACTGTCTCACTAAGGCTCTGCTAACCAGAACCTCAGTGGTTATGCTCTCTCTTTACAAATTGTCACTAACAGGCTAGTGACCAATTTTACCAATTTACATTGGCTTACTGGAACACCCTTATAATTCCCTAGTATATGGTACTGAGGTACCCAGGGTATTGGGGTTCCAGGAGATCCATATGGGCTGCAGCATTTCTTTTGCCACCCATAGGGAGCTCTGCCAATTCTTACACAGGCCTGCCACTGCAGCCTGAGTGAAATAACGTCCACGTTATTTCACAGCCATTTTACACTGCACTTAAGTAACTTATAAGTCACCTATATGTCTAACCTTTACCTGGTAAAGGTTAGGTGCAAAGTTACTTAGTGTGAGGGCACCCTGGCACTAGCCAAGGTGCCCCCACATTGTTCAGGGCCAATTCCCCGGACTTTGTGAGTGCGGGGACACCATTACACGCGTGCACTACATATAGGTCACTACCTATATGTAGCTTCACAATGGTAACTCCGAATATGGCCATGTAACATGTCTATGATCATGGAATTGACCCCTCTATGCCATCCTGGCATAGTTGGCACAATCCCATGATCCCAGTGGTCTGTAGCACAGACCCTGGTACTGCCAAACTGCCTTTTCAGGGGTTTCACTGCAGCTGCTGCTGCTGCCAACCCCTCA